>NC_142517.1:88187500-89387500 GCF_057876585.1 Rhinolophus sinicus
CTCCCCCCCTCTTCCTCTTTCACTTTCCTGACTACTTTTAGGATTATTTATCATTGACTTTTAATGACTTCATTACAATGTGTCTTGAAGAAAGCATTTTTGCATTGAGATAATAGGGTGTTCTGTTAGCTTCATGGACTTGTATATCCAACTCCTTCCACCTGTTTGGGAAGTTTCAGATATTATTTCTTTAAATAAACTCTCTGCCCCTTCTCCCACTCTTATACTTTTGGTACATCAGTTATTTTGATATTTGTCTTTTTGATGGACTCTAATAGCACTTGTATGGTTTCTTCAGTTTTTAAAAATCATAGTTCTCTTTCCTCTTCTAACCAAATTATTTCTATATTACTATACTTCAGTTCACTTATTGTTTCTTCTATCAGGTCTGCTTTATTACCAGTGCTTTCTATTACATTCTTCATCTCATTTATTGAATTCTTCAGCTCCAGAATTTCTGTGTTTCTTTGTTATAATTTAATTTCTTTGGTAAAGAAATTCTTGTGTTTATTAATTTTATTCCTGAGTTCATTGAATAGCACTTCTGAGTTTTCTTATAGCTCACAGAATTTCTCCATAATAGCTATTTTGAATTCTTTATCACCTAAATCTCAATAGTCTGTATCACAGTGTTCTATTCCTGAAGAATTATCATTTTCTTTTTGTGATACCATATTTCCTTTTAGTTTTTTGTTTGTTTGGTTTTTTTTGGTAGTATTTGAAG
Organism: Rhinolophus sinicus; assembly: GCF_057876585.1. Taxonomy (NCBI): domain Eukaryota; kingdom Metazoa; phylum Chordata; class Mammalia; order Chiroptera; family Rhinolophidae; genus Rhinolophus; species Rhinolophus sinicus. The sequence goes on from NC_142517.1 coordinate 88,188,225, forward strand.
ATATGCGTTTTTGTTTTCAAATATGAAGTAGCATACATCTTCTTTAGTTAAGGTTTTATTTTGATGTTACAATTCAACAGACTGGCTATTAGCAAAGTTGTTTTTTGTTTGTTTGTTTGTTTTGTTTTGTTTTTTATTCCAAAAGATGGCAGCATACAAGGTCTGGCAATTAAGCTCACAAATTCATTCTAGAAAAAGTGCTATATACCTCAGTGTTGAATATCACTATGGTCACCTTTTAAAGTACTCCCCTTGGGAAGATATGCACCGATGCCAGTGCCTAGTTCAGTCTTCAAAGCAACTCTTTTTCTGGAATGACCATCAGAAATGTCATGGTATTACACTTGATGTACTGAATGTCATCAAAATGTCTTCCTTTCAATAATTCCTTTACCTTCAGGTAAAGAAAGAAGTCATTGGGAGCCAGATCAGGTGAGTAGGGAGGGTGTTCTAATATAGGTATTTGTTTACTGGCTAAAAACTCCATCCCAGACAGTGCCATGTGAATTGGTGCACTGTCATCATGCAAGAGCCATGCATTGTTGGCCAAAAATTCAGTTCATCTAACTTTTTCATGAAACTTTTCAATACTTCCAAATAGTAAACTTGGTTAACTATTTGTCCAGTTGGTACAAATTCAAAATGAATAGTCCCTCTGATATCAAAAAAGGTTAGCAACATTGTTGCAACAAGTTTGTAAACTTAATCGTCAGACCTTCGTAGATCAAGTTTGTGGTTCCTTCTACCCGAACTGTCTCTCATGGATGTACTCAGATTGTACAAAAGGAGCTAGCAGTTGAGTGGGTTTAGTACTTGGGGCTTTGGTGGTGCCCATGGCCCACTGGGGGTATCCTCAAGTGGATCACACCCAAAGGTTTATGGGTGGACTTCCTGCTGAAGTCCTGAAGCAGGCAGGAGGAAATCCAGCCTTTCAGTGTCCTTCAATTTTCTTGTCTTCCCCTTTCCTTTTCCTCTCCATCCTCCCAAACATGGAGTCCCCACCTCAGAAGTCTAGGTTCTGCTGGAAACATGTGATTCTCTTCAGCCACAACCTGCACAACTGGAACATCCAGGCAGTCATCACCACATTCGCTTTCTACACCTCTGGGAGATGTTGCCACCGAGTCTCCAAAAGCCCTGTGCCTTTCAGTGTTGCCCTAAAGAGGAGAGTCTCCTTGGTGAGTTCCTCACCTCTGCCTTTAAACTCATCTCTATCCCATTCTGATGGTATGCTAGATTCTCCTGGCAGACAATGCTGGACCTCTATAAATTCTCTGATGCCTGTAGGTACCCTCCCAGTTTTGTACTCTCCAGGCTTACTGCCCCCGTCCTCCCAACTGCAGGGAGGAGGTATGAGGCAGGCTCGTGGACTTCCTTGGATCTGCAATGCCCGCCAACGTCCTCTCTGCCCACTATCAGATGCCCAGGTGGATAGAAACCTCCCAGGTACTCCTGCTATAATGTGCAGAGGCACATTTGTTTGTTTACAAATGTCTAATTAGTTTATGAAAGAGGAGAGAAAAAAGGAACAACTCATGCCACCATGATGATGTCACTCTGTAATATGCACATTTCAAATTATGATAAACACTTCCATGCTGCGTTCCTCAAAGTCCAAAATCAATGAAAAACAGTACATAATTCTATCTCCTTTCTAATCACTCGCTAATAATAGGTATTATAAGATTTCAAATATTAAACAGCCTTGATTTAACAAAATTAAATACCTTTCTTTGTGTCTATTAGTTGTCTGTATAACATCTTCTTTAATTTGCCTATTTGTTTTTTCTTGAATTATACGTTTACAAGATTAACCCTGTGTTACAAATAGTTTCTCTCATTTTATCAATTAACTTTGGTAATGTACATTTTCCATTGGAGATGTTTTTCTTTTTATATAATCACTGTTTTATAAATATTTTTCTATAAAGTTCTCAAGTTTGTATTTTTCTTGGGAAGTTTCTTTTCCCTTGGGGGAAAAAATGTTACCTAAAGTTTTCTCCATTATTATCCTCGGGTACACACAGGATATCCTAATTTTAGGATATCTATCCTAATTTTAATTCACAATGTGTACTACCCTAAAGTCTTATGACTTCAGTCCAAACAATGGGCAAATGTCGTATTTATATATAGCTCTTGATATTTTCTGGGTCTCAGTTTCTTCAGCTATATATAAAAAAAAAAAAAAGACCAACAATTGACTATTCCACTTCTGTTATCCAGCCATCTAGACACTAGGAATATGTTGTTCTTTTAAGAGGAATGATATAAGTAACTGTCAGTAATAGAAAATTTTAGTCAAGGAAGAGTTTTTTTAAAAGGTAGTATAGCAGTAATATATACAAATGGAAAAACTGATGTGAATTTGTAATCTTATAAAGAATTTTCTATCTCTGTAACTAAATGAGGTCCAGTAGCAGTAGATGCTACCCTTCAGCCCTTTTAATCAAATAGCACCTCAATTTTCATTACTAATACTTTCCTCAAAGAAATCAGACATGTTTAAGGTATAACAACATCAGCAACATTAACAATAAGAATATCTGTATCTACCACTGACTGAGAGACCTTGAAGGGGAGCAAGCTCAGAAATGCTTCCTTAGTTTGCTTTGGAGTTATAGCAGTTTTGCTGGAGAATACTTGGTAGGAGGTACTGATTAGGGGAGGAAATTGCACATGTGGTAAGCTTAGACACTGTGGTGTTCCTCAAAATGCAGACAGAAATTTGCACACAGATATAAGTTGTCCTAAAAATAAGAATAAACTTGAGGACAAAAAAAAACAAGTTAGGAACTGGATACATCCACAAAGTTCTCTTTGGAACTATTACATTTCTTGAACGTTTTTATTCAGACTAGGTAAAAACTCATATATAGTTTATAATTTAAAAACTCTTATCTCACTTGCAGCAATATTTATGTTTCCTTACTAAAGTATGGCACACCAATGCAATTTAGCATATTGATGCTGTGTGTAACAGTAAGGGACGATCCAGAAAAGGAAAGAAAGCCTGTTCTATCCCAAGCCAAAAGTAGTGCTTTTTGGAAGCTTTTGTAGAAGTTGTAGCTTTGTGTCTGTGGGGAACTGAAGCCCAAGAGTTGAAGAAGGCAAAATAAAAAGTGGCCTAAGGCAAACCAGAAAATAGATGGGAAAAAAGTCAGAGACACAATGGTGATATGTCTGATAGAGGAATAATCAGCTAGTTTCTCAAATATATGAGAAGGGGTTGGCTTTAAGAGGGAATGTTCTAAATTTTACTCAATATCAAAATGTATTTGTAAAAAAATATATTTAAAATTCTTTGAAATATGATCAATTTAGATGTATACCCATTACCCTATATCTAATGTTGTTCTAGGGATTGCTGATACGAATGTTTCCTGTTTCTTGGATCTTACACCTTACAGGAGGGGGATAAATAAAACATGATAAACCAATGAATACTCAGGATCATTTCAGAAAGTGAAAAATAACTAAGGAAAACAAACAGTATACAGAGAGAGAAAGAGACACAGATAATGGAACAGGGTTACTGTAGATTAGAGGATGAGAAAAGATCTCTGAGACAATGACATTTGATATGAGATATGAAAGGAGAGGGACCACCATAGGAAGATCGAAGGTAATTAGCTCAAGCACAGGGAATTCTCCAAGAGCCTTAAGCTGAAATTAATTCAGCGTGCTCAACAAAGAGAAAGGAAGTAAGTGGGGCTATAGGATATTGGAAAATAAAGAAGTATAAATGAGGGAAAATAATATTTTGGTAGTCACTAACAGAAAGATAATATTTAAGGCCATAAGCAATATGTTCTGGGGAAATGTGCAAATATAAAAGGGAAGTCAATTCAAGATCTGAGCCCCACCAGCTCACCAATGTTTTAGAGGACAGAGAAGGCACACGCAGAAAAAGAAATCAATCATGTGAACCACTGGTTATCAATTTTAAGTAAACCTGGAGGATTTGTAAAAACAAGATTTCATTCTAGATACCATATTTCCCTGAAAATAAGACGGGGTCTTACATTAAGTTTTGCTCCAAAAGACACATTAGAGCTTATGGTCAGGGGACGTCCTCCTGAAAAATCGCGTTAGGGCTTATTTTTTGGGGAAAATGGTAGTCTAAGTCAGTGGAACTGGGGTGGGGCCTCCATTGCCATTTCTAATGAGTTCCCAGGTGATACTGATGTTTCTGATCTGAAGACCCACTTGGTGATCCAATGATGTAGGTCTTTGAACACAGAACAAGAAATTTGGATTTATTTTGTTGTTTCTAAGTGTAATGGGAAGCCATTAGGTGATTATAAGCCATAGACTCTGAATAAAGAATGTCTGAGGAAGGGAGTAGAGAATGAAAGTACAGTATACTCTCAATCTATTTGTACCTTTGGATCTAAAAACATGTCTCCTGTAGAAGGCATATAGTTAGCTTTTTTTTTTAACCAGTCAGACAAACTCTGCTTTTGATTGGATTGTTTTATCCATTCACATTTAATATTATTATTGATGTAGTTGGATTTATGTCTAGACTCATGCTTTTTTGTTTTATATGTCTACTGATTTATTTCTCCTTTACTAACTTCAATTAAGTGGCTATTTCTTACTATAATATTTTAATTGCTTTAATATTTTTTTCACTGTGCTTTATGAATTATTTTCTTAGGGGTTGTTTCAGGGCCTAGAAAGCATAGTATACTCAATTAGATGACAGAGACTGCTATAGATAATAATAGTCCAATATATAATTAGTTTAACACAATGGAAGTCATATTTTTGCTCACATAACAACTCAATAAGGGTGTTTGCCTGGCAACTTTTAATACAGTGATTGAGAGACTTTGATTCTTCTATCTGTTGGCTCCTCCATTTCGAAGTCTTCATAATCCTTTGATTTTAGCCCGTGGATAGGAAAAGGTAAGCTAAAGAAAGTCCTAAGCCACGTGTGCCCAAAGGTAGCACTATTCACTTTGACACATAATCCACTGGCAAGAAATTGTCATATTCCTTCCCAACCTGCCCTCTGTGAGGAACTTTAAAATGTAGTATCTGACTGTGCAGTCAAAATAACAACTCTGCATGATGGAAGAGAAGTCCTAAATCTTTGGTGGACTGCAAGTTGTTCCTGCCATGTGATGAAATATATTAGGAAACCACTTCATCTAAGCTAGAGATTTTAATGATTTAAACTAAGACTGTAGTAGGAGAGGTAGAGAAAGGATAGATTCAGATAGAATAAGTAGATTTGCTGTAGGGATGTGAGCTATGCTGTAGATGGTAACATAATATTATTTACTGACATGCAAAAAAGGGCTTTGAGGAAGAAATGAAGGAGTTAATTTTTGACATGTTAATTCTGAGGTGCTAATTAGACATCCAAATAAAAATATAAATCAAGTATTTGGCTATGTGTATCTAGAGTTAATTAAAGAGGTAAAGTTTGGATGTATACACTTGGAAGTCATTGACATAGAGATCACATTTGAGGCTATACGCAAGATTTTCTAGGGAAAATGTGCAGATAGAAAAAGAGAAATCAGCTCAAGATCTGAGCCCCACTGGCTCACCAATATTTTAGCAGACAAACAGAGAAGGTAGAGGCAGTAAAAGAAACGAGAAGAAGCTAAGAGTGTATTAAGGGGAAACCCCTAAATATGTGTTGTCAATAGAAGATAACAGTACAAGAAGCAAAGTGTGCTTAACTGTGCCAAATGTTTCTGACTTTAAGTAAGATAAAGGAATGTTACCAAGGTCAAAAATTACCTTGATAAGAACAGTTTCATATCCTGTCATTTGACTTTGTCCAGATGTTGTAATTGCTTTTAACAAATACAATGCGAGGAGATTGATGCTCTGTGTCTTCCAAACATATGTCATGATATGAAATAAAATTTCTTCATGGAATGTGGAAAAAGGGATAAAGCCATGTGGAGAGAAACAGGGTCTCCAGCTCACAGTCATTATCAGTTTCTGATATATGAGGTCTGCCAATTAAGTTCACGAACTCATCCTAGACAAAGTGTTACATACCTCATTGCTGAATATCACTATGGTCACCTTCAAAGTACTCCCCTTGGGAAACTATGCACTGACACCAGCACCTAGTCCACACTTCAAAGCAATTTTTCTGGAATGGCCATCAGAGCTGTCGTGGTATTACCCTTGATGTCCTAAATGTAATCAAAATGTCTTCCTGTCAATATTTCCTTTATCTTCGGGTAAAGAAAGAAGTCATCGGGGCCAGATCAGGTGAGTAGGGAGAGTGTTTCAATACAGTTATTTGTTTACTGGCTAAAACCTCCCTCACAGACAGTGCCCTGTGAGCTGGTGCATTGTCGTGATGCAAGAGGCATGGGTTGTTGGCCAAAAGTTCAGGTCGTCTAACTTTTACAAGTAGCCTTTTTAGCATTTCCAAAGAGTAAACTTAGTTAACTGTTTGTCCAGTTGGTACAAATTCATAATGAATAATCCCCCTGATATCAAAAAAAGGTTAGCAACATTGTTGCAATGAGTTCCCAAACTTAATAGTCAGACCTTTTATAAGTAAACAAGCCCCCAAACTCTCCAAGTCCATGACCCTCAGGATCTGTGGTCATAATAAATAATTGTCTAACTCCATTAAGTTTTGGGGTATTATGTTTTGCAGCCATAGTGGCGAGAATATAGAACTGGAAATAAAGGAATAATCAAGAGGTAAATGTGGCTTGGGAGAGGGGACAAAGAGGATGGTTGGTAGGGATAAAGGGCTTTGAATGCCTTTGTAAGGACTTTGGCTTCTATTCTGAATGAGATGGGGACCTTTGGAGGATTCTGAACAGAGTAGTAATGTGATCTGATTTATGTCAATGTACTTATTTGCTGCTTCTTGAGGTAGCAAATTTTTGACATTCTTTAAATATGTTTATGCAGTAACTTCTTGCCTAGCAGTAAACGTCTACCTGCATTTTCCTGGAAATGAAACTTTGGTAGCAAAGAAGCCACAATGTGCAGTAGGCAATTTTATATTATTTTCAGTTCAGTGTTCTTCTTTGAAGGATGTTAGTCACAGGTAATTATTAAGGGAGACATTCCTGATATTTATATTTTCTTCTAATTTTGCCAAATGATATTTTCAGTAGATAATATTTTGAATGTTTTGCAGACTTTTACCTAAATACTCAAGAAGCCAAAAAAAAAAATCTTGGGAATCTCATAGGTCTTTTAAACTCCAGTTCAAAATTTATGCTCCAACTCTACATGCCTGCTTGCACAATGCCCAAGCAATTGGTTAAAAGTTGAAAATACCAGGGGAATGCTATTGTGAGTTATGGTTTAGAAATGCTTCAAGCTGGTAATGGTTTGTTAGCAAGATGATATATATTTTTCTCATATATGGTATAGTACACTGTCATTTTTGTAGTTTTACTAAAGAAAATTTTTACTAACCATATTATTTTTTCAGAGCTAAAAAATTACTTGGATTTCATTTCTCTTATGAAATTTGTAAAATGAAAGATGGGAATCCTATTATAATTAAATGGTGAACAATCCTTATAGAACACATTTTCCATAAGGTCTACAATGTGTTTAATGAAGTGGGAAGGTCTTAGTACACTGTTTTCCACCTATAAGGCATTAAAGTCCTGAGATTTGTATGACATTAAATCAAATACTTAATGACATTTGAATTCCAGACAACTACTCTTTTATAACAAATTAATTGTGCTGTATCACAGATAAGTTTTAAAAAAGAGAGCCATGCTAAAAATCAAACTAAGATAATAAGCACGATAGTGTGTTTGATTTTGTTTAAATAATCATCTATAATTTTAAATGGCATAATTATTTTCAACACCACAAATTATTTTAATGCTTACTTTGTTAAGGCTAATAACATTGCTCCACCAATTTTAATTCATTCAAAATAAAGATTTTCACAATGCACTTCCATGACATATTTATACCAAAAATAGTCATTAATAGATAATAGATTTGTTACAGTTACAAACTTAATCAGCAAGTACAAAAAATGAAGTCAAAACTTATGATGTCCATCTCTAAATGATGCCATCAGAGCTCTACAAATTTTACCTGTCTCATTTTTACCACTTATTACCTATTAGCTGTGATTATACAGCTGTTATATTAAGCTAATATTATAGAAAATATCAGATAATGTATATAAATCAGACCTTCCCATCAGATGAAAAACAGTAGGGTAGGAAATGAATTCAATTATTTCTCCTATAGGCATAGAAAATTTCATTGCCTAATATATATGTTTTCCTTTGATGTTTTCAGGTTGACCCTGGAAATGTCTAGCTGTATGCTGTTCTCATATTTTTTTGCTAACACTTATTATTCAAAGTCGCCATTGGGTAAGTTTGTCTGAGGTAATTAAATTTAAATTTTCTATACGTAAGGACTACAGACTATAATAAAATGATCCTTTACAACCAAAATTTTGCTCATTTCTTAATGTGAGCAAAGTGAATTTCAGAAATTTCCTTGAAGATCTAGAGAAAATTATTTTAGAACAAAATACTAATTTATCTAAAAAATGGTAGTGGACTAGCTGAGATAGATTTGAACAATCAAAGATGTGACTACGAATTTCCCTAAAAGTCAAAGAATTCACTCATAATACAGTATAAATAATAGAGAGGATTTTCTCTATCATCAGACACATGAGCCTATATAGTTTTTTGCCTTTCACAGTTTATGAAGGAGCTCAACCTTTTAAAGTTATTATGTTGTTGTTTTTTTTACTTTCAGTCAAGATGTCAGAGTAATAAACACTGTGTGTGCCTCTCCCCACAACCACATCAAAATTATAAAACAATCGTGACTAAGAACCACCTGAACACTAGCAGAACAGAAAATCTATAACTAAGGATACACACAGGAAGACACATTGAGACTGGTAGGAGGGGAAGAGACATGGAAAGGGCATGCCCTATACCCACAGGCAATAGGATTCAGAAGGGATATATTGGTTGCAGAGGTCTCTGGTGAGTGAGGGGTACCAAGGCTGCGTAGAGGAGCCCTCATAACATCTGGCTGTGAAAAGCAGTGGAGATTGTATCCAAGTAAGATGGAGGGCTGCTGGGATGCTGGGATGCCAGGCATTCATCTGAGCCTCCCCCTTTCTTCCTCCCCTCCCCCGTTACCCCCCTCCCCCCACAAGGACTCACTTGGTCACAACTCACTAGTTCTCCGCTTACAGGATGTAGGAAAGATGTTGAGGAAAATTTGACTTCATTGGCTGATGTGAGCTTTTGTCTCTTACTGCATGTGAGGTGATGGTTAGTTTAGGGTTAAAAAAAATTCTGTGATCAGAGGTTGAGAGAATTCCCCCTTTGGTCTCTTTCTCCCGAGTAGGGGAGATACGAGATGATGTTGCTTTCTGTCTGCTTCAGCAGATGAAGTGAAGAAGTAGCTAAGTTATATCAGGATGACGTGACAGGCACATTGCCAGGCCTTGTTGCTTATCTGGATGAATTGGCCCTTCAGCCGGATGGGCAACATTCATATCACTGACTGCCGGACCCTCCCAGAACTGCCCATTCCTGGAGGGGGAAGCAGGAATAAAAAGCTTGGCTCTAAGGTACATCTGAGAAAATATATAAGACAGACCTCAGCTGGCAAAAAGAGAGGATTTTTTTTTTTTTTGTCATCCGTCCTTGGTGATTTATCATCATTTCAGCATTCTAGAAAACTAGCAAGGAGCAGTGGGAGGCATCTCAGCTTTCCCAGCTGCAGACCTGACAAGGTTTGGGATTTCTGACTATTCCTGTGCTGTTTCCTCCCTGGTTTGGTGAGCCTCTCTGATTATATATATATAATTTTTTTTTTTGTCTTAACCGCCTTTACCTTCTGTAATTGCCTTTCCTTTAATTTCCTTTGTCTTTTGCTTTTGTATATTGCTGAGCGAATTGATTAGAAATTGCAAAATAAATTAATTAGCCCCTGTCTAGCATGTCCTCCTCCTTCTTTTCCCTGCTTATTGTTACATAGAAGCAGCAACTTGAAAAGCAGTAGGGACATATGGTAAGGAACTAAATTGACTCCTTCAGGTGAGGGCTAGTGGGGCAGGGATCAGGGCAGCTCTCTCTGGGGATGGAAGCATAGGCAACTGACATTGCTCTTTTGTTGAGCCTTCCCCTCAACAGTTGGCGGGTGAAGGTGGGTACCAAATCTGAGCTCTTCATTAACCTGGCTAACACTGTCTGCCCCACCTTGGTGATTCCTTGAGACCCTGCCCCAGCCAACTTGGGTGCCCAGACTGAGCCACTTCCAGCGGCTTTTCCACACAAGTGGCCTGCCTAGGCTCAGGCTACATACTTTCCTAAAAATCTCTCAAAGGTCCACAAACTCAAACAAGCAGCAGCTGTCCATAGAAAGCAAGTACCTCTTGTTAAGCAGCCCCAAGTCTGGCACAAGCAGCTACCTGTCCACCTGCTTTGTAAATCCCATCAGGTGGCCTTAAGCCTTGCATAAGCTGTGGCCAGTGTTGGCTTGGAATGTAGCTTCAACTAAGTGACCATAAGCCAGGCATAAGTGGTAGTTGGTCTCTGCTCACATCATAGTGGACACCAAAAGGTCCTAAGCCCATCATTAGTGGCAGCCAAGGTCCTAAGCCCATCATTAGTGGCAGCCATCCTCAGTTCACAGCCTAGCTTCTCCCAATCACCTCCAAGCCCAGCACGAAGAGAACCAGATGCAAATCACTTTGTAGCTTCCACCAGGTGTCACCAAGTCACAAACGGTGTCTTACCTTGGCCTTCACTGAAGCTCCTCACAAAGCCCCTAGAACCAACACACCTGATGGCCAGTTTCAGATGACACCAGAGAACCACCCAACCAGCTCCACAAATGACAAACCAGAAGAGCAGACTCAACTGGCGCTAGAACCCTGCTAAAATGACTCCCCCTCTGTGGGATCAGCCCCCACACAAGAGTTAGTCTGCTGTAGTCACAGCCAGCTACCCTTGAGGGTCAATCCCACCCACTGATGTGGCAACAGCAATCAAGACTCAACTACAACAGAACAGCTCAGACCACCCACACAAGGGACAGCACTGGAGCACTCAGCAATATGTAGATGATGTTTTATAGAAATGTACACTTGAAACCTATATAATTTTATTAACCAATGTCACCCCAATAAATTTAATAAAAAAACACATTTGCAGCAAAAGAACCTCTTATAGGTTGAAGTAAAGGAGAGATTAACCTCAAAAAGATTTTAAAGAAATTTAAGAACCATTTTCTAAGTACTTAGTGCACTACAATATTTTATAGTATGGAATTACTTTTACAAAAGTAAGCTAATTGGTTGTGTTTCATGCTTAAAAACTTTTGTTACTAACAGCAAAATAACTAGAATCAATGTAATAATTGAATTCAAAGGGGTTTTATTTCTTTTTAGGATATTCTCTTACTTCTAAATATCTAATAAAACAGCATCTGGAAAAATATATTAGTGAAGCATTTCAAAATATTTTTGTAAGGAAGGAAGAAAGGAAAGAAAAGACTGAAAAAAGAAGTCAGAAAGGGAGTGGGAGAGAGACTGAGAGGCGGAAGAAGGGGACAAAGGGAAAAGAGAGGGTAAGGAAGAAGACGTGGAGGTGAAAAAAATATTTTTTCATATTAACAACTTAGTGTTTTTGTATCTGGAAAAACATTCTTGAAAGATTACTTGCTCCAGTAGCTTTAATGGGCATTTTAAAGGAAACTGGTAGCATTGTTCTCTTAATAAAATCCACAGCCACTGAGAAAAATATATCCTTTCCCATGGAAATGAGCAATTTCATGAACCTTCTAGAAAGCATATGGTCACCACTAATCTAGTGGCTTAATCCTCTCCTTTGGGTCTCTTATTCTATTTCAGGTTATCTATCCTTTGCCTCCAGGCAGGACTACAACTAAGCCACATAAGACAGATGGGCTTCTAGCCTACTCAAGATTTCTAGGGAAGTCATTTCCACAGCCTCTCAACATTAATCAAAGTAACCAGACCCAGAATTTAGGATAAGAGTAAAATATCCCAAGTAGGCAAAAGCTTTTGATACACTTTTCTTTTTGATTCCATGTCTGACAATGATTCCTTTCCTTTTCTAATAAGACATATGTGTATTTGAAACAGTTTAAAATACATGGCAGCTGATTTGATTCCAAACAACATACTAAATCTCTGTATTTTGAAATACATTTTTCTTTCTTACTGCAAATGTAAAATCCAGTTGGTAAAGAAACACAAATGAAATATTTGGCATACTACATAAGGTTCTTTAAAGATACAATACCTAAGATTTTTGCTTGTTTCTGAATGTGTATTTTTTGTTACAATCTTTCAAAGTTTTAAAGTCATCATAATGACTTGTCCCTCCAATCAATTCAATCCTCAAAACATTTGAAAATTGTATTTTCTAAACAAAAATGGAAAATTTTACAAGGGAAAAAGTACCTCCCACAAAATAAAATTTAAACAATATATGAAATATCTAAGCTGTTTACCTGACTTTGAAGGCTTTCCATCATTTTGTTCTATCATATTATCAGGTTTTACAGCCAATTTAATATTGTTATCCTTCATAATTACCTGTCAATATCAACAACTTTTCCCTGTGCTCCAAACACTCAATCCCAGGGTTTGTATGCACACACCCTCCACATCACCCATTATGCACATTCCTCATCCATATACCAAAACCAAACCACCCATAAGAGTCTCACTAAAAAGGACTCATGCAAAACGATGCCTCCTTCTACCCAGAGTGAAAACAATAGAAGCAAGCTTTATCAAACTATAACTATGTTATTACTTATTATTGTTAACGTAATTCAAGAAGTATGAAAATTATATTGCATGCATTAACTCACTTGTTCCAAAAGACATCCAAAGACCTAAATATTATTATCTTGAATTTAAAAATGGCAATAAAAAACCTAAGATAAATAGGAATAATTACATTTGCTAATAATTATTTGGATCTTATTATGTTCTAGGCACTGTTCTAACTGTAATTCATCTTCCTCTCTCTATTACAGTAAGCTGTTATCCAATTAACTAATACAGTACTAATGGACAAATATTTTCAAAATAGTATTTGGTTTTTATGACACTGTTAAAAGTTCCCTTTAATTTCAGAACATTTAACAGATCATAACAACAATGAACTTTGCTTCTCAGAGTGAAATGGTGCTCTATGAAAGAACAGGATGGAGTAGTGATTCATAGTTAGAACTAACTACTAAATTATTAATAGAATATTGATATTCAATTGACACTTCTAAACAATAAAAAAGAATGCTGATCTCGGTGGTAAACAACACCATGATTTAAGATGGTTATCGAGGAAAAATTATAATAAATAAACAGAGTGGGAAGAAACTTATGGAGGCAATGCACATGTTTATGGCTTAAGTTGTGGTGACAGTTTCATGAATACAGACTCTCTCCTAACTCATCAAGTTGAATTTACAACAAATACATACAGCTTTTTGTATATCAATCGTATCTCAATAAAGTATTTTTTAAGATAGCTATTGAAAAATCTCATAAATTCTGTACCTGACTATATTACTATATTATATCTGAATCACACACACACACACACACACACACACACACACACACACACAACTCCCCATCATGTGGAGTTACTATTTCAAATATTTAGGTAAATAACTAAACAAGTTTAAGTTGTACATTATGATAATTATAATTAAACTAATAGACCTGGCAAAACACAGAATGTCTCCAGTTAAATTTTGGAGTAATATTAATTATTTCACTACAGTTTAGTAGATTCTTACCAATTATATTTATTAATGCTTTCATAGCCCTATCGTAGAAACTTGAATTATTGATAATGCAGTAAACACAGGATAAGTAATTTCCTCTATGAAAAGAAAAGGTCTATTATTTGTTCTTGCCTTTATAGAACAGTTGACGTGTGTATCATTCTAAATTATAGTCCCAATTCTAATTTGTCATCTAAAAATTACACCTATAGACCTGTAATAAAAATTCACTAAAGATAGATGGATAACAAAAAAGCTCACAGAAGTCTAGCAACAGGTAAAAGGTTTATATTCCTGCTGCTAGTCTGAAATTTTCTACAGATTTCAGAATAAGAGCAATTTTAGATAGAAAAAAATGTTCAAATGTCAGTTTAACTCGATATATATTTTGAAAAAGTACAAGAACTCTTCATACCCTAGTTTGCTAAAATAGATTTCTAACAGGTTCTCTTCCAAAGGGCCATTGCAGTCTTCATAAAGGAAACAATACAGACTGTACAAAATAAGTTTCCAACATTATCTTGAAATTTTAACTTATGTAAAACATTTTGCAATTTAAAAATGATTGTTTTATTTCATACTTGCTGATACTTAAATGGTACATGCTACTTAATTTTGCTTCATCACTAACTGCCTTCTTAAACTCTGTTAATAAGAAAAAAAGACATCTACTTTAGCTTGGGAAACATTTTTAAAGTGATTTTATATAGGCAAATTCCCCCCCAAAAAAATATCTTAGCAAAATGAAAGAGAAACTCTTTTATCCAAGCTTTGATTAAGCAATGTAAACTAAACTTACATTGAAGAAACCATTTTTTCTCTTGTTTGCCCCTGCCAAGAATTCTGTTAAATATAAATGCCACACCCAAGGGATATATACATTACCCCTGAATACGATGCATTTTCTTCCTTGGAAATTGTTGTGGGATTCTTTAAGATAAATGATCTATATAAAAGTTATTATTACTGGTTACCTGTCTTGGTTCCTTGATTCCTATATTGACTATTTCCCAAGGGTAATTTTCATTAAAACTTACACTGTCACACTGCTGGACCTTTATCTCTTTGTGTTTGCTTCGGTCGGTTCTCTCAGACTCAGAAATGTATAGCAGAAGAGTGATCTATCTTTGATTGATTTAGGGAAGCAGGTAGAAAATTTTGTAACCTGACTTTTTCCTTCAAGTTTTTTCTTTCAAGTCCCTTAATCTGATCTAAAGGACATGGTAGTCTGTAATCACACTCTGATCTCTATTGGTCTAAATCCAAATAATTTCTTTCCACACCCTGCTTGGTTGAGACTTAAATCCCTTATTATTCAATGATCCTATTTTTAAGCTCTGCTTGGGAAAGCAGTGGTGACTTTTGATGTTAATCCTATTCAGTCCACTGACTCTATTCCCTTCAGGGAAATGGCCAAGGATTTTTAAGGGGGTAAATATATAGCCAGTCGCATACCAAGAAAAAAGAGGAAAGCTAAGTTAAAATTTTCAAAACTACAGAAGATAATAAAAATAGAGTCTTTATATTAAAACCCAAATATATATATTCTGATGAGCTATCTATCCATTCCATTGGAAATAGCTAGTTAAATCCTTTAGTCACAGTTTTTCATTGCCTAGGAGTTCACAGCTACAGGATTGTAAGATAAGCATTTGATTTTATATTCAAGGCAATAGCACTGGCGAGACCTCAGTCAGACCCTTCAAATGAAAATTGAACCTGACCATATTCCATATTCAAATGCTAAGTAAATATGTTAATACGATGATAATCCTGAGGTTATTCTTTCTTGGCTTTCTGTTTATAACCTGAAAGTAGCCAAAAAATAATAAATGAAATACCGTGCAGCAGAGAACGCTCTGGGCTGGGTGTCAGGAATGCCTGGCTCCTAGGTGTGTTTGAGATTTACATGATAGTCAAATGAGTATATAAATTGCAGTTTCTAAACCAATTTTTAATAAAAAAGAGGGACTTTAGTTAAATGATTATGAAGCCATTTTAGTATAAAAAGGTTATGAAATTGTGGTAAAAGGCAGCCTCATACGCACGACGATCTTTCAGCTTCCTCGTGGCTGTGTTAGAATGGGCCCTGGGCCTGGAACACTTCCTTACCAAGAGATAAAGGGCGCTCACAGACAGCACTGGGCACATCACATGGTACCGGAATGTCTTTCCCTGTTTCAGACTCGCTGTGTATTCCTTTGTTCTGCTTAACTGTATGTATCACATGGGACCTGGCCAACCCCACTGCTATGTCTGTCCCCTGTGGAATCCTTCTACTGTGGCGCAAGAAAGTACATGCAGCCCATTGGCCTGTGTTGGCTGCCAGGCAGCATTCTCTGGCCATGGAGGACTGGCACCCATTACAGAGCCGATCTTGCTCTGTTTGAGCAATGTATTGTTACATCAGTGCTTAATTGCTTTGTGTTTCCCTTGCGCACTCCCATACCAACATGCGGTGGCCACAAGTGTTTGGACTTCTATTCCTGGTGACACGCAACAGATGCCACGTGCTCAGTAGAAATTGATCATAAAATAATGTCTTTATCACCTTAACACTGATAATGTAATAACAGTCTAAAATTTGGTTAACACAATCCTGGTCACATCCCTTCTTCCTGCTGTGAGAGTAGAGATAATGTTGGTGGTTTATTTCCTCATTATGCCTTTGCACCTGCTGGTCTTTCTAAATGCTATGACCTCCCCTTCCTTATCACCTTGTTTCTCATCCTGTAAGATCTTAATAAAACCTCTCTAACTTCCTCCCCCCACCCCATCGTTCTCTCCCTCTTCCTTCCTTTCATAACTGGCTTAGAGCTGAGTGTGGTCTAAACTGCAGAACTGCACAGGGGGCACAAAAACAAAATCTCCTAAGGAACCCCTCTGTCCAGCCAGAAGACAAGGAAAATGGGACTTTGAGGTTCCAGGAGTGAGAGGAAATTCTTTCTTTTTCTTTCTATGTTTCTTTTCTCACCCCTGCTCTCAAGCCAGGCTCAGTCACGGAGCTGCACTGCTATGGTGCTGAAAATGGCATAGGGCCTAAAACCCCTAAAGAGAGAAAACACTTATTTTTAACCAGAGGAACCCCTGTGTTCTAGAGTATATGTATGAAATCACTACTATTTTATTTTCTTTTATTATTTGACACCTCACCTCAAAGATGGACCCAGTCGTATGGAGCTCTGTGATAGCACAGAGGCTAAAATTCTGAGAGAAACACTTTTTTCCATCCAGAGCAATGGGGAAATGAGGCCCCTGAGAACTGGAAGTTATGGAGGAAATATTGAAGAAATGAGAGCTAGAGAAACAAATTCCCCTATCCAGTGTATGATGGCCCAGTACTTGGGCCTAGGCTAATCCCCAAGGTCAACACCTAATAAGACAGAGCAAAGGATTTGAGAATTGAGCTATGATATAAACCACCACCCAAATACAGTTGACTCTTGAACAACATGGGGGCTGGGGTTACTGATCCCAACACAGTAAAAAACCCAGGTTTAACTTAACCCTCCATATATGGGGATTCCCAACTGCAGATTAAATTGCATACTATATTTTAGTCCCAGATGAACTACTGAGGTGACTCAGGCACAAGCCAGCACAAATACATAGCAGAGTTTATAGGTGCACTGACATTGGCACTACTGCTCATGGAAGATGAAATAAACGTTGCCTTCTGAACCTAACCATGTTAATTTCTTTCTAAAATAACAATCACAATTCAACAAAGAGCATTCTCCAGAGTACTGACTAGGGCCCAGAACCCCCAACATAATATTCAAAATGCCCAGAGTATAAAATAAATTACCAAAGGGGGAATAAAAGGAAAATATGACTAATCATTAAGAAAAGAATACAAAAATGTGCCAACCTAAGATTACCATGACAATAGATTTTCATACAAAGTCTTTATAAAAACTTTTAAGACATAATCCATGAAATAAGAATAAATACTCTGGAATAGACAGAATTTCATAGCAGTGAAATTAAAATCATAGAAAAGATCAAAATAGAAATGTTAGAAATTAAATATACAATATTTAATTTTTTAAAGAAATGCTAAATGGTCTCAATAGTAGAGAGGGATGGTAGAATAACCAGTGACACTGAAGACAGAGCAGTAGAAATTTTCTAATATAAATAGTAGAAAGAAAAAAATGAAAAAATAATAATTTAGCTCTTCTATTCACATTCAACATCATATTGGAAGTCCTAGACAATACAACAAGAACCTAAAAAGAAATTAACAAAATAGAAGATGGAAAGAGGATGTAAAATTGTCTCTATTTACAAGCAATTTATAATTATAAAATCTCATGGAATCTACACAAAAAGCTCCTATAACTGGTAGGCGAGTTTATCAAGAAAGCAGGATACAAAATCAATAGCAAACAAAATCAGTTGTTTTTTTCCTAAATAGTAGCCTTTAACAGTTGGAAATCAACATCTGAAAAAAATCATTTACTAGAGCACACACACACACACACACACACACACACACACACACACACACACACACTAAAATACTTAGCTATAAATCTAACACAATATGACCTGGACCTGTCTGTGGAAAACCCAAAACACAGATGAAATGAATTAAAGACCTAACAAATCAAGAAATATACTAAGTTCATACCTGAAAGATTTAATAATATCAATACTCCTCAAATTGACCAATAGATCAATGCAACCCAAATCAAAATCCCACTGGAATTATTTTATAGATATTAATATTATTCCAAAATTTATATGGCAAGGAATAAAACAGTCAATGAACTCACACTATCAATTTCAAGACTTACAATAAAGCTACAATAAGCAATATGAAATGTTCATCTTTTTCTCTTGTTACCTTTTTTATCCTGAAGTCTGTTTTGCAGATACAAGTATGGCTACATACACTTTCTCTGGATGCCATTAGCTTGTATCATTTTCCACGCTTTCACTTTGAGTCTATATTGAGCTTTGTAGCTGAGATGTGTCTCTTGAAGTCAGAATAGGACTGGGTTTTGTTTTTTGATGTAATATGCTACTCTGTGCCTTTTCATTGGTGAGTTCAATCCATTTATATTTAGGTTGATTATTGATATATGAGGATTTCCTGTGACCATTTTATTTTTTGTTTTCTAGTAGATTGGTGTCTCCATTGTTACAATTATAATTAAAACACTTAATAAAATGAATATAGAAGGGAAGCGCCTCAACATAATAAAGGCTATATACAATAAACCCTCAGCTAATATCACACTTAATGGTGAAAAACTGAAAGCTTTTCCTTTATGATGATGAATAAGACAGGGATGCCATCTCTCAGCACTGTTTTCAACACAGTGTTGGAAGTCCCAGCCAGAGCCATTGGGCAAGAGAAAGAAACAAAGGGGATCTAAATTGGAAATGAAGAACTTAAATTGTCACTTTTTGCAGATGACATGATTCTTTTTATAGAAAACCCTAAAAAGGCCACCAAAAAACTATTAGAAGTAATAAATGAATACAGTTAAGTTGCTGAATACAAAATCAATGTACAGATATCCATTGCATTCCAATATACTAACAATGAAATTTCAGGGGGGAAAAAATGGAAAAAACTTTTGCAATAGCAACAAAAAGAACAAAATATCTAGGAATAAACTTAACAAATTATGTGAAAGACTATACACTGAAATCTCTAAGACATTATTAAAAGAAATTGAAGAAGACCAAAAAAATGGAAAGATATTCTGTGTTCATGGATTGGAAGAATCAATATCATTAAAATAGCCATAGTACCCAAAGTGTGTGTGTGTGTGTATGTGTATATATATATATATATATATATATATATATATATATATATATATATATATATATATATAGAGAGAGAGAGAGAGAGAGAGAGAGAGAGAGAGAGAGAGAGAGAGGAGAGAGATTTAATACAATCCTCATCAAAATCCCAATGGCATTTTTTCAAGAAATAAAACAAAACAAAAAAAAATCATCAGATTGTATGGAATCTCAAAAGACCCTGAATAGCCAAAGCAATCCTAACAAAAAAGAACAAGGCTGGAGATATCACACTCCCTGACTGTAATTTATACTACAGGGCAACAATAATCAAAACAGCATGGTACTGGCAGAAAAACAGATACATAGACCAATGGAATAAAATAAAAAACCCAGAAATAAACCCACATATATATGGGCAGCTATTTTTGACAAAGGAACCCAAAAACATATAATGGGGGGGGGAAGCCTCTCAATAAATGATGTGGAAAAAATTGGAAAGCACATACATAAGAATGACACTAGACTGCTATTTGTCACCATATACTAAAATTAACTCAACATGAATCAAAGACCTAAATGTAAAACCTCAACAATAAGTTCCATAGAAGAAAGCATAGGCATTAAACTTACAGACCTTGGGTTCAGAGAGGATTTTATGAATTTGACCTCAAAAGCAAGGGAAGTAAAAGCTAAAATAAATGAATGGGGTGATAGCAAACTAAAAAACTTCTGCACAGCAAAAGAAACCATTGACAAAACAAAGAGACAACCAACAGAATGGGAAAAGATATTTGCAAACAGTGCCTCTGATAAGGGACTAATATCCAAATACATACAGAACTCATACAACTCAACAACAACAACAAACAAACATTGCAATTATAAAAATGGGCAGAGGATCTGAATAGACACTTCTCCTAAGAAGACATACACACGACCAACAAATATATGCAAAGATGCTCAGCTTCACTAGCTGCTAAGGAAATGAAGATCAAAACAACGAGATACCTCCTCATACCTGTTAGGATGGCTATTATCAACAAGACAATAACAAGTGTTGGAGAGGTTGTAGGAAAAAAGGAATCCTCATACACTGATAGTGGGAATGTACATTGGTACAGCTACTATGGAAAATGACATGGAGGTTCTGCAAAAAATTAAGAATAGAATTACCGTACAATCTAGAAATTCTTCTTCTGGGTATCTACCAAAAAACCCCTGAAAACATTTATCTATAAAGATATATATATATATATACACCTATGTTCACTGCAGCATTATTCATGGTGGCCAAGACATAGAAACAACCAGTGTCCTTTGATAGATGATTGGATAAAGAAGATGTGATATATATACACAATGGAATACTACTTTGCCATAAGAAAAGATGAAATAGTGCCATTTGCAACAATACGGATGGATCTTGAGGTTATTATGCTAAGCGAAAGAAGTCAAACAGAAAAAGTCGAGAACCATATGATTTAACTCACATGTGATATATAAACTGAAAGCAACAAAGGAACAAGACAAACAAACAAAGAAACAGAAACTCAGACACAGACAACAATTTAGTGGTTAGCAGAGGGTAGGGGGGAAGGGAATGATAGAAGAAGATT
Source organism: Rhinolophus sinicus (assembly GCF_057876585.1). Lineage (NCBI taxonomy): Eukaryota > Metazoa > Chordata > Mammalia > Chiroptera > Rhinolophidae > Rhinolophus > Rhinolophus sinicus. Next base: position 88,209,392 of record NC_142517.1, read on the forward strand.
AAGGGGTTCAAACATATGGTAATGAAAGGAGAACTGACTCTGGGTGGTGAGCACACAATGTGATATATAGATGATTTATTATAGAATTGTACACTCGAAACATATATAGTTTTACTAACCAATGTCACAGCAGTAAATTTAATAAAAGTTAAAAATAAATAAAGCTACAGTATTCCAGACAGTGTGGTACTATCAAAAGAATGCACATATAAGTCAGTAGAACAGGTGAGTTCAGAAATAGACCCAATATATATGATTGATTTTCAACAAAGGTGAAATGGTAATTATAGGTGAAAGCATAGTCTTTTCAACAAATGTTGCTGTAAAATTAGACATTCACGGACCAACAATTGAACCTTTACCCATATCTCACACTTTACACAGATATGAGCTCAAAATAGACCATAGATGTATAGTAGTCCTTATCTGTGGGGATATGTTTCAAGAACCCGAGTGGATGCTTAGAAATGCGTACTAAATAGTACTAAACCCTATATATACGTTTTTTTTCTTATACATACATAGATACATACATATCTATGATAAAGTTATTTATAAATTAGGCATAGTAAGAGCTTAATAACTAATAAAATAGTACAATTATAAGAATATACTGTAATTAGAGCTACGTGAATGTGGTCTTTCTCAAAATATCTTATTGTACTATATTCACCTTTACACTTAAAGAACCACTTTACAGCTTCTCTTTGGCATATCTGCATTGCCAACATCACAACTCTTGCACTTTGGGGCCATTATTAAGTAAAAGAAGGGTTATTTGAACACAAGCACTGCAATACCAAGACAGGCAATCCGATAACCCAGATAGCTACTAAGTGACTAGTGACTAACGGAGAGCGGGGGATGGGGAAGATAGTGTATACAGCTGGACAGAGATGATTCATGTACCGAGTGAGACAGATCGGGAGGATGAATGACTTCACCATGCTACTCAGAATTGTGTGCAATTTAAAATCTCAGTGTTTTATTTCTGGAATTTTCCATGTAATATTTTCAAACTGCAGTTGACTACCAGTACCTGAAATTGCAGAAAGCAAAACCACAGATAAGAGGGGACTCCTGAAAATTTTAGGAGCAACTGTAGGAGAAAATGATTGGATTGTGGCCATGTTTTAGGCAAAATGCTTTTAGATACAACATAAAGTGTGATCCATCTAAAAATATTGACAAATTGAACTACATCAAAACAAATGAGCAAATAAATGAAAAAATAAACACACCAATATCAAAACTAACAGTAAAAATATTGGCGAAAGTGTAGAGCAACTAAAACTCGAATTCATTCCTGGAGGTAATGCAAGATAGTACATTCTCTTTAGTAGTTTCTTATAAAATTAAACATATACAAACTATATGACCAATAATCTTTACCATAGGTATCTACCAAATAAAAATGATAACCTTGTTGTGAATATTTATGGCTGTTTTCTTTTTAATTGTAAAAAACTGGATACAACACAGTTTTCCTTCAATTAGTGAAAAAAAAAATTAACTGGCACATCTGTATGATGAAACACTACTCAACAATAAAAAAGAATAAACTACTGATAATGCAAAAACATGGATAAGTCACAAACGTACAATAAGTTAAATATGCTAGACTAAAAAGACTACAAATCATATGATTCCATTCTGGAAAAGGCATGATTATAAAAATGGAGAACAGTTCTATGGCTGTTAGGAATTAGGAATGGGGGGAGTGACTGACTAAAGAGAAGCAACACAAGGAAATATTTTGGGTCAATGGAACAGTTTTGTATCTTATTATGATAGGGGTTAAATGACTCTATGCATTTATCAAAACTAATGTAACTGCACACAAAAATGAGTGAATTTTACAGTAGGTAAATATTAAAAATTGTATTTTCTTTTCTAAAATTTTATTAAATTTATTGGGTGATATTGGTTAATAAAATTATATAGGATTCAAGCATATATTTCTACAAGACATCTTTTATATATTGCATTATGTGTTCACCACCCAGAATCAGCTCTCCTTTCATCACCATATATTTGAACCTCACTTTCTAGTTTTCTAGCTTTATCCTCTTTTTCATTTGTTTATTGAAAATAAAACAAGGATGAGTGACTACAATTTGCCAAATACTAGAACAGAGATACACACTTATAACACAAAAGGAAAATATTATTTTTCCTTCATGAAGCTGACTTTATAGTGGGAGAAACAGGGAACATGGCTATAAAGCAAATTATAGAGTGTTATTTGATGATAAGATTTAGGAGGAAAATAAAGCAAGGGAAGGAATTAACAAGTGTTAGAAGGATTATATTGTTACATAGTATGCTCAGGGAAGATCTCACTGGTCAGAGAAAACCTGACTAACAAGGCAATATTTTAATTAATACTGAATCATTATGCATTCTGTAGACAACAAATGAAAGGTGAGAAAAAAAATGTGTTTATATGTATCATCCGTGGTAACAATGTAGAAAACTTCTAGAAAGGGTAATGAGTATCCTAACTTTTATTCATAGACTTTTCATTATCTTTTTAAGAATCAGCCTAAAAATACTCAACATTCATAGCCATACTTTGTGCTAAATTGCTCTGAAAATCTTCAGATGGTCGCATCTCTTGTTAATAGGAAGCAGTGATGTAGAGAGAAACAAGGTGTTTCAATAAAATATATGGACAGTTTGATTGCTGATATGACATTTACAAGTATGGTAAATAGTGTAATATTTTATATTATTGCATGATAATTCTGGCAGTTAGCACTTTTAGACAGTCATACTAAATATATATGGGTAAGAAAAAACATAAATTCAAAATGGCAGAATTACGTTTTATTTTTAAGCAGCAGAGTTTTACAAAAGTGTTACTGAAAAAAATGGAAAGTGTTATCAAGTCACAAAGGCATTGGAAACATGAATTCCAACTGAAACTTCAATATAAGAACATATATGAAGTAATCATTCCTTTTTTAAATTAATGCAATTTGATGGTGATAATTTCAAGCAGATATTTAAGGCATAGATAATAATAATATTTTAACATGCTACCATAATAATTTCCAGTACAAATAAATTATGTTACTAAATGTTCATGTATTTTATTGAAATGGTAAAAATGGTCTTTGTATTTGAATTTTGGAGTATAAAAGCCTTTTGACATGTGTATTGTAGCATTACAGGGAATTGGACAGAAAATATCTCTTTATAAAGTTATTTGCATGGTCTTATTTTCAATCTTATAAAAGAATATTTCCATTAAAAATATATCCTATACATGTAAGACCTTAGTATTAAAGTGTGAAAATGTAGTTCACTCTCCCCTTCACCCCCTCACTTTAAAACAATAGAGGCTTCTCAATGTTGATAGAAAATCAACATTGTACTGACTCTTGTGTCATAATAGTTGAGTAATAGGCACTTTGCAATTCAACTGCATTAAGAAAGCTTCTGGCTTATCTATGTCTATTCTGCTCTAAATTTTGCTTCATTTTAATTTGTCTCCTTCTATGGAGATAAGTGTGAGATGTTTTTTCATTTGTGCCTGTTTGTGCTTAAACAGAGGCCTATGAAATACGGTATTTCATAGTAACTAAGTATTTCACAGTAACTAAGTTATACATCAACTTGAATATAAAGTTATCTAAAAGGGCATAGAACAATCATCCCAGTCACAAATTTACTTCATCATTTTTTAACCACACCACCCTCCCTTCTCTCGACATCTGTAGCATCATTTTTCTTTCCTACACATTTGGATCATAATATGTACTTATTTTAAATGATCTCTGTATATTAATATATTATGTTCTCAAATATTAAATTATTTAAAAACAGAATCAATGTTTTATAATTTCTTACACATTCCTCAAATACGTGCTAATTGATCGATTTAAAATAGACATGGGAGCATATATACAAACCGTATGCACAGATTGAATTTGCTTTAATTCAATAATTACTTATTGAGCACAACTTCTCTCATTCGTGTTTACACATCTGAATGCCTCTTACATTAATGTTTTAGGAGTATTGTTATTACTTTCACAAATTAATAATAGAATATAAAGGGCAACAGATTTCTCTATATTTAAATCAGGGTACACTCATATTTGAGTATGTATAGTAAAATAATTAGTTAAGTTTTTACATGATATTACTGTAAACTTCAATTTTTCAAAGCTACTTCTCTACACCAAGTTCATGTTTTGAACACACACACATACCAATTAAATTTCCCCTTCATATGTTTCACATCTTTTTAATGTTGTTTGCTTCATGACAGTCTGCAGTCACTTTTCATTGCGGCAATTACTCCGTGGTCGTTCAAGAAAGGTGTTGTTCTTACTAATTTTATGATGTTTTTCATTGAGAGAATTCACACACACACACACACACACACACACACACAAATGCACACTTAAACATTCTGCACTAGTATTGGCACTAGCAAAAAATATATATTTGATATCGTGAGAGTGTTATGGATGTTAAAATATTTGTTACTATGCTAACAGGAATCACAGATCAGTTAAGTAGTTAGAGGAATGATTTTTTTCTGAAGATCCCAATTTAAGTCTTATTTTAATTATTAATTGAATACAATATTAAGTAAGTCATACTCTGGCTGAGTTCCTTCATCTGTGAAATGAACATATTGAGTAGGGAAAAGAGAGATTACTTAAAACTGGTTTGGAAATAACTGCCTAATTATTTGTGACAAAATAAACCTGGATACTAAACTTACTCTTCAAGTTAAAATAAACTCCATATGTTTAAAGATTTAAATATACATTAAAAAGTAAAATAACTAAAATTAAAAGTGATTTTATTTTGGTTATTTTACGATTGAGAAAATCCTTTATAATCATGAGAGACAAGTCAAAAACTACATAGAGAAAATGGAGTTGATAAATTTAAGACTATAAAACTGTTAAGAAAATATAGACAATTTTAAAACAAAGAATAAATTGGATAAAATGTATACAAAACAATATGAGAGATAAATGGCTAGTGTCCTTAATATGCCAAAAGCTCTTAAAATCAATAAAAATGAGCCCGAGATTAATAGAAGTTTAGGGAGAAACAGAGAGAAAGAGATTTAAACAATGTATTTAAGAAGATGTTTTACTGACTTTTGAATCTGAATCATTTGTCAAAAATATTGCCTATGCAACGCATCTAGTAATTGAAGATGACATTATTATTGAGTTTTATGAGTAACCCACTCGTAGTTCATAAGGAAGAGGAAGAGGAGAGAAGGAAGAGAAGGAAGATGAGGAAAAGGAAAGACAGAGAAGTGAAACAAAAAGTAGAACAGTAGGAATTTAAGCAGATGCTATGATCACTCAGGGAAGCATCTGTTCATCTAGGTACACTACATTATTAGTTTTTGATTTCAGAAGGATAACTGAATAGACTATAAATCTGTGAAAGGTCAAGAATTAGAAATGTGGTCAACCCTTGCAGAGTTGCCAAGTCAGTGAATGGCTGGATTAGAAAGAAAATATACCCACACGGGAAGGGAGATACTAAGGAACCTTGTATCTTTTTGTTGGGAATTTGCAGATCTGTGACTCTCAATGCCATTCATACATGGGGGATAAATATTTATAACAATTTTCACTGTCTGGAAATTCTCAAGTTAAGAAAACAATATAAATCAATCATGTGCTGAACAAAATATAATTTTCCACTACTTACTCAAAAGTAAGAAAAAAATCTCAATAGTCACATGCCATTAAGGGAATTGAATCTGTTAAAATGCTTCACTTTTCCTTATTCACCTCTCACAATATACATTTCAAAAATATGTAGATCCAGCCATTTTATAAGAAAGTATCTTAAAGACTTTTAGAAATGGCCATTAGTTATAATCAAACTAACATTAGGAGAAAAAAGAAAATATGCCCAAATAATTGTAACTTTGATATCAAAACTAGATGACATAGAAAAATCACGGGTGACTTTTAATTAAAAATATGTGTAAAAGTTCAAAATATAACCTTTTATATATAAATAATTAGCAAATCATCACTAAGTCAAAATTATTTTAGAAATGCAAGACTGAAGATTATAAAGATTTTTAAATCTTTAAGAGAAAACTATAATTTCAACAGATAAATGAAAACTATTTCATAATATTCAACATTCCATCTTTATTAAAGTAATTGTGGTAGGTTGAAACTATATCCAAGTCCTAATCTCTGAAACCTACACATGTTACCTTATATGGCAAAAAGGATCTTGATACGGGGACATAAGCCTGGATTATCCAGGTGGATCCTAGATGTAATCACAAGGGTCTTTATAAGAGAAAAGCAGAGGGATACTTTACTACAGAAGAAAAGGTGATGTGATGATGTGATGATGGAAGCAGAGTTTTGAGGTGATGGGTTCTGAAGATGGAGGAAAGAACCACAAGCCAAGGAATACAGGCAGTCACAAAAGCTGAAAAAGACACGAAAAGGGATTCTTCCCTCAGAGCCTCCACAAGAAACCAGCCTTCCATCACCTTGATTTGAGCACAGTGAAACTAATTTTTTGGACTTTGACCTCCAGAACTGTGAAACAATAGATTCATCTTCTTCTAAACTAAATTTGTAGCAGGCTGCTACTGCAGTAATAGGTAATTGATATAGTACTATGTGGTGCTTTGTATGATGTCATGAGCATTTCAAACCACATAAGAAAGGATAGACCCATCAATGAGAGTTCTGGGACAACTGGCTATCTACAGAGGAAAGATGATGTTAGATCCCTACTTGATTCTGTTCACACAAAAAAATATGGAAGACTTATTTTTATCAAAACTAAATATGTACTACAAACACATAAATCTTTTAGATGAATAAAAACAGAATAACAAAAGATTGGTGTGAAAAACATTGATTTAAAAATAAAGGATAAAATGTAAAATAAATTAATAAATTTGCACCAAAAGTGATAGCACCAATAAGGACTAATTTATTTTTTAATTTATTTGTGAATAGTGTATTAGTATCCAAAACATATACATATATTTATTATATGTGATATATTTATACCCAATAAGGTAAAGGAAACAGTTGGAGGGGAAGAGAGATATAAACAGGCCCTTAAAAAAAGGAGGATATGCAAATGGCCAACACAAATTTGAAATATTCTCAATCTTACTGTTAATCAGAGAAATGTGTAATAAAACAATAATAAATATGTACAAATTCACTGTCAGTTTGACCTAGATTGATTAAGAAGAGTTAGTGAAAGTGTAGAGAAGCAAAATTTCTGGAGAGCTGTAAGTTAATACAATCATCTTAATGAAAAATTTAGCAGTACTAGTATAATTTTCAAAATATGCACGCACACACCCTGTGGCTTGGCAATTTCTGTTATTTATGGCAATTGCATATACAGCGAAAAAGTGAGTAATAACTTAAATGAAAATAACCTAACTGACTTTTAGTAAGGGAATAGATAAATCATTCCCATGAGAATGGATAATATACAAAAAATTTATATGAATGAATTAGATCAAAAGGTGTTTACATGACTAGGCCTCAAAAGCAAAATGTTGAGTTAAAAAATCAATTTGCAAGAGAACATGTAGTATGATTCCATTTTTATCAATTTTTAGAATATATATAATAAAACGTATGTATATTCATATTTGTGACAAAAGGACAATGACATGAGTGAGAATACATATCCCTATTAATTATTTCATTATTAATTTGACTATTATTTTTGAGAAGCTCTAATATGCCATCATCATTTTATACTGGGGATTCAAAGTGAACCAAATAAACAATCCTTCCCCTCATGGTGCTTATATACTAGTGAAAATGGAAAACAAAAAGGTAACTGTAAAATGTATACTACGGTAAACAGAAAAAAATTATTCAGGGTAATATTTACCTGTGGTGGAGAAAAGGAGAAAATATAGAGTGATAATTAAGATTTGCATAGAAAGACTATTTCTCAAATTTAATAAGAGACCTGAAACAATGGCCAAATATTAAAATGGTTTTAATTTCATTAGTATCTACGTATGTTTGTATATAACTTTTGTATATTTATATTGCTTCATAGTTTTAAAAATGTAAAATGAAAAGTGATACTTAAATTGTTCATAACTTAATAAGTATATGCTTTATTTTTTCAAAGTTGTCCAGAGCACTATTTACATGTTTGTTTATTTATTTATGTTAGTTTCAGGCGTACAAAACAATGCAATATTTAGACATTTCATCCCTCACAAAGTGGTGACTCCCCTCCCCCAATCTATTGCCCCTTTAACATCATGTATATCTATTACAATTCCATTGCCTCTATTCCCTATGTTGTACTCCATATCACATGACTATATATACATATATATTGAATTATAGTTAACATATAATAAGTATATACTTTAATTATCATTTTTCATATCTAGTGTTGATGAGAATTTACCAGAGGAATAAATTGCTATGCTCTTTGTGGCTATCATTTAGTAGAAATTATGAAATAGTACATAATTTTTGACTAAGCAATCCTTCCTCTAGTAATTTACATTAGTGGAATAATTCAAGGGGTAATAAACTTCTGTGGATAAAGATGTTCATTTTGCATTATTCATAATAGCAAAAGCTGGAAACACCCTAAATCAAAAAGGGATTATTTAAATAAATTATGGCTCAGCAATACAATAGCATTATATAGTTGTGGAATGAGATAGCTCTCTAAGAACCAGCATGGAAGTGTGCCTGTGATATATTATTGAATGAAAAAAGGAAGTACCAGAACCACATGAATAGTGTGAAGCAATATTTGGTTTAACAAAACCTATCTGTTTATGTATTCATAGAATATGTCTAGAAGGACAGACACGAAACTATTTATAGCAGCTACATGTGGAACATGGAATTGAAGTGGGTTTTAATGTGAATTTGTTTATACTACGTCATATACCTTGGCATTGTTCATTTTAACCACCAATATTATTTAAAGAATAATATTTTAATTAATGAACACTAAATGAATTATATTTATACATGGGAAATTGATCACCAAACTTTAACTCCCTGCTTCTCTCGTTACTTATCATACCCACTTATCAAAACCTCACCTCTAGTTATATACAACTCACTGCTTATTGCATATCTACACCCATATACCCTTCTGACAATACCTTATTTCCTTGCTCTACTTTTATAACAAACATTTCAATGTTTAATAACCTGACTACTTCTCTATTTCCCTTCTCCCATTTTCTCTTGAACTCACTGCATTCAGCCTGTAATCCCTACCACTTCACTCAAGATTGCTCTTATCAAAGTCAACTACCATGTGGTATATATACTATACAATGGAATACTATTCTGCTGTAAGAAAAAATGAAATGATGCCATTCCTTACAAGATGGATGGATCTTGAGATTATTATGCTAAGCGAAATAAGTCAGACAGAAAAAGTAGACAACCATATGATTTCACTGATATGTGGTAGATAAAACTGAAAACAACAAAGGAACAAGACAAACAAATGAAGAAACAAAAACTTGTAGACACAGACAATTGGTGGTTACCAAAGGTTAAGGAGGAGGGAGGTGATAGATGAGGGTAAAGAGGATCAAATATATGGTGATGGAAGGAGAACTGAATCTGGGTGAACACACAATGTGATATATAGATGATGTATTACAGAATTGTACACCTGACACATATCTAACTTTACTAACAACTGTCACCCCAATAAACTTTAATTAGAAAAAAAAAGTCAACCACGAATAACAAATTCTCAGTTCTCATCAGATATGCTCTTGACTTTGCTTCCAGACCATTCTCCTAGTTTCTGCCTACCTCACTGGCTATTTCTTCCCGGTGTCCTTCTTGCTGTCCTTCATCCTCTCTTTTTGCCAATTTGGAGGGCCTTAGGGATTAGTCTGAGTACTTCTTTTCTTCTCTGTCTTCATTTGTTTCCTTGGTAATCTCATTCAGTCCCATTGATTTAAGATCCATTTATTTCCACGCTGATAACTCCCAGACATACATCACTACTTCAGACTTCTCTTCTGAACTTCATATTAAACACTGCAATTACCAAGTCAGTGTTTCCATTTAGAAGTCTTATAGTCATCTCACACTTGCCCTTCTACCATCTTCTCTTCTGGTCCTTATTATTTCAATAAATGGCAACTAGATCTTTCTAAGTGATTAAGCTAAAACCTGCTGTTACATCCCACAGCCAGTCAGAGGTTGCTATTGTCTCTACATTCAAATATGTTCAGAAACTCACCATTTCAAACTATCTCCACCATTAACACCCTGGTTCACATCATTATTATTTATCTGGATTATTGCAATAGCTTCTAATTTATCTTTCTGCTCCTCTTTTCTCCCCTACTCCCTATTCTCAACACAACTTAGAGTGTTCTTTAAAAATAAGTTAGATTGTGTTATTTCTCTGCCCAAACCCTCAATGGCTTCCCAACTCACTTACAGTAAAAGCAAAGTTTCATATAATGACTCAGAGGGCCCTACATGATCTGTTTTCCTTTTTATTACTTTTATGACCTCATCACCTACTATTCTCCCTCTCATTCAGTTCATGCCCTGCCACTTATTGAGCACACTAGACAAATTCCCTCCTGAGTGCCTTTGTATTTTCTTTTTCTTCTGCCTGGGATGTTCTCCCACTACACAGACATATAAATGAGTGTTTTCTTATCTACTCTAGCAATTTGTTCAAAATCTACCTTCTGATTGACAGCTTCCTAGGTGACTCTATTTAACATTGTAAACCTGCCCCCTGTCCTGGCACTTGGTAGGCTTTATCTTTCTCCAAAGCACTATCACCATCAAAAACATTAGAGTTATTTATTTGCATATTTCTTTATTGACTGTAATCTGCAAGACACTTTCATAATATCAGGACTCTATTTTATTTATCATTCTATGCTCAGCATCTAGAATATGCTTGGAAATAATAGGTTTTCAATAAATATTTTTTGAATGAATGGATAAATGGTCCAGTTCTATCAGAATCGAAACAAACTTTTTGAAATGTATTAGAGGACAAAGTAGGTGATTTAGAAAACCAACCTAAAGAAAAATATAAACCCATTTGCTGAAATAATGCAAAAATCTTAGTTATTATAAAAAGTTCTATTTACCTATAACATCAATCATTTAAAGCCCAAATTAACAATTTTCTCAATCAATGACAAATAGACTAATTTTATCATTAAGACTAGATATTTTGCTGAGGGCTTCATAGTTATTTTTAGGTAATTATTTAATGATAGTTGCAACACAAATTTTTACAATAAATTACAAAAGATTTCAATACAATCAATGTTAGTCTAATTTTGTGTTATTGGCACGAAAATAGAAATTTGTAGATACATTGATGAGAATCTTCTACCTATGCAGTAAATATAACTATCACATCTGACTAAAATACTATAACTTAAAAAAAATAGGCATATTTTTATTTTATTTAGTGATTTACATATGTGATCCTATAGAAAAATAAAGTGGTACTTTGGTCAAAAACTTTTGTATAACTCTGTAGGCTGTCACTTATTAGAAAGTCATGAAGCAAATTATTATTTTGATAGCATGCAAAAATACAGGATTAAGGTAATCTCTTTAACTGGGTTTAACTCATGATTTCATAAACTTATTTGAGCATTGAACTTTTTTTTCTTTTTTTCACAAACACCATTAATATATTAAGGAATTAAAAGTCCATAGGCACATATGGATGTATTGTTGATTTGTTTGGTACATTGAGCATATTGTAATCATTATTGTTTTCCTCAGCTGGGTGTGGCTTTTGCGAAATAGCTGAGTGAGGAAATTATTTTAGCTGTAAATGTATAATCAATATAATATTCAGGAAATGGTGATCTTTGCAATTGTCAGCATTTTATCATGAACGCTGAATTTTTCAACATCACATTATTTAATAACATGTAATTTCCTTTATATAACTTTTAAAAAACAAATAATTTTAATATGTAATTTCTGAATGGGTGTACATCAAATTAAATCCATGCTCATATATACATGCACACAAAGAATCTATCAACCTACTGCATCTTAATTATTTAGCAAAGTAAGTCAATACAAGAACGAGTAAGTAGTTTTCCAGACATCTATTTTTATAAATAGATGATGCATATAATTATAGATGGTGGATTTGATGACAGATTTTTTTAAATATTAAGTGATCTGTATATTTGAAAAAACAGCTACTACTTAGTTGTTACATATGAAAGCAGAATGAAGAAAACTCAATTCATGGCTATTAAACTGTGTTTGCATAGAAAAAACATATGCTCCTGATCATATGTGTTTTATATTGTAAATATCATTTACTCAGAGTACTGTTCACCCTTGAACAATGTGGGGGTTAGGGGTATCAACGACTGTGCAATTTAAAAATCTGTGTATAACTTTTGACTCCCACAAAATTTAACTAGTTTGCCCATAGTATCTGCAGGTTTTGAATCTGCGGTTCAAACAAGTGCAGATAAAAAACAATACAATTGTCCTTGAACAGCACAGGAATTAAGGGTGCCTCCCCGACACAGTTGAAAATCAGCATATACCTTTTTTTTTTAATTAAAGTTTATTGGGGTGACAATGGTTAGTAAAGTTATATAGGTTTCAACTCTACAATTTTGTAATACATCACCTACATATCACATTGTGTGTTCACCACCCCGAGTCAGTTCTCCTTCCATCACCATATATCTGACCCTGTTTCCCTTCATCTACCACCCTCTTCCCCCCTTACCCTCTGGTAACCACTAAACTGTTGTTTGTATCCATGAGTTTTTATTTCTTTGTTTGTTTGTCTTTTTCCTTTGTTGCTTTCAGTTTTATATCCCACATATCAGTGAAATCGTATGGTTCTCATCTTTTTCTGTCTGACTTACTTCACTTAGCATAGCATAACTTTACTTTTGTATATAACGTTTGACTCCTCAAAATCTTAATTACAGTCATCCCTTCACATCCATGAATTTAACCAACTGCAGACTTAAAGCAGTATTTTTTAAATCCATGATTGGGAATGAGAAAATACTCTTTTTGATCCACAGTTGGTTGAATCTGCAGATGTAAAACCAGCAGTTACGAAGGACTGACTGTATTTATTTAAAAATAAATAAATAAATAAATAATTCAGGTATAAGTGGACCCACACAATTTGAACCCACATTGTTCAAAGGTCAGCTGTAGTACCGCAGACAGGGCCAAGACATATTCAAACTTCACTACTCTACTGAACATGCTCAGTGATGCAGCAGTTTCATCTTTGAGAATAATTTAGTAGTCACTAGGGGCTCATAAAGTAATGGAATTGATTTACTTGTGCGACTGAAAGTTATACTTAAGGTAATTCAAAAAACATATATCAAACAAATGTTTGAATAACAATGTTTTAACCATGCTTTCTTTCTCTTAGTGAATAAAAATATTTAAATTATGTTATGTTCCTCAATCAAAAATTTCATGAGTCTAGAATCATACTGCCTACACACATGTACAACATCTGTCTACATTCACAAGCACTTCTCTTTTGAAACCTAAGTCTGACCTTGGATATCCTTAGCGACTTCAAATTTTTCCCGATTACCTTTTAGATATCACACAAAACATTCTAATGTGGCAACAATGTTTGTCAAACAGGGTCATCTGTGAACTAAATCAGAAAGAACTCACAGGTTCTCCATCATATTTAAAAATGTTCTGGTTTTCATTTTGATAGCATCTAAAACACTCAATGTATCTGAACTATCTGAATGACCTATCCTATAACCAAGAACTGACAAAGGAATTCATTGCTTGAATTGTTTTTAAAATCACATTGACACCATGTTGAACTATGCTAATTTGCAGATCAACAAATAAAAGACTAGTGGTGTCTCAGTATAGAAAAGACCCATTTATTTAAAAGAAACAAAAACACTAAGTTGAAAAGATGCATGATCCTCATGCTCATTGCAGCATTTATGATAGCTAAGATACAGGAACAACCTAAGTGTCCATTGATGGATAAAGACAAATGTCTCTCTCACACACACACACACACACACACACACGGAATATTATATTCAGCCATAGAAAAGAATAAAATCTTAACATTTACAACAATGTGGACGGAACTTGAGGGCATATGCAAAGCGGAAAATCAGAGAAAAACAAATACTACTGTATATGATCTCATTTATGTGTGGATTTAAAAAAGAAAAAGAAAAAGGAAAGGTGCATTCTTGCCTTTAAAAAACAAATATATCGCTATGTGGTATTGTGGTATGCTAGCAAAGGTTTTGTATATTTTAAAATAGTATCTGACATGTTAAAGTCAAAAGAACATTTAATTCATGTTTCAAACATTAAGTTTAAGCAAATATTATTCATCATGTGAAATACATGCTGATTATTAGCATTTAAGTCATTTTATTAACATAAACTCAGGGGTGGTTGAAAGGGGTTTGTCATGAATAACAAAAGTTGCTCATTTCATCTCTAGTGCTCTGGAGCCATTTCAGGAACTAGGGACAAAATCAAGTATTATAACCAAAGATTCTCCTATTGCTCTTAGGCACTTAAAATATTACACTTAAGAGTCATTTAGGAAATGACAAGGTTTTTGGAACTCTGGCCAGGAGACTGACCACGACCAAACAATATATGTTTCTTATGATATCATAATATCATAGTAAATTCTAAGCAATCCAATGATGAATTTAAAGAAAGCCTGATAAACTAAAGAGTTTATTTTCTTCTAAAAGATTGAAGACTAGTACAGAAATATTTCATCTCAATTCCTTAGGCTCAGGCTCCCTTAAACAGAAATACAGCATTGTTCTTCTGAAATAAACATAGCACTTGAGTTCGTGTTACATAGTATTTGCAATGCCTATTATTTCTTCCACATTCTAATTCATTTGCAACTAAGTTTGAGATGTATTATGCACACAAGATAAAAGAAGGATAGAAGTTTGGTTTGAAGAGAACTGTTGGAAGCATCTCCACACAGTGATGTGTCCCTGTGTCAGAGTGAGCACGAAGACTGTTCTTTTTTTTTTTTTTTTTTTCAATTTATTGGGGTGATAATTGTTAGTAAAATTACATAGATTTCAGGTGTACAATTCTGTATTACATCATCTATAAATCCCATTGTGTGTTCACCACCCAGAGTCAGTTCTCCTTCCATCACCATATATTGATCCCCCTTACCCTCATCTCCCACCCCCCACCCTCCAAAGACTGTTCTGAGGGAAAGGCTGCCCTACTTGCCCAGGGCATGGATTGGGAGGGGCAGTGAGGCCTCTCTTGAGCAGGCTTGTTTTTCAGTCTTAAAAGGACATTAACAAAACTGAAAGCAACAAATGAACAAGACAAACAAAGAAACAAAAACTCACAGACACAGATAATCACTTAGTGGTTACCAGCAGGTAAGGGAGGAGGGGGATGGTAGAAGAGGGTAAAGGGGATCAAATACATGGTGATGGAAGGAGAACTGACTGTAGGTGGTGAACACACAATGTGAGATACAGATGATGTATTATAGAAATGTACACTGGAAACCTACATAATTGTACAAATCATTGTCACCCCAATAAATTTAATTTTAAAAAATGAAGGAAGCTAGAGAAAAACCACTAGTATTTACATTTCCTCTTCCGATTTCTTCCTTACATATCTTCACTTGCTTTCTTCTCCCTTATTTTTTGCTTCTATTCATCACTCTTCACCCCACTTGTTCTTTCTTCGTATCACCTTTCTACCTGTTTTCTGTCTTTTCTTTTCTTCCTCTATCCTTTGCACCGCCCATCTTCCTTTTTCTGTTTTTTCCTCCTTAGTCTCTTTTGCCTTTTTACCCAAAGTTTCTCCTTTCTCATTTTTCTTTAATTAACCTTGTTCTGTTTTCATTTCTTCATTCTCCCTTCTACGACACTGCTGGCCACCTCCCACATAAAAGGAAGAGTTAGTCTGTGTTTCAGCAAGTAATATGCTGCTTAGAGATTCTCTATTTTCACTTTTTTAAAAATTACATTTCAGTAATTGCTGATTGGCCTTAAATCATGTGACTCTAAGATGTTAGTCACAAGGTAGAAGGACCCTAAACTGTTATGGCCTAGTTTAGGATTTATTCCAGAGACCCAGCATAAGAAAAACTCAATGCCGGTGTCAATGTTAAATCAGTAACAGTAATATCTTCATTTTACTGAGAATACAAGGACATTTGGGCGTTGTGATTCTCCAAAGTGCTTATCTGTAACTCTCATACTAGTTCTACTTTTTAAAATTCAATTTCTAACAGTAATGTAGTAATGTGCATCATTGATACATTGTTTTATATTAATATTCTTACCTATACTGTAACCCATATTTCAGAATGGGTAACTACACGTTTGCTCAGTTTATTCCAAATATGACCCATTAAAACAGAGATATAATGATTGTAGAAATATGAAACAACTCAAAATGTACATTACATGCAATAAAACATTCCTCAAATATCTTGTAGAAAATTAAAAATTCATTTTTTGTATTCTATTGGTTAAAAAAAAATTCTTCTAATGTTTATCTGACCAAAAGACTCCAAGAGGAATTCACTTAAAATAAAGAAATTTATTTTTACTCAGTTTTGGGTTTTAAAATTGGGTTCTTAAAATGTGGCATATGTTTTGATGTATACTTGTATGTTTCTTTGGTTATTTTTTTTTAGAACTTCCTTTATAAGCTAATCAAGAAATAGGATGGCCCCAATCTTGCATTATAAAACAGAGCATTGAAACCACAGGGAAGGGGAAAAAAAATATTTGGCAAAGTACTTCACTTATTTCAGGGTCATTTCAGTTCATGCTTTGGGCAAAGATTCAGGCCAATTCTTATTTTATCCAAACTAGTGCATCCCTAATCATAATGCTAGCAACCAGCTGTGTTGTTCACTTGTATCTAGAACATGCTTTTATTGTGTTGCAGAGGAAAAGAACTTCATTTTATTTTGTGCTCAGACAAGGGTTTTTTTTTTGTTTTTTTTTTTATCAAAAACAACATAAAACCATAGGATTTTTGCCAAGATCCAATGATAGTTATGTACGATTGCACAAAAAAAGTTGTCTATGACTAATTTAAAATAAACATTTCGCCTTTCTTAGGTATGAAAATAGAAGTATTTAATCTAAGAATTATTATATGATCATTTATAATACAGAATTAACAGCCTCTATATTGATCATTGGTTAATGGAATATGCTGAAAAATGCTCCAAACCACATTAGACTTTGATATAAAATTCTCCTGTCATTTTTATTGATGTACATTCAAGAAAAGATAATGTAAAAGTGGGGATGGACAACATCCCTACATATATTTGTTCACATTTATAAACATACACACACACGCACACACACACTACAGCATTAGTTTAGTATCATCGTATCAATTTGTTTCCACATTATCATGAAGGGAAGTCGCTTTCAAATTAAATTAAAAAATATATTCAAATAATTTTGATTCATTTAAAATAAGAAAGTATAGTAAGCCTAATAACTGACAATATCCCCAAATATTTCAAGTATGTTATTTTAAAATAACAATTTAAAAAATATGTATTACAGCCGTGGACGCATTGCCTGCTCAATTAGGTGCTCCATATAAATATCATATGCAATCTCAGTTCTAATGAAATTCAATAAAATTATATTTTTCAGGTACTTCAATATTGAAAATAAGTAAAATATTTCTAAAAATAAATGAAAATATGTTTACACATTGAGGACTACCATGTTTTGATCGAAATGATCTGGAAAATGTATTAAGTTAGAATGTGCAATTTATAGTAACTCAAAATTTTCTATATTGTATTTGTAACAAAAGTTAATTACTTTGTTATGTAGGACTGCACTGAACAAAACATTTCAGTGCTCCTCTAAAATCATTTTGTTTGAATACATTTCTGAAACATCAGAGAGTCTACTTTTTATTTCTATTTTATTTTTACAACAAAGGCATGCATGCCTGATTGATAAGCAAATGATACATATTATAATAATGTATAGTGCAGCATCTTTACATCAAAATAACACTGTTTTTACATGATGTGGTTAAGACTCTGAAGGGGAGAAGAACATTAAAATCATAAAGATTAAAACATGTATTTCACTAGTGAGCAGTCTCAACTCATACTCCAGTAAAATTACTCATTCATTTCAAATTATCAACCTATTAAATAAATCAATGTTAAGAAAACAGTTTTGTCAGTGCATATGCAAAATTCCAGTTCCCTTTCTTTCCTCATTTTTGCTCAAGTCTCTGTCCTAGAATTTGTGGTCAGTAAAGGGAATTCCAGTAGGTGGAGTGATAGTAAAGCAAATACTCTACATGACTCTAATTTTCTGAGTCCATTGTCATTTTGGGAAGAAATTAGCATAAATCAGATGAGGTTAATATAGAATAGAAGTAAAGAACACAAGCACAGATAAATGCATTGCTTTGCAGAGTAAATGTAGTGCTATAAAGAAACAAAAACAAAAACATACCTTTAGTCTTCAATTGTCTATGTATTTTTCCTTTTCACTTTTAAAAGTTTCCTGGAGAACTTGTTTTTTTATACAAAAGTCTACAAGACCAGCATATTTTCAGCAGCACCAAATATCACAGAGAGCTCCTGAATAATGTGTTGGCAGAAATCAGAGAGGACAGACTCAGGCAAATGCAACGTTATCATTCAGGTCTCTGGAGATTTCAGACAGAGAATTTTCTAACAAGGTCATGTCCTTGCCAACGCACATTTGTGTAGCCTGCTCAGAGCCCTCACTTTTCCTGCACAGAAGGCTGACACAGAGCTCTCCAAGTAGTGAAAGTGAAAGTGTGAGAGTGAGAGAATGAAAGAGTGAGTGAGGGAGAGGGAGAGGGAGAGGGAGAGAATGGTAAGGGATGTTCTCCAAGCATCTAACACTATTTCTCCTGAAGATCATATTGAGCTGTAATAAGTAAAAGTTTAGCTACCAAATATATCTGTTTATCTACCATATACATGTAAAGAAAGATAAATAATATAAATTTATTTTCTCAACATTAATATCCATATCAAGTAGTCCCTCCTCAGCAGCAGGGTTTTGTTTTGTTTTGTTTTTCTCCAAGACCCCCATAGATGCCTGAAATATGGATAGTACTGAGCCCTGTACATATTGTTTTTCCTATACACACATACACATCTATGATAAAATTTAACTTATAAATTAGGCACAGTAAAAGATTAACAATAACTAATAATAAACTAAAACAATGATAACATACTGTAATAAAAGCCATGTGAATAGTTTTGGGGGTCATTATTAAATAAAATAAAGGTTACTTAAACAAAGTCACTGACTATCATACGTGACAGTGGATCTGACGACCCAGAAGGTGAGTAAGTGACTAACTGGTGGGTAGTATCTACACCTTGGATACACTAGGCAAAGGGATGATTCACATCCCAGGTGGAACAGAGTGGGATGGTGTGACATTTCATCGTGATACTCAAAATGGCATATACAATTTAAAATTTATAAATTGTTTATTTCTGGAATTTTCCTTTTAATATTTTTGGACTGCAGTTGACTGAAATTATGGAAAGTGAAAACACAGATAAGGGAGACTACTGAATCTATCATATTTCTATCTGTCATCTCTTTATATATTTTCTTTAATTTACATACATATATGTAAGCTAAAGAAAAAAAATGTTTGCACTTTATTACCATCTTTTACGTTAGAATAGAAGTCTCCATTCTCCCCAAATTCTGGTCATAAAATCTTGCAAAGAACACCACTTGAGCAAGTAAAAATGTGCCTAGTGTTCAACGAAAGACCCTGGGACTGCTCCGGAACGGAAAGCAATTTACAGATGTTCTTTTTGTGTGTTTTCTGCCTCTTGTGGATCAATTTAAGGATTACTCCAGAATGCTGGGATATAGTTTAGAATCTTGTCGATGGTTTCTTTTGCTGTGGAGAAGCTTTTTAGTTTGATATAGTCCCATTTATTTATTTTAGCTTTTACTTCTCTTGCCTTTGGAGTCAAATTCATAAAGTGCTCTTTGAACCCAAGGTCCATAAGTTTAATACCTATGTTTTCTTCTATGCAGTTTATTGTTTCAGATCTTATGTTTAGGTCTTTGATCCATTTTGAGTTAATTTGGGTACATGGTGACAGATAGCAGTCTAGTTTCATTCTTTTGCACATAGCTTTCCAATTCTCCCAGCACCATTTATTGAAGAGGCTGTCTTTTCTCCATTGTATGTTTTTGGCTTCTTTGTCGAAAAGTATCTGTCCATATTCATGTGGGCTTATTTCTGGGTTCTGAATTCTATTCCATTGGTCTGTGCATCTGTTTTCCTGCCAACACCATACTGTTTTGATTATTGTTGCCCTGCAGTACAAGCTTAAGTCAGGGAGTGTGATAGCTCCAGTGTTGTTTTTTCTTAGGCTTGCTTTGGCTATTTGGGGTCTTTTGCGGTTTCATACAAATCTGATGATTTTTTAATTCTATTTCTTTTAAAAATGCCATTGGGATTTTGATGGGGATTGCATTAAATCTGTATTTTGCTTTGGGTAATACGGCCATTTTAACTATGTTGATTCTTCTAATCCATGAACATGGAATGTCTTCCCATTTCTTTGTGTCTTCCTCAATTTCTTTTAAAAACGTCTTACAGTTTTCAGTACTATTATAGGTCTCTCACCTTCTTGGTTAGGATCAAATATATGGTGATGGAAAGAGAACTGATTCTGGGTGGTGAACACACAATGTGATATATAGATGATGTATTACAGAATTGTACACCTGAAGTCTATGTAACTTTACTAACAATTGTCACCCCAATTAAAAAAAAAAAAAAGAAATGGCAATCTGAAGGCTAGCTTGCTTTTTTTGTTTTTGTTTGTTTGTTTGTTTGTTTGTTTTTTCCTCCTTGGCCTGTCATGTAGAATGTGTTAGCTGATGCTTTGAAATCTAGGTGACATATATTTCTGCTGTGTATTTACAGAAACACATAGTAACTTCAATCTTTTAATTATGTTCAAAGTACTACAGATAATCAATTGAAAACAATTGAAATAACATACACTTCCTTAGTCTAAAACTTATTTGTGTCATATCTAACCTTCTCTATCAACAGGATAAAAATAGGCACTATTTTATCAAATATGCATGAATAAGAAATATTAATATAAACCATGAATTCCATATTCTACTACATTGTTACTGCCTATCAAATGTTTCTCTTTAAGATTGTTTGACATTATAATTATGGATAAAACTTTTAAAATGACTGTGACTACTGAAGTTACTCAGAATAAAACACAAATAGTTAAATTCATCCGTTCATTTATTTTATTTTTATCTCTATGTATGTAGCCTCATTGATTTGGGAATAAAAAAATATAGGATGTGATTTGCAAATTTCCATATTCTGTCTGAATTTACCTCAGTGAGAATCATTAGATAATTGAGCATAGAATTCCAAAAACCCAAAAGTACCTCTTAATAGAAATTTCCATTAGCATAATTGAATAACACAGAAGTTAATACCGTGTTTCCCCAAAAGTAAGACCTATCCCAAAAATAAGGCACAGTTAAGGTCATCAGCCAGACGGACGCATTTAGTACGTTATGACGATGTTCCAGAAGAAGATGACATGACTGTATTTGAATAAATGCAGATTGTTGTACATGAAAAAAATAAGACATCCCCTGAAAATATGCCCTAATGTATCTTTTGGAGCAAAAATTAATATAAGACTCTGTCTTATTTTCGGGGAAATACAGTGTAAGACCTGGTCTTATATTCGGGGAAACACCATAGTAAAAAATACTTTAAGAGCTAAATAAAAGTGAATCTTTAATCAAGACTAATCTTGACTCTTTTTATAAATATTAAACAGAGAGAAAAATTAGTGCTTTCCTGTAAATATTTTCTATCTCATAATCAACTCAATGTTTTGGCAATTTCTCTTGTCCGTATAATTCTATATCCCTCACAAGTAGATAACCATTTTTTTAATAGCAGAGTTACAAAATCCCTGAGGACACATTGACATTTTTTTCTCATTTTGAAGGGATAGAAAAAATTAATGAGACACTACCAGAAGGATAAAAGTATCTTATCAGGGAATAGCCAATCAATTAAGTGAAATCCATTTTATTAGAATATGCTATGTTGGTGAGAACACTCCCTTTCTCTGACACCACATTTTCAGATGAAGGTTCTTGTATTAGAATACCTCTCCTTGCTATATTCTTTATCTTTTATTTCTCTCTCGTTGGTGGGAAAACGGAAACTGTCATTCACTGTCTGGTTCATTTTCTTGACTTTGGAGAATTAAAGTATTCAAAGGTTTAATTTCTGGGTATTTGCTCTATATTTATCCACCTCAACCCTTAAGAAGTATTCTTGAAAAGTCAATTTGTTTTGTAGACACAGCCTTTCCCTGGGGTGAGAAGTTCAAAGGAATTTATAAGTATAGAAAAAGGAGGTGATGCAGGAGAAAGAAAGAATAATAATCCCTTTTAGACACAAACCTAAAGTGACTTTCTATATGTTGTTTTTCATAACAATTTTCATAGCTACCTAGTTATGTCTTGTGTCTTATTTTCAGTTTGGTGCTAAACCAGGAGGGAAACAAGGAACCTTAATCCTCAAGATATGTTTAGGACATTCTGAAAACCTCTCTGTTGAATATAATTACATTAAATATGGTACCAATTTGAAGTACCTTACAACTTACCTAAAAAAGGACATCATATCAGAGCCATTTTATATATTATCATAGTATTTTATTTAATTAATAGTGTCTTCTAAAATTATCTATAGCCGAGCGATAATTTTAAGGTAACAATACAATATTCTGAGGATACAACAATTTATTCTTTGATGAAACAGCTGTTTAAATGGTAAGGACCCTCATATTGGGGCCCTCTGTAACATTAACTTGACATGTTGGATGTTTCCTAATAACTTTTAGTTATGGATCATGAAATGAACCTTATTGTAATATATCTAAATGGAGGGTATGTAATTGAAGAGTTTATTTTGCCAATATATATATTGTTGAAGCTTCTTATCCATAAAGCTTCAATGTACTAAAATGCCTCAAAGAAATGATAGATAACATAATATTGTTTAAGATTATATCAACTAGTGATAAGTTGGGATATTTCTTTCAATATAATTAAAAGCAATTTTTGTATAACTAGGTCAAATTTACATAATGTTTTTCACTTGAAAGTGAAATGACATTAGATTATTGTATAAACTCCTTTAGAGAAATATATATAGTTTCCATTCATTTTTATATTCTCCATTTAAAGACAACATCAGTAGTTTTGAATTTGAAGTAAACATTAAAATCAAAATCATTTGGCCATGTTGCTCTATTAATATATGAAGGTGCAAAACCCAGGAGGATCTACTCAACAATAAGGGGGGACAGAAGAAACAAACAACTTTAAATCTATATGAAGGTTTATGTTCAAGGACAGAAAGCAGACTTTCATAAAAATGTAAAAGATCAATAGAGTTGTGGATAAGAATGAATTTTTAGAGACTTACCTCCTAATCTCTCCGACATATGGACACATACTTGTACAACTTTAAAGGCATAACATGATTTAAAGTAGAATGATATATATGGCACACTGTGACTTGAAAATGATGTTTCCAATATGAATGTAATATTAGCACAAAGAAAGTACATTCCGGAGAAGGAAAAAATCATTATGCGGTAAGTTCCATCTTATCTAGATGGCAAAAAAGGTCATGTCAGTCATGAAGGACAATTCCAAACTATCGCAGCTGAGCAAAATTCCATTATAAATCATCTCAGTATAACATTTCAATATACATAGATTCAATTTTACAAAGTCATCAAATCATGACCTCATTTTGATAGTGATATATAATGGAACAGTAGATCTGGTTTCACTACTGACTAGTTGTGTAATGGTGGATCAACACTTCCCTTTTCTGAGTATTATTCTCTCCATTTATAAAATATGAGGATTAGAATAGATGATCTCTCAAGTTCCCTGTAGAGTGAACATTCTGTATTTGTTTCCCTAAATACACAGAGATAATGTAACAAGATTGCTATTCTTCCTTCTCAGTGTCAGTACTCTTAAGTAAGATTATGATGCATTTTGATTGGTGAATAAAAGAATTTCAGTTAAGCTGGATGCATCAATTCCCTAGAATTGTAAGCGAATTCCTCACCTGCTCAAGGAAGAGAAGAGTCACTCATCACTGAATAGTTTATTATAATGCAAATTTTCTTGATGTTTGGGAGCCTTCAAATTCAGTTCTGTATGAATGACTAGTTCTCATGACACATACAATACAAACTACAAATATAGGCATATAATAAGGAGTCTTTAACATTCCAGATATATTCTGGAATTATAATTCAACAATCAATGGTCTCAAACCATTAAGGATTTTAAGTTATAAAATTAAGTTGTATGCTCATGAAATAGTCTATCGCATGGTTTCCCAACTTCAGCACTATTCACATTATGGGTTGGATAACTCTTTGGTGTGGGGGCTGTATTGTACATTACAGGATGATTAGCAGCATCCTTGTCTTCTCGATGTTAGTATCACCCTCTCCCAACAAGATGCAACAGCCAAGTGTCTCCTGGGAGGCAAATGTATTCTAGGGGGTAAAATAACCCCTGGCTGAGAACCACTGGTTCATTACAATGCTATCTATGTATTTATGTTATCAGGCATGGTCTACTCGTTCTCCAAAAAATTCACATCTTAATGCTCCAGGATGAACTGCTTTGGCTTTAAACATTTGTTATCACATTTAGTGTGATAAAAGAAAGAATATTTTAGCCTAATTTTTCTTAAACTTAAAATTGTAGTGAAGCTACATAAAAATATAAATAACATTGACAACTACCAAGATATGAAACAATCTAAATTTCCTCCAGCAGATGAATGGATAAATAAAATGTGGCATACATATACAATGGAATATTACTCAGCAATGGAAAATAAGAAAATCCTGCCATTTCCAACAGCATGGATGAAACTGAATGGCAGAGACACTGAAATAAGCCAGAGAGAGAAAGACAAATACTATAGGTATCATTTATATGAGGATATAAATAAATAAATGCATAAATACATACATAAAATAAATAAATCCAAACAAACAATGGTTGCCAGAGAATGGGGAGAAGAACAAAATGGGGAGATGTAGGTGAAAGGGTAAAATCTTTGAGTTATAAGAGGAGTAAGTTTTGAGGATCGAATATACAGCACGGTAACTAGAGTTAATAATATGGTATTGTATACTTAACTCTGTGAGCTGATGGGTGTGATAACTGTCCTGGTCTCAGTAACCATTCCACAATTTATATGTATATCAAATCACATTGTTTAAACATATACAATTTTTTCAATTATTCCTCCAAAAAGTTGGGGAAAAGAAACAATGATTCTGCTGGGGACACTGAATTTTGCAGATGTGCAGATTCTGATGTACATAGAATCTCCTAATTACTGGACATTTTCAAGTTCATGCATGCTATATGACTGAGGAGCAGCAGATGGAATTCTGTGTCCTTCTCTACGACCTCTACGCTCAAAACATTGTATCATGCTAGCAAAACGAAAAATCACCTTTTATGTTAACGGTTTGAGCCAACACGTTAGTTGATTCCTAATGTAAATGCTTTATCTACCAAGAGTTTTGTTGTGGTTTTCCCTTTTTGTGGATCTGTGATACTCCATTATTATTCATTTGCATATACTGAGGATTATTTCATATATTTATTTTGAAAGTAAGTATAATTAAAGCCACCATGTATCTATGCTCTGGGGCATTCTGTTGAGGCAAAATCATAACTGGCATTAAATCTGGAGAGAATTATAAATGTCCAGAGAGAGAATATGATTCACTTAGAGCATGGCCGCATAGTGTTTTCAATCAGGTTTACTTTTCCAGTGCTAAATGGATTGAGTGACTCTAAAGGTTTTGGAAGCTCGCCAAAAGTTGAGTTGTGAAATTTTTGTTGTAATTTCAAGCTCTGTGGTTAAAATGGGAGAATCTTTAATATGAAGCAAATAAGTCTAATTTTAAAAAATCGTGGAAATTAGCTTGTAATTTATTTAGATGCTAATTATTGAAACATGGTTTAAATCTGAAGAAAGCCATGGCTTTATTTACTTACTATTAATCTACTAAAAAGTCTTTCAAATAATACATTTTGCAATAAAATGCATAAAATTCCTAGTGCATAAACTTAATTGCCATATTCATTCTTATAAGAAAAATCATCAACATGTAAAAAAAATTAAAGAATATAATTACCATAGATCTAAATTAAGCTTATAAAAAGTAAACCTAAATGACGCTCTGCAGATTTAACTTTTACTCTTTTCACTGTTCAATCACATAGTGAGTTGAAATCAGAATTGGCAATTTATCTCATCCACTATTTACATTAAAACTCCAAATGTATTTCACAACATATTTTCCATTTGCTATTCAGAGACACATTTTTAAATTATCCTAAAAATAATGCAAAATGAGTTTTTATTTTATTTTAACCAAGAAAAAAATCTATTTTTTGAAGATTACTTCTATGTCCACATAATTTAAGGTACAGTATACAAAACAGAGATTTAATCAAATATTCAGTATATTTAGGTAATGCAGATAAATAATATAGAGAATACATGTTTAAATGTTGAAGTTGTCTAGTATATGGAGAATGATTCACTTTATCAATATTTTTAGTAAAAGGTAACAGTATTTTAAAAGGTTACTGGCTCGAAAGTTGACTGCTAATGTTTATCTTCTCACATCTATCTTCTAACTGTTGATAACTGGCAATTTATTTACGTTTTCTGAACCTCAGTTTATATTTCGCTGTCTCTGTCTCTACACATAAATTAAACTCTGTGCCATTTGAATTAAATTAGACAGTACACATATAGCATTTTGAATAGGTAAGCATAGTAAGCATTCAATAAGCATTAGCTTTTAGTACTATGTAGTTCCCACTTGATGCAAATTACAAAACTATTAATCCATCTTTATACATGGATAGTAAAATGATGAAATATTTTATGTAAGGACAGATCATGCAGTGTTGTGAATTTCATTCAGAATATATGTTCCTTTGTATATTTCAACACAACTCATTAATATTTCCCTCTATAAGAAGTAACATATTCTAAAAATGAAAATCAATGAGTCCATTTTTTATAGTTTATAAAACTCAAACATAAATCTTATAAGACCACTCACATATGGAGGTATACTTGTCCACCTGCTTCTAACTACCGTGTTTTCCCGAAAATAAGACCTAGCTGGACCATCTTATTTTACCATAATATAAGATTGGGTCTTATACTAATTTTTGCTCCAAAATACACATTAGAGCTGATGGTCCGGCTAGGTCTTATTTTCAGGAAAACATGGTAATATACACAAATAATTGTTGGCATATCCTGTATTGTTTCTACTTGTCTGGCATATCATGTGTGTGTCCTAATGTAATCATCATAATGGCCTTGTGATTTAGGTATGCCTACCATGATTTACCATATGAAACACAGAATCCACAGTTTCTAGGAGATCCAGGATTCCTAAGTTGATCTGACTACTACAGTGTTTCCCTGAAAATAAGACCTAGCCAGACCACCAGCTCTAATACACATTTTGGAGCAAAAATTAATATAAGACCCGGTATTATTTTCTGGGAAACATGGTAACATATCATTGTGTGAAATGATAGCCCTGAGATTCTAGGAACCTTCACACCTGAATGCAAGTATGTTCTTGAAGACTTGATTTTAGGAAAGAAGACAGAGTAAGATAAGTCCTACCAAATATATACATATATATATATATATATATATATATATATATATATATATATATACACACACACACACACATATATACATACACACACATATATGTATATATATGTGTGTGTATGTATATATGTGTGTGTGTATATATATATATATATATATATATACACACATATATACACACATACATATATATATATATATATATCTCCCAATTTTGTTTTACCATATAAAAAGCAAAGTAAAATTAGCCTAGGGTGACTTACTAGTTTTTGTTGCTGTTGTTGTTGTTTTAATCTATTTTAGCTCACTACAATTTCTCAGTCAAAAATATTCCTATCTCAAATGAAGATATGGGAGAATAAAATCTTTGGAAATAACTAAGCCATGTTCCAGGGGCTGTGTTACGGATGATATCATAACCCATTTTACAAAAAGAAAATCTTGGGGCACGTGAAGAAGTAGGAGGAGGCAGAAATTTTAAAATGACAAAATCAGCCCAAAGGTATTTCAAGTTCAGTTGTTATTGGAACCTACTTTAAACTTTAAAACCTATACTACTTGGAAGTGTGATTTGTTCTTTTTATTAAACTAACTCGAAGATTTTCTTTATCATTGAATATTTTTTGCTTAGTCTAATTTTGCTTAATTTGTGTGTCTTATGTAAGTAAACTTCAAGAGGACATACATTTTTTAAGTAACTTAATTTTTTGGCCCTATTCATATAGATCCTTATTTTAAAACACAAAATAACCAATAAATATATTGTAATTATTTTCTGTAATGCACAGCCACATCCCCTCATTAAACATCAGTGGACTAGATACATTCATTTCTGAGTTAGACTCTGATATCCTAAATGAAAACTAAAATGCATTAAATACTTTTTACACTATCTGCCTACTTACTGTATTTTATGTCATGGAATTTAACTTCATAATATTAGTACGTAGGAGTATTAAATATCTTTGACCACAATAGTTTACAATTTTTAATGAAAAAGAGGATTATGAATCATTACTTTACTTTGTACAATCCTTCAAAAATATCAACGATATCTCAAAAGATGAAATAAGTGTTACTTTTAAAGAAGCTAAAATGTTGTCAATGAAACCAATTCTTAGTAAGAACAGCTTACAGTGGGAGACTGCAGATTAAAATAATTCTTCTTATAAATGATCTGCAGTAAGTAGTTGGGTTATTGCTGAGCTCAGTACAATAGAGATGCAGTGAGAGAAGAACTTGTAAAAATAGCCAAAATAACTGTGGATAAGGGTTAACTGCACTAATTTATAATTACAAGATCCATATTTCAAGGACAGCATTGAATTCTATTTAATCTACTTCTGGCTTATAGAAAGGATCTGAATTTATGAGATTTTAAGAATACAGGATGTCATGTATATGGGTTTACAATTAGTTCCCCTATTATACTTTTAAAAAAATAATAATTATATTATATGCATACAATAAAATTTTCATTTTCTTTTTCCCCTTAATTTAAGGTGATTCTCCATTATATTTCTGGCACATCTCTTCAGCCGATGTCAAAAAAAAAAAAAATTCAAGGAAGAGCCAAAGATTAATAACCTATATTATTAATATATATTTCGAAAAACAAACAAACAGAAAAACACCTGAGTGAATGAACTAGCCCTAGAACTCTTTAAGAGAAAGATTTTATATATAGGTATTGTTATTTTCAAGATGAAATTTGAGCTACAAATATGCAAATAATTTAATTCTATTAGTTAAAATATTTATTCTTATAATATCATTATTGCTTGCTTTCCCATATTTTTTTAGAAGAATGAAATTATAGTTAATATGTCAGAAATAATGTAGCACTCTGTGTATACTTCTGAGAAGAGGATTCATTTCCCTTTTATTTTGTAACTTTTTTTCTTTCTACTTGGCTAAGTAAGATGACTTAACACCTATTTAAACTTGAAAGTAAGTTCAGCAATTTTTATTTATGGAAAATATTCTTATGCAAAACCATATTTGTTCTCTTCAAAATGATTATCATTTTACATAAATAATTTTAAATGCCACATATTCCTTTTACCCACGATCAATAGGCCTCATATTTTATGAGGAGAAATCCTCTCTATTTGGAAAATGTGTGGTAATACTGATATTTCAAAAATATGAACTAAAACTTACTGCCTTTAAAAATTGCGCAAATAGAATACCACACTGATCAGAGCTACACACACAGACACAGGGTCCACAATATGTGTGAAACAATATAAATAAATTATAACAAAATTGCAAGAGGCCATTGATAAAAAGAACATAAAAAGAAGAGCATTAAACCAGCAATTATAATGACGTGACAGACCAGACCTGGATGAACACCAGACCTGTCACAACAATGGAGGCCAGAGACTATAGAGTAATACCTTCTGACGACAAGACAAATACCCATCAACCTAAATTTGTTTGCAAACAAAACTACCTATTTATTAAAATAGTGATATTTTACAGTAAACTAGAGTTAATTTTACCACAGATAATTCTTTCCCAGAGAAATTTCTAAAGGATGTATTTCTGGAAAACAAAAAAACAAAAAACAAAAAAACAGAAGGATGGTTTAAGATACAAGAAAGAATAGGGGGAAAATAGTATGGGGAAGACAATGTGAAAATACAGAGAGAATGCCAGATTGCCATAAAGGCACCATCTACAAGCTACTTGGAGGGACCTAGAACAAATCCTTAGAAGGCTCTCAGAAAGAACCAACCTTAGTGACACCTTGATTTCAGCTTTCTAGTCTCCAAAACTTGTAGACAATAAATTCCTGTTATATGTGCTACAAAAATGCTATAAATGCATTAAAATCTAAATAAAAATTATATGTATATGAAAATAATAATATTAAATGTGTTTGACTAAAAAGAAGAAAGTAAAATCATAGATATTATGATCTGCAAAACAGATTGGAGTTGACAAAGTGAAAGAGTCCTAAGGTATTTGAATCATTCAGAGGGTGATGGTCAATATTGAAGGATGCATGAAAAATGAGAGCCAAAACCCAAAACTTCCAAATTTCACAAGGTAAAAATCAATAAAAATAGGGGAAAAAAAGAAACATTTTAAACTGATATGTAATTTGAAAGAAAGGAACAAGCAAGTTATAAAACTGTGGGACAAACATAAAACACTAAGTATGATGAGGAAATAAGTCAAAATATGCAAATATCTAAAGGACTAAACTTGTCAACTAAACAATAGCATAGAAAGAGTAACTGGAAAATCAAACATCCCATAATGTTTGCTGTGACAAGAAACATACATACAACATAAAGACTCTAAAAGTTTCAAAAATGAAGATTAGAACAGAAAACTGGGGTGGCTGTATTAACATCAAAAAAGTAGATTTTAGGGCAAAATATAATATGTAGTGACCCTCATCTTCATATATATATATATATATGAAGATGAGGGTCACTACATGATGATAAATGCTCAATTAACCAGGGTGATATAGCAATTGCATATTTGTCTACATCTAATAAACTGTAATTTTAGTATAAAATAGAGCCACAAGCGTCCCAAAATTTAAAACACCAATGGCTGAAGTATTTTATTTTCCTCTCGTATATTTCAAGGTCATTAGCAACTATTTAGCAGTGGTATAAGAATTTTTCACTTTAACTTCTTTAAGGATCAAGCTTCTTCTACTCATCTCTCACAATTAGGCATATTTCTTACCCTCGTGTTCTAAGGAAGTGACATTTGTGTTCCATGCTATATAGGCTAGACAAGGAACAAACAAGAATGCCGAAGGTCTCCGCCAACTATTACCTACAGACTTCAAAAAACTGCTGCATTATACTGCTGATATCCCATTAGCCATTAATCATATCTAATGATAAAGTTATGATGGCTGCAAAGGAGGCACGCAATGGCAATCTGACAGGTGCTACCAGTATTACTATTGAAGAAGTAGAGAACACATTTTGGAGGACAACCAGTGCCTCTTCTTTAACAGTCTTAAATACGTAAAGCAAAAGTTGATCGAACTGCATGGAAAAACTGACAATCACTATTACATGTATTTTTATGTATCAAATAATACATAATTGGTCTAGGATTCACAAAAGCAAAAAAAAAAAAAATACAACTATCAATGCTAGCTGCTTTATTTTTTCGGTAAAAGTTATAGCACAATTTCTGAGTTATAGTCAGAAAACCATGGTTGTGAAAATATTATATAGTGCTATCAATAATATCTAACAATTCATTTATTTTATATGAATTAAAATAAAATTTTAAATTCTTTTAAAATAAAATTAACCAAATGCACACATATAGTAAAAGTGAGAACAAGAAAGACTAAAAGAGAATACTTTGCAATTAAATTTCAGCTTCAAATTATATTCCCTAAATTGATATCCCATGTCACTTGGTCAAAGTCACTGGTTCTGGCTATCGAGTCTGAAGAAGAATGCTCCTTACCAAATAAATATTTCCCAAGTGTCAGCAAAATGTTCAAATCATCTATTTCACATTGATGTGCCATTTCAAAACTTTCCTTTTCAAAGCAAGGGCACTTCTTTGCTCCAGAATTAAGGAGTAGATGAAATATATTCTAATAGAATTACATGATAAATCTCTAGTGTCTTAGTAGACCTGAAGAAACATCTACCTGTCCTGATCAAAATCTCCAGAGGCTACTCTATTCCAATTAAAAAAAAAAAAATGACATCTGTGTAGAGCTCACCTCAGTCTCTAGCTTGTCAGTTCAGAACATTAGAATATCTCTTTAGTTTTGCTCATTAACATGTATTTTTTATGCATAATGATGAGCATTGATATTTTAAAAACATACAGGGAAATGCCATAAGGCAAGTGCTTAAAATAGAGAATAATATAATGCCAAACATGTGGAGCTTCTCAGTTACTACTGGGCCCTATTTCCAGCTGGCAACTGATGGCTATATCACAACACAAGTGCCATGTTGAGGTTCATGTTAAGCAGCGTCAATCTAACTGCTAGTTGCAGGACTACTTTGCAGTCCCAGAGGATCGTAACATGTGGATGATTGCTCCTTAGAGGCATAACTGTTGACAGGGCTGGTGAAACAACTCATGAATGATGAACTGAGAAAACATCCCACTGTTCAAGCAGACCTGTAATTGTGCCACCTCACAACCTTATAAAGGATTACAGCAATGCCCCCATGTCCTACTATTTGCCTCTGACCAAGAAGAACAGAGATACACAGCATCACCAGGTAGAGTCTAGGTGTACACTGCATGTGTCCTGACACTTTAGTTTCATTGAGTTAAGAAAATCATCATACAGAGTTATCAAAACCTTGAAGCTCTCCATTACATCTTGAACACATATCAATTTTCGGTGTTAAAAAATTAATGACTAAAAACAGCTCTAATAATGTTTAAGATGAAGGCAAAACTTATCAAGAGTTCAACATTGTACTTCTGCTTAGCCTTCAATTCCAAAGGTTAATAACATGTACAATGACTTTGCTTAGGACTCGTAACATATGAAATTTTAAAAAATTAATCTGATCTTCTATGTTAATGTATATAAACCTAAACATGCTTTGAGGACCTTTAATTATGAAAAAACATTTACATAACAATCTAAAATTAAAAGAAAACAAACATAATTTATTCATCTGCTGATCTCTCCCTGGTAGCAACCCCTGTAACATTTAAAAAAGTGAAACCATGATGCAAGAAAGAAAGAGGATTAGTATACACACAAGAAATGGGCTAGTTCTCTTTTTAACAGAGTGATTCCATTCTCTTATGCCTTTGATACATCTTCCACTATAAATTGGTCATGTCGTATTTGCTCACATATCACAACATATACTTTAATGTAGTAGTCTAAATTTTAGCAGTTAAATAACACAATCGGTACATGAGCAAACTTTTATTTCCTTTCCTATCCTACATACTGTGCCACCCATCTTACTTATTTTGCATTTGTTGATGATCTCTTTCTTAGCCATAACTGATTCATTCATCGGTATCACTCAGTGCCTTCTACTTCTATTATTATTATTATTATTATTATTATTATTGTTGTTGTTATTATTTCAATAACACCATGATACCTACCCTCGGCACATTTTTAACTGCACAGTACTGTATGTTAACTATAGACATAAGGTTGTACAGCAGATCTCTATACCTCATTCATCTGTCATAATTGAAATTAGTACCTGTTGAACAGCATTTCTCCATTTCCCTTTTACTTCTCACTTTGTCATCAGTTTTCCAGATCACTCTGCTATCCTCGCAATTTATCACCTTCTTTGTTCCTTTCTCTGTTTTATTTACCTGACTACTTGCCAAATTCATTCAATTTTTTTCTCACCTTTATTCCCCAAATCCAGATAAAGATTTTATTCTACATGTGAATATTCAGATTGTCAAAAGAAGACTTAAACACTTTAAAAAGAAAATGGTCTGCCAAGGAGGTAAGACTATGTTATATCTAATACATTTCTTGTCATCCAACCTGTTAAACTTAGGTTTTATATCTAAAATAAGTTTTAATTGTTTGTGCTGGTTTTCAATATACCTTTAATTCCTCCTGCTAATTCAGTCTGTCAATCAAAATGAAATAACAAGGTTTTCTGACCAGTAAGATCCTAAGAAAAAATCAGCATTTGAATGAAGAAGAACTAGTTTCCTGCAGGATAAGGTAACTGAACAAGAGCTGCCACAGCTGCTCCTCATCAGGGAGGAATTGAAATGCTCTGCTTTTATTTTATCTTATTTCATAACCAGAGTTTAAAATGAAAGTGAAGCCTAGTTCTGCTCTATTGGTTGGTTGATGATGGTTTGGGTAAATGTAACTGATTAACATTCATCCTATGTTTGTTTCAAGATCACTTTTTCAGCAGGCTTTATGTGAGAGCATGTATTCAGTTATATTTACATTTAAGTACCTTTGGGGAAAAAAAGCACAGAGCTTCAAAGCATGGAACATTTAGGATCTTGGTACAAAAATATTTTTATTTATTTTCAATAGGAATTATAATCCTTACGTACTACTTAATCCCTTGTGTAAAAAATTAAAACATGCCACAAATACGTGTCTGATCCGCTTGCCAATTTGAGAGAAAGACTGAATTATACACTTTTGAACATCAGAGATCCTAATAAAGATAGACATCATTTCCTAAAAATATTTTTCTCAAATATCATCTTGTAGTTACCGTGTAAGAATTTTCCTCTTTTCACCGATATCCTATTTTGACATAATCTTCTAAGAAAACAGGGTATTCAGGGTAAGTTACTTATTTAGAAAGTTAGTTCCAGTGATAATACATTAGCCCCCATATACTTATATATGTGGATTATGCTCTAAATTCTCCACTGAGAAATCCATGTTCATTAACATTCATTAAATACCTATTTCTCAATGGATTATAACTCTATGATATATTTAATAATTAATAGTGACAAGAGATTTTGCTTAATCATTCTCAAGTATCCAATTGGTAAATTGAATATACTACACATTTATAAAAATAATGATTTATCAAAAATGTTTTCCACTGCAACATTGTATGCTTGGTGTTATTGTGTATGCCTCTAGCAGATATCAAATACCAAATCATAGTAACTTATCTCACAGTATTCTTATATCTGTGATAAAAAGAATGATCTTTAAGTATATGCAATAAATGCATTTAAAAACATGTATCTTATAGTTTAAAAAACAATACAATTTTTATAATTATCAAGTGCATATACTAGAAAATGAAATTAACAATAATAAATAAACTGATCATCTCTTTGCTTGTTAAACTTTAGTTGGTCATGATTAGACACATTTATTATGAATATAAACAATTTTATCTGTAAAATGAACAGAATATAAGTAGAGAAAACTCTTTTAATGTTGGAATGCAGGCAAATATATCCCCTTAATTTTGTCAAAAGTATGCTTGGAAATACTTGGCTTTTGGGGACTAGAAAAGAGTTCTTTTAAATCTTGTGTCTGCTACTAACATATAATGTAACTTTGAGTTAAATTGCTAGTATCAAATTCCTCCTCAAAAAAAACAGAAAGAAAGGAGGGAAGGAAGGAAGCAGTCAAAATATGTCGTGCAGATTATTATGAGAAGCATATGAAAAAAACTCTACATAAAGGATCCAGACAGTATCTAACTGTGATATCTCCACAAATATTCCTCCTTCCTTTATTACAACTGCAGATAATCAATGGTCTAGATAGATTTTTTTCCTCCATATTTAAAAACAAACAAACAAACAAAAACCTGTGATGAATATACATACCATAGAATTGACCAGTTTAACCATTTTTAAGTGTACAATTCAGTAGCATGAAGTACATTCACATTGTTGTGCAACCATCATCACTATCGATCTTCACAACTTTTACATTATCCCAAACTGAAACTGTACCCATTAAATATAACTCCCCACATCCCCCTATCCTCAGCCCCTGGTTATCACTATTCTTTTTATGTCTCTATGAATTTGATTATTCTATTTACCTCATACAAGTAAAATCATACAACATTTGTCCTTACGTCTGGCCTATTTCACTCAACATGTTTTAAAGGTCATCCATGTTGTAGTATGTATCAGAATTTCATTCTTTTTAAAGGCTGAATGACATCCCATTGTATGTATATGCCACATTTTTTTATTCATCCGTCAATGGACATTGGGTTATTTTCATCTTTTGAATATGTGAAAAATGCTTCTATGAATGTAGTATATAAATATCTGTTTGAGAATTTACTTTTAACTCTTTGCGATTTGTACCTCAAAGCACAATTGCTGAATCTTATGGTCACTCTATGTTTAATGTTTTGAAGAAACACCATACTGTTTTCCTCAGCTGCTGCACCACTTTAAATTCCCAATAGCAATGCACAAGCATTCCAGTTTTTCCACATCACTGCCCACAATGCTGTTTACTGGGGTTTTGTCTCTTTTTTTTTTTTTTTTTTAGATAATATACAAAATAAATGAATATGAAGTGTTATTTTATTTTGGTTTTGACTTGCATTTCTTTAATGATTAGTGGTGTTGATTAGTAATATTGATCTTTTCATGTGTATATTGGTGATTTGTGTATCTTCTTCAGAAAAATGTCTATTCGAGTCCTTTGACAATTTTTTTAAATTAGGTGTTTGTTTTCAGTTGTTGAGTTGTAGGAGTTCTTTATATAATCTGGATATTTAATCTCTTATCAGGTATATCATTTGTCAGTATTTTCTCCCAATTTGTGGGCTGCATTTTTATACTGTTGATAATATCCTTTGATGCAAAAAAAATTTTTCATTTTGACGAAGTCCATTTTTTGCATTTTTTTCTTTTGTTGCCATTGCTTTTAATATCATATCTAAGAAATCATGGCCAAATCTAATGAAGCTTTTATCTTGTGTTGTCTCCTAATAGTTTTATGGTTTTAGCCCTTAAGTTTAGGTCTTTAACCCATTTTGAGTTAGTTTTTGTATATGCTGTGAAGTGAGGATTCAACTTTGTTATTTTGTATTTGAATATTCAGTTTAATCAGCACTATTTTTGAAAGACTGTTCTTTCCCTTTGAATGATCTTGGCAACATTGTTGAAGATCATTTAAGCATATAGGTGACAGTTTATTTCTGTGCTCTCTATTCATGCTCAGACTGTGTGCCTTTATGCCAGTAGCACACTCTTGATTACTGCAGAATCTAGGTAAGTTATAAAATCATGTGAGTGAGTCTTCCAAATTTGCTCTTTGTTTTCAAGATTATTCTGTCTCTGTTTAGTCCATTGAGATAAAAATTTTAGGATATATTTTTTTTAATTTCAGCAAAAAGACATCATTGGGACATTAAAAGGGATTGCATTGAATCTGTAGATCACTTTAAGTAATACTGACATCTTAAAAATATTATGTCTTCCAGTCCATGAACATAGATATCATTCTATTTACTTATGTCTTTAATTTCTTAGAGCAACATTTTATAGTTTTCGGTGTCACTTCCTTCACTATTATTCCGAAGTGGTTCTATTCATTTTGATACTCTTATAAATAGACTATTTTCTTGATTTCGTTTTTGGATTGTTCACTGTCAGTGTATAGCAATATAACTAATTTTTGTGTGTTGGATTTTTGTTCTAAAACATTGCTGAATTCATTTACTAGCTCTAACATATTTTGTTGTGGAATCTTTAGGTTTTGTACATTTAAGTTCATGTCATGTGTAAACAGAAATAATTGTACTTCCAACTTAAGAATTTGGATGCATGCCTTCATTCATTCATTCATTCATTCATTCATTGCTCTGGCTAGAATTTCCATTACATAGAAATGACAAAAACTGTCATCTTTGTGTTGTTCCTAAGCATAGAGAAAAAGCTTCCAGTCTTTTGCCATTGAAGATGATATTCACTGTGAGTTTTTGTATATGCTTTTCTATGTTGAGAAATTTTCCTTCTATTCCTCATTTGTTGACATTGTTTTTTATCATAAAATGGTACTGAATTTTGTCAGATCTTTTTCCTGCATTAACTGAGAGGATCATGGATTTTTTTTGTTTTGTTTTGTCTTTTTTGTTTTTCTGTTTTTCATTCAGTTAATGTGGTATATTACATTGAGAATTGATATTTTTTTTTATTATTGAACCATT
The DNA here is from genome assembly GCF_057876585.1 of Rhinolophus sinicus. Classification (NCBI taxonomy): domain Eukaryota; kingdom Metazoa; phylum Chordata; class Mammalia; order Chiroptera; family Rhinolophidae; genus Rhinolophus; species Rhinolophus sinicus. Next base: position 88,247,892 of record NC_142517.1, read on the forward strand.
TTAACATTCTAGAAATAAATCCCACCTGGTCATGATATGTAATCCTTTTAATGCTCTGCTGAGTTTGGCTTGCTAATTCAAATCAAATTTTGTTGAGTATTTTCACACTGATATTCATAATGGATATTGGTTTGTAGTTTTGTTGTTGTGGTTATTCATAGTATTTTCTTCTGGCTTTGGTACCAGGGTAATGTACCTCACAAAATGAATTAGAAAGTGTGCTGTCTTCTTCAATATTTTGGAAGAGTTTGAGAAAGGTTGATGTTAATTATTTTTTAAATGTTTGGTAGAATTCACCAGTGAAGTTATGTGGCCCAGAGTTCCTCTTTAAAAAAAAAAAAAAAAAGAAAAGAAAAGAAAAAGAAACTTTTATTTATTTTAAATGTGTTTTTCCAGGAGCCATCAGCTCCAAGTCAAGTAGTTATGTCAATCTAGTTGTGGAGGGCACAGCCCACGTGGGGATTGAAACAGCAACCTTGTTTTTAAGAGCACCACACTCTAACCAACTGAGCTAACCGGCTACCCCAGAGCTCCTCTTTGTTTTTAAGGTTTTGATGATTGAGTCAATCTCTTTACTAGTTATAGGTCATTCATATTTTCTATTTCTGTAGATAGACTTTTATGAATAATTTTAGTTCAGTTAATAAGAAAGTGAGCTATGAATCCAGGAAGGACAAAACTTAATTCTACAAATTTTACCCTTTGTTTAGGTATTGTATTAGAAAGAACTGGACCAAGGTAAGGTTGAAAACCAATAGTTTTGAGTATCTACTCTGTGATAGGGAGTAATAGAAATTTTATATTGTTTCAATTAGATTATATTTTTTATTTCTAGCTCATACTTTATATATATCCCATATCATTATGTCTTATGTACCCTTATATCTACCACATAACTCTTTGAGCTTCATTGTTTTTAAACAGAAATAACTGTCTTCCCTAGACTTGATATCGTTTACATATTTAATGACATGGGATATTTCAAAGCCTCCTGCATAGCCCCGAACAAATAGTATGTACCCAACAAATCAGTTATAGTTCTTCCCTATTGTTTTCTTTATATCGTAAAAAGGAGGATAAAATAAAGATTAAAAATAGCATTAAAATCAAAACCTATTTTTTCTAGGTTATTGAATTTGGTGGCATATAGTCCTTCATAGTATTCTTAGATGATCCTTTGTATTTCTGTGGCATCCATGACAACTTCCCCTCTTTCATTTCTGATTTTGTTTATTAGTGTCTTTTCTCTTTTTATCTTAGTGAGTTTAGCCAAGGGTTTGCCAATTTTATTCATTGTTTCAAAGAACCAGCTCTTTGTCACATTAATTTTTTCTGTTGTCTTTTTGTTCTCTATTTCATTTAGTTCTTCTCTGATTTTTATTATTACCTTTTTTCTGCTGACCTTGGGTTTCGCTTGTTCTTCTTTTTCTAGTTCTTTAAGGTGTAACATGAGGTTATTTATTTGAGATTTTTCTTCTTTCTTGAGATAGGCCTGTAATTATATAAATTTCCCTCTGAAAACTGTTTTCGCTGCATCCCAAAAATTTTGGTAGGATGTATTTTCATTGTCATTTGTTTCTAACTATCTTTTGATCTCTCCTCTTATTTCTTCTTTGACGCGGTCGTTCTTTAAAATTATGTTGTTTAATCTCCAAGTATTTGTGTTTTTTCCTGCTTTCTTTTTGCAGTTGATATCCAATTTCAAAGCCTTGTGATCAGAGAATATGCTACCTAAAAAAAACTGAAACCATGTATCCATAAAGACAAGTGTGCTCCAATGTTCATTGCAGCTTTATTTACGGTGGCTAAAACATGGAAACAACCAAAATGTCCTTCGATAGATAAATGGACAAAGAAGTTGTGGTATATATACACAATGGAATACTATTTGACACTAATAAAAGATGAAATAAGACCATTTGTGACAACATGGATGGATCTTGAGATTATAATGCTAAGTGAAATAAGTCAGACAGAAAAAGTAGACAACCATATGATTTCACTGATATTTGGTATATAAACCAAAAACAACAAAAGAACAAGACAAGCAAATGAGAAACAAAAACTCATAGACACAGACAATAGTTTAGAGGTTACCAGAGGGTAGGGAGGAGGGGGTGGTAGATGAGAGTAAAGGGGATCAAATATATGGTGATGGAAGGAGAACTGACTCTTGGTAGTGAACACACAATGTGATTTATAGAGGATGTAATACAGAATTATATACCTGAAATTTATGTAATTTTACTAACAATTGTCACTCCAACAAACTTTAATTAAAAAAAATAAAATTAAAACCTAAATCAGAGCAACTTTATCTTTTTTCTTTTATTTCAATAGTGTATTTCCCCATGTAATAAGTGATTTTAAAAGATTGGATTACATATTCACTTAAATGTAAGGACTACAATTTCAAATGTTTAACTGATTTTTACCTTTCCATATATTTTTTTCATAGACATAAGATCACATGCATTTTCTTAAGGTCCCATGTTTCTTGAATAGCTAAATATGTACATATATGTTAAATACATATTTTAATAGTTAACTATGTAAATTAATACAGGTTTTCATTTATAGGGGAAACTTTAAAAACATATTTTCATGAAGTTCATTTAGAAATACTCAATTTTGTGAATTCTGCTGAAATTCCTTCCATCATGATACTCATGGCTTAAGTTTTTTTCTAATTCACAATAAATTCAGAATGTTGAAGAATAGTTAATTTTATCCATTATGCTTTTTAATCCACTCTAGAACTGAGTTTTAAACTCAAATCTTAGAACAGAGGACAGTTTACAAGAACTTTCTTCGTCAGGTAAAAGGGAGTAAAATTGTATTTAAAGAACATACAAAATATAATTATGTTATGAAACTGTCCCAGAGACTATAAGTATAAGGAAAGGGTAAGTTTACTCTATATAAAGTACTGATGTTAACTTGAAAAATGATAGAGGTTACTTAAGTGTCTCAAATTAGATTTTTAGACGAATTTAATATTTTTAAATGCTTGTGACAAAAAAGAAGATATCATGAGGGACATTTGAAATGTTATTCAAGAGGGTGAATCGAATTTACCATTGCAACTATGCTGAAATTATTCAGGGCAATGCCTTTTTCATCTCCCTTAACAGTTTTTTTTCCTGCATTCTTAACAGACTCTTGTACACTTATCCTCAAAGTAGGGGCTATTCAGATACTTCCTGATTATCAGTACAAATGAGACCCAGCTACCTATAAGATTGATTTATTTTATTTTCAGATCATGCAAGCATCCCATTCTTGTCAACATCATCAAGCTCCATTATTAAAAGATTTGGTTTTCACAAATAGAATTCATTTCTTATGGTACAGGTGTTTTTTAGAATAAGGGAGAGGGTGAATTTAAAGTGCTAAGTAGCAGAATACTGGCCTTATGGTATATTTACTCAACATTGTTATAAACATACATCTATATCTGTCATATGTATACCTGTATCTGGGTATTTGTGGTAAAATAATTTACAAATTTCATTTATATGTCATAAAATAATGTATTTCAAGTCTGCATGGCTAAGATTATTAAATAGGTTATCAACATTTTTGATAGTGTAACTTTGATATCAGTCACCACACTTCCAGTGCCCTTATTAACATTTGCAAATTCCAAAGATCTTATATATTTACTCCATTCATGGTCTGATTTCTAGCTTTGGCTGGACTCAATTTCCTCTTTATATATTTGGTTACTTTAGACTTTTCCCTATCTTTACACTACATGCTTTAGACTTGCATAAGACATTTCATACTCTGTTCATTATAAATGTGTCTATTTAGTGTCACAAAACTATTTGATTCATATATTATGCAAGCAGTATTCTGTATAGTCCATTTATATTTGCCTTTGTATTTGTATTGATGTAAAAGAACCAAAGCTAAAATAATGACTTGCTCTACATTCTTCCTTTTCCTCTTAAAAAGCTCCCACAATATAGTAAACCTATAATAAGAGAAATAAGATATTATCCTAAATAACTTTATTAGTATAAGGCACCAAATTCCTATTTTATAATTTAGCAATCTAGCCAACAGAACCTTGATTGTGGTTTTTAATTTATTACACATTTTTAATATTTTGGTATTTATTGAATACTTAAAAATTCATAGTAAATATGTCTTTTTCTGTGGGCTGTGCAGATTTCACTTAACATTTTTAATTTTTTCAGGAATTTAAAGAATACTAATCATACTGCTTCATCTTGGTGGATTCTAAAACTATTCTTAGATCATATCCCCCAAGCTGAGTTCTCATAAATGTGTCATGATTTATGATTTATAATTGTCTGCACACGTGCTATTGCCCCTTACAGGAATACACTAACTCACTGTCTTCTTAGTTTCTATTTGTCCTTTGGATTTTACTGAAATGTCTCTTTCACAATGTTTCCCCTGATGTTGTCTTGTCTCCTCATTAGATGATAATCATTTGTAGCAGAGATTGTATCTTTTATTTTTTTAACCCCGTACTTAGCTTAGTATCTGGTCCATAGTAGACACTCAGTAGAAAGGTAAGGAATTTTTCAAATCACACATTCCCCTTTCCTTTGTCTTTGATTCAATTACATGTTAATTAATTTACTGTGCTCAATGCTGAAGTGGATTAAAAATACGTCCTAGATATAGTAGTTCTTACTACTCATAAAAAAACAGTGACAGTAAAAGGAAAAGAAAAATCAGGTGGAAGGTTTGGCTGGGATAAAGATGACAGCTTCCCTCAGTTCTAGAAATGGTAAACATTAGGGACTGATTCTTGGCTGAGAGATGAAAAAACTTGCTTCCTCAGTTTCCTGCAAAGACAGATTCTGAGCCAGCACCATAGTCCATGCGCGCGCGCGCGCTCTCTCTCTCTCTCTCTCTCTCTGTCTCTCTCTCTCTCTCTCTCTCTCTCTCTCTTTCTTTTTTCAAAACCCAATCTCAATAATGGAATTTAGTCTTCAGTGTTTGGGTTGCAAAATTAAATTGAGCATTTGAGGGCTCTCAAGAAATAAGTATATGCATTTAGGCTTTGTCCCCACACTTTCCATATAATTGGTTTGGCTGTAACCACAGCCATAGCCTCAGAATAATCTTTCTGGACATTCTGAAAATCTTATATAGCTAAGATAACTTATACATTCAGCCACTTCTATGCTATAACGTCTATGAAAACACATGCATTTAATAAATGTCATAATTAATAAGACTAGATTCCATTGTCTGTAGCCCTATGTAAACAAATAAGACATTAATTTCCCTAGGATAAAGCTAAACTCCCAAGACATATTTCAAAGCCATTTTCAATTATTATAATTTGTGGCATTCCTTCAGTCATGAGTGAATAATAATATCCCTCAATTTTGAATGCCACATTTGGATATTTTCAATTCTACCACACCACCTTTCAAAAATGTTTGGAGAATATCTAATCAATGAAGTGTATAAAATCAAAACCTCTGAACATTACTATGAATTTCATATTTTTTCTGTGAAAGAATAGTTTTTCACACATACTTAAAATTTCTTGTGAGATTCCAATATATGGAAATACTTGTTTACCAAACAAATACCTAATGATCATTAATTACTATCTGAGACTTAACAATGTTTCCTGTTCTTAGTGATACTATTTGTAATATCTAGAATTATTGTGTCAATACATTCTAATGCAATTCCATTATGCCAGGCTTATAGAGTATACAATATTCAGTTCCTCTGCTAATTGAATTTTAATGTATTTACCTTAAAATAAGAATCCCCTTGTCATAAGACCTGCAGGATTTCAAATTGTATTGGGTGGTATCCACATACCTAGTTGGGACTTGAATTATCTTACTAGGGTAGGCTATGAAGGCTAAACATGTACCTCTTTACTCAAGTTTATTTCTGTAGAGGGCCCTAAAAAGAAACAGTTTAATCATAATTCAAATGGTCACTTTCTTCTCATATAGTCTTCTGTGTGTGAAGTTTCTAGATTTCTTAGAGTCACAGGTTCTCGAAATATAGTTATGCATGGCAAAGCAATATTTCAGTCAATGAGAGATTTCATATACAATGATGGTCCCATAATCTCATAATGCAGCTGAAAAAATCCTGTGGATTAGAGATGTAGCCATCCTTACATTGCAGTGCAATCCGTTACTCCCATGTGTGTAGGAATGAGGCTGTGAACAAACCTACAGCACTGCCAGTTCTATAAAAGTATAGCACATACAATTGTGTATAATACACAGTACTTGATAATGATGATAATGTCATTGGTTATGCACTTACTGTACTACACTTTTTGTCATTATTTTATGGTGTACTTTTTCTACTTACAAGAGTTTGCTGCAAAAGAATATGCTGTGTTATTCTGGTAGCAGCCTTGTGTTTACATTTCTTGATTGCATCCTTTTCTTTAGTGTTTGATTTAACTTCATGCTGTTTTAGAAATGTAGTGTAGCCTAAGTATACAGGACAGTGTGTATAAAACCTACAGTAGTGGACAGTAACATCCCAGGCCTTCACATTCACTCACTTCTCACTCGCCGACTCACCCAGAGCAACTTCCAGTCCTGCAAGTTATATTCATAAGTGCCCTATCCAGATGTACCATGTTTTATCTTTTATATTGCATTTTTTACTGTACCTTTTCTATGTTCAAATATGTTTAGAGATACAAATACTTATCACTGTGTTATAACTGCCTACAGGAGTCAGTACAGTAACACGCTGTACAGGCTCATAGCCTAAAAGCATACAGCCTAGGTTTGTAGTAGGTTATACTATCCAATTTTGTGTAAGTGTACTCAGTGATTTTGCACAACACTCAGTGTTTGCACAACAATGAAGTAACCTAACAGCACACTTTGCAGAACATATTCCCATCATTAAGTTTGCATTAAATCACTGCAGGCTCCATCTCCAGAAACTCCAAATCAGAAGTCCAGGACACCACATTATCAACATTTCAATGGAAGATTCAGACGCTGTTTCACCTTGGATTAAATACTGAGAGTCACTATTCTAGGGTGTGAAACTCTGGGTTCAGAATTCATGGCAAACTGGGAGAAATTCCTGAGAGACAATGCTTTGACTAGTCATTTTTTTGCTCGTTTGTTTTGTTTTTGTTTTTGTTTCTTTTTTCCCCACTGTTTCAGGCTTTCATAACATTTTGTATGAAGACAATTAAGGTTAAATTGATGGTGATCCTTAATTTGAGCTAAATTAAAATGCAGATATCCCAAATAAGTGTTATGTAAAAGGGTGGCTAGTAAAAACTAAGTGGATTATGCATTTTAATAATGAAGATGATTTTAAGCAATGCAGGAGGAGGAGGAGAATCATTAGATGCAAATATACCCATAGAAATCAACATTCGGGACAATGATATCAAATAGATCTCAAAATTAAACAACAATAACAACAAAGGGAAACACAGGATGGGCAGTGGAAAGCCAGTATAGCTAAGAAAAAAAAATTAAAGTAAATGGTGACTATAGATCTAACATGAATATTAACTCAATAATATGAATATTATTAACACAAATTGTGATTAAAGATTCATTTTATGGTAAAAGAAAAAAAAGTTAAAAGGTACTTTTAACCCTGTATCCTAGGTTTGATGAAGACTATAAAATTTATATATGTTTGATTAATTGTCTTATTTTCAAATCTAAACTGAGCACGTACATTCAAGGAAAAGATAAGACACTAATAAAATACCTTGTAACAAAATCATGACATATTATCAATGAGTATATCTCAGAAGATTAGTACAGAACGATACGTAACGGCAAGACCGTGACAGAGGTGACAGCATCATGGTGTCCTAACCAGTCATCGTGCTCTTATAGAGTCACGTACAATGTGGACACTGACCACAATGATAATTAGTACATTTCATTTTTGTTCCTCTTGGCATTTGATGTGTTTTAGTGCCACATTGTTTCTGCTAATGCTCTTGATTCCTGCTGCAGATTTTCACATCCTAATAGAAAAAGATCTTGGTGGTTGAAATTTTGAAATTTTCCTGCTATATCATACCATCTTGATTTTATCCCACCCTGAGGTGAGGTTGGTAGACCTCTATCTAGATATGTGCTTCATAAATTAATTTCAAAAATGGATTCCATCAACAGGTGAGCTGTTTGCAAAATTGGGTATCACCAACAAATGTACATGTTCTGCCCTTAACAAGATATGACGTAATTTTGGATACATTCGAATAGTACCTGAGTCATTTTTTTCCTTAGGTAAAGCCTCTCACCTATTCTTTTGACTATTCTTAACTCTAAATGTGACATGGGAACTCATAGTAGGTGAATTTATACTTGAAAATGGGAAGGAAAAAGCCACTTAAAAAACAAACTAATTTATGTAATTTTTCAGGTCCTTTCTCTGCCTATTTCCCAAGTCTTGCCACTTTCTAGTTACCAACTAACACAAAATAAGTTATAAATAGAAAAACAGAGAGAGATCCAACTTTTTAGTATTATCTTGTTCCTTGATTTAAATTATTCTAAAACTCATGTTAAAATTGGTGGGCAACATGTCAGTTTTTGTCTAATTGTGCTCGAACTTTCATTCAGTAGTTTTAGCAAATATTTACTTAGTGCTTACTGGATGCCATGCATAGTTTCCGGGTTCTTAATATGTAGCAATGTACAGAAACAATTACACTGAAGCATGAAGCTTAGATTCTAATGAGCAAAGAGAGATAGACAAATGTACAATATGTCAGGTGCAGATAAGCAAATGGAAAGAAAAATAACTCGTGGTGAAGGATAGGACATAATGTGGCATGACATTGTGATACAGAGCAGCCAGGACCATCTCTGAGAAAATTATTTCTGAAGAGATGCAGATCTTACACTACTCAGTATGGCTCGCTCTTCTTATTGCACCCTGAGCAGTACTCTTTTCTTGGATACTAGTCCCTTCACATTGTCTACCAGTGCTCTTTTGGTTTAAAACAAAGAGGAAAAAAATAAAAAATAAAAATAAAACTTTTAAAAACAACCCAAAATTCCTAAGAAATGAATGAGTTATGAAACCTTCCAGTCTGACCAAAAGTATCTCAAACCAGGTGCACAAGGTATTGTGAAACTGAGACTCACTCCCTCGAATGGCATAACTAGAATCCAATTTTTCTCATAGGTACAATTTAACTGGCAGTTGGAAGTTGGAGAGAGCATGAAAGCTTTCCAGGATACTGGCTTTACCGAGGGAGACCACATAGAGCCCTGCCATATCAGGGCTTACAATTACAGCTCTGGATCCCTCAGGTACATTCTCATCCCAGGTTCTCAGGTCTACACTGTCCCCAGTACCTCTGTGAGTCATATAGCTTTAACTGCCACTTTACTGCCACAGCTAAAAAGTCCCTTTTTATACCTGAATATTTCCCTTCCTTTTCTCTTTTGAGTGATATCTTTTCATTGACAATAATATATATTTTAAAAGATTTTATTGCTATGTGTTTGAAGCTTAAAATATAAAGCTTGGTGAGGTGAAAGTACATTCCCAGAATTCACTCAGGCCCCTGTCTTAAGTCTCTCAATTAGAAGTTGAAGAGTTTGCAGTGTTTTCTGTACTGTAAATCTCAATCTTGAAAACATTCATGCGAACGAACAAAGAAGTGTGTATAAAATATTTCATGTATTTTAGTGACTCATTCTAGGCATTCAACTTACTAGTAAGTACTACCTTACTAGGTCAAAATTACCTAACCACCCATCAAATAAGACAATAGCCAAGTTTGTATTGTTGCAGAGAATGAAAAAAAGAAAGATCAAAGTTTGAATGGGTCAGTTTTCATATTTAGCCTTTACCCTTCCCCATTGACTCTAGGAGGCTTGATTAGAGTGATGTTAAACCTTATCTTATTGTCAATCAAAGGCATACTGGACTATTGACAAAGGCATTTCAAATGTCTGAGCAAAACAAAGTCACAGAGTATGGCTTCAGAAATAGACATCAAGAAATTCAAGTTATACAATCCTCAACTACAAACATTTATACATGATGGCTATAGAATCCTCTCTCACTAAATGAAGATTTCATGTTTCCTCAACAGATATCAGACACACATTAATCTATAAGATGTTCTTTCTGTCATGGGTTAGGCAACAAAAAACGTTCTCCTCTGAAGGGGATAAGCAGACTTTTATTTTTAAGAACAAAGAAGACTAAATGCTACATTTAAAATGCTATATCAATTTCCAGTCAAGATGGCGGAATAGGTAAACACTGTGCTTTCAACATCTAATGACTGTATCAAAATTACAACAAAACTACAGAACAGCTGTTATTGAGAATCGCCTGAAGTCCAGCTGACTAGAAGTCCTATAACTAAGGACATACAGAAAAAACAACAACACCTTGAACTGGTAGGCGGGAAGGAAACCCAGAAGGGGCTGGTTCCACACCTACATGTGGCAGTTAAAAACCAGGAGGGATATCTCAGCTGTGGAGGTCCTCCCAGAGGAGCAAGAGGTCCCAGCACCACACCAGGTCCCCAGCCCAGGATTCCAGGGCCAGGAAGAAAAGTCCCCACAACTTCTGGCTATGAAAACCAGCAGAGATAGTGGCTGAGTGAGAGAGGCTGGAGTCCTAGGTGTTCCTTTGAAAGGGCCCGTACACGGAGATCCTCACTGACTGACTACCTCACTCTAAGCTCCAGCCCTGGGAAAGCAGCTTGAAAGACATCAGGGGCATGAGAGAAGGGAGTGACTTGTCAAGGGCTGGAGGGGCATCTTTCTCCACAAAAGCCATTGTCCCATTGTTGAACACTGCCCCCACCCAGCATGCAGATACAGGCAGACACCATATCTGAGTTTATATCAACCTGGCTAACACCTTTCACCCCACCCAACTTCGGAGACCACCCATCTTGTGAGCAAACCCAATTTGTGACCCACCCAAACTGCTTCCACTGGCTTTTCCATCCAAACAATGTGTCTTGGCTCAGGCTGTGGACTATCTTAAAATATCTCAAAGGTTCACAAACTTTAAACAAGAATCTTCTTACCTCTTGCTAAGGAGCTCCAACCCCAGCACTACCAGCAGCCAGCCTCAGTTGGCAGCTTAGCCTATCCCAGGCACCTCCAAACCCAGCTGAGGTAAAAGCTATCTACAGATAGCTTTGTGGCTCACTCCAGGTGGCGCCTGGCAGGCACCCCCAGCGGCCAGCTTCAGACCAAGCCAGATTACCACCCAGGCGCCTCTGAGGATAACACACCCAAATTGCAGACTCGTCAGGCACCAGAGTCCTACAGCAAATCCTGCTCTGGAGGGTCTATTCCTGCACCACATCTCCTCCACTATAGTCACACCCAGTCCTCACAATCAATCAGCCTGAGGGTCAGTCCCTCCAACTGATGTGCAAACAGCAACCCAGGCTCAACTACAATAGGAGGGCATATATAACCCACAAAAGGGACACACCTGGAACACCTGGATTAGGTGACCAAGGAGACTGCATCACTGGACCCCACAGGACATCTACTGCATATGGCCACTCTACTGAGACCAGGAGACATAGCAACTCTTACTAATACATAGACACAAACACAAGGAGGCAGACAAAATGGGGAGACAAAGAAACATACCCCAAATGAAAGAAGAGAAAAAAGCTCCAGTGAAAGAACTAAATAAAACGAAGACAAACAATCTACCAGATGCAGAGTTCAAAAAACTGGTTGTAAGGGATGCTCAATGATTTTAGGGAGAACTTCAAAGAGACAGAAAACATAAAACTGGAGATAAAAAACATTAAAAAGAACCAGTCAGAAATGAAGAATAACTAAAGTAAAGAATACATTAAAAGAAATTAACAGTAGATTAGATGAAGCAAACTATGGAATCAGTGATTTAGAAAATAAGGTAGCAGAAAATACCCAATCAGAACAGCAAAAAAAAAAAAAAGAATCTAAAAATTGAAAAATGAGGATACTTTAAGAGACCTCTGGAACATCAAGCATACTAGCATTTGCATCATAGGGATACCAGAAAGAGAAAAAGAGACACCAAATTATTGAAAATATATTTGAAGAAATAATAAAAGAAAATCTCCCTAAATTGGGGAAGGAAATAAGCATACAAGCCCAGAAAACACAGAAAGACCCAAAAAAGATGAACCCAAAGACGCCCACACCAAGATACATCATAATTAAAATGCCAAAGGTTAAAGACAAGGAGAGAATCTTAAAAGCAGCAATAAAAAAGCAGTTAGTTACCCACAAGGGAAATCCCATAAGACCGTCAGTTGATATCTCAACAGAAAGTTTGCAGGCCAGAATATTCCAAGTGTTAAAAAGTAAGGACCTACAACCAAGATTACCCAGCAAAGTTATCATTTAGAATTGAAGGACAGATAAAGAACTTCCCAGACAAGAACAAGATAAAGGAGTTCATCACCACCAAACTGGTATTGCAAGCAATGTCAAAGGCATTTCTTTAAAAAGAGGACGGAAAATGATTTAAAAAAAAAGGAAAAAAAGAATAAAATGAAAATGACTACATATCTGTCAACCATTACTTTAAAGGTAAATGGGTTAAATGCTCCAATCAAAAGATAGGGTGGATGAATGGATAAGAAAACAAGACCGTTACATACACTGCATACAAGAGATTCACTTCCGACATACCCAGACTGAAAGTAAAGGGATAGAAAAATATATTTCATGAAAATGGAAACAAAAACACAAAGCTTGAATAGCTTTTACTTAAACCAGAGAAAATAGATTTGAGAACAAGAGACAAAGAAGGGCCCCATAATTCCACTGCATATATTTATCCGAAGAAACCCAAAATACTACTTCGAAGGGACATGTGCATCCATATGTTCATTGCATCATTATTTACAATATCCAAGATATGGAGGCACCATGGGTGTCTATCAATGGATGAATAAAGAAGCGGTGGTACATATATACGATAGAATATTACTCAGCCATAAGAAGGAAAGAAATCTTGACATCTGCAACAAAATAGGTCGAACTAGACAGTTTTCTTCCAACTGGAGTAAGTTAGATAGAGAAAGACAAATGCCATATGATTTCACTTATATGTGGAATCTAAAGAATAAAAGAAACAAAACAGAAACAAACTCATAGACACAGAGAATATTTTGAGGGTTGTCAGATGGGAGCAAGGTTGCGGCAATGGGTGAAAAGGCTAAAGAGATTAAGAAGTACAAATTGGTAGTTACAAAATAGTCATGGGAATGCAAAGTACAGCATAAGAAATATAGTCAATAATATTGTAATAACTATGTATGTATGGTGTCAGCTGGGTACTAGATTCATCGGGGTGACTACTTCATAAGTTGTATAAATATCTACTCACTATGTTGTACACCTGAAACTAATATAATATTGTATATCAACAGTAATTGAAAAATTAAAAAAAATATTTTAAAAATACCATATCAAACTGACTTTAATATGTTCAGGACCAAGAATGTTGACTAAGTTCAAATGGAGAATTATCATTGAATCTGCAAAAATTTCACACTACATATTTGTTTCTAATATTTTCCAAATGAAGTATAAATATATGCAGTCATATCATCAATTTTATTGCTATGTCATTAAAATATATTAAAATTAATTATATAAAACCTTGAAATAGATTTTATTATGCTTCATTAATTCTTTTTTATCCATGTACCACAGTGAATAAACATTTGTGTGTTTTTGTGAGTTATTTTGGGGTGTGATTGTTTTGTTTTTTTACACCTACAAGAAGCACTTCATTAGAGTAGATTATCTTTTATTTTTCTCCCTAAAATTACTGTCTGACTTGCAAAGGAAATCTCTCTTTAAGCAACTATGAATAATATAAAGCAAGTTATCAGGAAACCTATCTCTATAGAAGTAAGACATAAGTGGTTCAGATTATGCTGAAACCTCCCCCTTACTCAGTGAGTTAGAATTTCCAGTTAACAATTCCCACGAGCTTAAATTATAGGTCAGGTTGAACCTCAAAAACATATATGGCCTGATTCATACTCTGAGAGATTCAAGCTACCTACCAATTACAGATGCTCAATCTCCTCAACTTTGTAGCTATGAATAGTGAATTTAAAAGAGCAAGCCCCAGAACTGTATACTAAACATTAAAAAATACACGAGGGGAAAGAAAAACAGCAAGATGAAAAAAGAGGGGTGAGCTGAAATAATTAAAATTCATGTTGTACATTTTGACAAAAATATGTAAAGCTACCAGAAACTATATTCCCCAAAAGTAAGTAGAAACCAAGGTATTTGATTTATCTGGAATAACCCAATATGCCAAAATTGAGTATAAACAAATTATTAGACCTCATTTTGCCTGTCAGAGAAAGGAATGGACATGCAATGGATCCCTTTGAAATAGACTCAGAGAACAAGGAGATGCATCTGCCTTGTAAACGCACATGAGAATACTCCATCTACACCAGAGACTCTTAATAATCAAGTAGATAGAATGATCTACTCTATGGGTGAAAAATCATTACCCTTGCCCCCCAGCACAGTTCATAGATGACTTCTGGGCATATTGTGGATGCATACAAATGCCCAAGATGGAAGAGGTGTTACTAGAATTCTACTCACTAGAACTGACTTGGCTATTATGATCTAGAGGATATATTTCTAGCAATAAAAACAAGCAAATAAATGAACAAATAAATAAAACTTATGAGCAGGATACGACACCATGTCTTCAAGAGATCAATCCAGAGGCAAATTATTACACTGAACCCCTTTGACATTAAATGTTGTAGTTTTTCCTCCCTGGAATACACTTTATTTTGGAGGTGGATGTGCCTCCCCTTGCTCCAAATAACTGCAGATTTCTACAAATAGATTTGCCACATGCATCATACACTATCCTACATAGAACTGACTCACTCATAGAGCTTATTTCATAGCAAATTAGGGCAACAAGCTGATACCTTTGGGATTCTATAGTTAGTACTTATATTATCATCCAGAAACAGATTTACAGAATGATGCCGTGTCACAGTTAATTGTAGTGATTGTAGTCAGACGTGAATTAACAGTGCCGTTTTTTCTATGGGTAGAATGTATGGGTCCCAGAACCAATGGCTGGAGTTTTTGATGACTGCATGTTCATATCCAAATATACACCTTCATAATATTTTTAATTTTTCACCAAAACTTCAGGTCCTATGAATTTGAAGTGTTCATAATCCAAGGGATATATTTCTATTAGGGGACCCAACAATAGTTTCAGTGATTAGGAATCTAAGAGCTGGTCATTAAGGGTTGATAATATCATTAAACAAATAAAAGAAAAAAGGAAGTTTCAGTGTTGAATGGAATACATCATAGTAACAAAATAGTATTAAAGAACAATAAGATAACTACTATAAAATAAGAGTCTAGAAAAGTACAAATGGGGCCAGGTGATTGAGACACTTTCTTTTCTGTAGTATGTCCAAAGTTATGGTTATAGTACTGCAAAACAAAACAGGAAGGAATGTCAAGGCTTTAAATCACTCAGAAAAGAAAGCTTGGATCACCCAACCAGTGAAAAAGCAGCAGCAATACTACAGATCTTGTCTAGAAAGCTGCTCACTCTACCACAATAAGGTGGAGAAATCAAGAAACAGCATTTGGGATGGTTATCTTCAAGAACAGCATGCCTTCACTTTAATTTAGAATAACAGAAACCACTACCACCTCTGCAACTCTTGGTACTACAGCCATGCCTGCTGCTTACTCTGCATGAGTAATTAATCAATCCATGAACACACAAGACTCTTCCTTACAGGTTGACATCTAAAAATCCAGCATCTCCATGACTGAGGTGGACACCCCATGCAAAGCAGAAGAAAAGTATGCACCACCTAAACTTCACCTCCAAACTCCACACAAGTTTGTCAATTCACACAAATGTAGTGATTGGTAAAAATGATGTCCCACTCAAAAACTGTTACAAAACCTAGTTAAAAATTCCTGGGAAATGAAATTGTTCATTTGGTTGCTTGGTTGGTTTTTCTAGCCTCTGGAGGAGGCTCATACCAGAGGGTGGTTTAATGGATGCATTGATCCATGATCTATACCATATGAAGAAAATCAACTACGACTTGGGGTCCAGTTGCATACTGGAAAAGAATCATACTCTCACTTCATATTCCAAATACATGTTTAATCATATGTCTTGCTAATCTTACCTTTCCACCAATCTTTCTCCTACTAACATACACAAAGTGTATTTGAGGTAGATCAATTTACCTTTACGTTCATAGTTCATTGACTATCATGTCTTGTTATAACATTCTACAGGAGAAAGGGACATCACCAAATGTTGAGGACTTGGCATTGCGATTCAGGCTATCACCCTGCAGAAATAGTGTAAAATATGTGTGCATATGCACACTTGCGTGCATGTGCAACAATACACTTATTTAAAGTGGGGACATTTTAAAATTGTATCTATCTATGAAGAGAATGTCTTTTCATGTTTTAAACACACAAGAAATAAAAACAGTAGATATCTATTTTCTATCCCTATTTTCCTCCGTGGAACAATTCTCATGTTCCCCATGTTCTCCATGGAACTATCTATCAAAGCTCTACCACTCAGCATGCTCCTCCCATCCCTTGCAGAGTGCACCTGACCCAATAGGACCATTTCATACTCACCCCTCTACAAATTTGAATCTTGAGCAGAGTAACATATGGACAAAGACAAACGAAACCCTCAAAAGAGGCTGTTTTTAAACTTCTGGAAATTATAAGGAAGATTCAAGGATCCCATGATTCCTCTGCTTTTCTACCCAACTTTTTCTTCATTTCTGTGACAATCTCAATTTTATTCCAATACTTCTATCTTACTCAGTTTGGTCTACTGTAACAGAATTCCATAGATTGGGTGATTTAATAAATTTGTTTCTCACAGTTCTTCTTGCTATGTTCTCAGATGGCATAGAGTCATCTCTCTGTGTCTCTTTTAATAAGGACACTAATTCCGTTCATTAGGTCTCCACCGCCATGACTTAATTACCTGTTAAAGTCCCTACCTCCAAATGTAGTCATATTGGGGAACAAGGCATCAACTTGTGAAATTTGGGGGACACAAATATTCAGTCCATAGCAATATTCATTTTTCTTCAGTTATCATATTGTTTCATTCAATAATGAAATATTATTGATCAAGTAATAATGGTTAAAACAGTCACATATGTCCAGGACACTATGTTAACAATATCACTTACTGTTTCATACTGTGTGTGAAGTAAACATTATTCTAATTTTACAGAATAGGAAATAAATACTTTAGAGAATCTAAATAACCTGAGTAAAGTAACAAACCAGAAACTAGCAGATACAGGATCCAAGCCTATATAGCTCACTGACTTAAAAGCTATGTTTATAAATAATAAAACTATATATATATATATATATATATATATATATATATATATATTCAATTTTTATTTTCACGCAAGTCTTTCTTATATATCGTGTTCCCCAAAAAATAAGACCTAGCCGAACCATCAGGTCTAATGCGTCTTTTGGAGTAAAAGTTAATATAAGACCCAGTCTTATTTTACTGTAATGTAAGACTAGGTCATATAATATAATGTAATATAATTCCAGGTCTTATATTAATCTTTGCTCCAAAAGATGCAGTAGAGCTGATGGTCTGGGCTAGGTCTTATTTTTTGGGGAAACACAGTATATATATATATATATATATATATATATATATATATATATATATATATATATGAGAGATAGAGAGATAGATGATTCTTAGTCAGAAAACTATTAATAATTCTGTAGAACCAATGCTATTTCTATGCCTGATATTTTTTTCACCTGGAATCTGGAAGAATATAAATTATTGTAACAGAACTAGTATTGAGTAATTTAGCAATAAAGAGTGGGAGGGAAGACTATGCAAAAAAGAAATTTAAGCCTTCTGGTCTGTATGAAAAGAGGTTTAAACATCTAGAGTTTGGGCTTATAGGAAAAGATGAGCTTGATATGTGAAATGCTTTTCTCAGCAGAAACATTGGTACTCAGAAAAAGTTACACACACACACACACACACACACACACACACACGTAAAATATATCTCATGACACGTTAACATGTTCTATTGAATTTTTGACTCCTTAGAAGCAACATGTGTGCTGCATAAGAGCTGTAGGAACAGCAAAGTTCAATATCAAGTGATGAAAGGAGAATTCCATGCCATGTATAACATGCCCTAAGGTTATGCTTCCTACCCCAGTCTGCATACAACTCTCCTAAACAAATGTCTATTCCATCCAGCAAGATTAACATTCTGCAACTTATAGTTACCAGATAAGGCAAGCTCTGAGTGTTAAATAATCTTTCCCCAAGCTGTCTACACATCACAATCAGAAATGACTTTGTCACTTTTCAAACCTATTTAATTAGAATGTGTGCTATTGGTTTCCTGACATTTGTATTTTGAAGAATCATGAGCTTGGACAATGAATACTTATATACGATATGATTAAGTAGAGATTTGATACTACTTTTGAGCACACTCCAAGAAAACTTTTTGACCCCAAGAAAGTTATGAATATTATATAGATTTTACTTCTATATTGACAGAGTTAGGTTGAGTAACTAGACATTCACCAAAGGTACATCTTACCTTTTTTTATAATAGCTATTGAGCTATAATACACAGGCTATGGCACTAGTATACAAAAAAAAAAAAAAAAAAAAAAAAAACGATTTTTAAGTTGCCATAAAGATAACATCATCCATATTTACTCTGGAAGCAAGATTTCTTGATTTTTGTTTTTTAATTCACCTAAACATTACCTTCATAATCTGTAGGAGTGAAAAAGTACAGGTATTCATAAATGTAATAAAAATACTTGATTCCAAAATTTACCATCTACATAGCAGTATAGAGAAGAAACTATGAAATAGGTGCTAGATATTAATATGGACATGTTGTTTTGGTTATTTAAAAGTTACATGTGATATTATAGAACTGAAACTTACTTTTATTTTAATTTTCTTATAGCAAAGCACAAGTGCCAAAATCATCATTTGGAAAGCACAGCAGGCATCAGAAAAAGTGGGTGGTTGCATTGTCTTCCTTCTCTCATAATGACAAACTTATTTTTTGAAATGCAAATAAGAAATTCAAATTTCAGTTTGCCAAAAAATAAAAAAATAAACAAGACTCGTATTTTCACAAGTCTTTCTTTGTCTCTATTCCTCCAGGAGAAAATAATTTTTGTATGAAATTCATAATTATGGATACATTTCTTAGTTAAATATTAGGATTACTTTATGGTTTTACTTTTATGTAGAAATTAAAATGTCAGGTATTTTATTAATAGTATTCTTGATGTAGGAAGAGAGAGGCTTATACACATTAAAATATTAACTATACATTATTTATTTAAAAGAGAATACAGTCTCATCTGGCTTTATTTGAATTAATTCATCTTGACGTACCCGTGATGTTTACCTAGATAGAATGTCAACTTATTTGCAGAAAATTACAATCTATGTGGAAAATATAATATCTGTTAATTATGTTTCTGTTGAAGACAAATAATAAGTGAGATTTCTAATATTTAAATTAAAAAGCTCCTTGGAAGGTTAGATAATTGTTTATCTATGCCTGTATTTCACAAATAAAAATGTAAATTACTCACAGTGCCTGTAACTAAAATGCATTCTTCAAATATTCACCTGGAATTGAGGGAATTGAAGGATGCTAAGAGAGGTTGTAAAATTTGCTTATTTTATAAGTGATTTCTCCAAGGGACACAGTTTTTATCATATTAAAGCTGAATCTAGAGTCTCACTTTCAGGATTATTTCAATTCATTGTCAGTTCCTGGATGATTTCTAATATTCTTGGTCTGTTACTAAAGAATAAAGAAGAGAAAATAGATGTTGGGAAACAAAGACCAATAAATGCAACCAAGGAAAGGAATTCAGATGAAAATGTACATCAGAGGGTGAAGTTACTTCAATGATATGGAGATTAAATGAAATGGACAGACTGTGTCCTGAAGGTAGGATGCACAAGATGTATATGCATCATGTCGACATTGTTGACATCTGCTTTGTTCACCAACAACTTGTTGACCAAGAACTTGATGTCTGCTTTAGTCAAATTTTATTCAAATACAAAATTTTTGTTCTAACCTTCCATTCTCTCTTCAATTCACTTCAGTCTGGCTTTAGCCCCCATTTCACAGAAATTTATTTTATTAATCTTTGACTTTAAAGTGAATGGCCAACTTCACTTTATGTTATTTGACATCTTAACGTTGGATATATGTTGCTGCAACTTCCTTCTTGAACTATTATTTCCCCCAGCTTCTATTTATGATTTTCCTCTAATATCTTTGATCTCTATTCAGTCTCCTTTGGTGACTATTCTCCCTCCTCCAGACCTTTAAATAATGGAGTGCATCAAACTTTGGCCCTAATTTATTTTTGCTTTCCCTACACTCTGTCCTTAGGAAATCTCATCCATTTCATGGCTTTAGTTTCATACTGTATATCAAACACACAAACAAACATCATTATCCCAAACCATTCCTGTGTATGTGAGAAACCTCATCCAACTGTCATTCATTATATGTATAAAGATGTCTCCAAGGCCCTTTGGGACTCAGATACCCAAAAGTAAACACATGATCTTATTCCTTGGAAATTGATTGCAAAATGATGTCCAAATCAGCATTTCTTTAGTATTATCCAAAGAAATTGTACCCAACTCAAAGAGAAGTCCTATGCACTCCATAGTAGATATATTTTAGACAATATTCCTTCCTATCTTATTCCCTTTAACAAATCTCCATAACAGGCCTCTGCCAATGTTATGTTAGCTTCTCAAACATCCTTTTCTTTTGCAAAAAAAAATAAATAATGCTCTGAATGTAGAGTAAGCAAAATATTGTTAAGTTCAATTTCACTTACAGTCCATTCATTCATTGCTTGTTTTAGAAATCCTGAACTTACAGTAGTGAAATACAGAAAACTAGACCCTTGGTCTCATGGAACTGACAGTCAAACAAGAGGAAAACAAATAATAAATATGTGTACAAATAAGATCATTTCTGATAACAAATACTGTAGAGAAAACTAGACAGAAAAATGCATACAGATTGCCCTTCATTGTGTGCTATTTTAGCCTGAAAGTAGGGTGGCAAAATTTTAAAGAGGTGGCAACATGTTTGATGAGGCCAGAAGGATGGAAAAATCCAGGAGAGCAAAGATCAGAAAGAAGAAGAATTGAGGTAAGAATGTAGACATTCAGATGGTCTAGTGTGCTGGGAGAGAGCTGAGTAAGCATTTTTGAGAATAGAAAGAACAAGGGTGAACAGATAATGGTTAGGGTAGAGTTTATAGAGTTGGACAGGGTGGAGATAGAAGATGAAGCAGGGAGAGTGAGAGAAGGCAATAGCCCACTCATGTAAGGTCCTTGTCTATGGATATTTTATATGTAATTCTAAGTATAATTGAGAAGCTACTGGGAATGAGGGGTTTAAGAAAATCAGGGATATGACTTGGTTTACACATCCAAATGCTTATCCTCACTCGTCAGAGAGAGAGTGTGTATGTGTTAGTCCTTTCCTGGTGGCAAAAAAAAAAAAAAAAAAAAAAAATGATATGAAAACTCAAAAGTAGTTGGAGATTATGTCCCTGCCTTGTGGAGGAAAACAAGCCACAATACAAGTTAAGAAGTGACATCAAAAGCATGGCAGTGTGAGTGGTCCCCTTGATCTCTCCTTTTGACTTTACAACAAGTTGAACAACAATAATCAACAAAGGATTCCCTGTGCAACACACAAACACATCTAAGAGATTCATGCATTGAAACATCTGAAGGTGGACAAATTGGAGTGAGCAGGGGAGGAGGGAGAGGGGAAGAGCAGAAATGGGAGCCATGGGACACATCCCAGAGCTCACTGTGATCCAGGGAGAGGGGAGGAATCAGGCAACAGAGACTCTCTCTGTTTTCCTGAGCATTAATACCTGAGTGATTAGCATATAATATGGCTGAACCCAGCGATTAGAGCAGAGACCAAATACAGAAGTGCTACAGCTGTGTTCTAGCAGCCACCATTGCAAGTCAGAAAACAAAGCTATTGAGCCTAGCTGCATCCCTGCCCCTTCCCAGTGCTAGCAACAATCTTAGGGAGAATCTCAGAAGAACCTGTAGCAGTAAGTGTTGGATTACAAAGCAAACATCTACAGCCCTGAGGACTGGAGAGAGTTCCTGAGGGGCAGACACACACTGTGGCTAATCCCAGTGACAAAGGTGGAGATGCAGAGGCGAGGCAGCTGATGTCTGGCAGTCAACATTACTGGAAGGAGAACCAAGCCACAAACACACCAGTGATGTGTTTATCAATCCTGCTCCCAAATCATTACGCCTGATCGCATTGGGGGCACCTGGGATACCTCAGGCAGCACAGCACTGCATCTGGCTATGGGTGCAGCACTGGGGCTCAGAAAACCATGGCCCATCACATTGTCCTATGGGGGTGGTGCCCTGAGACAAAGGCAATGTGGCCACAGTGAAGACACCCACCTCCTCAGGGAAAACAAAGCATCTTCCACTGCCCAGCAGAGGGAATTTTTCACCACAGGCTTGCATTACAGAAAATACTGAAAAGGGTTATTCTACCAAAAACAAAAGGACAAAAGGAAACCAAACTATAAGTAAAATGAGTAATAGAGACACAGAGTCAGAAAATTAAATCCCTTATTCAGAATAGGCCACTATACACATAAATATAACATAAGGGTTAAAAGAGATTAAAAAAAAAAAAAAAGAATGACAAGGCAATAGCTACTGCATGTTGAAAATGGACTGATGGCATAAATAGGGATAACTTATGACAACAAAAATATAAAAGGGAAGGGGATAAAGGTCTGAATTTGCAAAAGGGAAATGAAGATGAAATGCATGCAGAAGAAAACAGACTATTGTATATATGCAACTTTCTTTTACATAAAATTAATGGTAACCACTCAAAAAAATCCAGAACGGAGACACATACATTAAAAAAGAGGATACAGAGAAAAAAAAATCATAGAATACAACTAAACTAAAATAACAGACAGAAACAAAAGGGGGAAGAAATAATGGAGAAACCATGTTACCAGAAAACAAAAGATAAAATGGCTATAGGAAATCCTAATATATCAATAATCACCCTAAGTGTAAATGGACTGAAATCACCAATAAAAAGCACAGAGTAGCAGATTGGATAAAAAAAAAAAAATCCAACCATATGCTGCCTTCAAGAGACAAATCTCAGATGCAAGGACAAATATAGACTCAAAGTGAAAGGGTAGAAAATGATGTTCCATGCAAATGGCATCCAGAAAAAAGCGGTGTAGTCATACATATATCTGATTAAATAGACTTCAAGATTAAAAAGGTAACAAAAACAAAGATGGACATTTCATAATAATAAAGGTGACAATACATCAAGAAGCCATAACACCTTCAACATACATGCTTCCAATCAGAGAGCACCAAAATATATAATGCAACTACTAACACAAATAAAGAGAGAAACTGACAAAAGCACAATTATAGTAGGAGACCTTAGACCTTCTTGACAGCTATGGATAGAACATTCAAACAAAATCAATAAGGAAATATCAGCCTTAAATGACACATTAGCCCAAATGAACATAATTGACATGGATAGAGCCTTTCATCCGAGAATACCAGATTATATATTTTTCTCCAGTGCACATGGAACATTCTCAAGGATAGACCATATGTTGAGACACAAAATGACTCAACAAATTTAAGAAGAGTGAAATCGTACCAAGGACCATATTGTTTTGAAACTGGAGATTAACTGCAAAAAGAAAGCAGGAGAAACCTCAAATATGTGGAGATTAAACCACAAGCTACTAAAAAATAATTGGGTCAAAGAAGAAAGAAAAGAAAAGCTCAAAAGATACATAGAAACAAATGAGAAAGAAAATACAATGTATCAAATCTTTTGTGATACAGCAATATTGGTAATAAGATGGAAGTTTATATTATCACAGGCCTATCTCAAGAAATAAGAAAAATCCCAAGTAAGGAACCTCGTATTACATCTTAAAAAACTGGGGGAAAAAAAAGGAAAAGAAAAATAATAAAAATTAGAGCAAAATTAAATGAAATAGGGAAGAAAAACTAATTAAAAAAATTAATGCAACAAAGAGCTGGTTCTTTGAAAAGATTAATAAAATTAGCAATCCCCTGGCTAGCCTTACTAAGAAAAAAAGAGAAAAGACAAATAAAATCAGAAATTAAAGAGGAGAATTTACAACAGATACCGTAGATATAAAAAGATTGTACAGGAATACTACAAAAGAATATATACCACCAAATTCAATAACCTAGAAGAACTGGACAAGTTCTTAGAAATATATAACCTTTCTAGACTGAATTACAAAAAAGTTGGAAAATCTAAAGAGACCAATCAATAGTAAAAAAAATGAAATAATCATCTAAAACTTTCCCAAAACCAAAAGCCCAGATTGTTTCACTACTGTGTTCTACAAAACACTCAAAGATAATTTAACACCTGTCTTTCTTAAACTCTTCAAAAAAAATTGAAAACATAATACTTCCTAACTCATTTTATGAGACCAACATTACCCTGATACCAAAACTTGGTGAGGACAACACAAAAAAGAAAATTAAAGACTGATATCGCTCATGAATACAGATGCAAAAATCCTAAAAAAAAATACTAGCAAATCAAATACAACAACACATTAAAAAGATTATGCATCATGATCAAGTAGGGTTCATTTCAGTGGTGCAAGGACAGTTCAACATATGCAAATTGATCAATGTGATATACCACATAAGCAAAATAAAGGATAAAAATTATATGATCACATCAATAGATGCAAAAAAGCATTTGACAAGATTCACATCCATTTACGATTACAACATTTAATACAATGGGTGTTTTATTAAGAAAGAAAATACATTAACATAATAATGATTATATATGACAAACCCTCAGCTACGATCATACTTAATGATGAAAAACTGAGAGCTTTTCCTCCAAGATCAGGAACAAGAGGAATGCCCTCTCTTACCACTGTTATTCAACATAGTATTGGAAGTCCTAGCTAGAGTAATCAGGCAAGAAATAGAAACAAATGACATCTGAATTGCCAATAAAGTAAAATTGTCACTTTTTGCAAATGACTTGATTCTTTATATAGAAAACCCTAAAGACTCTCTCAAAAACTAATAGAAACAATAAACAAATACAGTAAAGTTGCTGGGGAAAAAAAAATCAATGTACAAAAATTCATTCTGTCCTATATGCTAACAATGAAAAAGAAATGAAAAATATAATTCATTTTGCAATTGCAACAACAAGAAATACCTTGCAATAAACTTAACAAAGGATGTGAAGGACCTATATACTAAAAACTACAAGATATTATTAAAATAAATTTAAGAACACTCAAAGAGATGGAAAGATATTCTATGTTCATGGATTAAAAGAATCAACATAGTTAAAATAGCCATATTACCCAAAACAATATACAGATTTAATGCAATCCTTATCAAAATCTCAATGGCATTTTTTTAGAAATAGAATGACAAAATAATAATAATAATAATAATAATAATAATAATATTGTTATGGAATCATGGTAGCCAAAGCAATAGTGAGACAAAAGAGCAAGGCCAGAGGTACCATGTTTCCTCAAAAATAAGACTTAGCTGGACAATCAGCTCTAATGCATCTTTAGGAGCAAAAATTAATATAAGACCCGGTCTTGTATTATATTATATAAGACCCAGTATTATATGATATGATAAGGTATGATATGATATTATATGATAAAGACCTGGTCTTATAGTAAAATAAAACTGGGTCTTATATTAATTTTTCTCCAAAAGACACATTAGAGCTGATTGTCTGGCTAGGTCTCATTTTCGGGGAAATACCATATCACATTTTCCTACTTCAAGTTATACTACAAAAATGACAATAATAAAACCAGCAGTGTGGCATTGGAAGAAAATCAGACACACAGGCCAATGGAACAGACTGAGAACCCAGGAAAAACCCACATGCATGTGGGTGGATAATTTTGATAAAGAAGCCAAAACATACAATAGAGAATAGAAAGCCATTTCAATAAATGATGCTGGGAAAATTGGAAAGCCACGTGCAAAAGAATGAACTAGATTACTGTCTGTCACCATATGTCAAAATTAACACAAAATGTATCAAAGTCCAAAATATAAAACCTTAGACAATAAATTACATAGAAGATAGCATAGGTACTAAACTTACAGACCTTGATGTTAGAGAAGATTTTTTGAATTTGATCTCAAAGGCAAGGAAAAATCATAGAAAAAATAAATGAATGGGACTATATCAAATCAAAAGCTTCTGCACAGTGAAATAAACCATCAACAAAAAAAGAGGAACCAACTAAATGGGAGAAGATATTTGTAAATATTAATAACACCTCCAATAAAGGGGTAATATCCAAAATATACAAAGAATTCACCCAATTCAACAACAAAAAACAATAAAAAATTGGACAAAGTACCTGAATAGACACGTCTCCCTAGAAGACATACAAATGGTCAACAAATATATGAAAAGATGCTGAACTTTACTAGCTATTAGAAAAATGCAAATAATAACCACAATGAGATACCACCATTAGAATAGCTATTATCAATAAGACAAGTAATAACAAGTGTTGGAGAGGTTTTGGAGAAAAAGAAAGCCTCTACACTGCTCGTGGGAATGTAGATTGGTGCAGCCACTCTGGAAAACAGTATGGAGTTTCCCCAAAAAAATTAAGAATAGAATTATCATATGAGCCACCAATCTCTCTTTTGGATATCTACCTTAAAAGTAGTTTGAAAACATTTGTCTGTAAGAATTTATGCACCCCTATGTTCATTGCAGCATTATTCACAGTGCCCAAGACATAGAAACAACCAAAGTGTCCTTCAATGATAAAGAAGATGTGATACACATATACAATGCAATATTACTCACCCATAAGAAAAGATGAAATACTGCCATTTGTGATAACATGGATGGATCTTGATATTATCATGGTAAGCAAAATAAGTCAGACAGAAAAAGTCAAGAATCATATGACTTCATTCATATGTGGGATATACAACTAAAAGTAGGAAATGAACAAGACAAACAAACAAACAAAATCTCAAAGACACAAGACAGCAGTTTAGTGGTTACCAGAGGGTAAGGGGGGAGGGGCGTCATAGAAGAGGGTAAAGGGGATCAAATATATGGTGACAGAAGGAGATTTGACTTTGGGTGGCGAACACACAATGCAATGTACAGATGATGTATTATAGAATTGTACACTTGAAACATATATAATTTTATTAACCATTTATTAACCATCACTCCAATGTTAAAAAAAATACAAATTAATCCAACAATCAGAGAGAAGTGAAAACTGAGGACAGTAAAATTCTGTATTAATTATTGTTGGTACATAACAATTACCTCAAATCTTAAAACCTTAGAACACACATTTACCATGTTTCCCCAAAAATAAGACCTAGCCGTACCATCAGTGCTAATACATCTTTTGGAGCAAAAATTAATATAAAACCCAGTCTTATTTTACTATAATATAAGACCCGGTATAATATAATACAATATGATATGATATGATATGATATATGATATGATATATAATACTGGGTCTTATATTAATTTTTGCTCCAAAAGAGGCTTTAGAGTTGATGGTCCAACTAGGTCTTATTTTCGAGGAAACACGGTATTATCTCATAGTTGCTGTGAGTCAGGAATCTAGCACAACTTTTCCTGTACTTCTATTTCAAGGTCTTTCACCAGCTATAGCAAGGTGTCAGTTGGGTTTTAGTCACCTCAAATCTCAACTGGGTAAACATTTGCTTCCAAGATCACGTGATGGATGGGAGAATTCCATTCCTGAAAAGTTGTGGAACTGGCAGTATCAATTACTCACTGGCTATTGGCTACCCTCAGTTTCTTGCCATATGGGTTTCTCCAGCAAGGTAGCTTGCTTTATAAAAAACATTCATGCTGAGAAGGCTACAGAGAGAATCTAATAGAAAGACAGAAGTCATCATCTTTAAAAACTCATCATGGAAATGGCATTCATAATTTTTTCCACTTTCTATTTGTTAGAAACAAACAGATAAATCCAGCCTACCCTCAAAAGAAGATTATACAAAGGCAAGAATACCAAAAGGTAGGGACCATCGGAAGCCATATTAAGTGACTCCCTACCTCAACCTATCCTCTGGCCTCCAATGATTTATTTATGTCCTTCCCAAATGTAAAACATCTCCTCTCACGATCCCCTGAAGTCTTACCTCATTACTCCAGTTCAAAGTCCAGAATATCCATCATTCAAGATAACTCTATGTTTGCTACCTCTCAATATGTGACCTGTGATTATCCACGCTAGCCCAGTGTGACACCTATTGATGGCGTGGGGAGCAAAAGAATCACCTAGAGAAACCTTCCCAAACTCCTGAATCACATATTTGTAGGATTTAATAAGAGAGTTATGATTGTAAGCAGCTAAATTTCATGGCCTTCTGAAAGACAGTAATAGAGAACCAGGAAAACTAATTAGGAGTCCCATTTCCTAGAACAACAGAAATGCAGGACCACATAATACGAGTATACTCCAGAGTATGAGCATGCCAAATTCTTGAAGTAAAGCATCCTTTTGTTTAATGCTCAGACACTCAGAGCACTTTCCTCTGAGGGAGTTTGCATTGGCGGCCAAAGAGCTACAGCGCAGCATACTGGATAGGTGTTAGCAATGAACTTGATGCTCACAGAGGCTTTTCTATATGGGGCACACAAGTGAAGCCATTTAGAGGCTGTATATAAGGGGTTAACCCTGGTCACTAGGAAGGGCAGCAGGCGACACCAACCCAGGATACGCAGGTTTGGTATATTGATTTTTTTTAAGCTGTAGGCACTTGAAAAAATAGCAAATGTAGAGATAGGCTTTCTCTAAGCTTCCCTTATCTGCCTAAAGATAGGTCTTCCAAAAGGAACTCAATTGTCATAAATCCCATTTCTGGGAGTTTCATCAAGCAGGGAAGACTGACTCTTATCACAGACCAGGAAACTACAACTCAATACCAAACTCAAATGTTGTCACAAATTACTGTATTTCCCATATATTCCTCTCAGGGCCCATTTATCTTTCCTAAAAATCACTTACTTTTCCTTAAGAGGCCTACACCCTCCCCTCCTTTCCCTATTAAGATGATATTTAATTCTGAATTCTAAGCTACCTTGAAGAGTTAGTTATGTTTCCCTAGGTATCTCCCATGTACACATGAGGCATACATGTTAATAAACTTATGTTTTTCTCTTATTCATCTGTCTTTTATTCCCGGAGTCTCAGCCATGAATTTAGAAGGATAGAAGGAAAAAATTATTTTTTCTTCCCTATCTCACTCATTAGAAATACATTATTTCTGCACCCACCAAGATGTGGTGGAAAACACACTGTTTACTAGATCCCCTTCTCAGGGAGAGTGGGGAACTAGTAATTAACCAAACAGCTCACTTTCCATGAAATCAAGGACAAGATCCTGAATGTCACTGAAACTCCTATGTCATTTTATTGTTTAGGAGAGACATCAACTGCCTAGAGGTCTGTGGGGGCTGAATGTGTTCAACACAGTTCTGTCTCAGAAAATACATGGCTGGGCTCCCAAGTCTATAAACCAATAAAGAGTTGACTTCTGCTCATGCGGCTTTACCTGGCAAAAAGCTGGCTAATATTTACAGAGAGCTTTGGGCTACCTGTTGAGTAAAATTGTATTGAGTTAAAAAAGAAATGCATCATTAAATGTTGAAAAGAAGATAAGAGCAGTAGAATTGTCAGCCTGGTACTGTGGCAGCGTCGCAATGTCCATGGTTGTCGCAGAGATTTTCATGGTAGGGTTTTGACTCACAAGGTGAAATATTTACCACAAACTTTCTCTATGCTAGAAGGCTTTGTCCTGGAACCCCCTTCACTACCTACCATGTTTCCCCCAAAATAAGACCTAACTGGAAAATAAGCCCTAGCATAATTTTTCAGGATGCTCGTGGTATAAAATAAGCCCTACCGTATTTCCCTGAAAATAAGACCAGGTTTTATATTAATTTTTGCTCCAAAAGACACATTGGGGCTTATTTTATATTAGGAGCATCCAAAAATCATGCTAGGGTTCATTTTCCAGTTAGGTCTTATTTTGGGGGAAACACGGTATACTCACTCCTATTCCATCCAGTCTCATGACTTTGAAAATATTTCTGCTGATGGCACTCAAATGTCTTTCTCTAGTCTCCACGTATCACCTGGACACCAAATTCATACTCCTACCTGCTTACATCTCCTCTTGGGTGTCTAACTAGCATCTCACACTTGACATGTCTGACATCAAATGTTTGAGTTTGCTTTCACTCAAATCTACTTCTCCTCTGATATTCTGCAATTCCATATGAGATTCCTCTCTTCACCTAGTTCTTCAGATGGAAAAAGTGGGAGTCATCTTAGGCCCCGCCCTTTCTCTCACATCATACATTGATCCATCAGCCAATCATATTAAATATAGCTTCAAATACATCCTAAATGTGCTCATTTGACTCCATAGCAACCCTTATCAATCATGTCACCACATTCTTTTCAAGTGGATATTGTAGTAGCCTCCT
This sequence comes from Rhinolophus sinicus, assembly GCF_057876585.1. NCBI lineage: Eukaryota > Metazoa > Chordata > Mammalia > Chiroptera > Rhinolophidae > Rhinolophus > Rhinolophus sinicus. The sequence goes on from NC_142517.1 coordinate 88,278,625, forward strand.
AACTGGTCTTCCTGCTTCTCCTCTTACATCCCTATAGCCTAAAGCCATTGTGATCCTTTAGATGTAAGTTTGATTATATCAAATCCAGTAATGCCAAAAAGAATGCTTTCTATTCCTAATAAACCAGGTCAAGAACCTGTTACCTGAAGATGTCATCTCTGGTCTTGTTTCCTGCTTGAGCAGCATCGCCTCATAACCACTGGCATCCAAACAACTTTCTTAAGTCGTGTCTTCACCATAATAATAGTAAGCATTGTTTGCATGCAGGTGTTTTGCCAAAGATGCTTTCTCACCTGTCTAAAGTTATCAATAGTTGAAGGGCTAGAGTAGCTCTGAAAATGGCCTCCTTCTCAACCCTGTGAAACATGTGTCTGTTACCTCCAGAAGTAGATCTGTTTATGCCTATACTAATTATTTCTCTTATCTCCAAAAAGAAATTTGAAAAACTTCCTTAAATACCAGGAAGTAACCCATCATGAGAATGCCACCCTACTGAGCAGCTACTCCAATATATTCTGTGCGACTTCTAATTTGCTTATTTGGGCAATACTACCTTATGAATAACAGGAATCTTGTCCTTGGTCAGAGCTTTCATTAGTTCCCAGGTACTTCCCTTTATTCCAATTTCCATCCCCAAACCCATGGTCACACTGCACCTGGGCTTGAAGTTTCCTGAAAATTATTTTGGTGTTAAAAGAAGGTGAGTGTAGATCAATGAATTGTCATGGGAATTGGTGCTGTATTCCATTAACAATATACTCAGTCTCGGAAGGCTTGCCTGCTTTGAAGAGAAATATGAAAGATAATGTGATGAACTGACGTCCTCCTGTAGAGTTTACAAAGCTCCTTTTGTTTGTAACTTATTGTTACTTTCAGTCTTCATGTTTCAAAGGTTTTAGATAGCTCCTTAGAGTTTGGAATTTATCTATCCAGAACATTACAATGTCATAAAAAGGGGGAAAATATCCCCAAGTTCAAACTTCTATTTTCTGTAATAAAGGCATAAAAACCCCACAGAACTCATTCTTCATGGTAGAATTGTGTGCCCCACAAGCTGAGACTCAGGACAAAGAATTGCATACATCTCCTCTCCCTCAGTTCCCAGCAGTTTTCGTTTTCAAGCAAACACTACAAAGTCTTTTTTTTTAGTTACTAAGATGAATACAAAAAAAGATTTAATGCTCCAGGGCATTTCTGTGTAAAGAAAAAAATCGTATCACCTGAATAACTAATGCAGACCTTAATGTGATATTCAACTTTATGATTCTAGTTTAGACAGAAAAAAAAAAAAAAAAAAAAACAACAACAACAGTGAATTACACTTGACGTAACAAAATCGTAACAAAATATATTTGACACTTCAACCTATAATCTTTCAAATGAAAACAAAGAAGGTAGATGCCTTTTCATATGCCAGGGGTACCCGATTTATGACAATGTCTGTGTTTATGAACACCGAAATAACTCTAACACAAACATGGCCCAAAATGTAGGGCCATCAATTCTGTTAACATGTGAAAGCTGCAGCTCCTGAGTTTTGACCTGTAATTTTTATTCTGGTCATTAATTACAAAACAATTATAAAGCATCAGTTTCTGTAGTATGGGGATCTAAAGTTATTTGAAAGCATTTGAATGCACATGCTCCATAAGGAACTTTGACTAAAGTGCTTTACAGCCATCATTACCAGTGAATTCCCTTTGGAGAACAATATTCATCTGTTCAAAAGACTTTCTACGATAATTATTTCAAAACAAAAGAATAGAAACTTTTTTTAGCCCATTAACTTGAAAAATAAGCAGTAATTACTTTTGTTATTTTTATATACTTCTAGGATGTTGAAATCCAGTAATCCTTATAGACAAAACTCATAGACACAGACAATAGTTTAGTGGTTACCAGAGGGTAAGGGGGTGGGGGGTGGGAGATGAGGGTAAGGGGGATCAAATATATGGTGATGGAAGGAGAACTGACTCTGGGTGGTGAATACACAATGGGATTTATAGATGATGTAATACAGAATTGTACACCTGAAATCTATGTAACTTTACGAATTGTCACCCCAATAAATAATAATAATAAAAAAAAATACGTATAGTCATTTTATTTTAAGCTTCACACCCAAAAATTAGATCACGCTTTTTCAATTGCAAAAGGTAAGGAGATGGATAGATAAATGTTCTAACTTCCCTGTCTTGTCAATGACAAAAGTAGTGTAATGGAAAGACTCTTCATTGGAAAAACTGGTAGTCATTTTAATTAGCCTCTTGGGGTCCTAGCCACAGTACAAGAAAAGTTTCTTTAAAAACTTGTCCCATTGAAAGGTAATTAAACTTGTTTCTCTGGATCTCAGTAGTGATAAATAGGAGTAATATGTACAAGCACCAAATTTAAGATAAAACTTTTTATAAGTTAGAAGTACCCAAATATGACATGGAGAATAGGCAGAGTACATATTCAAGCTTAAGTTTATACAGAATGAGCACATGGCAGGAACCTGGGAGAGTAGACCACGCATTGAAAGGGATATAGGACTACAACTTCTACTAACCCTGAGATTTTATGACCGACCTGGTTTCTGCATCTCTAGTCCTCCTCAAATACTGCTTTCATCAGGCACTTCCTTTTACAAAGGCTCATTAATTTAAGCCATATTAAATCAAGTCCCTTTGAATGACTGTTATAGCTCATGATCTCTATTTAAATGTATGTGTCATTCAAAAGTACCTATCATTCTAGCCAGAACAGTCTTCACCTGTGCCACAAATAAGCCACAGTCATGCCCACCTCTATCCTTCCTCCCCCCGCCTCCTTGCAGAATGCCTTCTTACTTTCTCTTTGGGCTAATGCTTACATTCTTCAAAATCTGGTTTTATATTTAAAACACTTCCTATTCACCCACTGGTGAGGGAAGGATTTTTGCCCTAAGGTTATGGGAATGGTTTAACATACTATAAAAATCTCTGAAGAAATGAGATTGACAGCAGATTATTAGTCACATATACTCACTGCCCGCAGCCTGGCGTAGGAGGGTATCACTTGCCATGCAGGTGACGGAGATTTTTTTTTGCTATGAGTGAGTGCAAGGATCCTGTCTCATGCGACCAAGGAGAGGTGAGGAGTTTTAAAAAAGAGAATAGGGGGTCCTGAATGGGGTGTCCGGTGACTGAGGCAAAAGTTCTTACTTTTATATCTTCCCTTGTCTGTTTGGGGAAAGGGAGCTGGCACCTTTTCATGGAATTTGTCTACCAGATTTGTTTCATTAGCCCATCCTGAAGGGATCAGCAAAATAACACATTCCTATCTATCAGATCTGCTCCATTTGTTTGTCAGGCCAAAAGAATTTTATGATTAACCTCAAGGAGCTGCTACATTTTGTCCTGGAGGGAAGGAGTGATTTCGAAACCTGAAGTTTCAGGATATGGCTGTCTTTGTGTCTTCCACCAGGGGCTTGCTTGTCTGCCTAACCTGTTAACTAACCTGTCTCACAGGTACACACAGAGGCTGCTCTGAGAAATGGAGGGAGCCCCAGAGGAGGTGGAGGTGGATTTTGTAGTACCAAGAGGGTGAGGTGCTCCCTAGTTCCAAAGGAAGAGTTATGATTGGCTTGTTTGAATTAATTCCATGGACCGACAGGGAACTAAACCTGCTACTCAGAAATAAGCAAGAAATTTACCTGGTCCCTTAATGAGGAGGGTTGTTTGGCTAGAGAACCCCTTCTGTGCAGGAACAGGGTAGGGAGGGGAACTTGTGGATCAGCTATTTGAAACCTTCCAGATGTCATGGCAGCACATAATACTGGACCTTCATTTTAGGCCTAAGCCACAAATTTTGCCTTATCTTTCTCACAAAACCTTATGATCAAATAAGGTAAAGTATGCAGACATGGTTTTTAATTTAATATATTCATCTATTTTTCCAATCTACTACAGCTTTCATTTTTATCCACATCGAGCTGAATAACAAGAATGTAAAACCTTATTTTATATAAATATTTTATGACTCATTTGTTATTTTTGTCTTGTTATCTAGATTTTACATCTTTTAATGGTTCTGAACTTATAAAAAGCCATACTTTTACTTCTCATTCTCTGAATACACAATAGTTATTTGATGGATTTAATCATCGCATGAGAAAAAAAAAAGAAACCATAATTTGTAAAATATCCCTTGTACTCTAATAAATTTGTTCATTCATCCTCACTTAAGAGAATAGAATAGATGCATTTCAGGAGAATTAATTATAATACACATTCTGTTTCCTAGATGACTTCCACTATAAAATTGGAGATTTCTTTCAATGTAAAACTAGGCCTTAATAGACTGTGTTAAACATCTCTAATGAAGAAGTGATTAAAATAATGATCACATGAAGTGCTGATATAAGAAGAATTATTAAACAAGAAGTTTATGGGTATTTAGAAAACAAAAATTAAAATAATAGGTCATTAGCAACGATTTACAAAGAAAGAGTAACACCAAAACTGACTTACTTGCCTTTTTTAGAAGTTTTAACTGGTATTATCGATTTGGAAACTACCATATAGTATATTTTAATATTGTTGAGTTATTTGACATGATTTTCTTAATATTCTTGAGGATCAGAAATAACTGTTGGAATAATACATAGCACATATTGATTAACGTCAACTTGACTAGTGGTTTTCTTCTAGTTTCATGAAACAGTCTATCTTTGGTCCTGCTCTGTATGAAATATTTAATGACTAGGATAGGACACAGAAAGCATGCCTATATAATTTAGAATGGCATACAGGTGCGAGGGATGATAAGTGAAAGAATCAGATGCTGAATTATCTCAACAAGCTGGAATGCTTAGTCCACAGAAACAAGATTAAATTTAATAGGAATAGTACAAATAGTGTCTTACTTTTAGTTCAGAACTTGGTTGTGAAAGTTACAGGATGGGTATATCTGGAAATATGGTTGGCTACAAGGTGAAAAATGAACCATCAGTGAAACACAGTTAATGAGATCAAGGACTAAGGAAGCACAGAGTCCAGACATGAGGTAAGTTGGAGGCACACCACAACACAGCACGACTCGCTCACATTTAGAGCCCTCCTCTGTTTTGAATGTGCAGAGAAGAACATGCTAGATACACGCAATGACCAGGTAAAAGACCCAATTCTGTTTAAGGAGTTAAAAGACAGGACACGTGCAGTATAATTTTTGCAGGAAATGTTAGGCTGGGATTTTAAAAATAAAAATTTAAGGCTTCTGTGCTTTCATTTTACACTTAATGATAAATTGCAGAATGGCACTGTAGTGGCATAATATACATGTATACTTGCAAATACAACTAAAGTGAGTCTGACAAAAATCATTACCAACTCAAGGTTGATGAATATTCGCTCACCAGGTTTTCAAGCCCTCTTTCCCAGATCACCAGGCTAAGAAAACACAAGTATATCCCCGAAGCCAAAAACCACTCAGAGGTGAGCCACAAACACAATTTCCCCTAGATATCTAACAAAAAGGTAATAGAAAGAAGCCTCAGGAAAGAAAGATAAGAGATAAGATAATAATAGAGTGTTTCAAAGCTGTGAACTTCAAAGGGAGAAAGGTTGAAGGGGAGAAGGAAAGCAGCAGAAGGGGTTGGTATGGAGAAGAGGGAGTATCAGAAGCAGAAAGGACTTATTAAAATGATTTCAAATTCACTGCTTTGTTTTGTGCCTTTTTTAAAGGTTGGCTGAAATTATAATGCAACTCTTTTGAAGGAGATTTTCCAATTTGCATATTTACTTTAAGATATCCCAAAGTATCAGGCAAATTGGATTTTTATTTATTTATATTTAGTAAATTAATAATTTTCCCTGAGAAACAGAAAGCTCTGATGTTCTGAGACTTTTTTTTTTTTTTTAACAATTACAGAGGCTGATATTCTCTTCGAATCTCTTGAGCTATTGGAAAACTGAGAATTGACAGACACACAATTTTGTTATGCCAAAGAGGCTGACAGGTGGGCAAAGTGTTTGAGGGGAATTGCAGTGACTTTTAATTATCTGTCCTTAGACACTTATCCATTCCTCATGGTGTCCTACCTAATGAATAACTCTTCTGCAGATGGTGAGAAAACCAAGTTTCTTAATTGCCACTGGGCTAAAATTAACAACAATCATGAGCAATGCTAGGGGGAGAACCCAGCATAAAACAGTTCATCTATCAAGAAAATGAAAAATGTATCATCACTTTGATGGTGTGTACTTTAAAGAAAAGGTAAGAAACGTTTTAGCACTATGAAACCTTATCAAATTCTATTGCTTCTCAAGTATAAATAAAAGTAGTTATAATAACTTAATTTTTTCCTTGGATTAATATGTTTCTTGAGCATGTTTTGAAATTTATATTAGCCAATTCTCAAAACTACCATGGAAGCAAATATAATGTTACTTACTTGGATCGCAACATTAACATTTGTAACGTGAGTTTAAATGACGTAAATTGGCATTAGCTATTTAAATAGTAGGTACACACCTTCCTCTCCCAAAATTTAGAGTCCATAGTGTGGCAAGTGCTACATTGTTTCTCATATGTGCCTGCAGCTTCTAAAGCAATGATATATATGCACATAAATGTACAAAGATGACGAGAGAGTATACATTGTGATATTTAGACACATTTAATATTAATGTTATTTCATTGTAAGTCATTCTTTGCAAATACTTTAAAAATTAGGGTAGCAATATACAATTGCAAAGAAATAATTAAAAAGTTAGAAGTAAAGATTGAGTAAATAGAGACATTTTTTAAAGATTGATTTTTCAGATGGTTGGCTAGATTTAAAATAATTTGTGTTTCAGCTGCTGGACACCAGAAACTAAATATTGACTAGTTTAAAGTATTGCATATTGCCTCTTTGAAATCTCATGTCTTCATTGCAATTTTTTTTTTTAATTTTATTTTATTAAATTTATTGGGGTGACAATTGTTAGTAAAATTACATAGATTTCAGGTGTACAATTCTGTATTACATCATCTATAAATCCCATTGTGTGTTCATCACCCAGAGTTTCATTGCAATTTGAAAGTGAGGAAATAGGATGAAAACAAGGCAGCAATAGCCCACATAACCTTTTAACCAGAGTTCTAATTTTAACTTTTGTTTCTGTGTTCCAACTTCTAGGTCACATGCGGAGTCCATTAATCTCATGGTTTGGGGAACAGGAAGGGACTGTGAAGGTTCTCCATTTCAAATCTCTTTTTTTATTGGTCAATTAAACAGTTTATGAGATTTAAAAAAGCAAGGAAATTTGGTTCTAGGTTACTGGTATAAGTAAAGACTTGAGTCTATGCTGAGGCAAGTTAGAATGCAGTACATGCTATGATATTTGAGATAATTTAAGTTCCACCCTAAAGCATACTGAGCAGGAGGCAGGGAAATCATACATGTCTCGTGGGACCACTTCCAGCCTGGGGTCTTCTGGGTGGAATTTTCCTTTTGGGGATTTCTACATCAACCACAGAACCATATCACACAATTGGTCCAGAGTTAAGTGGCTCAAACATAAAGCAGGAACTCACTATTTACATCGCTAAGTTCTCTTCAGTGTTAGAATTATCAAATAGAAAACCTTTTTCTCTTCTATCAAAATATCTTAGAGGAGAAATATTCTATCAGCTAAACCTGTTCCTGTGACTTCCTAAGAATAAGTAAATTGCAAACCTAGGAACTTACGGTTATATTTTTGTTTTGACTATAGTGAGATGGAATCTTTTAAGTGACTTTAACCTTTCCGGTTCTTCAGGTTAAATGTGAAGCTGGGAAAATTTTACAATATTTAAAACCTTTATATAATGAAAATAAAGGTTGTAAAAGACTAATTATTTTTTATACTGCAACTATGTTTCTAAATTACCTCTCTTCATGTGATCTAATGGATATTTTTGGAAAGCTGTTACAGTGAGAAATGAAAAAAGTGAAATTGTATGTTTTTTTTCCAAGTATTCTTGGGCCTTTCAGGGCAAATAAACAAGAAGCTATTAAGTGCTTTGACAGCTTCCAACTTATGCCCTCTCTATGAGCTGCAGAATGAAGAACTACATGAAAAGAATAAGAAATTAGTGACTCTTAGATATGAGCCTCCAAGATGAAGTTGTCGTACTTCCTTTACCATAAAGCATTTATTTCATTGTGCAAATATTGACTAGCTCTTAAAATAAGGAAAGATATTTATTTCCTTGTGGGAGGAGCATTGAAGCATTTTCATTGTTTATTTTTGTTTCTCATGTTGTCCAAGGGATGTAAATAAAATAACTTTAGAAATTATGCATAAAGCATTGGCTAAGTGACATGATGCTTTAGCAAAAAAATCTCTGTGTGACTTTTAAAAATTTAATTACGTCTTCAAGCATCTGGATACTATTCAATTGTTGCCCTTGGTGTCATCCACATCCATACTTACTAGGAGTTGAAAGAGATGGTGTTAGCGATGCTCTTCTGCAGTTCAATATTCCAGACTTTACTTGTTATTCATTCTCGCAAATGCCAGTATGTCAAAGTCAAAAACTTTTCCCCAACACACACATAAAATTTCCTGGAGCTTACATTTTTGTTCTGCACATTCCATTATCTTAGATAACTTGTCTATTCCATCACAATGGAGAAATATTTTACTTCCTACTTGGCATTAGATGCATACATTTTACTTTGTGATACGTTTATCATCAATCAATTTTCAGGAGCTGAGTCTATTACTAACATAAAACAGTGGAACACTGCCTTGATGATAGAAAACAGAGAATGTCAGAGCCACAAAGACAGTAACATGGGCAGACAGAAAGGCAAACACTTAAATGCAATTTCTGATGTTTTGGAAAGGAATTATTGGACCTTCTTTAGTTCTTTTCACTTATTCTGTTGCCCCTCAGGTCTTTCCTTTTCTGCTTTTAATATTAGATTTGGGGACATTCAATTGAGCGCCGTGCCCTACTGCCTAATCAGTCAGTAAAAAAGCACCCAAGTCAAGAAAAATATTTTAAGAGATGTCAGTTCCATAAAAGTCAACAGAGATAAAGAGATTTATTGCTTCTATCCTCACTGCTGACCTGATTCTATTGGAGTCGGAAATCAAGACAATCTGATTGTTTGTGTGTGGGTATGAAAGCAAGCAAGCAAGCATGAGGAATAGATTTAGTTTGCAGGGAGAAAGGAATAATATTTATAAGTTGTCAGAAGTCCCTGGAAGTTGATATTTTACAGTGCTACCTGAATTTCTGGATTTTTTTTCTTTTATTAGCAGAGAAGAAAACAACATAAACCAGAAGGTATAACATTCTATTATTACGTTTCTTTGTTCATTGACTCATGCACTTATTTAATCAACATTTATATGCTTCTATTGTATGCTAGGAATTGTGCTAATCACTAGTTCTAATAGTGAACCATCGTGATTTGGCTCTATTTTCATACTACACAGCCTAAGGGGAAAGACTCACATTAATCAGTCATTCTACATAAAGAAAGATGAAAGGGATTGGAATAGCACAAGAATGAAGAAGAAACTGCTCAAGTTGTAGACCAACCAACTCTAGCGATTTCTGTAATTGTTAAGGACCTTTTAGGTCAGATCTAAGTGAGAAGAGACCGTGGGTCCAAATTGAATCTTTGGGTGGTCTAAGGCCATCTAAAATAATGACACAGAGACTTCTGGGGAAGAAGGGAATTTAGAGATCATATTACTATCCTTCATTCTACAGATGACAAAAAAAAAAAAAAAAAATGTGGCTCAGACGGGTTCATTGGTTCACACAGCTAATTACTGATAGTGAAAATTAAAAATGCAGTCTTCTGGGTTCCCTTCATTTCATGGTAAATTCTGCCAAAATGTTTTAATATATAACTCTTTACATAAACAGCTTCTTTCAAAAGCTGTTCTTGTACACGTAACAGGAGTGAGTTCTATAGACTTCATAAGTTATGCTTCAGTTCATATAGATTATTAACTCAAATATTGCTATTTACACATATCTCCAGTCTTATTACACATCATATATTTATAGCAAACATTTTAGGCCTATTTACCACCATACCCACAATCATATTCAATAACTGAAATTTTCCAATAATTAATTAATTCAACATGAATTACCTGTACACTTCAAGCTGGGAATTCCATAATATGACCACCTTATCATAACATCTAAACGCACAAAATGTACTAGCACACAAAATACACAGTCCTAATATGATAATCCCATTCTTCCCTTTAATATATGGGAGAGGGGGAAAAAGGCAGGAGAATAAAAATTACAGAGATTTTATTTTTATCAAAAACATACATGCTCATGCATTATGGGCCTGGTTAAACAAGTTAACTCCAGCATGCAAGAGAAATTAGTCATCATCCCTTACCCTCTGAGTCAAATTAACTGTATTTTTTAAAAAATAAATGCATTTACTTTGTGAATGCATGACAGATGTATAGTGAAAAACAGATTTTTAGAAATTTAATAAGATTTTAAACACAGCACACCATAATTTTTCAACATTTTTTTCTTATTTTGAAGGTATGTACCCATAATGGGTATGTTTGGGTATCACATTGTAGTTCTAATTTGTATTTCCATACATCTGACTAATGACTGCATTAGTCCTTTGAATGCATTTAAGTGCTCAGAAACTTTTATGGATGGACCTGAAACATACCTATCTTGTAAATACTGATTCCATACATTAAACACATCGCTAACGGGTTCTAGTTTGTCACTGCTCATTCTTCTTGCAGTTATATCACCAAGACATAATGCTTTTGAATATTTTGACTATTAATAATATTTTTTAAAAAAGATGACCATGATCTGTGCTTCATAATTGCAAAACATTTTTATTTTTAGACTTATGGATACCAATTAAAGAAGTTAATGAATTATTATCCATTTCAATGTGATCAATTTCCTTTTAATAATCCTTGCATGCACATTGGCCTTCCCCCTTGGTTCACTTATGAGATATACTGAGTATATTTTTGGTGAATAAATGTTTTAAAAACCAGAGAATAATGTTTCATGTTTTTAAGCAAAACAGCATGCCTCAAGTTCTTCTCATAAAACATGCATGACAAAATTCTTTCTGTTGAATGAAGAACTCCATGAAAACATATTTCTTGTTTTGTCGTTAGAAATTATGGTTTTCTTATTTAATATTGCTCAGTAATTCTAGAGTGTGACAAAATTCATGTCATTTACCGTCATCAGAAGATGCATAATCTTTGATTTAAACTTCATCATTATCATTAGAATCTTGAGTGCTCCTGTCTTACTTTGCATTTGTCTTCTCACTTACCTAATGATTTTGAAATGTTTTATTTTGTTAATGTTCTACTCATTGCCATCATACATGGACTTTCTTTTTTTTTTTAAATCTGACTTCTTAATTCTGTTCAATACAAATTTACAAACAAAAATACTACAAAGAAGGTGGCACCAGACTTCTCTTAAACCTTTTTGAAGAATGATGCACTATTTTAGGCAATGTAGAAAGAAAATTAACAAATGAATTAAAGTTGACTATTTATTTCACTAATGTATCATACCACCAGGTGATTCCACCATTCCTCCATTTCTTTATTATTTTAATGTTTATTAGAATAATATGGCAGGTTATAACTCAAGATGGTGACATAGGAGGCTTCTAAATTTGATAGGGCACGTAGATAGATAGAAATGAGCAGGAGAAGGAGAAGCTTAGCCCCACTTAAAAAGCCCCTTGCTGCAGCTCCTACTTGGGTCAAGACCCCTTGCAGCTGCCAAGCAGGATTCCAGGCTTACACATACCCCTAGGGGAGGTGTTTATACATGCCCCTAAATCAAAGAAATACATTGTTGAGAGAGGAGGACATCCTGGTTTATCAGGGAACACATCCTGTTTGTTAGAACCACCAGTCCCTTCTAGCCCAACAGGATTCCAAGTTTTCACATATCCCAAAGGTAGATGTTTACACATGTCCTTAAACCAAAGAAATGCACTGCTAAAAGCCAGGGGACTAGGAACCTCAGAGGGAGAGAGAGAGATAAGAGAAGGGAAAGGGTGAGGCAATTCTACCCCTAGAAATAAAAGCATTTGTGTAATGTAAGGAGAGGCTGCTTCCCTCTTTTGGGTCAGCCCCGCTCCATGTCTCAGAGTGTGCTTTATTTTGCTACTACATTTCTGGCTGTTTTATTCCGCACAAAATTTTGTCTCTTGATTGGATTAATTTCTTCAGGAAGACGAAGAGCTGAGGTTCAATGTCATTTCCTGGTAACAAACTCACCTCCTCCCATGGATACCCTGAATCTACTGCTACATATGGAACAATTGCTCCTGAAAGAAATCCAGAAACTAGCTGAGTGACTCCTACGCATTGGGCAAACAAGAAAAAACACACTTCAAAATAGGTAGGAAAAGCAAAGACATAATCTCTCCATAAACCACACCACTGTCATGGCCCCATACATTTGAAAGGAACTCCCAATTCCCAACTTCTCCCTGAGGAATGAGTGAAGAATTTGGACCCAACATCTTGGGCTATAACGTTTAAGGCTTCCTCCTGAGGGACACGTCCCCAAACCCCTAGTTCTGAAAACCCATGGAACTATGTTCACAAGACGATAGAAAACAAATAAACAGTTATGAACTGGCTTGTGAGGACTCACCCTGACTACGCTCCCAAGACTCAAAGTCATTGCGGTTTTTGCCATCATTTTCAACCTTTTAAACTGCAATTACTTTTGCACCAAACTAATACATCCCCAGTATTTCCATGAAAGAGGCTAATTTACTTATCTCAGAAGCTACAGCCTGACAGTCAAGCTCCTACTTTAACAAAAATCGAGGGGCTGACTGCAGTCTTCTCTGGAGACTGGTGATGTCAGTGGGCACCATCTTTGCACTCTCTCTCTGCCCCACTCCACGTCGCCAGTATCTCTCTGAAAGAAGCTTGTGTATACCACAAAGTATGGTAAAAAGAAAAACAAGTTTCCATAATAAATCTTCTACATAGAAAAGGGCCAATGGACGCTTAGGGAAGTAGAAAGATAAAATGAGTTTTATTCTATTAGAAATGTACATTTTCCCTTTATTCATTCATTTGGAGATTTTTTTAAAAAGAACAAAAGTCATGAAATATCTATCTTTACAAATAGATAACACTTTCTTAGAAAGATAATCCAAAGATTTTAGTTCTAAGGACCCTGATAGTATTCCCAGGGTTAAATTTAAATAGTTTATATTGATAAAGTTGAATATATTCTTTATAGGTACTCTTAAGGGCATTAATAGGCATGCTTATCAAAAAGTGTGTCATACAAATCTGTCTCCTTAAATTTATGGAAGATATCTGAGACTTAAATTGAATGCCCAGATTTCTGAATACGGAATTCCTGGTTAGTAAAATTTACTTGCCTAGGGTTTTCAATTTTAAAAGGTTTACAGAAACATTTTTATTAATGCATTTTTCTAAAACCTCATGGTTTTAAATATATACTGAGAGAGCCAAAAAAATAATGTATACACATTACTTATATTCATCTTTTGTTATGAGTATATATTGAGCATTACAATTTTAATACATTTTTTTTTCCTTTCGTAAAATGTGTATATATTTTTGGTACCCTCTATATTTAAAATAAGTTTTCAGACAGGATGGGCTTTATGATATGTCAATTTCCTATTTTTTTGCCCTTATTTCAGACTAAGGTCATGAAAAAAAATATGTTTTTAATTTTAATGGCATTACATATTCAGCAAGGGTAAAATTTGGAGTGCCTAACTAAATATCCAGCATTTGGCCACAGAATTCTGATGGCTTCCAGCTATTTAGGGAAAAGGTTCTGCTCATCCAAGGGTATTAAACTTTGGAAAATAAACATCAGCTCTGCGTGAAAAAGCAGGGCCACAACATCACTTGGGCTGAAGATAACTAACATGTATGGATAGGGGTTTGGAAGCCTGCACTGCAGTGGTTATGTCAGTCAGAGACCATTAAGGCAGCAGCAAACTGGTATTATGTGACTAATCCACAGTACAAACTACAGTTTACTAAAAATATCTAACAGCAGTCACTGTTCTTACTTTTGATAGGCCATAATTAATATAATTGCAGGTGACTAAGTTGGTGTTTGCTTCAGGGTATGTCTCTGTATAGCAAAGATTTCTAAGGTATCTGAATGAAGACAACAGTTACTAAACAGTCCTTCTTGCCATGTGTATGTCTACACAGGGGTGACATAATGACACCAAAATAGGTGGAAAAACTTGAGTAGATGAATTAAATAAAATCACTTAATAAAACATTGCATATTTGAAGGAACTTTGCCTTATATGACCCATTTGGAAAATCTTGGCTTTTATAATTTCTGAGTATTCATCAGATGACTAACTCCTTTATCCACTTATTTTGGATTAAATAATATCAGCTCAATAGTTAAGTACAGTGACCTGCATTAGGTTGTTAAAAATACTTAGCCAGGTTATCCAGAAACATACCACTGAGAGTTCCAGTCAAAATGGCAGAGTAGGTAAACACTGTACTTCTCTCCTATCACCACCATATCAAAATTGCAGCTAAACTACAAAACAACCATCATTTAGAATCACCTGAAGTCTAGCTGAACAAAAGGGCTATAACTAAAGATATATAGAAGAAGCCACCTAAAGACTGGTAGGAGAGGCAGACAAGCAGAATGGACTGGTCTCACACCCATATGTGGCGGTTAAACATCAGAAGTGATATCTCGGTTGCAGAGGTCCCCCCATCCCTGAAGGAGGAAGGGGTCCCAGTGCCATACCAGGCTCCCCATCCCAGGGACTCCGTGGAAAGAAGTCTCCATAATTTGTGCCTGTGAAAACCACCAAAGACTGTGGCTACGTGAGATGAAGAATGGCTAGAGTCCCAGGAGCTCCTCTTAAAGGGACTGTGCATGTGCATGGATTTACTTACTGAAGGACTCACTTACTCTGAACTCTAGCGCTGGAGCAGGAACTCAAAAGGTGCCAGAAACATACGGGGAGGAATTGAATTATCTTGCCTCAGGACAAAAGCTGGAAGAACAACTTTCTCCCAGATAGAAGTGCCAGCAGAGGCCATTCATCCTTTGTAAAAACCTCCCCTCACCCAGCATGCAGATACAGGTGGCCACCATATCAGAGTCTCCATCAACCTGGCTAACACCGTTTGTCTCGCCCTAGTGATTCCAAGACTCTCCTCACCAAACTTGCAGACCCACCCAAGCCACTTCCAGTGGCTTTTCTATACAAACAGCCTGTCTTGGCTCATGAGGCAAGCTTTTCTAAAATCTCTTAAAGGTTCCCAAACCCCAAAAAGAAGCATCTGGCCTTGGCATGCCACATACGTCTTGATAATCAGCCCCAAGCCGGCACAAGTGGCAGATGGGTTTATTTGGCAGCTTAGCCTCTCCCAGGTACCTCCAAGCCCAGCCCAGCACAAGTGGCAACCATCTGCAGATCACTTGTAGCTCATACCAAGAGACCCTAGGCAGGACGCAGGCACTGACTCAACTTGGCCAACAACATAGCCCCTCCCAATTAGCCCCAGAACCAACATACCTGGTGGCCAGCTTCAGACCATACCAGAGCATCACCCTACCACCTCCACAAATGACATAACCAAAGTGCACATGGGGCAGGCACCAGAGCCCTGCTGAAGTGACTCCTGCTCCATATAGTCAGCCCCTACACAACAACTCCATTGCAGTCACCACCAGTCCCCACAACCAATCAGCCTGACATGCAGACAACAGCCAAGGCTATTACCAAGGGATGCATCCAGAGTACCTGGCTCAGGTATCTAGAGAGACTGTGCCACTGGATCACACTGGACATTTACTATTTAAGGTCACTCTACTAAGACCATGAGACATAGCATCCCTACGTAATACATAGAAACAAATACAGGGAGGCAGCCAAAATGGTGAGACAAAGAAACATGTCCCTAATGAAAGAACAGAACAAAGCTCCAGAAAAAGAACTAAACAAAATGGAGACAAGCAATATACCAGATGTAGAGTTCGAAACACTGGTTATAAGGATGTTCAATGACCTCAAGGAGAACAAAAAGAGAGGAAACATAAAAATGGAAATAGAAAACATAACAAAGAACCAGTCAGAGATAAAGAATGCAATAACTGAAATGAAGAATACATTAGAGGGAATCAACAGTAGAGTAGATGAAACAAAGGAGCAAATCAGTGATTTAGAAGATAAGGCAGCAGAAAACACCCAATCAGAACAACAAAAAGAAAAACAAGAATACAACATAAATGAGGATAGCTTAAGGGGCCTCTGGGACAAAAATCAAGCATACCAACATTTACATCATAAAGGTACCAGAAGGAGAAGAGAGAGAACAAGGGACTGAAAACCTATTTGAAGAAATAATGACAGAAAATTTCCATAACCTGGTGAAAGAAATAGACATATAAGCCCAGAAAGCACAGAGATTCCCCAACAAGATGAACCCAAGAGGCTCACACCAAGATACATTGTAATTAAAATGTCAAAGTTTAAATACAAAGAGAGAACCTTAAAAGCAGCAAAAGAGAAAAGCAGTGAATTACTTACAAGGGAGCACTCGTAAGAATTGTCAGCTGATTTCTCAATAGAAACTTTGTAGACCAGAAAGGATTGGCATGAAATATTCAAAGTGATGGAAAGTACGGACCTACATCTAAGAGTACTCTACCCAGCAAGGCTATCAGTTAAATTTGAAGGACAGATAAAGAGCTTCCCACTGAAAACAATAAAGGAACAAGACAAAAAAATGAAGAAATAAAAACTCATAGACACAGGCAATAGTTTAGTGGTTACCAGAGGGTAAGGGGGGAGGGAGGTGGTAGATGAGGGTAAAAGGGATCAAATATATGGTGATGGAAAGAGAACAGACTCTGGGTGGTGAACACACAATGTGATATATAGACATGTATTATAGACTTGTACACCTGAAACCTATGTAACTTTACTAACAATTGTCACCCCAATAAACTTTAATCAATAAAAATATATGAATAAATAAATAAGAGCTTCCCAGACAACAAACCAGTATAACAAGAGATATTAAAAGAACTTCTTTAAGAAGAAGAACACAAAAAATATAAAATGGCAATAACTACATATCTATCAACAATTACTTTAAATGTAAATGGATTAAATGCTGCAAAGAAAAGACATAGAGTGGCTCAATGGATAAGAAAATGACCCTTACATATGGTACAGGTGTATACATAAGAGACTCACTTCAGATTGAAAAACATACACAAACTGAAAGAAAAGGGATAGAAAAAGATAATTCATGAAAATGGAAAAAAAAAATGTTGGGGTAGAAAAACTACACTTGAAAACATAGGCTATCATAAGAGACAAAAAAGCACCCAGTAATTACACTACTGAGTATTTATCCGAAGAAATCCAAAACACTATTTGAAAAGATCTATGCCTCCATATGTTCATTGCAACATTATTTATAATGGCCAAGATATGGAAGCAATCTAAGTGTCCATCGAGAAATGAATGAATAAAGAAGTGGTCCATATATACATGGAATATTACTCAGCCATAAAATATGAAATCTTGCCATCTGCAACAATATGGATGGATCTAGAGGGTGAAATAAGTCAGACAGAGAAGGACAGATACCATATGATTTCACTTATATGTGGAAACTAAAAAAAAACAAAATAAATGAACAAAAACAAAGCAGAAACAAACTCATAGATACAGAACATTTTGAGGGTTGTTAGATGGGAGAGGAGTTGGGGTGAAAAAGGTGAAGAGAGTAGGAACTACAAATTGGAAGTTACAAAGTAGTCATGGGATGTAGAGTATACCATAGGGAATATAGTCAATAACATTGCAATAAGTGTGTATAGTGTCAGATGGGTACTAGACTTTCAGGGTGATCACTTTGTAAATTATACAAATCTCTAACCACTATGTTGTACATCTAAAACTAATATAATATTGTATGTCAACTGTAATTGAAAAATTAAAAAAAATATATTTAAAAATAATTATTATGGTACCATTTCTTAAAATAAAATAAAAAAATCGAACAAACAAAAAAACATGCCACCTACAAGTTGGGTCCACATATGTCGTACTTTGCTTAGAATGAGCTGGCTTATGACTAGGTTCCTATTGTTTTTATTATTGTCTGCTTTTGTTCTCAGAGAAAAATTGTATGGTCTGTTTTCCAAGAACATTGTATGGTGACTCTACACACAAGAGTCTAAAAGAACTCTATATTTATCCCCTAGTTTCCAAGAGCTAATTTGGGCTGTAACAAAAATGACTCAGGATAGAAAAAAGGAAAATCCAGACCCTGCAGCCCATGCCATCACTGGGAAAGCTTTCTACTAGTGATGGGTATTGGAAAGACCAAGCAAATAGAGATCTGTGAATTATTCAAAGTCCGGTGTTACATCTGATTTCTTTATTGATTCTTCTACTGTTTCTAGCTTAGTGTTGGTTAGGTAGAAACAATAAGCACTAGCAGATAGGTTAGATACATTTTTATTTCAACAGACAGACATGAAAATGACCAATCAGTGTTAGAAAAAAATATGCATTTGTGATGATTTTAGAGAAAGCCTCTCTGAAACAAATACTCATACACAAGTAGGTTACTGAGACTTTGTTTTGAACTATTTTTTAGTAAATTTAATAAATAATGAATGAATTTGTCTCTGATATTCTTTGAGGCAATGTGTGCCTTATAAACATCAATAATTGATTCAGAAAAAAAATGTAAAAAATGCATTTATATTGAAAAAAAAGAAAGCCTTGTTTTTAAAAACGACCAGGTTGACTGTAGAACATGTTCTGAAAATGAAGCTTCAGAGTCTAGTTAAGACTATTTTTCCTCAGTAAATTGTGTATTTCTCTAATTACAATGGCTTTAATCAAACAGACTTTTCCAGCTCATGCCAAGCATTGAGTTATTTCCATACCTGAATGAAAAAAAAATTACAATGTGGAACTGCCAAAATGTATCATTAAATCAATGAATTTTAAAGTAGGGCACTGTGATATCCTGGAGTGATGGAAGGAGTGACCGTGGTGCTGTGGACCCACACGGGCTCTGGCAAGATTTGCTTCACTGCCACCACCCTCCCTAAAAAGCAAATAGAACAAGACCCAACAGAAATGCAGACTGTTTAGGAGGTAAAGCAGCAATAAACACAAGGTATTAACCATGGGCATTTACAAATGATAGTCAGAATTGTCATAGAAGACACAATTCTTGATGATGATTATTAGGTAAGGAATGGTCGCTCACCCTGAATGGCAGTCGGATTCTTCTTCCTATGTCCTGCTCTACCTTATGCAGTCTCCATGTAAGTGAGGGTTTCCACCATCTACTGATCTATACCCAGCCCTGGAATCCTTTTTCTCTCCTTTTGCCAACCTCCTTACTCAGATCTCTACAGCCTGGCCCAAGTTCAAGAAAGGCTCCACACTCATGCCACCCTCCTGTTACTATATGCCACACTCCTGTTACTATATGCTAAGGGGGTTGACCACTTTGTTGGACAACCTATTAGGTATGTGTGAGAATTACCAGTTAATAATATGTTCCTTCTTTGGGCTGGAATGTATTTTGATTCTTTTCTTACTCAATGAGATAGAATGTTGAGGACCCCAAGAGACAGAAGCTATCAAAGGCAATGCCTAGGCAATATCCTATATTACATATATGTTTCTCTAAACATGGGCATATTCAATCATATAAACAGTCACGGGCTTCTGTAGGTGGATGGCGGGACGGTCTTCCTCTCACCTTATAGCCCTAATTTAGTAGAGGTTGACCTTCAAAGAAAGCATGATCTCTGCACTGGGATTACTCTCCTGAGACTAACGTTATGGGCATGGTAAAATTAAAAACAATAAAAACTTTCTTTTTTTTTTCATATACAAAGGTAGTTTGTTCTTAACATTTTTAAGAAGACAAATGTCATGCAGGGCAGCAGGTAGGGTCTCAGCTCCCGCTCCTCACATAAGTACGCAGGACATGGTGAGGCCAAAAAGGAACACCCACGGAGCCATAGAAAGAGGAGTCATACCACTATAGTCTCACTGGCAGCTGGGCTGGAGACACAGGAAATAGGAGCCACATGACCAGCAATCTGCTGTCCACTTCTCTGTCAACCAACCAACCCCACTTGCTAACTGCAATCCATGCTTGCTAGCTCAGGCACCATTTTCTTGCTAGCCCCCCATCTTCTGTTAGCGTAGCCATGGCAGTCATATTGGTGGCCAATGACTCACTGGTTACAGCTGATAGCCAACTAGCCACAGTTGATGGCCATCCAATCACAGTTGACGGCCATTCACTACCTGAGCCAGCACCTTTCCACATGAGTCCAAGAGCCTGGAAACTACACTCCTGGTCTGTCCCCACACTCCACCCCTACAGGGTCTTGCCTCACAATCTACGTGACAAGTGTCTTCCGCGAAGGGTGCTGTGCGAGGAGCCTGGAGGTGAATGCAATATCCTGGACACAGCCAGGCTCTCTGGACACAGACAGGGTTTCTCAGGGCACCACCAGTCCTTCTGGGCTCAGCCAGACTTCCTGGACTCAGCCAGGGCGCTCAGGACACTTCCACTCTCTCTGGGCACAGCCAGACTTCCTGGACTCAGCAAGCGTTTCCTCCTGGGACCATAAGTCCGGCACCTGGGCTGCCTCAGCAAGCACTTCCCAGCCCACAGGGCCATAATGACCTCCGCTTTCTCCGGCCTATGCTGGTTGGGGAACCGTCCACATCTTCCCACCCCTCCACGGGGGTCCAGCTCTCTGGCAGCTGCTCCTCCTGGTCTTCCTGAGACTGAGTTTACATATGCACAAACTGCTCCACTGCCCCTCGGAGAGCTTTGGCGTCACTGTACCCGGCTCGCTGTGCCATTTGTCATGCAGGGCGGCAGGCAGGGTCTCAGCTCCTGCTCCCCACATAAGAACGCAGGACATGGTGAGGCCAAAAAGGAACATCCACAGAGCCAGAGAAAGGGGAGTCATACCACTATATTCTCTCTGGCGGCTGGGTTGGAGACACAGGAAACAGGAAACACAAGACCTGCAACCTACTGTCTGCTTCTCTGTCAACCAACCAACCGCACTTATTAATTACAATCCGCGCTTGCTAGCTCAGCCACCATCTTCTTGCTAGCCCTCATTTTGCTGCTAGCGTAGCCATAACAGTTATATTAGTGGCCAATAGCTCACTGGTTACAGCTGCCGGCCAACTAGCCACAGCTGATGGCCATCCAATTACAGTTGATGGTCATTTACTACCTGAGCCAGCACCTTTCCATGGGAGGCCGAGAGCCTGGAAACTGCACTCCTTGCTCTGTCCCCACAATAAGAATATTAATAAAAAAGTAAGCAAGTTTTCCAAAGAGGTTACTTATTGTAGGTGATACTGAAAAATGTATTTATATCTCACAGGTACCATACTATATTTAGTGGATATTAATAAGCAAAACAAACAAAAATTCCTTTCCTCAGGCAAGACTACACTTAATTTCTTTTCTTTGGTTAAAACCCCAAACTAATGTTAAAGAAACTAGCAAAGTTATTACAGCCTACCTAAGAAGAGTTCATCTTGTTTTGTTTCTGTGAGAAATGTGAAAAATAAAAGATTTTTATGTGACAGAAAGCCAGAGAATTCCATCTCCATTTGGAAATTGGTGACACAAATTTTCCACTCTTATTTCAAATGACTACCGAAAGTCCCTATAGAGAGGACATTTATTACATTATCCAACATCCATTTCCTATTCTTGTAACCATTCCAATACTGTGTTGAAGAACAACCTTTTCCTTACTGGATACATTCTGATGACATATGATCAGTCAGGATTGGAAAATCTCTGAAAAATCTGGTCACGGTTTCATTCCCACAATGGTGACCTAAAGAAAGTACCCATATTTCTCTACCTGGGACCCAGTTTCTGCCCTGCTTCCTGCATGGTGTTCTCAGCATCTAGTTATCCCTGAGCTCTGTAAATCACCCCATGAAATTTCCCTTTGCTTAACTTAGCTTCAGTTTTCCTTGTTTGCAGTCCAAGATTCCGAATATATACTATGGGTTCTCCCAGAGGCAATGACGACATTCCGTAGGCTCAGAGAATGGCTTATAGTGCCCAGCAAAAAGCACTGAGATGAGTATATTTTACTTAAAATCGAAACGATATAGTGCAAAACAGGTGTTTGACTCATCTACCTGTTTATCCTTGTGAATTAGTCCAGATGATTAATGTAGCTTGTAGCTAACACTGTCGCTTGGACACAAAACAGAAATGCCAGAAAATTATTTGGCTGGATAGTAAAAAGCTACTGACTTTTATACCAGATTATTATTGCAGCAATTACACAGCTGACATGCAGAAGCCTTGAAGATATCTGGCCCTTGGGATAGCAAACGAGAAGTTGGAAATAAATGAAACTCAAATACCAGAATCATGTTGATGGTCAGCAGTGCTCCTCTTGGCAAGAAAGCAGTTTCTTCTCTTCCAAGAAACGATTTACATGACACTTGCTGTAGACATTAGTGTCCTCCCGGTCACACATTAATTGACTACCCAGGTGCTCCGAGCAACCAGAGTGACACCAGCTGTTTATTTAAAAAACCTTTCAAGATAGCACAATGTAATCCCAAACATGATTGCCTTGATAATAATTAATACCTTAGGGCTAACTTGCAGCCTAAATCAATAATGGTTATTTTTCCCATCTCAAATCTATAAAATTCCAGACATGATCCTTTCTCCACACCCCTTGCCATAACAGCTAAAAGCCAAGTCTGTCAAATTCTTGATTTTATATCTGTTGCAGACACAATGCAAGAGATAAAACCTAATGAGTTTCTACAAACACAACCAATTTGTTAGCATTGACCGGTCACTTCAGTGAAAGAACCAGTCAATTTAATCAAATTGGCCAAACTGGCCTTAAGTTGAAGTGACAAATGGATGCAGTCAAAATAATCAAACTAAGTAAATAGACCGGGTGTGTTCACTTCAGTAACTTCATTATGGTTCTGAATCTTTAACATTTTTGCTAATAAGCAATAGTCTCTGCTGAGTGGGAAAAAGTTAGTATTGGGTAACACAAAGCAATATACCTGCTCACCCTAGTGGTCATAACCAATCTACCGAATGAGCAAAACATGGAGGCAATTGCACTAAACCTTTCCCCCCACATCTTGACTGAGGGCATGCCTAGGAGTTCTACACCGGGTTTTCTAATCACCGGCATGTGAAGAATCCAGAAGAGACATTGCCCCTAGCCACAGTATAATTGGTTATATACATACAGTATAAACATACGTTTACTGGACAGCGGACACAGGAATACTCAATTAGAAAACATACCCAGGTGACTCTCCCAGGATTCTAAGAAGAATAGACAGCAGAGAGGGCATTCTAAAGCCCCAAACAATCATGGTAATTCACTTCCAACTGTTGCTCTGCTGGCACTTTTCCTAAGCAGACAGGGGAGAGCTGCTGCATCTCTCAGATAACAAGGTAATTAATGTTAAAAGGGAAGACCAGATTGAGGAGGGTCAGCTGGAGCTTCAGAATTATAAAAAAAAAAAAAACACCAAAAAAAAAAAAAAAAAACCGATAGAAGTGACGAGCCCATTTCCATTTGGCTCAAACTTTTTTTCTAAGGCTTATTTTAAAGAGATTTGAAAAGGCAGGGGTTGAGACATGAATAAACAAAGGCTATTATAGGAAAATGAAATCTCCTCTTAGCCTCTTTCCATTACAGGACTTTTCTGAAGCCCAAATGGCATTTCATAACCCAGGCTTCCAAAATTAGTTTCATCTACTATAAAACAAAAATCATATCATAGAATTGGTTCATAAACGCCTTTTGGGGAGATGCCATCCTTTCAATGAACTCTGGATCTGCCTTGCCTTCCCACCCTGGTTCTCTACTTTGCAGGTAAATATATAATCACTATTTGTTAATTGCTCAAACACTGATGACAGGGATACAATTATTGTAGCATAACATCTGGAGATATTTTACCATCAGAAGATGGTGATGGTCTTGCAGAGAGCTATATGGGAAGAATACTTAAGATTTAATCTTACACTAAAAGGGAAGCCTAAGAGAGAAATTGGTATCACTTTCAAATCCATGGCATTGATTTCATAATAAATTACAATAGTAGATCCTGTCTTTTAAAACCAAAGGAAATATGCAGCCTTATGCAAGAGCTAAATGTAATAAATGAGACCTTGAGAAATACTAAAGAGGCTTATTTAGAGAAGCTATATTGTAAAATTGATAATAGTTAACATGTACTAAACACTCTCTGCCAGATACTAGGCTTGGTGTTTTAATAAGTATTAACATTTAATTAACATTTATTAACATAATAAGTATTAAGATTTAAATTTCATAACAACCTGAAGTAGTTATGATTTCTAGCCTCACTAATTTAAGAAAACTGAGGCACAGAGAAATTGATCAACTTGACAAAGGTAATACAGACAATAAGTAGAGGAGCTAGGATTTGAACCCAGAAAATTTAGCTCCAAGATCCACACTCTTAATCTATATATAATGTTGGATGAGCAGGGTAACCACTCAAGGTATGCCGGTATCAATGGTAGAAGAAAATAACTACAGTAAAAAGTGTGTTAATCTCTATATAGCATTCTGAAAAATGTTAGTCCACATTTTTAAATAAATTTCTGTAGTATTTATTTATATATGTGTATGTAATACACTCACACGCTTACTTAGTGGTGAAGTGAAATATATATCCAAAACAATATCCATTACAAAAAATTTTTTAAGAGTTTTAATTCCTTTTTTATATTTATCTATAATATCTGTTTTTTTAATGAATATGCATGTATTACTTTTCAGTCACAAATATAATTGATCCGTTTGGATTTGGGGAAACTATCTTGAATGAAATCACATTATGATAAATCTTACCAAGCTTCTAGAGACTGCATATCTAAAACCAACTATAGTCCTGTCTACATTTATGAGAGGACAATTTAAATGGTTTCATTAAAAGCCTGGTAGATAGAGGACAAGCCAGGATTTGGGAAATTTGGATTTTAAATTCAAATGTATAGTTGGCTAAAATTGATGACATTGGCTATTCCTTGAAATGTTTCTTACCACTTGTTAAATGATTCTGACGGGACCAACTACGCCTTCTGGTAAGCCTTCCAACCTCTTGGCCCTCCTGCATACACAAGCTCACAGAGCCCACCATGAGTCCATTACAGTAAAGCAGCAAAGGGAAATTAGAGGAGGGAGCCACAGAAGGTCTCTGAATATTTTAGGTTTTTATCATTTTATCATAATACTTCAGGCTAACTTTATCATTTTGATCACTATAACTGAAGAAAAACCTGAACAACTCACAACTCCTGAAATTGAAGTATGCCACAGGAAAAGGACAGTCATGATTCTCAAGCTATAGGAAGTCCACACAGAGTATTTTCACCAGGGAGAAGATCTGCCTCATTAACCTTTAGTTGATAGCAATGGAGGGAGACAGCAGAAAAAAAGGGTTAGAATGTCTCAAGGAAAAAATGACAACAAGTGAGAAGTAAGATGGGTTGTGACAGGGACGATCTCTAAAGGAAAGGAAAAAAAGAAAAACATGGAAATCAGCGACACAAATGGAAAGTGACAGGAAGTAACTGTTTGGGACTATAAATGAGCTCAGTAGGAAAAGAAGTGGAACATGCATTGGAGTGAAACTACTGAATTATGGGATTACGCCCCAGAACTCTTAGCATTGCAATATTGTCTCCCAGCTGACAGAGCGGTACCAGATTTATTATACATCCTTCTGCTTTCCTCATCTTGTTTTCAAAGAAGCAGCAAAGTCTATTGCGACAAGAAAATTAACCAACCCTTTTCATTTTTGCTTCTCAAATTAGTGAGAAAATGTAAATGTAAAGTTTCTCTCTGTGGCTGCATCTTCCCACAGTGGTGACACATTAGAAAATCCTGGTGAGAAATTTAATTCTGTGTTTTCTTCTTTCCATCAGTGCTGATGTCCCTTTGTAGGTGCTAATGGACCCTCTCCTGTTCAGAGTCTAGTACATTTACTCTAACACTTTTCTATAAAAGGTCTTTTAAAACGAAGTGGGACGCAATACGTATTCCCTGTGTTTGAACCTCAGGTGCTTCTTTGTATTTCCCCTGTAGGTGCTGTTAATAGGTTGTATGTAGTAGGAGTTCCCCAACTCTGAAAACCAGGTCACAAACAGATTGTTCCTTGCCCAGCATCCGCTTTGTTTCTAGGGACAGCCCGATTACACTTTAAATTAAAGATATTTAACACATCTCTAAATACTGTGAACTGTTGCAGACTTATGCAATCGAGTTCAATGGGAGTGCATCAGCTCACACTTCTTGAATATTACACAGCAAGAGCTGTGGCCATTCTAATCTCTACCCCATGCAGTCTAGCTGTTAAATGAGTACCCAAATAAACACTTAACATGCTGTGTGTTCAATGCCTCTCTGCTTGCATTACTTGCTTGCTAACAGATGCTTACAAATAAAGAACAATAGTAGTCAGGAAGTAGGTTTGTTTGGGTAAAGCTTTTGAAATAGAAACATTTTTATTGGATGCAGATTTTTAATACAGCACACACATATAAAGTAAGTATAAGTCAGAGATTTAAAAAAGCAAAGAAAACTCAGTAATCTTGTAAAACCTTAAAGCATCTATGAGTCTAGAGTAAAATGGCTGCTTTGCAACAAAGCACAAGGTGATGGGGCAAGGAGAGGGCATGGCCAAAATCACTCTTTAATATATACTTTCAGCCCCTGAAATAGATGGGATTCTCCCTCTCCGGCAAAAAGTAATGACTTGCAGGGTTTGGACAGTTATGTTCATTAACTAGGAAATTGGGGGGGGGGGCAGAATTGGGGGGGGAGAGAGAATGAGCATATGCTGGAAGTCCCTAGCCTGATCACCCACTGCACATTGCATAGGCAAAAGCAGGAGTTGCCAAAATGCAAGAATATACAGAAGATCAGAAGATCGAGTTCCTTTCTCTAGGTTACTCCCAGCTCCCCTAAGAGAGAAGGAAGTGCTACATTCTGAGACTCAATGTCCACAACTTCTCTTGTGAGGGGAAGCCTTGGGGCAGAGAGGAAAAACTGTTGACCTCCCTCAGGTTTCACTTCAAGTGTCACGCTATGGGATCAATTCTGCAATTTTCTTGTCTGTGAGATGTAACAAAAAACATCAGGCAGGCTATGAGAGCTTTCACAAATTACAGGGAGAATTTCCCCTGTGAGGGAGAAGTGTAACCTGAAGGAGGCAGAGCTTCATATCATCACAGCAGGCAAGAGCAGGAAGCAGCATGAGGAGACAGAACAGGGAACGGAGTCTTTCAGTGCCTAGAAGAGTACGAAGGAGGTGATGCAGGGAGCACCAGGGGACATTTGCACTCATTACTGGTTTTGTCCATAGGAGGAAATGACAATCCCAGAGCTCAGAAGTGACCACAGCAGGAACACTCTGGCTGAAATCCTTCATTGGGAAATTTAATCCTTGAAGAAGATAGAACAGTCAGAGAGGATAGTGTTTTCAAAGATGAGGAAATACATTTATTTTCATTCTTTGTATCTTTATCCACTTCAGATCTATGAACTCTGGCCTAGTAGGGGAAATCAAATGCCTCACAGACAAAATATTGGGGCTACTACTGAGTGTTTTTTATAAAAATATTGGCACACTGGAGTTGCTCCAATATAAAAATTGATATAATTTCCAAAAAAATAAGACTTTTAGTCTGAAGAAAATAATTATTGAGATTGTATAAAAATATTTAAAAGTCTCCTTATTATATTGTCTCATTATTGGCTTATTTTTTATACTGTGTTTGAGGTCCATTTCAGTAGGAAAAATAAGTATCTGTAAAACATAAAATTATGTAAATATAATACTTTTATGACTTTTGAACATTGACTTGTAACAAAAAAACAACAGAAAAAGAGATTATCTGTATTCTCATAAAAGCTTTAAAGCAAATCATGTAACATTTTTAAAGTCATGAGATAAACAAAAACAAAGTATTGAAATTATGTTTTTAATGTAATAATTAAAATTGTGAAAGAACAAAATGTGATTCAATTTCAGCAAATTAATTATATTCATTGTTTTTAAAAATAGTTTAGTAATTTCTTAAAGGAATTCCCTATCAAGTCTCATAAGAATCAATAAGTGAACAGTAAAAATAACAAGATCAACAACATGAGGTTTTATTTCACAAAAATTCATAGCAGATAATAAGTATATGTAACATTTAGGGTAGGTGAAAAATAGGAAAATAACAATCAAACTAAGAAAGAAACAAAATACATTTCTACCATCCTTTATCTGAAACCCTTGGAGTCAATATGTTTTGCATATATCATATATTACATAACCTATCCATCCACACTCTGTAGTTTAACACATTGTCTCTCAACATTCACACCAAACGGGCTGTATAAGATGATCAATGTTAATATTTGTATAGGTCAAGTTCAACCACCAACTGTGATTTGGTGGCAAACCTAACTGGAGAAAAAAAAGAACTGTTCCTTGTTTTCATAGTTTGCTGCATTGTAGAATTGCAAAAATGAGGCTACGTACCTATATTTTATATGCACACACAAATCTAAGAACTTCACTGTTAATAAACATTTTGTGTCCTTTAGGGGTGACTGAACTAGCTGTATAATTCAGTGAAAACATAAAAGAGGAGGATCTACATTGCAGTGATTTGCCGAAGACTCGTCAGTCACCAGTGCTACGCAGGAATTCTTATGTACCAAAAGAATAATGACTGAATACAGGATGATAACAGAGAGAGATTTATGAATAGTATTTGAATATAATTTCATGTGATGTAAATGTTTGAATGGTTAAATAATTTTAAAGTTTTAATCACTTCAGTAAGTTAATGAGAAATACACTGAGTACACCCACTGTAAAAATATTATTCATCCTTGAACTGCTGTACCCTGCAGGTAGGATCCCAGTGGATGATACATGCTTTAAAAGGGCTCCTTAACTTCAGTAGGAGCCTTGAGATGGTGGACATGGTTACTACAAGGCAGCAGGGCCTGAACAGTGATCAGTTGCTATGATCGTTAGCCATCTTTTGTAGTAGCTTATCGACTTGGGTATCCCTAGGACTGAAATAGGTAGGCAATTGATTCAAAACCTTACTTGATAAGTATGACAAAAACCAAAGCAAAACCCATAGGTCTGGTGAACAAAGTCTAACACGAATCACCATGATAAATACTGATGGCCTTTCACCCAAATCTGAGACACTTTTTAAAAGGACTGTGTCCCCTTTAGAAAGGACTCTGTGACAATGCCACAAGTATTTATTTCCAGATACTTCCCCAAAGGGACCTGAAATCAATTATTAGGTAACTAAGCTGGAAAAAATAAATGCCGTCCCTGGATACTGGGTCTTAAGTAATGACATTTTCTGGGCACCCAGAATATACTGTGGTGTGGGTGTCAGGTGATAAATGGAGTTTTGGTCTAGGTCTGTCTCTGCTTTCCCACCTCCAGCATGCAGTGTTGAAATGCATATCCTTAACAACTGATAGAATTAAGTAATTAGCTATGTTATTCATAAGATCATCATATCCCTTAGTTTGTGACTTATCAAATAGTTTTAAATTACTACTTAAGAAGTTAACTTTGGTTTTTATAGTGTTAATCTTCATATATGAAGTTATCCATCATTTTATTATCGTATAATTGATCTAAAGACTTTGTAAAATTTGATTTATAAGATACTGCGGATTTTCTATAACAGCAAAAACGTATGTAAAGGCCACTCTTTAGGATGATCAAATAGAATTTTATTTAAAGAGCTTCTCAACCAATGTGCTGCAGAAATAATTATAGTTTTAATTTGATAACCATAGCCTTTTTATGGTGATTAAAAATTATCTTCACCAATTTGGAAATTCTCTCACCTTAGAGTAGAAAATGGAACATGCATATAGATACATAATTAAGTTCATTTTAGATAAACTTGCAAATGTATGGTGTACATTTTATATATATATATATATATATATATATATATATATATATATATATATATATATATATATGTGTCTGTGTGTCTGTGTGTGTGTATGTCATATAATACAACATAATAGTTAGAATATGGGTTCTGTATTCATATAGGACCTACACGTAGGTCTACTTTCACCACTTACTACCTGAATAACCTTGGTCTAATTTATTAAGTTCTCTGTGCTTCAATTTCCTCCAGTTTCTCTAATATTAATTGAAGTTTAAAAATATTTTTTCTCCCTTGTTCTCCATAATTTCAAAATAAAGAATTTATTCTATTATAGTAGGATAAGAACCAGAAGATCTCTAACAATATTATTAAAATAATAATAAACATAATTTAAACAAGTATAATTTTGACAGAATCAATTTGAATTAGATTTGCTTATTCTTCTCTTTTCAGAGATGAGAAAACTGAGACACAGACTGGTTTAGTAATTTCCTCAAGATCACACAGCCAGTAATTGGTAAGGTCACTGTACCAACCTCACAATTTGGCCCCAGCGTCCATGCTTTTAATTGCTATGCCACAGATAAGTAAAGACCTAGGCCTAAGAGACGATGGCATGAGTCCTTTGCTGCTATACCGAATTATCCTGATCAGCATAGTAAGGATGAGATGCTTTCACAACCAGCGAGAAGAAACAGAATAAGGAGGAAGAATATCTCACAGAAGTGACAGCAGCCAAGTATACTGTGTAAGCCCTACTCTTGGTTGTTCTGGTTATGAGGACCTTACCTGACCGTTACCAAGATTACAACACAAAGAGCCACTCGCAAATGAAGTGAACAGTAATGAGAAGTGGGGTAATCTGTGTTTTAGCTAACTCCGTCTTAAAGGGAGGTCTGAAAGACACGTTGACAGTAGACAACAGATAAATGTTCAGACTTGGATTGTAAATGGAAGGCACAGTAATGACGCTGCCTGTTCATGAAATTTGGTGCCTCATGCATTTTGCCCATGGACTTTTATATCTTGAAAAAGCAAGGGTTTCTGTGAACCCACATTTCCCCCCTTAGTTTATTTGTTGAGATGACTGGGAAGAAACTCTAGTGTATTCTGTAAAATGGTAGAACTATTTCTTCTTGTGATCTGTTGACACTTGGCTGAAACATGGCAGTTGCAGAACCTGTTTTTTCCTACATGACCTTTACTACAGTCAGGGAGAGTTTAGCCCACCCTGAGGGGTTTGTAAGAAGAGAAGAATGCAGATGTTGCTGTTGTTACATGCAGTGTATAATCCTGAATATACAGGACTATTTTTTGTTTCAAGTGACAAAACTAGTTTAAACTACTTTAATATCAATATAGTGATACATGCAACTAACTATTCAGAAATGTCTAAATACAGGTTTTTCCCTACGTCATCAGGATATCCTCTCTCTCTCTCTCTCTCTCTCTCTCTCTCTCTCTCTCTCTCTCTCTCTCTCTCTCTCTCTCTCTCTCTCTCGTATTTTCCTCTGTGCTGGTTCATTCTTAGTAAGACTCCTTACATAGTACACAGATCGACATTAGGAGTTCTAGACTTAGTATAAAAAGAAAACAGCCTCTGATCTCTTGCGCCATATAAATTCATAAACAAACAAACCTCTGAGTAGCTCTGCTAGTCTAACTGTTCCATCCTTGGACCTGGATCAATTACTTGATCAGGGAAAGATGGTAGAATAATCTGATTTGCAAATCTGAGTGACATGCCCATTACTGGTACTAGGACTTGAGGCCACCCCCACTTAGAAATGTTGAAGGAGTATAATAGAAAAGTGTTTCCTTAAAGAAATCCTGGACTCACACAAGGACTCACAAATGTACAATTGGGTCTCCTTTACTTTATCTTCAAATATTCTCTTTCTTATTTTATTTCCAATGTTTCCATGCTTACTACTTATTTCCAAGGTTGGAACACTTAGATATATTAATATAAATGATATATTTCAATGAAGACGTAGAGACATCTAAATATTACATTTAATAAAACCACTATTTTTCTCCTTTTAGATGACTTGCTTAATAAAGTATAGCATTATACAAATTTCAAAACATAAAAATTATTAAATAGGTTAGCTCAGAAGAAAAGTTTTAGAAAGAAACTTTCTGTCAAATTTCAAAAGCTATGATTTCCTAAGAAGGAATCTTGCAAGATTTGAAGGAGGGTGTAAATGCTGAATTTTGCCACTGGTAGTTCTGTACATTTTCAGTTGAGGAGATTGATATTCAGACTAGAAATAGAGTCATTGGGGTCCCCATCACCTACATTTCAGTATTTGCTCTCTCTCATACTTCCCAAGCACCCTTCATTAAACTCATAAGTATTGACTTGTAAATCCAAAATCCACATCTGAAATATCTGAATATTTGTTTACTTTCAATTGTTTACATTCTCTAAGATTTTAGAGGGAAAAAAATAAGAATTGTTATATTTAAATTAAACTTGATAATGAGATGAATAACTTGTTTAATGTCATATACAGTTTAAAGAGTTTATCTTTTACCTTGTACTTCCATTTTCTAACATTAAGGTTATTTCTGATTATAAAACATTATACATGTCATTTGGTAAATCCATAAAGGTGTGGAAAGACAAAAAGTCCCTGTAATATCATCTAGAAATGATCTCTGATTCTGTTTTGGTGATTTTTTCCCCCTCCCTATGTGAATGCAATTTAAAAAATTAAAACCACTTCAATAAACTTTTTATCTTGTTTATTTGCAATAAACATACTTTCCCCCATGTAATTGTCTTTGCTTCGATTACTGAATTTTACCATAAATATATATACAATTTTTTTCTACTCTTAAATACATACATTCATGGGTCTGTTTCTGAACTCTATTACTTTCTATTGATGTATCCATTCTTACACTATTACCACTCTTTCTAGCTTTATAATCAGTTTTGATACATCACAGAGTAAGTACTGCCCTTTGTGTTTTGTTAGAATGCCTTGGCAATTGTTTCCCCATGAATTTTAGAATCAGCTGATCAATTTCCACACAAATATATACCCCACACAATTCTGGAGGAATTTTTCTTGGAATTTTATTGAATCTATCATTTTGAGGATAATATGTATCTTTAAGTTTTCTCCATTCCCTTTGTCTCTTCTATTTCTCAATATATTTAAATCCATGATCATTGTACATTCCCTCATTTATTTAGGTCTTCTTTAGTTTATCTCATTATTGTTTCATTGCCTTGACTATCTTTCATTAGATTTGGTTCTCTTTGATTTAATATGCTATTGCATATAGTATCTATTTTAAAGTTTATTTTATGTTAATTGTAACTGTAATTATTTTCTTATTCATTTCTGTATTATTGAGCATTTTGGTTATTTGAAACTGAATGTATGTACATGTTATCAGTCTGGTGTGTGGTGCGTGTATGTGAGTTTGTGAGAGATTTCTCTGCACCCATTAGCACTGCATTATTGCAGATAAAAATGTTAATTTTATAGGTCAAAATCAAATTCTATTATCTTAATTTTCATTTATTTAATTATTAGTGAGATTGAATAATTTTAAATGTTTATTAGTCATTGTAACTGAATAATTAATGATTGGGCAAGGCATGGAGAAACTTACAAAAACACTAGCTGATTTCTAATTATACGCTCTTTATGCAAAAACATCTATGTAAAGCAGCCTTTTATTTTAAGCATTGTTTTATTGTGTATAATACCATTTTCCTATGACTATGCGTTAGAGTAACATCTGAATCTTTAAAGTCCTTTCATTATGCCCTTGTTACTAATCAGATTCGTTTATTCCATTATGGGGATGCTCAAAGTTTCATAGACACTGCCAACTTTTCATTTATGACTAACTACACTTCAATACTTATTGAGTCCTTAGATACAAGATTTTATTTCATATACTCTGAGAAAAACATGAATAGGATTCATTCCCTACTTTCAAGTAGTTGAACATCTAGTAATGTAGAAAGCCATGTGTGCCAAATATAATCAAGCCTCGGAACAGAATCTGAAATTAGCGAACCACAGAATTTCAAATAGAACATAAAATATACTTTGTAGCTTAATTTATTTTGCCCTGGTTTGCTTTTTTAGATGCTAATGAATCCTACCTGACCACCTGTAGGGAAATGAGTAAGTCAATGAAAAGACTGAATTTGAAATGATGTAAAAATTATATCAAAAAGAATAGGTGAAACAGGAGAAAAATAACTCATTTGTTTCTATAAAATTAGACATAGGAATGGAATTCACAATTAGAATGGCTTGCATTTGCATTTCTTTTATCATGTATTTTAGGTTAATTTATAGATTTGTTCGTTGAAACCTGGAATGTGCTCTAACAGCCCCCTACTTCCCCATAAAGCAGCAGATTCTGGATCTTCTCACCCTGCAGGTGTTACAATTAATTAAACCAGTGTTTCTATTTTGCAAGTATTATGATTGCGAGAGCTAATGGTGATTAGTGTAGATAATATTGTTAGGCTCTCACTTTCCAGCTTAGGGGTATGGCTTTCATTCTAAAGTGTTGATTGTTTCTTATCTAACTTTGAAAGTAAGATTAGATGCTTTTTAAACTGATGTCTCCTATATTGTCTATGGAAATTTATATGGTAATTTAAAATCTGATAATTTTTTTATTATTTATTACAGATAAGCTATGAGTGGCATAAGCCTGCATAATAAAGTAATCACAAGTATTGATACATTGGGCAGAGTTGAATTCCGTCTGCCTTTGCAAGGGAAACTTTTCCTATGACATGCTGAAGAGTTAGAAGGGACACTGAAGATAATCATCTAACAGAATTGTCTTGATTTTATCCACTTTCTACATATGTCTGGAAAACTTTTGGAATTTCAAGTAGATTAATGAAAAAAGTAAAGGGTAATCTCTCTCTGGTTAGCATTTTGTTCAGTTCATGTATTCAACAACTGTTGTTTGAATGCTAAGTTTATAAAACAAGCCAGTCTGCAATGCACGGGAAAGGATCAGACGCCATTCTTGACATCTATGGTAACAGAAGTCAGACCATATATACTGGATTTATATCATTACAATCTGGGGACAGATTTGCTACTTATTAACAATGTGACCCTACAAAACTGATGAATCAAAACTGTCCTTTTGCTAAAGGTAAAAAGAGAATAATAATATCTATCAAGGTCATTGTGTGGATTACATTATATTTATATTAGCCCAATTTCTGACATAGTAGACACCAAAACAAACAAAAACCTTTGGTTTCTGTAGGCAGCTCTGATACAGCGCCCAAGGAACCCTGTCTCCTAGTATTCACATCCTATCTGATCCCCTTTCCTTGAGTGTGGGTTACACCCAATGACTTGCTTTTCAAGAATAGGATACAGTAAAAATTACAGATGTCACTTCATCAAGTAGATTACAAAAGACCAGGCTTCCTCTCTTGCTCATAGTTCCTCACTGTCACTCTCTCCCTCTCCTTTGCGTGCTCACTTTGAGGTAATGTTGGAAAGACCCACACAACAAGAAACTAAGGTCCTCAATCCAAATTATAAGGAACAAAATTCTACCAACACCCAGTGAGTGAACTTAAAAGTGAATCCTACCCCAGTTACACGGTAAGATGACCACAGCCCCTATGAATACAAGTAGGTGATTGCACCCTTGTGCGAGAGTTGGGCCACCATCTTGATTTCACTATTGTGACAGACCATGAAGCAGATTACCCACTAAAGCGAGGCTCTGATGCCCATTCCACAGAAATTGTGAGATAATAAAATGTGAGGTGTTTTAAGGTGCTATGCTTAGGAGTAATTTGCTACCCAGCTGTGGGTAACTAATTCAGTTTATCTCCCATATTCCTTTTCTGAATCTGCACTTGATGATCTATTAAAGGTGATAAATAACGTATGGCCTACTGATGTCACAGGATCTTTATAAAGGTTAAGTACAATAATGTGTACAGCAGAATTTAGCAAACTTTCCAGCACTCTACAAATATAAGCTAATTTTAAGGAATACATGTTAAAGCCAGTGATTAGTGTCACAAGGCAAGTAATTACCACTTACTGAGTACCTTGGATGCTCCTGACTTTCCAAGACATTTTAGGAATGCATCTAATTGATAGTACCCATCCACAAGAGAGGTATCATTACGCCCATCTTATAACTGAGAAAACTGAATTTCAGGCAAGTTTAGCGACTTGCAAAGATTAAGATGGATGGATTTGGAATTCATCACCCAGATATGGCTCAAAAGTCCATGTTCTTTCCTCTATGAAATCCTACTTGTTTTCCATTTTTATTTACACAAAACAAAATGTGGGTTTTCCAAAAATTATATGTTTTATAGTGAGCAATGTTGGTATTCCACCAATATCTCCTTAATTGGATGGGTGTGATAATTCTCCAGCTGTTGAATATTGGCTGCCAAAGGTTCCAGCTGTCCTGTTCTCTGAAGAAATCCCTTTCAGAAGGGAGGCATCCGGAAGCTTAGGACTGACTCACACAGGCGGTAACATGAATGCTTCAATTTGAGAGTAACTGTGCTGTAATTCATGCTTCAAAATCTCCTATAGGATACAGCAGAAGCTAGTGTCCAGATAAGAATATGTCTTTGCTATGATTTTATTTCTGTGCCCCATTCTGCTTCCATCACTCCACTTCTGAGAGCACTTCTTCCTTCAAGAAATCTTCAACTACATCTCTGCCTCAGCTTCTAGGTTGTGACCTGGCTTCTGAACAACAAGCTGGAGACTGGGTTCGATTAATTTTCCAGAGCAGCTCACAGAACTCAGAGAAACATTTTTCTTACTAGATTACCAGTTCATTACAAGAGGATATACCGTGTTTCCCTAAAAATAAGACCTAGCCAGACAATCAGCTCTAATGCATCTTTTGGAGCAAAAATTAATATAAGACCCGGTATTATGTTTATTATATTATATTATATTTATTATATTATATTATATAGACCCAATCTTATATGATAGTAAAATAAGACCCGGTATTATATTATATTATATTATATTATATTATATTATATTATATTATATTATATTATACCTGGTCTTACAGTAAAATAAGGCCTGATGTTATATTACGTAAGACATGGTCTTATATTATAGTAAAATAAGTCCGGGTCTTATATTAATTTTTGCTCCAAAAGACGCATTAAAGCTGATTGTCTCGCTAGGTCTTATTTTCGGGGAAACACGGTAACTCAGAAGAGCCAGATGGAAGAAATGCATAGGGCAAGGTATGGGGAAAGGGCACGGAGCTTGCATGACTTCTCCCCTTACACCATTTTTCCCAAACCTCCATATGTTCACCAGCCTGGAAGCTCTTCAAAATGCTTCTTTACCTAGGTATCATTGATTAAATCATTTGCCATTAGCAATTGATTCAAACCTCCAATTCCTCTCCCCTCCCTGGAGGTGAGGGGAGGGGGCAACAAAGTTGTGACCCTCCTTTTACTTTGTTGGTTCCCCTGACAGCCAACCCCCACAACCCCATCCTTAGGTTACCTAGGCATTTCCCAAAAGACAGTATATTAACATAATGAGAGACCCCTTTATTATTCTCATTACTTAGGAAATTCCAATGTATATCTAGTTCTGCACTAAATATACATTTTTATTATAAATCACAATATCACAACATGTAGTGAATGTTTATATATTAATATTCATAGCTATGAACATTTAAGATATAAGGTACAGTGTAGCAAGCGCTCAAGTATTTACCAACCAGATATATGATAAGACATCAGCAGTACACAGAGACATGCTCTTGCTCATCACCCTGTCCTACCTCACAGATATAACTAGAATACTAGAATTATTTACCATTGTGGTATATTACCCTCAAAACGGCCACACATTAGGCCATCCCCATGTAGTGTATTCTTTTGTAATGGGACTTTTAATTCTTCTCAGGAAGAGGTAAAATCTGGACTTCGCTATGTCAGTTATGTGAGTTTGGCCAATTTGATTTTAATAGTGAATTTTCTGTGTCATCGTGTCTGAGGCATGGCGCCCAGATATGTAGTCAAATATTAATCTGGATGTTTCTGTGAGGGTGCTTTTGGATGAGATTAACATTTAAACAGTAGATTTTGAGTAAGTGGATTGTCCTCCATAATGTGGGTGGGTCACATCCAACCAACTGAAAACCTGAGTAGAACAAAAGACCAACCTCCTGTGAGCCAGAGAGAATTCTGCAACAGAGAGTCTTCAGACCTGAACTACAATATGGGGTTCCCCTGGGTCTCTAGTTTGCTGGCTCATTCTATAGATTCAGACATATCAGCCTTCATAATTGCCTGAGCCAAGTCCTTAAAATGAATGGATGAATGAATGAATAAATAAATATATATCTACATCATCTATATCTGTATCTATATCATCTATATCATCTATATATCATCTATATCTATATCATCTATATCTATATCTATATCTGCCACTGGTTCTGTTTATCTAGAGAACCCTAACACATTGCCATTCAAAAAACGTGAAGCAAATGGAGGTTTGCCGAGTGCTTGCATGGTAAACCTAGACTTGTCTTTGTGCAAGTGCTGCTCCTTGGAATCAACACCATGTGAACAAACCTGGCCTTGATGGCTGGATAATGAGAAGCACAGTTAACTCTGTCATTCATGTCAATAGCCAGCCTGCTACCAGACAGGGAAATGAAAATAGCTACCAGCTGCCCACAAATGTATGATCAAGCTAAGCCAATGTCATGCAGAGTTGGAATGAGCCATTCCAGTGAGCCCAACTCTTATTGCCAAACCACAGATTTTGAGATTGTTTGTTCAAGTATCCATAGGGCTACTCACAATGTCTCAGCTTGCTTCTTCCAGAATGAGTGATCTAAAAGGTAGAGCAAGAGATCACCCAAAACAGATGCCAGGGTCTTTTACCAACTAAACTTGGAAGAAACATATTAGCAGGTGCACCATGTGCACTGGTCACATATACCTTCCCTGGTACCTGTGGGAAGGGACTACACCACATATATTTATCAAGAGGAGAGGATCATGGGATCCTTTAGAGCAGGGGTGTCCAAACTGAGGCCCACAGGCCAACTGTGGCCCATGATCCATTGTTAATTGGCCCACAGCAAATTCCAAAAATATATTTAGTTTACTTAAATAAACCAGGTGAGGCAATACGTACTTCAACTCGAGTGAGTGGCCCGGCTGTTTCTGTATTTTACTGCATATGGCCCTTGGTGAAAAACGTTGGAAAAAGTTTGGACACCCCTGCTTTAGAGGCTAGACACCACAGAATTTATGTCTTTCAGTGAAGGCTTAATAATAATTCTATTTTAGTACAGCTTTTGCTGAATTCAGTCTTACATAACTTATTTTATCTTATGGGTATTTATAACTTTAAATGGCATTCTAAAATTTACATTTTTTAACATTTTTCTTGCTGATATATAAAAATGATTACAATTGACATATATATATATATATATATATATATATATATATATATATATATATATATCTCTTAGCTTGATATGTCTTAGCTTGATCATACATTTGTGGGCTTTTCTAAACTATTAATTCTGGAAATAAATCTGTACCTTTTTTTGTATGGTTTTAACATAGACATTATCATGTAATTAACAACTAATGAATTCTATTTCATACTTTCTAGTATCTCTCTGTCTCTCTTTCATAGAAAGAATGATAGCAGATATCATTTAGCTAATCTAAAACTAAGTATTTTAACCTTCATTATTAAGTATTATGCTTGCTCATATAACGTTTATCAGTTTCTTTCTATTTTGATATTTAGCTATGAACTTATTTTATTATAAATATATGCTGAATTTTATTTAATGCTTTTACTACATCTAGTGAAATGATCATCCTGTTTTGTTCATTTGATATATTAATGTGGTTAATTACATATGATATAGAATTTCTTAAAATTAAACCAATCTGGAACTAGCAGGGATAAACCCAACTTGGTCATGTTATATTGTCATTTTAATACATGCTGCATTTCACTTTGCTTACTATGAACGTGTTTGCATCTGTATTCAACAAGAGTAACCTATAATTTTCCCATCTCAAATTATCAATGTCAGTTTTGATATTAAGGTTATGTTGGCCACATAAAATCTGAGAGAGTTCTTTTTTCCATTTAGAAAAATCTGATTAAGTTTGGAAATGATATCTACCAATTTTTTGTAGAAATCATCTATAAAATACCTGGGCCTTATATTGTTTTAAAATATTTTGGGGTAAAAGTATATTTTACCTACCAATTCAATAGCTTCAATAGTTATGTTTCTATTAAGATTTTTTATTTCTTTTTAAGTTGTATAATTTTTCAAAAAATAATTATATTTCATTGGTTTCAAATTTAAACTATAATTTTAATTATAAACAGCTAACTGCTGAATATATATGCATATATATTCATTCCTGTCAACTTTTCAATCCTAACATTGTTTATTTATTATATCTCTTATTTTCTTTATAAGATGTCTGCAAGGTTTTCACCTGTATTAGTTTCATAACCAAATTTCAGCTTTGGAGCTTTTCTTTGCTTTATATTACTTTTATATCTCATTAACTTTTGCATTTATTCATGCTTACCTTTGACTCTTTGCACCTATTTAATTCAATGCTTAGCTCACTAACTGGCAGACATTTTTCCTCAAATATTTTTTAACAGCATAAAATTGTTATCAGTGATATTTTCATTACTATTATCTTTGAAATTGTTGTTTGTTTTTGAGCTAGCTTTGGAGATCGGCTGAGATTTGAGAAATTTTTTAATTCATAGATTTTTAAATAGTTCATTTAGTATGTTTTTAAGTTTTTAAAAATATTTGAGTTATTTAAATTTATTTTCCCTTAAAAAATTTTTATTTAGGATTTTGACCTTATAAGAGGTAAATATTTTTTTATTTCTACATTTGTTTATAACATGTATTCTACAATAGTTTTCTTTGTATGTTTAAGAGAACTTAGTTTTTTTAAAGGATTTAATTCCTCTTTGTGTTGTGTTGCTGATTTCTCTAGCTATGACAGCCTATTTCTCTATTTAGTTCTTGCAATGTGTGATTTATGTATTTTATAACTATTTCATTGATACATACATGTTTAACATTGTGCATATTTTCAGGAAATGAATATTTTATTATTTTTGCTTAAAAGTTATGTTTTCTTTAAAGCATAATTTCATATTACAATAGACTTACAAGTTTTTTTTTAATATATTATTTTCGTGAAATATTGTTTCTTGAAAGCTCTTTCAATATTTCGGTGCCCTTAGTTTTATGTATAATTTTTGTAAACTATCATTTTGTGTGTATGCGTGTTCTCATCTAGTCTAGCCATTTTTATCTTTCAACTAAAGATATTATTCCATTTATATGGACTGCTATATTATACATAGACATTTATATTGCTATATTTATGTTTAGTTCTACCATCTTATCTTGTGTTATTTTATCTATGCTCTTGTTGCCTGTTTTCTCCTTTTTTACATTATTTTAATATTTTCTCTTCTCATTCCACTTTTTTTCCTGTTATCAGTTTGGAAAACTTATATGTTATTTCCCTTCTTTTAGTGGTTCTAATAAATATTAACATACATTTATAACAAAGTCTAATGTTTTTAAATTATAGTTCTTTCTTTTCTTGATACTACACGGACTGAAACACTTTACTTTAACCTTTCTTTTACCTGTCTTTTTTTTTTTTTTTTTCTCAATACCACAAATATTACTTTGTTTATACACCATCCCTGGAGAAGACCAAATTGTGGTAAATTGACTACATCAGAACTCTTCAGTCCTGGAAGGCCTGGATATTATTGTGACAGTAATAAACATGCAGTCCAGGTAGGGGTTTGCTTTTACTGCCTGGAAGGCCTCTGTCAACACTACTTTCTAAGACTTTATAGAGTGTTTGGTCCAGTGGTATGGGATCCCATATAATTCAAAGAGGTCAGGGACTCACTTTACAGTGAAGGAGAAGGCCCATGAACACA
The DNA here is from genome assembly GCF_057876585.1 of Rhinolophus sinicus. NCBI lineage: Eukaryota > Metazoa > Chordata > Mammalia > Chiroptera > Rhinolophidae > Rhinolophus > Rhinolophus sinicus. The sequence continues at coordinate 88,320,704 of NC_142517.1, forward strand.
GGCTCCACTCGTTACACCACATACTGTATCACCCCGAAGCCACCAGACTGATAGAGCAGTAAAATGACCTCCTGACAGCACAGCTAAAGAGGCAGCATGACAACCCTACACTGTAGGGGTAGGGTACTGTTTTCTGAGGTGCTGTGTACTCATTGATTCAAAGTCCTTTAGGTGGTACTTGGTTCACAACAGAAGGACTACATAGGTCTGGGATCCAGGCAGTGAAACAGGAGTTGCCTCACTTATCATCCCCAGTATCTCCCTATGGGGCTTCGTGTCCCCACAACTCTCGACTCAGATATTAGATATCCTGGTCTCCCAAAGAGGCCTGGAAATACAGTAAAGTACCCATTGAAATAAACCTACTGCTACTATATACACTTCATAGCTCTTATATCTAGAGACCAGGAGGCAAGAAGCAGCTCATCTTCGTAGATTAATTGACCTTGACCATCAGCAGGATACAGGGCTGCTCCTATACAATGGGAGCAGGGAGGAACATGTGTGAGCACTTTTTGGTACTCCCCTCTCCCATTGTAACCCTGAATGGACAGGCAGAACAACTCAGCCTGAGAACAACAGGGTGACTAGGGGCTCAAATCACTCAGGGGTAAGAATCTCAGTTATCTCACCAAATAAGCCAGCAAAGCAGGCACAAGAGGTAGCAGAGGCTAAGGGGGCGTCTAGAATGCACAGTTGTGAAGGGACACAAGGAAAGTGAATGGAAGTGCCCAAACCAACTGTGGTGGTGAGGACTGTACTGTCACACTGACGTCCCTCTTTTAAGTTTCCTTTCAGCATGAACGGTCCACTGAGTGATGGTGGAACTGTTCCCGAACTCTTAGGAACAAGTATGTGTGGGTGGCACAAGGAGTAGGTAATGAAAATAGAGATGTGGTACCCAGATCATCCTTCAGGTAAGGAATTGCTGCCCAGATATAAGAAGTTTACCTAGGAAACCACCATCCGCTGTTAGGTCCTTCAATTTCTGCTTCAGCTATAGACCTAGACCAAGGTCATGTACTTCCACAAGCAGCACATATTTGGTGACTTAGCAAAACCAGGGTATAAAGACCAGGTAACTCTGACAGAAAAGATTAGCTCCAAATCTCATCCCCCAGCTTGATTGGGTTTTATCAGGCTTGGATTACAATGGGACTTCTTCCTCTGACTAATCCTCCTTCTGCTTCCTCCCCTTGAGGAGAATTGAATGTTAGTAAACAGTGTGCCCTCTCAAAACGACATGTAAACATTTGCTTTCTGAGATTGTGACACTCCAAATACTGTTTCTTGTACCCAGAAAGAAAAGTTTCAGAATGGCCTGTTTTCATTTGTGTCACATGCTGTGGGCGGGTTCACTGAACAAATAAACCAAAATCACCCAGTTTGGAAATAACTGAATTGCTATATGGAATGTCTTTATTTTCCTTCACAACTACAATATATATATATATATATATATATATATATATATATATATATATATATATATATATATATATCATGCATATGCATTTGCTTGATATAATTCTTTGGCCTTTCATCACTGTGCCTTGATGGCCCTCTGAATTCACACACTCAGCACAAACACTCCTGAATAGTTTGTGTTCCATAGCTTCTTAACACTTACCAGTCAATTTAGTGTTATATTGAGAATATTCTAATAATGTTCATTGAGAAGACAACAGCTAATACAAATTATATACAGTCAGACAAAAGTGGTAAGGTGAATAATTTTAAGATTACTTTTTTTTTAAAACCATAGAAAAAAAAAAAAAAAACATCCACCCTTCACATCACCAAAACTGAAACTAAAATAAAACAAACTAACAAAATGTTACAGCTATGGTCCAACTCCTTCTCCCTTGATAGATCTTTGATACGATGCAGTCCCTTTATTCCTTGTATAGAAGTGCAAGCCAGGCATTATTATGATAAAGCTAATGGCACGCCAGGGCATATTTAAAAGAAAACTTTCCGAGACCTATGTACTCTTGAATGTAAATTTGCAAATACATACATAGGCTATGAAGTAGTTTTCTCTCCAAGCATCGATAATCATAAGCAAATTATTTAGACTTAAGTTGTTTTTGTCCTTCTTTTGCCAAAAAGAAACTAATTTCATTTGTCAGTTACTCCATATATCTTTAGAAGGCGTTTGCCAGTATTTATTAGCATTGTTCATGCTGCTCCATAAACACAGCATTCATTTGTTACTCATTTACTTTCTCCATACGACTCAAGCCGGGAAAATTTTGCCTGGAAATTGTCTTATTTCCTAGTATTTTTCACAAGGAAATTGTTTATGTGTCATTCATCAGTTTTATGGCCCTTTATTCCCCCTGATTTTAGAAAGCGGAAGCATGCTCGGTATTCAGTCACACACAGAGCAGACTCATTACAGAATTGTCGATGAGCAATTTACCAAGCAGAAAGTCAAATTAGCTTCAGTACAAAGTTGACTGTGGTGTTACCCTCAGTGAAAGTAGCAAGTAAAATTTTACCCACAACTGGATACATAGGGGTGATTAAAACCATTAATCTTTTTATTGATCTTTGACTCTGTTGCCTACTATATTTAGCAGATAAGATTCATGAGCCACTGGTGTCTATTGTCACAGATCCCCATGGATAGATATCCCCTGAAGAGAGCGCCAGGGTAAAAGAGCATTTATCTGATTTATGCCTATTATGTGGTTCATTCAGACCTGAAACAAATAATTGTTATGCTTTATTTAGAAACGATATTTGCAAACCGCAAATCCCATGAAAATCGTTACTTCTTTCATCTACAGAAAAGTGCCACATGGTAAATGCCTTTTGAGTCATATCACTTCTATTTATTTTTATATTTGAAGGGGATATGGTTTTACTTGATAACATCTTACAATGCTATAGAACAATGTATAATTTTATCCTTAGGTGCTCTTTTAAAAAAGTAAACGTTTGACCTTATAGTCCATAGTTATATCTCTGAAATGGTAATAGTCCGTCCCAAAAGCATGGCTTGGTTCACAGACCATTAATACAGTGAGTTTTAGCAGATGCTCAGGTGCCATTATAATCTCTCTAACCATTTGGCTGTCATAAAAGCTAGACCCATGTGCCCAACTGAGGCTATTATTTCTACAGGGCCTTCGCTCTCTTGTACTATGAACAATTAGTACATTAGAAGACTGGATCATCGACCAGCGACCTTCACCAATTAGAGAAGTTTAAGAATTAGGCATGTGGTAGCTGGGGAAAGTAAAGTGTAAGATTAGCAAACATTTCACCCTGGGTGCCCATGGGAAGGGGAAGTCAATTCAAGCCTGAGGATTTGGTATCCTGACAGCTGCACTCTTGGAAACTTAATGGTGAGGGTCCACAGTCAGTAAATATTGGCTCCAAATTCCCACCCTCACACGAAACTAATCAAAGTGAATGCAAATGAATTACTCAACCATTACAACTTCACTGTTCAAAAATGCAGAAATAATGCTGTGATGTGTGCAGTGAACAGTTGTCATTTGAAGATTGCCAGTGTCTACACCCCCCTTCATATCTGGAGAAAAGCACTCATTATGTTGTTGCCTTGATGAGAATCAACCTCCTACCTTTACCTAAACAGAAGGGAAGCAAGTGTGTCTATCCAACAAGAACCAGCTTGAGAGACTAAATCTTACAGAAGTGGACAAACCCACAGAGATGTCCCTAGGAGATTGGAGACAGTGGCTGAGGTCAGAGGCATTCAGCAGGATAAGTGATTGGGAGGGAACAGGCACACAGTGGTGGCAGCTAATAGATTTGCTCCATGATCCTGGTTTGGTCTAAAGATCTTAGGCTTGTACAATTCTTCTCAATTTTCTAAGCCAGGTTCTCTAGATTTCGAATTATGTAGGCTACCCATTTAATAACTTTTCAATAATTTATTTTCTTTTAAAGTTAGTCAGAGCCACCTTTGTTATTTTAATCAATAGTCATGACCGATGTATCTTATTATGGGCATGCATGCAAATATGTATGTACGTAATGTCATAACTCATTTTGCTGGATGGATTCTCCTGACAATTAATAAAATATTAGCCATACATAAGACTTTATCCTTATTTCCCTTTATGCGATTAGTATCAGTGATTTTTATCTATTTATTGTCTTCAGATTTCAAATATCGAAAAATAAAAATCCAAAGATAGACATTTGAACTTTTTCTATTTCTGATAATCACTATTTTTGTTCTCAAAATCTAACAATATTTGTGAGATACTAACAGACAGAGGCTCAAAATTTACTCATTAACATGCTTACACATTGTCAGAAAGGGTTAATAAATTATTGTTGCAAATTTAGCAAATAAGTAAATTAATATTGTTTCTAGTCCTTCTCCATTTATAGTAGTTAACTAAGTCTTATCAAATAATCCTTCAGGTTTTTTTTTCATTCCATTGCACCTAGTAGAGTCTCATTTTCAAAACTCTCACTCCCTAATCACCTCCTACCCAGATAACATTACTCAATCATTTAGTAATCATTTATTAAGTACCAATTATGTGGTACCAGGCATTTGTTAATTAATGCAATACACATGGACTTTTCATTTTGCAAGCCTTTTCCTCTATGGGAAGTAGACAATAAATAAATTACATAACAAATGTGTGTGTGTGTGTGTGTGTGTGTGTGTGTGTGTGTGTGTGTGTGTTTGACACGTGTTATAAAGAAAACACATGGAATGCAGAGATGGAAAATAACTGAATAACTCAGGGAAAGGATGGTAAGGATCAAGACCTCTCAAAAAATGTGACATGTGGAAAGAGACCCAGATATTGTATAAAGGAATTAGTCTGAAAAGGATGGGAGCAGGTATGTGTATGTGTGTTGGATAGGGGAAAGGGCAGAGAGAGAAGTAGAATATGTGACAATATCTGTACTGGAAAGTTTGGAATACATTAGAAGCTGACACAAAGTCCATGTGGCTGAATTTTGGGAGCTATGGAGAAATGGCAGGAAATGACATTGAAGAAGTGGGCAGACATTTCATGTAATAATTGACTGTCCATGGTGGAATTTTAAGTTTATCCCGAGGACAGTGTGGAAATAGTTGAAGCGTTTAAGTGACATGATTTGAAGTATTTTTGTTAAGCTGGCTAATATTGGGAGACTAAATTGAAGTTGTTAAAATTGCAGTCAGGAAGAAGAGTAAGCATGCAAGCGATGATGCTGGTTAGACTAGAGTGGTGGCAGGTGAGAGGTGGAGAGAAGTTGACTCAATATATTTTTGACACAGAAAATACAGAACTTGATTGACAGTCTGGAGTTAAAGAAAAGTGAGAAAAAAGGGTGACTTCATGTCCCAAATACATAGTAATTTTAAGAGCTTTGAATAAAATGCAGTTAGTTTTACTCTTTTGTACTGCCTCTCCATAAAGATCCTTCTCTCTCTCCTATCTCCACCCTCTTCCCCCACCACCAAATTTGATGTTTATTTTGTGATTATATAGGTCAATATTCTGGTTTGTAGGAAATAATAAAGTATCTGGAATTGGTGGAACTTGATTTTAACAGCCTACTCTCACATGGTTAGGAAAAATGAAGTTTTTATTTGTACCATATTTCTAACATGCTTGTAAATTTGAGATTATTTCCCAAAAAAAATGTATAAAATGTCATAAGAGGTGCCACAGTATTCCCGTAGAGAGTGGCCCACATAAGAAGAGTTCACAAGACATAATCACCAAAGATACAACGCAACAACTCACTCTGAACAAAGTCAGGATTGCTAGAGAATAAGCAACTGGCCAACTCATAATAAGAAAACATTTTGATTTGAGGAACCCTATGATACACTTTCAATCTAAGTCTAGATTCAACTCTCCAAACACCTCCCATCACACAGACTTTAACATCCGAGTTTTCTTTGCAGCCTTAAAACCACTACAAGGCATGACAACTTCTCAACCCTCATTTTCAGTACTGCCTTTGGATCTTCCTGCACGTTAGCAAGTCATTTCACAAACATTTCACAAACCTTAAAACACAAGGATTTTCTTTTGTTTTGTTTTTTTGTCTCTTTAGAACATTTTTTGAAAGTTCAGCAACTGTCAAACAGGAATTAGTGGAGATAACGTGCCACATGAGGATGTAGTACTGAGGAAAAGAATGCCTACCTTTGCTCAAAGTTGGGGTCTCCCAAGTCTTCGATGAGATGAGGTACTCCAGAGAGCTGTACTGCCTCCTCTAGAGCGAGGTAATTTTGGAAGGCCTTTTAAGGGATCTGGAAATCTCGTCAGGACAATTAGGCATGGGGAGGAAAACCTGTCCTATCTCCGCTCTCTGTCAAGTTGGACCAGATCAGGCTCTAGTTTGGCTTCAGGTGAATCTCATCACCCTCCAGGAGTCCTGGGTTCAGACCCAGCTCCTCCCGGGCCAGCCTCAACAGACCAAATCTCTCAATCTGGTTTGTAGATGTCAGGCCTGGCAAAGAGGCAAAGATAGGCCCCTTAAACCTCCAGCTCATGAAGTGGGAATGCTGGCCAGGCCATAAGTGTAGCTGGTTTATAACTTTTAAATTTTTACACATAGGATTTTTCATCTTCATTTGGACTCTAGTCCTAGACCTGAAATGTTAGAGGTGGGACTGCTCGTCTCTTAGCGTTCTGTTTTCCAGCTGCTTGTTCCTTCATGCCTCCAAGCTAATTCCCACCTCAGGGACTCTCACCTGCTGATCTTTCGACTGTAAAGCTCTTGCCCCAGCACTTGTGGCTCAGGTGTGACACCATTCAGGCCTTCTGCCACCTCCTCCCCAGCAATCCTATGTAAAATAGAACATCTGTCTCCCTTTGTTCTCTCTGTTTGCTCTGCTTTATTTTGTTCATAGCACTTAAGAAGTGTGATCAAACAATACAGTGAACATTTAAATTAAAAAAAAAATGTAATTACAGTAGAAGACACATTGCCATTAATCCCCCTCAAAATACTCCCTCTCACTTCGAACATTCTGGCCACTTCCTGAAGCAGTTCTGGAAGTCCTCTTTCTTGACTGCCTTTGGTTGCACTATCATGGCTGCCTCGATGTCTTTAACCAATTCAAAACATTTACCTTTCATGGTCATTTTGACTTTGGGGAAGAGCCAGAAATCTCATGGTGCCAGATCCAGTGAATAAAGATGAGGACACACCATAATTTTTTTATTTGACAGAAGTTGCCGTACCAGAAGTGATGTGTAATATGGAGCCTTACTCTTATGATCAAACATACAGTGAATGCTGCTGCCAAGTGCCATCCAATGGAAAGGTAGGGAATCTTCAATACAAGAAGTGGCATGTCAAAACTTAGTAACACTGTGTGACGAGTTTCAACTTGTTTGGTGCAATCAGTCAGGTATGAGCTACGGTTAAGAGAGCGTGTGTTTTAAAGTGTGCTGTAAATCATCCTCCATCATGACAACACTCTGTGTCACACTTCGCTTCTGGTATATGGCAATGTCTGTCAAATAAAAACATTATGATATGTCCTCATCCACCTTATTCACCAGATCTGGCACCGTGTGACTTCTGGCTTTTCCCCAAAGTTAAAATGATTCAGGACATCGAGGCAGCCATGACAGTGCAACTAAAGACACTCACGAAAGAGGACTTCCAGAACTGCTTCAGAAAGTGGCAAGAACAATGGGATAAGTGTGTTTGAAGCAAGGGGAGAGGGGGTGGTGCTAGTGTGCTTTAATGTATTCTGAGGGGAATTAATGACGATGTGTCTTTACTGTAATTTTTAAAAAAATTTAAACATTCATCACACCTCATAGATACAGCAAAACAAAGAGCATTTCGTGGGAGAGATCATCTGGCAAGCCCTGCTCCTATGTACACAGTGTCCCAAGAGGCCGGGAAACCTTAACTGCTGGCCAGTGTACAGAACTGACTGTCTGATAAGCAAGGTTCCCATGGAGCTGGGAGACCTTGACTGCCTGCCAGCTCCTCTGCCTGTGGGCCAGGTCCCTACATCCCACCCCTTAGCAGTCATCGCTCCTGGACTCTTGTGGCTTAAAGATGTAAATGGTAACCAGACACCACAACAACAATATAAGAAAAGGAAAAACAGTACCAGGCCCAGGAGGAAGACAGTGATACTCAAAAACTTGAGGAGCCAGGAGGGAGTCAGGGAGGCTAACCAACTGGAAAAGGGGTCATGTGCTAACTCGTCTATTGCTTTAATGTGCATTTGTGTCAAAGTGTAACTTATGTTGGCATGATAATCTGGCATGTAGACACAGCACTCAGCTCCCACCAGGGCACAGGCGTCCCCTTGGGCTGCAGTGAGGGAATCTACGGCCATTCTATCCTGTAGTAAGTACTACCTTCCGCAGTTGGGTGTTTTCTTCATTTAACAGGGCTATAACTTGCTGGCAAGTAGTAAGGGCTCAGGCAGAGTGATTAGAGAAGGCAGTGATTTGTAGCTGTAAGTAGATAGGTGCTGCCTGAGGAGAAAAGATGGCCACAGGGCAAAACCACCATACTGCACGGGCTATGCGGTATCTGGCCTTCACCGCACTCCAATTGCACGGCGATGTAGAGAGGATCTTTTTAATGGTTGCTGGTAGGTAGGACCTGCCCCAGGTGTACGTACCAGTCCAGTTGTATGGTAGATATGGTCATCCCTGGGTGCCACAGGTCCATAACCAATCCCAAAAGGAGCTGTAGGTGCTAGTGTGCTTTAATGTATTCTGCCAACCGAACCGTTAATAGTGAAGTTTAGTGTCAGGTTGCAGAGAGGCATTGGCGTCCACCCCACAACCTGGGAGGGCTCAGCACTATGTTTTTCTATGCATACAGACACGGGGGCTATGTATTCTATCTCTACGGCACTCAGCCTTCATCCTAGTCCATCATGTATGGCACGGTCGTACCTTATTACCTGCTCCCTGATGAGGACAAGAATGTGGAAGTGGGAGACATTCTGGAAAACACAGGCGGTGGCATTTTTCATAGGGATTTGGTCCCATGATACAGTGTTATTATAGGTGGATGCCCAATATCGGACAGCATCCCATTCAGTCCAGTTCCCTGCTTGAAGGCGTCATGAGGCCTGAAGCCAATGACAGGGACAGGTCTGAGCAAACCCCGCAGACCATTTGATTGTAAATGTTTGCACTATCTGTGGCTAATCCAGGAAGAAGTTACTTGTTACACTAAGGATGAAAAACGAGGTGTTTTCTGGGGACTAACAGCAGGAACTCTTGCCCATCTAATAAGATACATGCAATTTGATCAGTGGTAGACAACACCATGCCTGGAGAGGGCTGTCTGCCAGGCTTTGCATACCAAATTTTATTTCCTGCCACAGAAGTGGGCTGCAGGCTTTGGTCTATGGTCAGGATAAACATAATAACCGTCCATAGGGTCACCATAGGGAACCCTGCTTTATCATGGGCCTGGGGTTCTGAATAGTGACGTGGGAGGGGTTTTTAAAAACAGAGGTTGGGGATATTATTATTCCTTGTTCTATACTAATACCCCATGGAGCTAGGATCCCCAACCATTGTGGCCTGTTTTGCCAGTGCCATGGCCAAGAGACCATATATATCCCCGTGGGTAAGTCTTGTGGCAATGGCAAAAGGAGTTTACTTTTGGTGCCTTTCTGGGCATGAGACTCTGGGCATGAGACCTGAATTTGGAGCGCCTGGTAGGGCCCAGCTGTCAGGAAAGCATAGGAGCTGAGTCTTTCTCTTCTAGGGAAACTGAAGGTCTGGAGGGCTTGATGCAGCAGGTGGTCCACCCCTGGAGGGAACTGGTCTCTGTTTTCAATTGTTCTTTTAACAGTCCATTGCATCATTTGTTTAGACTAGCAGCAATTGGATTTAGGGCAAATGAAATGACCATACCATGTCATGCTGTTCAGCCCAGATCTGATAAGGACTCCAGAAAAGGGTGTCCCATTGCCACTGTTAATATGTGATGGGAGCCCATCAGCCATACTTAGGCACTCAAGCCTCTCGATGCTGTTCTGTCGTGTGGCCCATTTACTTGGGAAGGCCTGCAGGAGGCCAGTGCCTGTATCCACACAAGTCAGGGCATATTTGCAGCCCTCCGACAGGGTAAGTGGTCTTGTATCATCCACCTGCCAGCAACAAACAGGTTCATGTTCTCTGCTGATGTGCCCCATGTGTTGCCCCAGTTGTTTAGGGTGTCATCGATGACATGCAGTTATTGTTGACAGACAGCTTTGAGGTCTTCTGTTGACACATCGAGGTTGTACTCTGTGGCCAGCTGGAAGAAAGTATATTGTCTTCAGTGGCTGCTCTTATTACGTAGCCATTGTGCTCTTTCTTGTTTTGGCGTTAGTTGGGCCCAGCAAAGGCAGGCGAGGCTGTCTGCTTCATGAATTCTGGGTCAGGTATTTCACCCTGCGTGAGCTGGGACATAGTATACTGTGACAATTTTTCACTGTACTACTGTCCATATGTCCTGCCGTGAAGTCCTTGCCCTACAGAGGTCATTTTGCAACCATCCAGTCATTTGTAGCCCAGGTGGGGAGCCATTGAGTGAGGTCTTAAAGATTGCCCAGCTGTGGGCACACAGGGTGATATCAGCTGCTTCTAAGACAATCACCACCCATACTGCTTGTAGTTCAGCCCATTGGCTGCTTTGCCCCATTTCAGCATTCCCACCATAAGGTATCGGAGAGGTGCTGCAGAGCAACGGCAATCCATTGGGGCGGTTTCCCTACTGCAGAGACATCTGTGTGCCAGGTATCTGGTTGGATGGTCCCCCGTCCTTCCTTCATGGGAGATGGTTGTATGTCCATATCAGGGGAGTGAGCAGAGAGGCCCAGAGTGAGATAGGTCACAGGTTCCAGGACAGCATACATTTTCTCACTGAGGGGGCTGATTGCAAAGGTGCTGCGCTGCTGTAAATACGCATGCCACTTAGTCAGAGTTAGTGTCTGTGAAGTACCTGAATGCAGCTTCTGCAGCGTGTCCTCAATCCATCCAGCAAGCGGGAGGGAAGTCTTTGTAGTGCCAGGAACTATGCTGATGAATGGTTTGCACTGGTAAGGACGTGCTACATGTACTGCACAGAGCTGTTTTTCGATGGGGCTGTAGTGTTGTTCGGCTCCTTTCCATAATTGCAACCAGAAGCCAAGAGGCACACACAGTCCATGTTGCCATTGCCACGGGCCCCAGCCAAAACCCTCTGTGGCACTAGCCCCATCCAATTCACAGGGCATATCAGGGTGGATAATGCTCAATGTCTGCACCTGTTCAACTGCCCATTTTGCTGTAATGATTGCCTCGGCGTGTTGGGTTTCCCAACCCCGAGGCAGCCCCTTCTTAACCAGTCTATATAACAGCCTAAGAATTTGGGTCAAGTCTGGGATGAACGGTTGCCAATAGCCCAGGGGGCCCAAAAAAGATTGCAACTAGCTAACAGATGTGGGGAGGGGAAAAGCCTGTATTTTGTCAATAACTGCTTCCAGCATGACTTTCATCTTACCCGCCCACATGACACCCAAGAATTTGACAGAGAACCCAGGCCTTTCCACATTGGTACAGTTCACCAACCATCCTCATTGATACAGGTGGGGAATCAGTGTTTCAGCTGCTTGCTCTAGAGACTCACAGGTTAACATTATATCATCTATGCAGTGAAACAAGTGCACTGAGACAGCCTTTTGCCAAAGCTGCAGATCTCTTGCCATGAGGCCATGGCAGATAGTGGGACTGTGTAGGTAGCCTTGGGGGAAGATGGTAAACACCCACTGTTGCCCTTCTCATGTGAAGGCAAATTGGTCTTGACTAGCTGGATCAATAGCTATACTAAAAAAAGCATTAGCCAGATCTATGACAAAATGTTATGTTCCTAGGACTCATTCAGTGTCATCTAGGAGGGAAGCAAAATTAGGCACAGCTCCATACAAGGCGGGGGGGAGAGGGGCTGGTGATTCCTAATTCAATTCCCTATAATCTACAGTCATCCTATACATATGATACATCTACAATGCCAGCAGGTTTTCGGCTCGGCCACACATGATTATTGAAGGCGTTGTGGGTTAGGAGAACAATGCCCACTTTTTCCAATTCCTGTATTAGCTTGGGTTATCCTCCCCTCCACAGGTGATATTGCCGGATATTTGTTATGGGACATGGAGATGGGAGTCTCACTGGAGACCATTTGGCATGTCCCCGGGTGATTGCCTTCACCACCCTATATTGTAGTCTAAATTCCCATGCCATTGTGTTAAGTGTAAGGCTCACCAGAATGTCTATGCGCGAGATGTATTTGGGTATGGATGAGGTGTGCACTGCATATCCTTTAAGGGGAAGTCAGCCAATTTGTAAGACTAAAGGTATTTTTTTAGCCCTAATAATGCTTTCTCCATAGCCATCTATGGCCAGACTAGGACCCTGGAAATGGTGGGGGTTGCCATATAACAAAGTACATTCAAGTCTGGAATGAACAAGAGCTAAAACCTTCTGTTTATTCCTGGAAGACGAGAGGATGACCAGCTCTGCATGAAGCCTGGGGTCCCCAGTGTACACCCTGCCCTGGATGGAGCCTGGGGCCTTAACCTCCATCCTACAGCAGAGGGTACGGCTCCTGTCACCCCTCCTCTCTAGGTGATGCCATGGGCTGAGTTGCCTTCTTCTTTGGAAGGAGACCACCTCTGGGTGGCATTTTGCAGAAACGTTTCTCTTTGAGTAGCTTCTGCCATGATTTTACTAAGACCGCATTTGGTTGTCTGTCAAATTGCTCCAGAGCAGCCCCTGCTTGGAGCAGGTCCTGCCATATTTGCTTATGGGTGACACAAATAGGCCCCCCTTTCTCGTTTTATTTGGCCTTCTTAACCTGCCGTGCCCCCCCTCCCCCACCAGCAGTGGCCTCTTTTGGTGTCTCCTAGGTCCGCTGCTATTTGTGCAGCACAGGAGATTGCTGGCCCTAACAGGGGACTCAAGATGGAAACCACGGTGCCATACTGTTGGTTAGGGGCGGGCTGTCAGATGACATCCTTAATGCCTGCTGTGAAAAATTCATTATCAGGCTTGCTGAAGTTCTGAGAATAGACCACATGTCTCATTCCCAGACTTCGAAGAACATCCTGCAAAATTCTTCCATCGTCTGCCACCTAATGGGTACGTTCCCTTCATTAGGTCAGGCTGCCTTGCAAGCAGCGATTCACCAGGGAGGAGTAAAATTGTCTGCTCCTCATCGATGGCCACATAAAGCTGCTGCCTCATTACCAATGCAAGCTTACTCATCTCAGTCACGTTCAGAATGACTCCTTCTGTCCCGTTATCCCTTAACCGGAGCAGCCATTCCAGCAGACTTTCTCCAGCTTTCTGTCTAAAGCGATTGTCCAGCTCAATCAATTCAGCAGCAGCATATTCTCTCATAAGGTAAATAGTCTCCTCACAGGTGCCGGCAACTTATCAGAGTCAGATATCTGCAGTGGTCCTGTTTTGTTTTCCATTGTTGCTGCAGAATTGGACGAGCATACACGTTGCACGTCTCGTACATCCCTTTCTGGTATATCCTCCCATATTTCTTCTGCATCATCTGAAGAGGTATCTAACGAATCCCAGGCCTTGGGATCCCAGTTGGGGTGGGTGAGCACGTGGCGGACCCTGGCACGGGGTAACTGACAGCCCTATTTTGGGCAAAGTGGCAGGCCACACTTTCCAGCTGTTCATTTACCTTCCTCAACCTTTCTGACATAGCTTCCTTGGCATCGGCTTTCATCAACCAAACCTCCCTTTCTAAATGCAATTCCTCTCGTCACATAGGTACCTGTATTCTGGCCTGCAGCTCCATTTAGATGGCTTATGAGGTCTGACAATTAAGATCGCAAATTTATTGCAGCGATGTTTCTAACGTTTTTTGATATCAGAGGGATTATTCATTATGAATTTGTACCAACTGGACAGTTAACCAAGTTTAATATTTGGAAGTGCTGAAAAGGCTACATGAAAAAGTTAGATGACCTGAACTTTTCGCCAACAATCAATGGCTTTTGCATCGCGACAATGCACCAGCTCCCACAGCACTGTCTGTGAGGGAGTTTTTAGCCAGTAAACAAATAACTGTACTGGAACACCCTCCCCACTCACCTGATCTGGCCCCCCGATGACTTCTTTCTTTACCTGAAGATAAAGGAAATCTAGAAAGGAAAACATTTTGATGACATTCAGGACATCAAGAGTTATATGATGACAGCTCTGATGGCCATTCCAGAAAAAGAGTTCCAAAATTACTTTGGAGGGTGGACTAGGCACTAGTGTCAGTGTTTAGCTTCCCAAGGGGAGTTCTTCGAAGGTGACCTTAGTGATATTCAGCAATGAGTTATGTAGTATTTTTTCTAGGATGAGTTTGTGAACTTAATTGTCTGACCTCGTATTTACGTGCTGTTAGCAGTCATGCCATGGCTGCTGCCACCGCATGGCCAGCTTTCCTTTGCTCTAAGCCTAGGTCCTCGGCTATGGTGCTCAGTAATTGCCGCAGCCCCACCAGCATTTTTGGGGCATCTCCACACTCACACAGCTGCCCCTACTCATTAACTATGGATGCTACAGTCCCCCACACAGAGGACCTGGGCCATCACAGGATTTCCCCTGCAGAACTCTCCTTCTCTTTCCCCACATCCACACAGCCATGGTTGTTTGCTGGTCTCCTTGCTGGCTGACCAGTTGTTCTGTCTGAGTCCAACTTGTTCCAAGATTTATCCCGGAGAAGCCAACCAGTCCAAAGAACACACCAGGTGGCTGAGGGTGAGACAGGTTCATTGAGATTTACTGACCGGGGAGAGTCTCCGGTGGCGGAGGAAGGCTGGAGAAGTGGTGGTCTGCACACAGGCGGAGAAGCAAGGTTATATAGTATAGCAAAACAAAGAGCATTCCATGGGAGAGACCATCTGGCAGGCCCTGCTCCTATGTACACAGCGTCCCAAGAAGCCGGGAGACCTTGACTGCTGGCCAGCATTCAGAACTGTCTGGTAAGCAGCATTCCCATAGAGTCGGGAGACCTTGACTGCCTGCCAGCTCCTCTGCCTGTGGGCCAGGTCCCTATAGGTATGTGTGTAAATACAAGGTGTGGCTTCTAAGTAGCTCATTTGACCTTGGGCTAATCATTTAACATTTTGAGGTTTAGCAGGAAGAATTAAGGTGAAATAATCAGTAAGTACAGTGAAAGTTATACATCAATGTTTTGTGACTTCCTCAAAGGGGGCAAAGTTTCAAGTTGATGCATGTGTTTGTCAAGACAGTGTAGTGAACAAAAAAGAGGGGCTGTATGCCTGGTTGCTTAAATACTATTTTCATGAGGTAAGATCAGGAAAATATATTATTTTCTTACTGGCACATGGGCCTAATGGGATTTCACAGTTTATAAAGGTGATGATTTTCAAATATTGATAAGTTTCAGAAATGATTAGTTCTTCATGGGGAAATATATTACTATAACCAGCTTATGCTGAAGTAGTTCATCTTTTTAAGTATATAATCACAATAAATTAAGCGGTGGCATTTAAATTATATCTTAAGTTTAGTTTTTAAAATCACCAGATAGATGCTAATGACTGTGGCACGCAAAGTGATAAAAGGGTTTCTGCAAGATTTCAGGTCTTGTTATTCAATCAAACAGTAAATCTAGGTCCTGCTGGGAGAGGACTTTGCTGGTGGAATGAGGTTACTAATCAGCTGACTTTAAAATAGGGAGAGCATCCTGGATTATCCAGGTGGACCACGTCTTATCACTTGAATCTGAGAAGCCAAGAAATTTCTCAGATGGAAGCAGAGAGATGTGGCAGAAGAGAGGTGAGTAGAGAAAAGGGGGACTCAACTCACCAGTACTGTCTTGAAGATGGAAGAAGGGAGCCATGAGCCAAGCAAGGTAGGCAGCCTCTAGAAGATAACAAGGACCTCGAGCTGATAGCCAATAAAGAATGGGGATCTCAGTTCTAAAACTGTATAGAATTTATTTCTGCCAACAGCCATAGGATCTTGGAAAGAGATTTATCCCCAGAACCTCCAGAAAGAAATACAGCACTTGCCAAAACCTTGATTTTGGCTCTGTGAAACAAAAAAGTCTCATCTACAAAATGTGAGATAATGAATTTGTGTTGTTTTAAGCTACTGATTTTGTGGTAGTCCGTTCTGCAGCATTAGGACAGTGGCAGAGATGAAATGGTATATTCTGTCATTGTGTAGATTACAACTATGTTTAACTATGTATGCTCACAGGTAGAGAAAGATGAAATGACTTTTGGTGTTTATAGAACTTATTTATTTGTTTTAGAGACATTCTCTTTAGAAAGCATATACTAAGTCACTATATAAGTGACTTAACTTAGTAGGCCCAAGATTAACTTAGTAGGCCCAAGATGGAGCTGTTAGTTTCAGGTGTACAAAACAATATAATAGTTAGACATTTATCATTTATATCCCTCACACAGTGATAACTCCCCTCCCCCCATCTATTATCCCTCTGACATCGCACAGAGCCATTACATTTCCACTGTCTCTATTCCTAATGCTGTACTCCGCTTCTTGTAACGACATATATATATAAAATTGTAGTTGAAGTCAGGTGCTTTTTAATGCCTGTTAGCATTAGTGTCTGACAAAGTGCTCCTACACTGCATGAAAGGGTGCACTTTTTACATAAACTTTAGAATGGTCAGACAGTGGGCATTGACAGATAATTGCTCATTTCTCATCTGATATTTTCTGTCTTGTTAGGAGACTGAGATTGTAATTTCTGTAAGGTCAACTTGGTCTTGGTGCAAAACTGAATCATCCCACTAACCACGATGTTGCTGAAATGCCTTAATAATTAGTTTTGCTTCCCTAACCTTGAACAGCTGAATTTTCATTTCATTAACATTTTTTTCCTTATTACTAAAAATATTTATTCTAGCTATAATGGTAATATAATTTACCAATTTAAATGCTTTGCATCACAGTTATTTTTACAAATATCTTAGCCTCCCTAGTAAATTTAAATCCCTCTTGAGGTCAGCTTTTGTGTGTCATCTTTTTATAGCCCTCGGCACAGGATCTTTCACCAAGTTGACATTGAATATAAAACAGTTGTTTTGATTATGTAGCACAATCATTCACTGTAAACTTTCATGTATTTCTCCACTAATGAGTTGAGAGAAGTCATACCCAGGTTATTCTATTCCTCTCTAGAAAAGAAAAAGAAAAAACTTTACTACTCTCTGAAATATTAGATATGTTCCCTGTTTTATTAAAGAGGTTAATTAAAACAGACAAAAATAACATTAAGTATGTGGACTGAGAATTCCTGATTATTCCTACTTATCTGACCCATATATAAAAGCTGAAAAACTCATAATTTTAGGATTCTAGTGATTGTTCTGTGTCCCTAAAACTTCACTAAATGTTTCCTTGCTAACTACTTATGAAATGATTCTCTAGTTCCATTTGAAGCAGTTAGTCTCCTAGCACTTGCCCTATGATTAGCTACTGTTACCAACTTCCAAATTCCATGGATCGTGCTACCTAAGAGCTACTCGTTTCACTTCTTCACTAGCCCTAGACAATACACTCCTGCCGATTAAGTGAAGGAGACTTGTATGGTTTGCAGAGGAAGTGGAGGGCATTTCCTTTCCCTCTTCCCTTCCTGTGACCTCTTTCCCCTCAAAGTCATTTTCACATAGAGTAGGTGCTATATCTGGATCTACGTTGCAGAACATTTGAGACCACGGACTCCAAAGCTGGACATGTGTTCTAATCCCAGCTCCACTTTGACTTACTGTATAATCTTATACCCTTTGCTTAACCATGCTAAGGTAAGGTTAGTATTAGTGCTTTTGTTAAAGAGGTACATGAGTGACAAGAGTCAAGCTGAGCAATGACTTAAACATAATAGAGGCAATTTTAATGTATCTTATCTTTTTCATCACACCGACTCTCAAACATTATAGAGCTTGGAAAGGAAAAACAAAATCTTAGCAAAAGGATAAATCAATTGGATGCTCCTGAGCCTGTTGCTACAGGAGCCACAAACGCCTGTCATTTGTTGTTGTGTGTGGTTGGCTGCTGCCACCATAGCAGGGAGGCGCTCTTATGGTGGAAGCTTGTGGGGCCTCTGTGGTATTGAATTTTATTCAGTGTAGTCATGTAAAAAAGAAAAATGTATCAAAACTCATTTCACAATGCATATGTTTCTAGTTTTCCGATAACACCTAATTGTATTTTAGTTATATGTAACAAGATTTTCCAATTGTCTCCAACATTAACCATACCTCGGATAATGGCATTTTTGGCATTCAAATATATCCATATTTTCAAAATAAGGCATCTTAATATTTTACACTGAAAATAGTCAATAGTCTCTTAGTGGAAACTCTAATGTGAACTCTCTGATAGGAGCTTTAACATTGAAATTCACAATTCCTTGTCCCTTCAAGCACAAGATTATTAAAGCATTGTATATTGATCACCTTTTGAAATGCCAGCTTTATACCTATGATATATGAATGGTTCTCTAGAGCGTAAGCTTTGACTGAAAGTTGATTCATGTATGATCAGCCTATTTGAAAAATAAATTTTAAACATTCTACGGAAGTGATTTTTTTCATATCCTCTATGTACATGTATAATTTATTGAAACCTTGTATGTTACTTAAACTACAGGATATCAGTCAAATCTCAAAGTAAAAAAAAAAAAAAATCCAGACTTCATTTTTTCATACGGTAGACCTAAAATCCATTATCTCTGTTGTTTGAATGCTCTTTGCTTGTACAACGTTCTACCAATATGAGGTGTTATATTCTCCAATCTCCTAACTACCTACAGGCTGACTGTCTTTAAGACCCACCTAAAACCCTCAAGCCTCACACTGATGAGAATTTCTTATGTAATTTTAATTCTGTGTTCTGCTTTAACTAGATAGAATATTAACTATATTACAAGAAGTTTACTAATATTATCGAAATTGTATAAGGGTATTATTTCTTTCCTTGCATTAATATATCTACATATAAACTCATACAGTTTTACACAGGCACATGTCATAGAGCATGTGCTCTATGTGCAATTAAATGTGTAAGTGCAAGCAGGGCTCAATCATTACATATCCATCATGGTATGACAGTCAAGTCTGCATGAGTAAGTGAATATAACAGATAGCATAATGATATCATCACATATAGTTGTTATATAAGTTTTACATTATTGCATTTCTCTAGTTTTGGAAAGAAATTTAAGAAATTATTAAATATCATTTGTGAATCACTTTGTAACAGTATTCCACTACTTTCATTCGACCTTCTGAATAGAATCTTTAAATTTCAATTATGAAGGTTAAAAAAAATATATGTAAAAGGACAATATGAGTGTCAAAAATTTGATTACTTTCAAAAACTTAAATGTGATTCTGAATTTCTGGAAACTATAAAATAAATATATAACTTAGATACTCATACTGGTATATGAGTCTAACTTGTCAGTCATAACGTGTAATTTCAGATTGTTTTATTCATCAAAACAACTTTTGTTCTCATTGATTGACTGTATTTATAACCTTACAGAAAACAAGAGCAAATGAATTTATTTCTTCTCTATTCTGAGATCAACATAAAATGGTAAAAAATTAAGTAAAACCATAATAATGATGAGAATAAGAAAGGAGGTATTAGAAAATTACTAGAAATCGTGACATCTCAATAAAAGTCTGTGCACAAGTAGAAATTTAAAAATGGATAGAATAAACTGCAGCCCAATGTGCTTCCAGAGGTGAGTATGGACAAGAAGGAGTTCTTTTACTCAAGGGAATTCCAGACTTAAGACTCAGCAATGCTGGGGATGGCAGATTACAGAAGAATCATGATGGGGGGGTTGGGAACAAGGGATTATTTAAAAGTTTTATAGGGATGATTTTCCACACTGCATATCATGCATTATGACATCTTTCTACCAGGTCAGGGATCAGAAGGTTCTAGAG
This sequence comes from Rhinolophus sinicus, assembly GCF_057876585.1. Lineage (NCBI taxonomy): Eukaryota > Metazoa > Chordata > Mammalia > Chiroptera > Rhinolophidae > Rhinolophus > Rhinolophus sinicus. The sequence goes on from NC_142517.1 coordinate 88,340,640, forward strand.
ATCAGAAGGATTCACTTAATGGCAATGCTGAAATCCCCCCATTTGGCAAAAGCTACATGCAGCTCTCTACACAATCTCCCTAAAGCAAAACCCACAACCGCAAATTGACTCAATCCCACCACATGCACTAACTAGCCAATCAACATTTATGTTCCTTTGTGAAATCTGGACAATCAGGGATTATGAGATTTTTAAGAAAGTACCAGCATGAAAGACGTTGTGTGTGTGTGTGTGTGTGTGTGTGTGTGTGTGTGTGTGTGTGTGTGTGAGTGTGTGTGTGTGTGTGTGTGTGTGTGTGTGTGTGTGTTGTAAAATAAGATGCAGGAAGAAAAAGAGGAGTAATAAAATCCAAGTCATTAAATCTCTAAACCACAAACACATGTATGAAAGAGAGATATCAGCATTTATGGGAAGACTTTTGGAAACTAAAATTTTGATGGAAGAAATTCATTTAAAAACAGTAGAAGGGAAAAGATGAAGTCAATTCAATGTCTCAGAAAGTAAGAAAAATGGAGAAAGAGAAAATACAAAGAATTAAGTCATGAGCTCCATTCCAGTAGAATTTCCAGAAAGAGAAACTACTGGAAAGTAGTAATTAAAGAAGATAATACTTGAGAACAGAAAGACAGTAGCATTTACATTTAAAGACACACAGATGAAGAAGCCTACGCATTTCTATATATGATAAACTGGCAAAGGGATTTCGGGGAATTATGCATTATCTTTGTAACTCTTTTGTAAACTTAAAATCATTCCAAAGTACAAAGCATATTTAAGAAAATATTTGAATATTGTTTGTGTATACATTTTCAGATCCATTTCCTACCTTTCCTTTGCAATTGACCATACGAATAAAAAATGAGTCTTGGTTCTTACCTCACACCATTTTCAACAATTAGCTCTAACTTGATCATAGGACTAAATGTAAGCCCTAAATTTATTAAACTTCTATAAGAAAGCACAGAAGAAAAAGCAATGTTATCTTGAATTAGGCCAATAATTCTGAGAAAACCAAAATAAGCATGAGTCAGGAAAAAAAAAAATATATATATATACATATGTATATATGTATGTATTGATTCCACATATAATTGGATTTCATCAACATTAAAAACTGCTTTTCAAAAGACACTGTTAATAACATGAAAATACCAGCTACAAACTGAGATTATTTGGAAAACCATTTTAATAATAATAAAAAAAACCTGTATCCAGAATATGTAAAGAGCTCTTTCAACTCAATAAAAAGATAAATGCCCCAATTAAAAATGGGCAAAAAATTAAACACATGATATATAAATTGCAAATAGGCACACAAGAAGACAATTATTACTGAAATATAGAAAGCTCAATGAGATATCACTGTATCCCATTTAGAATGGCTAAAAAGTAGAAACAAAAATAACTAAAACTGGAGATCAATTGAATCTCTCACACATTGCTAAAAATGCAAATCGTGAAACTACACTGAAAATAGTTTAACGGCTTCTTATAAACAGATTCTTACTATGTGACACAGACATTCTACAAATACCTATGATTTAAGCAGGAGAAATGAAAACACATTTCAAAACAATACTTACATTTAAATATTCATAACAGCTTTATTTATAATAGTCAAAACGTGCAAAAGAACAACACCTGCTGAATGAATAAACAAATTATTTGATACCCATGCAAATGTAACTATCCCACAATAAAACAAAGAAACAAACATACAAACAAACAAAACACTGCTCTTACCCTCAACAACATGGATGAATGTCAAAAGCATCATGCTAAGTAAAAGAAGCCGGATACAAAAGACTGTTGCATGTTGTATGATTCCACATATATAGCTTTCTAAAAGAGGTAAACCTATAGGATAAAAAAAAACAGACCAGTTATTTCCAGAGCCAAGGGTTTGGGGCAGGGGACTGATATCAAAAGTACATGTGGTAAAATCAATAATGCCCCCACCCCCACCAAATATGTCTACATCATAAATATACCTGTAAATGTTATCTGATACGGTATAAAGGATTTCCCAGATGTGATGAAGTTAAGGACCTTGAGATGGGAATATTATCCTGGATTATCCAGGTGGTTCTTTTGTAATCATAGCAAATATTGCCTGAGTCACTGCTAGGTGCTGTTTCTGTATTAGGTACTAGGTATTAAAATGTCTTTTTTGGTTATCACAAATTCCCCCCCCCCCCCCCCCGCACTATAGCCAGAGATTCAGTACATTTATTGTGCTAAGAGCTCCTATTTGTCCATAAAAGAGAGCGAGATAAACACAGCACAGATATCTCCTAAGGTGATTAAATGGCACTCAAACAGCCCTGTGTATCTGGGCTCCATTTGCTCTCCCAGGTACAGAGAGACACACAGCTTGGATGACCTCTGATGTCAGTGTGTTACTGCCTCCAGTCCTGATTCCTGCTTTGTTAAACAGTGTGATGAGCCAGCTATTCAATTTCTTCCGCTCAACTCCAAAGGCACTGTTTTGTGCTTCCAATTATGTAATAGATTCTGCTGTAAGGGGTGACTGCTGATACATTTTTACCACATATAGCCAGGCTTTATATCAAGCAATCACATTAAATAACAACCTAGCAGTTCTTCAAAAGACAGGCAGATAATCTGGCCTGGATGATAAAACATTATACTTTATGATAAATTCTAAATTATAGGCTAATGAAGTTTCTGGGAAAAAGATAGCCCCTGACTGGATTGCATTTTTATTCTGGCATCTGCAATGTTCACCTCACAGGATTCTTATGAACAATTTCATTTTTACAGAGCTTTGAACTAAACCATTGTGTTCACTGGTCTCATAAAAGTTTGATATCTGATTCATCTACTTCTCTTATTTTTACAGAAATTGTACTGAAAAATGGAAAGCAGTGCTTCATGTTTTTATTCTATTACAGTAAAACTTCTAAAATGTCACATATATGGAGCTCTAAATGATACTAATTTTTCTTCTCACAGTTTAGGAGAGATACAGCTTTCTTTCTTTTCTTTTCTTTTTTAATATTTCCTCAATTCTTGTGGGGTTTTAGCTGTATCCCTGTTGCAAGAATTAACTTTTATCTCTTTAGCTTTCCATCAATCTTTCCAAAGTTTCTCAACTCTAGAAAAACACTAATCATTTATTTTGGGATATTATTTCTAAAAAAAAAAAAAAGTATGTTTCAAACCTAATAACTTGAAATTTATACCATACCATTTTATTATGATTTTTTTTTCAAAAAAAGGGCAAATTTGAGAGATTTCACAGTGAATAACTGTATAATCACTAACTTTCACTAAACTTATTTTTCACATACCTATCAATCTCTCTATCCATCCATGAATCCATCTTACTTTGGAAATGTTTCAAGTAAATTAATTGCAGATATCACTAAGGTTTTTTCTAGATACTTTAAAATATACAGCATTACCAGAGTTCAATATTCATTTATAATTTTTTCTTATGATATAAAATTTACATATTACAATGAATTACACATATGTTAAGTGTCCATTCACTAATTTTTGACAAAGCATACAGAAGTGTAACCAAAATTTCTCTCAAGATGTGTGTAAACTATATCCCCATATGTATCTCAGTTCTTGCTTCCAGTCAATATCTCTTACTCCTCCCTCAGGGTGAATTTCAACTCTGATGTTTTTTCCACATTATACTTTAGTAGCTACGTATATCTATATTCTTGAGCCAAGAGATTTAGTGAACTTTGAAACAGAAACTACAAAAACAGAAGGATGGTTCAGAATGACAGATGCAAGATTTCTGAAATCTGCTTCTCCAAAAAATGCAAAAAGAACACTAATAAAAACTGTCAAAATTAACCTTTTCAGAACTCTGGAAATTACTAAAGGCTTGTATCTATCCGAAACACATTTATTTAAAATAAAATACAAATTTCAGTGTTTTTTTTAATGAGCTTTATGTCATTTTAATTTGCCCTAATCTCACTCCTCCTCTCTCCAGCTCTTCAGTCACTTTGAAAACCAGAAACCTTGCAACAATGGTAGTTTTCATAACCAGCATCCTAGAAGCTACTGAAGGAGTAAGAACAGAATACAAGCTGCACAAAAACCTTATCCTCAAGAATTGTCACTATTTGGCCTCTTCTATCAGCTTGATGAAAGCTCCATTATCAGTGTTAGTCTTTATTTGACCTGATTCCAGGAGCTTACTCTGTGGGAATAGCCCATCCCCAAGGCATTTTTGGCAAATAAATGATCAGGGCTCATTGTTTGGCATCCAAACTGACTGAGTTGGAGCTAGTAAGAGGCTGACCAAAATCTTAAAAGGAAACACTGAGAAATGAAATGTCATATTCCTCTGACATATTCCTGGGAATCCGGAAGGTCATGCATATATGAAGGGCTGCATGCACACTCAGGAAAGACACAAGAAAGCCCTAATCTCTCACTTCTGACTGACCTTGATGTTCTGCTCAAGCTGTTGTAAAGTACCTGTCAGACCATTGAACAATATACCCCAAAACATACATGCAACCCTTTGGCAAAGGCTGGGAGAATTATTGGTTCAAAGAATTTAAGGAAATCTCTGTTCAATTATTAGCCAACAACTGAACAAATGAGAGCTTGCAGTGGCCTCACATGACAAAGAGTACAGACTTCAAAGATTTAGTTCAGCAAAGTCACTAAATAAACAGAAACAACAGCAGCAAAAACAACATATCCTTGGGGGAGGTGGTATTTGATTTCCAGAGTTGCCACATTACATTATTTTTAAAGATCAACTTTTTAAAAATTAATATGCTGGCTGTAATCTACAGGGCATGCATTCAGAAAGTAACTAAAACATACATAGTAAAAGAAATGAGAGAATTAAAATAGTATACCAGAAAATATCTATGTAATACAAAAAAACAAAATGAAAAAATAGAAAAATAAATTAGAATTATACAAAGAAATTAGCAAAATGACAAACATAAATCCTACTTTATCAGTAATTACATTAAATGTAAATGAACCAAATACCCCAACTCAAAGGCAGAAATTAACAGAGTAGAGTTTTTTAAATGATCCAATAATATACTATCATACAAAAGACACTTGTAATCACAGACACAAATAGGTTGAAAGTACAAAGATGTAAAAACTTTTACTATGCAAAAACTGCCCCAAACAGAGCTATAGTGGTCATGGTATCTTCCACAAAACAGACTTTAAAACAAAAAAATTTTACTTGGGAGAATATTGTAAAGTAAAAAAAGCGTCAATCCTTCAGGGAAATGTGAAAAATTTAAACATATATATACATAATAATGGAGCCCCAAAATACATAAAGCAAAAAGTGACAGAACTGAAGGTAGAAATAGAGAATTCAAGAATATAGTTGGAGACTTTAATACTCAACTCTCAATGCATGAAACAGCAAGACAAATATTAATAAGGAAATAGACTTGAATTGCACTATAAACCAACTATACCTAAAACATAACTATAAAATATTTTACCCAAAAATAGCAGATTAAACATTCTTCTCAGGTGTACATGGAACATTCTCCAAGATGTATTATTGTTATAACATAAAACAAGCTTCAATAAATTTAAAAGGATTGAAATTATACAGTCCTCCCCCCTTGGCCATATGGAATAAAACTAAAAATCAATACAGAAGAAAATTTGGGAAATTCAAAAATATGTTAAAATTAAGCAATTTAATTCTAGATAATAAATGGTTCCAAGAAGAACTAACAAGAGAAATTTTAAAATACTTTGTGATCGATGAAAACAAAAACAAAACATACCTAAATATAGTGGATGTAGATAAAGCAGTGCTTAAAGTTAAGTTTTTATCTTCAGACAACTGTACAGGTATTAAAAAATAAAATAATTTCAAATCAATAACCTAACCTTCCACCTTAAGAATTTAGAAAAAATAAAGAAGGAACATTCTCAACTTGATAAAGACTATCTACAAAAAAACCTATAACTAATATCATACTTAATGGTGAGAAATTTGAAGCTTTCCCACTAATATTAGTTATAAGGCAAGAATTCTCCCTTCATCACTCCTTTTCCACAACATACTGGAAGTTTTTACACATACAATATGACAGGAATAGGAAATAAAAGGCATAGATTGAGAAGGAAGACATAAAACTCTCTTTGTTTACAGATAACATGATCATATACGTAAAAAATCCAAAAAAGAATCAACAAAAGAAAAAAATGAAATGCTGGAACGAATAAGTAATTATAGCAAGGGTGCAGGATACAAGGTTAATATACAAAAGTCAGTAGATTTCCTATATATCAACAATGAACAAGTAAAATCGGAAATTTAAAACACAAAACCATTCATATTAGCACCCCAAAAATGAAATACTTAGGTATAAATCTAACAAAATATATACACGATCTATATGAGGAAAACTATAAAATTCTGATCAACATAATCAAATAAGAACTAACTAAATGGAGAGACAGTCAATGTTCATAGGCAGGAAGACTCAATATTTTAAAGATGTAATTTCTGTTGATCTATAGATTCCATGCAATCCCAGTAATATTCCCAACAAGTTATCTTACAGATGTCAACAAACTTATTCTAAAGTTTATATGGAGAAGCAAAAGACCCAGAATAGCCAACACAATTTTGAAGGAAAAAAACAAAGTTGGAAGACTGATGTTACGTGACTTGAGGATGTATAGAACTACACTAATCAAAACAGCGTGGTATTGGTGAAAGAATACACAAATAGTCAATGGACCAGAATAGGGAGGCCAGAAATAGACTCATAAAAATATAGCCAACTGATCTTTGGAGCAAAGGCATTACATACAATGGAGCAAAGGGCGTCTCTTGAACAAATGATATTGAGATAACTGGACAACCACAAGCAGAAAAATGCATCTAGACACAGACCTTCCACCAGTCACAAAAAAATAATTCAAGATGGATCATAGACCTAAATGTAAAACACAAAACTATTAAACTCCTAGATGATAACAAGGAGAAAACCTAGATGACCGCATATGGTGATGCTTTTTTAGATACGACACCAAAGATACACTGATGAAATAAATAATTGATTAGCTGGACGTCATTAAAATTAAAATGTCTGCTCTATGAAAGACAATATCAAGAGAATTAGAAGCCACAGACTGGGAGAAAATATTTGCAAAAATTTCATCTAACAAAGGATTGTTATCCAAAATACACAAAGAACTCTTGAAAGTTAACAACATGAAAATAAATAGCCTGATTAAAAAATGGGCCAAAGACCTTCACGGATAATTCACCGAAGACATACAGATTGCAAGTAAGCATATGAAAAGATGCTCCACATCATATATCATCAGGGAAGTGCAAATTAAAATGAGATACCACAACACACCTATGAGAGTGGGCAAAATCCAAAACACTGTCCACACCAAATGCTGTGTAGATGTGGAGCAATAGAAACTTTCATTCATTGCTAGTGGGAATGCAAAATGGTACAGCCACTATACAAACTAGTTTGGCATTTTTTTACAACACTAAACATACTCTTATATGATCCAGCAATCACGCGCCTTGGTATTTACCAAAAGTAGCTGAAAACTTATGTCCACACAAAAACCTGTTAAAAAATGTTTCTATCAGTTTTACTCATAATTGCCACAGCTTGGAAGCAACCAAGATGTCCTTCAGAAGGAAAGTGTATAAACAAACTATGGTACATCCATAATGAAATATTATTCAGCACTAAAAATAAATGAGCTATCAAGCCACGAAAAGACGTGCACACTAAATGAAAGAAGCAAATCTGAAAGACCACCTAACGTATGATTCGAACTATTTGACATTCTGGAAAAAGCAAAACTAGGGAGAACATTAAAAAAAAAAAAAAAAAAAAAAAAAAATCAGTGGTTGCCAGATGTGGGGAGGGTGAGATGAATGGGCAAAGCACAAAGAACTTGGAGTACAGTGGAATACTCTGTACAGTATTATAATTATGGACATGTAATTATACATTAGTTCAAACCCATAGAATGTACAATACCAACAGTGAACCCTAAGGTAAACTATAAATTTTGGGTGATTTTGATGAGTCAATGAAGACTCATCCTTGGTAAAAAAAAATAATAATAATAAAAGAAAAGAAAAAACAACAACAAAAAAACATGCAGTTTTTGGTAAATCATGTAGATTATGGGGGGCAATGCAGGAGGTATATGAAAAATCTCTGTACCTTCCTCTCAGTTGTGTTATAAACTAAACACTGCTATTTAAAAAAATGAAGACTTCTAACAAGTAAAATTATAATTTTTTAAAAAATCTAAAAAACAAACTAAATCCAAATCAAGCAGAAGGAAGATAATATAAAGACTAAAGAAAAATGAAATAAAAAGAGGAAAACAGTAGAGAAAATCAATGAAACCCAAAGTCAGTTCTTTGAAAACAGCAGCAAAATTGGCAGACTTCTAGCTATACTGATCATGGGGGGATGGGGTGAATCACATCATTAAGATAAAAATGAAAAAAAGGTTCATCATTACTATCTTGAAGAAAAAAAGATGATAAGGGGAAAATACTATGAACTATATACCATGTTTCCCTGAAAATAAGACGTAACCGGAAATAAGCTCTAGCAAGATTTTTCAGGATGATGTCCCCTAACATAAGCCCTAATGTGTCTTTTGGAGCAAAACTTAATATAAGAACCAGTCTTATTTGTGGGAAATATGGTATCAGGTAACTAGATGATATGTACAAATTTCTAATGACAATTATTGATACTGACCTGAGAAGAAATGAAAAATCTATGTGGACTTATAATAACTAAAGTGGTTCAATTAATAATTAAACAAACTTCCTACATAAAAAAGTCCTATCTATAAGGCTTCATTGATGAATTCTCCCAAATGTTTGTAGAATAGTTAAAAACCATCTTTCACAAACCCTTAAAAGACAGAGAAAAGGAAGGAGCACTGCTCAATTCAGCCTATGAGGCCAGTAGTACTTTGATATAAGAAACATAAAAACACACCCCAAGGAATAAAACTATAGATCAATAGCCCTTATGAGTATAGATTTTTAAAAATTCTCAAATACTACTTGCAAACCAAATCCAGTAGCACTTGAAAAGAATATCACAACCAAATGGGATTAATCACAAATATGAAAGTTTGGTTTAATATATGGAAATTAATCATAATACACCATATTAGTACAATAAATGGCAAAACTCACATGATCATTTCAATAGACACAGAAAAGCATTTGATAAAATCCGATGACTTTTCATAGTAAAAGTACTCAACAAAGTAAGGCTTTTCTCACTCTGACAAAGGGCATCAATGAAAATCCGTAATTCTCATTATATTTAATAATGAAAAACTAAATGCTTTCCCCTTAAGATAAGTAATAACAAAGATATCCATCACTTGTATACAACGTTGTACTGGTGATCTTCGACAGAGTAATAAAGAAAAAAAAATAAAGGCATCTAGAATGGAAAGAAGTAAAACTATTTCTATTCACAGAAGACATGACCATGTACCTAGAAAATCCCAAGGAATCCAAAAAATACCATTAGAACTAAGAAAGTTCAACAAGGTCGCAGGATATAAGATCAGTACACAAAATTCGTTTGTATTTCTATATACTAGAAATGAAGAATCGAAAAACAAAATTAAGAAAATAATTCATTTTACAATAGAATCACCAAAAATACTAAAATGCTTAGGAATAAATTAACAAAAGAAGTGAAAGACTTATACCCTGAAAAAGAATGAACCATCACTGAAAAAAAGGTTAAGAAGGCCTAAATAAAAGACAAGACAACTCTTGTGAATGGATTAGAAGACTAAATATAATTATGATAGCAATATTCCCCAAATTGATCTATAAATTCATGTATTCCCTTTCAAAATCCCAGCTACCTCTTTTTGCATAAATTAACAAGTTGATCCTAAAATTTATATGAGAATACAAGGAAACCTAAATAACCAAAACAATCTTTTAAAATAAGAATGAAATTGGAGAATGCGCACTTTCTATTTTTTGCATCAATTTCACTGTGACTTTGGAATCAAGCAAAAGCAACACAGATAGTTATTCCTGGAATCTAAAATCCTTTCTCGTTTCCATCCCTAATCCACCGCAATTCCTACGTTGATGCAAATGCATGTGTTTTGGTCAGGCACATATTAACATACATTTTTAGAATTACGTATACAATTTTTATGAACTATTTAGTTCACATTAAAACTCAGGAATGGAAAAGAACCTCCCACTATCTCTCCTTTTCTTTCACATTAGCTAACTACAATTACTAAATATTCCAACCCAAATTTAATATGAGACCCTGGAAGATGGATAAATGTGATTTAATGCTATACATCTTTAAAATATTCCTTAGAATTTTTAAAGGTTATAATACCTTATAATCAAAATTTTAGCATTTGCAAATAACATTATGTCAGTTAATCCAAAAATGTGTTTATCAATGAAATGACTTATTAACATACACTGAGCCAACATATTTTTGTTCTACATTTTATAGACTGTATCCTCCTTGTTTTCTTTCAAGAATAAACTGTGTTGGCCATATAATTATTTGAAATTCATCAGTCTAAGCAAAGAAATTCAAGACTGACATTTCTGTATTAATGAAGTCTTACATATTGAAAGAGAATTAAAATTCTGGAGCTACCAAAGATATTCACACACACACACACACACACACACACACACACACACACACACACAGAATTAATGATGAACATGGCAAGAATAAAGTACAAATGAAGTAAATATTTCACAAAGGTTTTCCTCTCCCCACTCCCAAATTCAGTTTTATATAATTTTATTTCTCATGTTTTGACAGTGATTCTAAACTCTAAGCACACAATGTTCAAAAACATCATATAATATTTAAGGAAAAATGTGTGTTGAATGCATTCCTTATAGCTATTAGCCCCCAGGGAGTCACCTGTGTAAATTTTGCTTCGTGGTTATAAGTCTACACAATACATTCTTAGATACAACTATATTCCTATACATACATATTACACATTTAACTGCTAGTACATGTTTTTTCCTACTGTCATAAACTATTTGAGAATTCACATAGAACCAAGCTTTACATCCCAGAACATTTTAAGCATTTTAATGAAATTAGACATTGTGACTGACAGACTAACTTGGTGGCATTTTTTCCCCAAATAAAATTAATCATTGCCTCTGGGAGTAAGTAAAACTTTCTCTGAATTCAATTTGACCATGCAGATTTTACAACTCACTTGAACTATTTTGCTGCTGGCAAAAAAATCTCTTTGTCAGCCACTGCTGTAAACTTTGCATTTGGCATCTTCTGAACCATGAAGACAAACATAATAACAAAAGAATATGACTAAGAAGCTAAAGGCTTTTGCATCAGTGTTTCTCACATCAGTGCTAGTTTAGCAGATTCTGTATAAGTTTTACCCAGAGGTAGAACTAAGTTAGAAACACCTCCTTTGAAGTTAAAGATAAAACATTATCATTTCCTGCACAGGTAGAGATAAAAGCACAAATTACAAGATACCAGTAGAGTTGAGAATGGCATAGAACACCTCAAGGCATTTTGTTGGAGAAAAAAATGAAAAACTTGGCCAAACATAATAACTGGCACACACATCATTTTTGCCTTGCATTCTGCTACAGTCTCACACCTGCCAAGAAAAATAGTTTTATCTGAATTGGCTATGAAACCATTTTATTTTGATTCAGTCATTTAATGGCTCTGACTCTATGGTGGAACGGTAGAGGAGGTAGATAGGAGACATACAATAAGAAATCTAGGTTAAAAAGTGGGTGTATTAGTCCAGGTTCCCCAGAGAAACAGAATGATGTGTGTGTATATGTGTGTGTGTGTGCAGATTTATTATAAGAAATTGACTCATGTGATATGGAGGATAGGATTTCCCAAGATCTGCAGTCAGCAAGCTGAAGATCAAGGAGAACCAACGGTAGACAGTCTAGTCCAACAGCTTTCAGGCTCAAGACCTAAGAAGAACCAATGTTTCAGTCTGAGTCTGAAGGCTGGAATAAATCAATGCCCCAGCTCACTGAGTCAAGCAAGAGTTCCCTCTTACTTAGCGTTTTTTGTTTCACTCAGCTCTTCAACTGATAGAATGAAGCCCACTTACCTTAGGGAGGGCAATCTGTTTTACTGAAATCTACCAATTCAAATGTTAATCTCGTCCAGAAACACCCTCACAATGCATCCAGAATAAATTTAGGGCAAATGTCAGGGTGCCCTGTGCCCCAGTCGACATATAAAATTAACTACCACATAGGCAAAATGGGATTTAATCATTGAAAGAATAATCAACTTCAACTGGGATATTTTCATGTAAGTTCAGGCAAATGAATTCTGGTTCTACTCAATGAGGGTCATTCTTTAGTCACCCTGTGCCTACTCCTATCATAAATATATCACACTACTGCATTTGCTGTATACATGATTGTATCATCCACTAATTTCTGAATCTCTTAAGGCAGAGCCTTTTTGTGTTATTCGTGAGTGTCCAGCACATAGCCTATAAATTGTTATGCATTCAATAAATATTTGTTGAATGAATTAGTAGATGACCAATTATGGCTTGCAATTTAATTAAATAACTCACAGTGACTCACAGCACTTTTACATGCTTTATCTCATCTGAGCATTATAATCCCAATTTTATAAATGGGTAAATTCAGAGATCAGAAGTTCGCAGAACAAACACTTGAAAAAAGAGCTTCTGAACCCAATATATATATGTAGCACAGTAAGTTTTAGAAAATAATTTTAGTATATGTGCTGCCGAAGCGAGTACAGTTTTAGAAAACAATTAGGAAATTATGGAAGGAAAAAATTAACATAAATTGTTTTAGAAGTTAATAAAATTATAGATACTATTTAAGACTATAAGAGAAATGTGTTTGGTATTTAACATATATTACCTTGTTTAATAGTTTCAAAAACCATATGAGATAGGGATTATCATCACTATTTTACCCATGTGGAAATTGAAATGTTCAAAATTTGTATCACCTGCACAAGATTATATAAATAGTAGCCATTAAAACCAGGTTTTCCACTGAGGTCTGACTGTGCTACTAACCACTGTAAGATGCCAGTGGTTATTCTTTAAAACACCCCCATGAAGAAATGGAATCTCTGTAAGTTTATATTACTCATCTAGCCACAGACAATGAGTAGAGCACAGATTAAAAAAAAAGAAAAATCTGTTCTCTTTTTCCATTCACTTCAGCCTCCACTACATTTTAAGCCCTTCTATGTGTGAGATGGGCACCATAGCCTCACTCATAAACATATACTTTAACAAATAGAAAAAGTTATAGAAATATAGCTACTAAACTGGATTTCCTTCTAACTTGGAGCCATTAAACACAACAAAATTTCCCTCAGTATTGCATATCAACTCTGAGAAAGATACGATAAGTCCAACTTGTATTGACATAGATGTTATAAAGGTAACACTTAGCAAGATTAGTAAACAAGGAAACAATACAATGCATGAAGAAAAGGATCTACACCACAAACAGTATATAGACTTCGTCTACAAATTTTGGCAAATGTTTCCACCAACTCCTCAAAGAGGATATTACTATATCACACTGGCATATTGTAGTAGTTTTTAATAGATGAGAGAGGCAAGTATACGAGGTGTGACCAAAAGATATGGTCAATGTTTTTTTAAAAAAATATATATATATTACATTAAAAGACACATTGCCATTAATACTTCTCAAAATACGCCCCCTCACTTCAAAAACACTTTTCCCATCATTCTTGCCACCTTCTGAAGCAGTTCTGGAAGTCCTCTTTCGTGTCCTTACCTCATCCTCCATCATGACAATGTTCAGTGTCACACATCGCTTCTGGTATAGCGATTTCTGTCAAATAAAAACATTATGGTGTGTCCTCATCCACCTTATTCACCAGATCTGGCACCATGTGACTTCTGGTTCTTCCCTAAAGTCAAAATGACTGTGAAAGCTAAACATTTTGAATCGATTCAGGCAGCCATGGTGGTGGCGTAACTAAAGATACTCATGAAAGTGGACTTCCAGACCTCCTTCTGAAAGTGACAAGAATGATGAGTTAGGTGTGTTGAAAGCAAGGGGGGGCGGTATATTTTGTGGGGGATTAAAGGCAATGTGTCTTTTATTGTAATAATTTTTTTATTTAAACATTCACCATATGTTTGATAACAACTTGTATAGACATACAAACACAGGTATATGTAATTAACATGCAGTTGAGGAAGCTATTTGGTATTCTCCATATAGGTTATTCTGTAGGGTGATTTCAGTTCACTTAACCCTTCCTATGCTATTATAATAACCTTAATTTAGAGAACTCCACCAGATATTTCTACGAACCACTTTGGTAGAACTAAACTGACATTTGAATTTAAGAATTTGATTAGTCAAGTAAGCTATAAGGTAATTGTTTTGAATACTGCCTTCACATTGTAAGGTGCTAAATAGATTAAATTGATCTACAATTTTAAGTTTCCAGTGTACTAAAAAATAAAACATGACATTTTGCTTAACAACCAAAGGAAAAGACAAAAAAAAAAATACTAATTTGGGAAGGAAAACTAAGTTCAGTTAAAACCCATTGACCTTGAGTATCCAGGTTGGAATGCTCATCAAGCTGTTTAATATAAAAGAGATCTCAGGAGATAAATGTGGGTCAGAGTTCAAAATTTGGAAGTCAAGCACTTCAAGTCATTATCCAAGTTTTAAGAAGGAATGAAATCAATCATATTTTAAGAATATCAAAGAATAGAATAAGAATGGTGGTAAAATACAGGATATTGGAGTAGTCCTATCATTGCTGTTGGAAAGAAGAGAATGAGACCAAAAGAGATGCAGTTCCAAGAGAATGAGAAGTCCTACTACTATCACAAAAGACTCAGGAAAGAAGACTTTAGAAAGGAATGTTTGCCAACATTGAATTACATTGAAAAAAGCTAGAAGAAGAGGTGACCTGTAGAAAACAAAACAACACAACACAAAACAAAAAACCGGATTTGATAATTAGGGACATTTTGGTAAATTTCTGCAAAGCAAAGTCAATATTGGATGGGAAATAAGACAAGTAAGAAGTTATAAAAGGGAAAATGGTTGATGAGGGTTAGATATTGGTAGTGCTTTTTAAAAGTCAATGTGCTATATGATCACGATTTAAAAATGCAGATTTGAAGAAAGGAAATAACAAAGTTTAGCAAAAATAAATGAAATATAAACTACAAAGATTATAGAGAAGAATAGTGAAACTAAGAGCTGGATCTTGAAAAAATAAAATTGACAAGCTTGTCACCAGGAAATAGAAAAAGAGAGAACTAAAATAAACGAAATTAGAAATGAAAGAGATGTTACAACTGACACCATAGCAATAAAAGATTCATAAAAGATTACTATGGACTATTATATATCAACAAACTGGACAACCTAGAAAAAAGTTATAAATTCTTAGAAACATACAACCTACTAAGATTGAATCACAGAACATAGAAAATCTGAACAGACCAATTACTAGAAAAGAGATTGAATAATTACAAACTTCCCCACAAACAAAAGTCCAGGACCAGACAGCATCACTGGTGAATTCTTCCAAACATTCAAATAATTAATTCCAATCCTTCTCAAAGTCTTCCAAAATATAGAAGAAGAGGAAACTTCCAAATTCATTTTATGAGGGTAGTATTACTCTAATATCAAAACCAGACAAGGACACCACAAGAAAAAAGAAAAAAATACAGGCTAATATCCCTGATGAACATAGATGCAAAAATCATGAACAAATGTTGCAAGCAATATTCAACAATACATTAAAAAAATCATATACTATAATCAACTGAGACTTATTCCAGGGACACAATGATGGTTCAACATACAAATCAGTCAATGGTATACAACATATGATAAAAATCATATGATGATCTCAATAGATTCAGAAAAAGCATTTGACAAAATCCAACATCCATTTATGATAAAATCTCTCAACAAAGTGAGTATAGAGGGAACACACCTCAACATAATAAAGGCCGTATATAGTAAATCCACAGCTAACATCATATTCAATGATGAAAAGCAGAAACCTTTCTTCTAAGATCAGGAACAAGATGAAAATATCCACTCTGTCACTTTTATTCAATATAATAATGGGAGTCCTAACAAGGGCAATTAGGCAAGAAAAATAAATAAAAGGTATCCAGGTTGGAAAGGAAGTAAAGCCGTTACAGATGAAATAATATTGTATATTTTTAAAAAAAGCATAAAGACTACATCAAAAACCGGTTAGAATAAACAAATTTAATCGAGTTTCAAGATACAAAAACAATATACAAATATCTGTCATATTTCTATGCACTAAAAACAAACTATTGGAAAGAGAATTAAAGGCAACAATCTCATTTATAATTACATAAAAATATACCTTGGAATAAACTTAACCAAGAAAGTGAAAGATCTATACATTGAAAAATCTCAAGAAATTAATGAAAGAAATTGAAGAAGACACAAATAAATGGAAAGATGTCACATATTCATAGATCGAAAGAATCAGTAGTGTCAAAATGTCCATACTACCCAAACCAATCTACATATTCAGTGCAATCCCTATCAAAATACCAATGGCATTTTTCGAAGAAATAGAACAAATGTAGCCATGCATCACTTAATGATGGGGATACGTTCTGAGCAATGTGTCATTAGGTGATTTTGTCATTGTGTGAACATCACAGACTGCACTTACACAAGCCTAGATGGTATCGCCCACTACACACCTAGGCTGTATGTACACACCTATTGCTCCTAGGCTGCAAACCTGTACAGCATGTTACTGTACTGAATGCTGTAGGCAGTTGTAGCACAATGGTATTTGTGTATCTAAACATATCTAAAATGAGAAAGGGTACAATAAATTACAGTATAACAAATAAAAAATGGTACACCTTTATGCAGCACTTACGGTAAATGGAACTTGTAGAACTGGAAGTTGCTCCAGGTAAGTGATTGGTGGGTATATATGAAGGCCTAGGACGTTACTGTATACTACTGTAGACTTTATAAACACTGTCCCATAAGCCCTCTTCCTTCCAACATAGTCAGAAACAGAACATCAAAGTTGTCAGTGTTGCTCCATGAACAGGGATGTATGTTGGATTGATTTGAAATATTGAGGAGAAACTGCCTGGGTAAGGCATAGATCACCATGCAGTGACTGCCAGGAAAGAGTTAAAGGTGGCCTGAGAATCAGTAAAGATAAACCAACAAGGAGAGGTAAAGGAGTATTAGCAATTGTTACGGCAATGTGGTTTTTGCTATTGCATGTTGGAGCAGTGGTCAGATTAAGGATCTTTGTGGGATTCATTTAAAAAAGATGGTGTTTAACATCGGGAGGGTGTAGAATTGAGGACTCAATATTTTTACTTAGGAAATTTGTTTTTGGTTCCATTGACTATCTGGCACAAAGGGCTGTCTCTCACATTGAATTGATGTGAAAACTGAAACTTACCTATGCTTTACATCATTACAACCTGAAAACATTTCCAAAGTACAGGGACAGGCTGGCTGCACACTACCACGGAAAGCTTTTACTAACATGGCAGTGGCACATAATACTTGTTAATGTAGCTCCCGTGGACATGCATCCTTGTATAGGATCTTAGGTCCTCAACAAAGAATTGACAGCAATGTACTCTGAAGACCATCAGGCTAACTCTGGGAGGGCTGTAGCTCTTGCTGAATATATAGCTCTGTGGCAACAAGCTCATCTATGTGGAAACATATCAGTGACTGACTGATTGGGATGTAATCTGTGCCCTGAAAATTGAGGTGCTGTGAGTGAGTGGTGATCTATTTCTAATCACCACAGATACTGCTCCTGTCAGAGAAAAAGAAAATAATCCTCCTGAGAAAAATATATCCTTCCATTTCTTACAGAAAATTTAGTTACGTTATAATCCTATGGGACCACCATCATATATGCGATCCATCATTGTCTGAAATGTTGTGTGGCACATGACTGTAATCCTAAAATTTGTTTGGAATCATAAAGAACCTTGAATTGTCAAAGCAATCTTGAGAAAACTGGACTGATGAAGATCCCTGACTTAAATCACACTGCAAAGCTAGTGCAATTAAACAGTATGGGTACTGGCTTAAAAACGGACATATAGGTCAATGCAACAGAATAGAGAGCCCAGAAATAAATGTACCCACATATGGGCAACTAATTTATGACAAAGAAGTCAAGAACATACAATGGGGAAAGGACAGTCTATTCAATAAATAGTGGTGGAAAAATGGAACAGTTACATGCAAAAGAATGAAACTGGACCATTATCTTATACCTTACACAAAAATTAACTCAAAATGGATTAAAGACTTGAATATAAGACCTGAATCTATAAAACTTCTGGATGAAAACTTAGGTAGCAAGCTCTTTGACCTTGGTCTTGGTGATACTTTTTTGCATTTGACACCAAAAGCAAAGGCAATAAAAGCAAAAATAACCAAGTGGGACTACATCAAACTAAAAGGTTTCTGCACAACATGGAAACCATCAACAAAATAAAAGGCAACCTACCAAATGGGAGAAAATATTTGCAAATCATATATCTAATAAAGGGTTAATATCCAAAATACATAAAGAACTCATACAAATCCAGAGGGGGGAAAAAAGCAAACAAAACAAAACAAAACAAAAAACTGCAGTTAAAAACTGGGCAGAAGATCTTTATAGACATCTTTTTTTGAAAAGTAGACATATCGATTGCCAAGAGGTACATGAAAAGATGTTCAGCATCATTGATCATCAGGGAAATGCAAATCAAAACCACAATTAGATATCACCTCACATCTGTTAGAATGGTTATTAACAACAAAAAATCCAGTCCCTGGGGTGGAACTCTCTTGAGCTCTACCAGTACATGCTAGCCAATTTAAGCAACTTTTTGGTGGAGTCTCTTCCTCAGTTATCAGACCCAGCATGTCCCATCCTTTTAAACTGGAAATTTAACCCTAGTTATTGTCCTGGGACCCAGGACAGGTGGTGTGTTTTACAAGAAAAAAATATGTAAGATACCCATAGCAGTATTGCATAAATGCAAAAATTAGTGTTTAAAAAAGAAAACAAGGAAAAACACAAATGGCCATTAAACATTTGAAAAAGTATTCACATTTGTATGTAATCTAAATGCAATTATAAATAAAAGGTATGGTAATAGGAACTGAAAATGATGCAAGTCTTCCACTTCAGTAGAGAAACTATACTCAATTATTAGGCCCAGATTGGAAGTGAAAATTAACCAAAAATATTGGGTAACCGTAGTGTACAAGCAATAGGTTTTGCTTGTTCTTTTCTGATATAGATGGATCACGATGAAGAATTATCTTTGACACTTTGATTTGGTAAGGCAGGACTCTGAGAAGCAACTTACTCTTCTAGAGATGCAAAAGCAACTTGCTTATATACTCAAATACATGTTTCTCCAAAGCTTAGATTTTATTTTTTCTACTTTTGAAGACTTTCTTTTTTCCCCTTTTATATAAAGCATATGCAGTTTCTAAAACAGTAAGAGCAAAAAGATATAAACAGAGCCAAGTTGAAGTGATATTGAATAGTTTCAGTACTTTTGTCTCCTACTCATCATACAAATACAGAACAACAGATATTAATTAGCAATTTGTTAGAAATGACATCATGATTCACAGTGTACTGTTCCCTCAGTTGGAAGTACTTTTGGGTGGAGAACTAAATATCTAACCAGAGAACATTCTCTTTTGTTCTGATAAAGGAAAACAAAATTAATTAAAAATTTACATTCACTAGAGTGTTCTGTTCAACTCAGAAGATTTAAGTGGGTTCGAAGATGACAAGAAATTAAACATGCTTTTTCATATTTTTATGTATTTATTTTTAAACACCTGGAAGCTAGCCAGGAACATCTGAAGAATACACGCCAAATTAATTGTTTCCTTAGTTGGAGGGAAGGTACATAAATAAGTTGACAAAACTAATATTTATAAACATTGACTGTCTGAATGTGTTTCCTGGATTAACTCTGGATAGGGTATCAACATGAATACAAGCTCTTCATAAACCAATCCTGAGAGACACCTGCATCAGAACTATAAACTAGGAAATAATAATATACACCTGCTAGGAATGTGGATTAATTTCCATTAGACACAATACAGATGGGACCAGATAGATGGAAGACAGTAAAGCTGCACTCATAGTTACCCTCCCCAAGAAAGCAGAATTACGGGGAGGAAGCAGAGATTGCAGCCTTGTGAAAAGGGGAGAAAAGGGCAGGCGAGGCACAGATGCGGAAATGACAACCACTATCTGGCAGTAAGAAATCAGTAGCTTTCCAAAGCAGCTTTTCTGGAAGCCACAGGGCAAGAACAGTCACAGCAAACTGAAAGCTGGCAGGTGGCAGGGCAATCTCCTGGAGGTCAATTTGCATGTAGCAGCAGTCCTTCCCCACCATCCCCCAAAAAAGAGAGCAAGAGAAAGAGAGAGAGAGAGAGAGAGAGAGAGAGAGAGAGAGAGGCTTATGACAAACAACTTCATTAAAAAAGTGCAAAGAACATGAAGTGAAAAAATATTTATCACTAATATATAAAATATACATCACTAATATATAAAATACACATTTACATTAAATACTGATTATTAATCATATACCATGTCCAAGCAATCCAGCATGCAATATATCAATAAAATCCTCTAAAAATAATTTGAGCAAAGCATCATAATTTTCCTGTTTCACAGATGAAGAAACTGAGTTTCAGTGAGATTAACTTGTGTAAGGATATGGTGCCAGAAATTGACAAATCCAGAATTTGAATGTAAGGACATCTAACTCTCAAATCCCGTGTGTCCCCGAAAATAAGACCTAGCCAGACAATCAGCTCTAATGCATCTTTTGGAGCAAAAATTAGTGTAAGACCCAGTGTTTTATTAATTTATGTCATATGTCATATATCATATCATATCATATATCATAAAGACAGGGCCTTATAGTAAAATAAGACTGGGTCTTATACCAATTTTTGCTCCTAAAGATGCTTTAAAGCTGATTTCCTGGCTAGGTCTTATTTTTGGGGAAATATGGTCCCATGTTTAACCCTTATTCTGGTCTTACTAGTAACACATGGTATGAAAAATCAAGCAATAAGATAACTCTCAACTTAAAAACTAATGTTAACATTGGTTGTTGGCAGAGATATAAACAAACTTGCAGTGCTAATGGGAACATAAATTGCTATAACCTTTATTAATATTTTTAAAATAATAAGACAAATAATCCTTTTGAGCCAACAATTTTGAGTTTGTTCACATTTTTGTTTTGTTTGTTTATGTTAGTGTTATTTCTGCTTATTGTTCTTCTGTTACTGGTTCTAGTTAGGGGATGACAATAAATCTTTACTCCACCATCTTAAACCAAAAGATATACATATATGCAAGGTCTGACAATTAAGTTTGCGAACTTTTTGCAACACTGTTGCTAACTTTTTTGATATGAGGGATTGTTCATTATGAATTTGTACCAACTGGGCAGTTAAACAAGTTTACTATTTGGAATTGCTGAAAAAGCTACATGAAAAAGTTAGACAAAAATGACCTGAACTTTTTACCAACAATTCATGCTTCTTGCATCACAACAATGTACCAGTTCACACTGCACCGTATGTGAGGGCGTTTTTAGCCAGTAAACAAATAACTGTATTGGAACACCCCCCCTACTCACCTGATCTGGCCCCCAATAACTTCTTTCTTTACCTGAAGATAAAGGAAACATTAAAATGAAGACATTTTGATAACATTCAGGACATCAAGGGTAATACGACAACAGCTCTGATGGCCATTCCAGAAAAAAAGTTTCAAAATTGCATTGAAGGGTGGACTAGGTGCTGGCATCTGTGCAGAGCTTCCCAAAGGGAGTACTTTGAAGGTGACTGTAGTGATATTCAGCAATGAGGTACAAATAACGCTTCAGCAATAACGTTTTTCTAGGATGAGTTCATGAACTTAATTGTCAGAACGTGTGTGTCCTACTCTTGAATTTGTATTCCAGATTTCAGATTGCTTTATACTTAACAATTCCTAATTTTTTTTATTACATCAATTCTATCCTTAGACCACCAAAAGCAATGTTATCAAAAGATAAAATCCAGTATTCTTACTTATCAAAGTAAATTCAACTACACAGTGTCTCCAGTTAGGTTCTTTGCTTCTTCAAGTTTAGGAGTGTGCACATGTTCTATCTAAAATATTCTCTTGAACCATTAACAATGTGTCCATATTTCTAGGCCAATACCTTGGAAAAGCCTCCTCCATTGACTTTAGAGTTAAATATTACCACTTTGAATTTCTATGATATTGTGACATTTAGCGTACTCTTTTCTATATTTTGATTATTTAAATATGTACATTTTATTTTGAAATGTCATACCCTCCCTATTAGCTATTTATATTCTTAAGGGCAGCATCTTTCTATTCTTCATGAATGTTTACACGGTGGCTCTGAATCTAGCAGGTCTTCAGCAATTACTTGTTGAATTACATTTTTAAAATTAAATTTTAAAACACAGTTGTAGAAAACAACTTCCTTTTCTATACAAGGAAAAGAATCAATTCAGTCACTCCAAGTTCCAATTTAACTTTTAACCTGTAATGACCCTAAAGTTATAGAGCCTAAACAAAACCAACAGAAACAACTAGGAATTAATGTTGAGAGCATAAACTTGAATAAGTAGGTAGATGTTAATGGGGAAAAAATGAACACTGTAAGAATTCTGTTTGATTTCTCACCCGGGTAATCTCAACATGTTAATCAGGACTGAGCAGACTCTTAGAAACATGAAAGTGCAGCACATATGCCTATGTAAGGGAGGTCATTTTTGAGCTAAAGCTTCCAAATCTGCAATTCATGCAGATCTCTTTTTGAAGTTCTTATTCTGCACTTTATGTACTGTTGAAATATGCGGATAAAACATGTCCACTGCCCTATGAAACTCGTATCAAAAACAAACTTACTTTCTCCATTTGACAGATTGTTTTCCCTTTTAAATTTTCTATTTATCTTATATTTTTAGACAAATGTTCCGGACATCTAATGCTGCATACAAAACCCTAAAACTCAGTGGTGTAAAACAAGTTATTTTGCTCACAGTTCTGGTGTCTGAGCTGTCCCCTCAACAGGCTAACTTGTTTCTGCTCTACTCTGTATGAGCTCGGGCAGCTTTAAGTCTGAAGTCTGGAATCATCTGACATCTCATTTACTCACAGGCCAGTGCTTGGGCTGGGATGCCTCAGCAAGGAAGCCTTGGCTGAATACAAGAATGGCGAGAACGCCTTGGGTGTCTCTATTTCTATGTGATTTTCTGACATAGCAGCTTCAAGGCACCTGAAGTTGTTACATGGATACTCAGTCTTCAAAGCATGTGTTCCAAGAAAGAGCCAAAGGGATGTTGTGTCCTTGATATAACTTTGCGTTGGAATTTACATAATGCAGGCATACCTTATTTTATTGCACTTTGCTTTATTGCATTTTCATCAACATCAAGGCGAGATCCTCTACCAGCAAAAAAAAAATTATGACTCGGTGAAGGCTTAGATGATGGCTAGCATTTTTTAGCAATAAAGTATTTTTTAATTAAGGTATGTATATTGTTTCTTAGACATAATGTCATTGTACACTTAATAGACTACAGTATAATATAAACATAACTTTTATATGCACTGGGAAACCAAAAAATTAGTGTGACTTGCTTTATTGCAATATTTGCTTTACTGTGGTGGTCTGGATCCAAACTCACAATGTGTCCAAGATAGTCCAGTATGGCTTTCATCAGACTCTGTGGGCTGGAGAAGTCCAAGCCCCTTCCTATACTCAAAAGAAGTGACCGGAGATATCATTTTCCTTGAAAGGAGGTATGATGTCTGACTGGAAATATTGCTGTGTCAGCACATTTACTTTACTTTCAGAAATTTGCTGAAAACTGGTTACTTGTGGTAGGATAATATTCTCTTTTTATTTATGGTCCTTCAAGAAGGATTCATCTTTGAGAATAAATTATTAATAATTATTTTGGGCTTTGGTTCCTCTGCTTAACAACTATTGACATTATTTTTAAAATGTCTACCTGATTGTACCTCTGCCTCTTTTCGTTCATTTTTAAAACTGTTATTACTCAGTTTTAATATTTTAAAGTACAGAAAGGGCGGGAGGTACTCTAATATACTCCTATACAATTGACCCTCATAATGCCACTAATATATTTTTCACATTGCCTTTTTGCTGTGTAATTCTTTCATTAAAACTTTATGCACAATAGAAAAACTCTCTGTACTATCTTCCCTGGCACATTTAGCCTCTCCTCTTTAATCCACCTAAAATTCATTTTTGAATATGGTAAGAGGTAGGAATATTGCATTTTTCCATACAGATACAAATCATCCCAGCATGATATATCATGTACTCTATCCTAGCATTAATATTTTTAATCAGCTGCTTTGAAATACAACTTATATATAATAAAGTTCACCAATTCTACGTGTACAATTTGAAAGTATTAACAAATACATATGGTCATTTAACTATAACAATAGTTATAATATAGAGTATTTCTATAATCCAAAATGTTCCCGTGTGCCACTTTCAGTCATTCCCCTCTTCAACCCCAGCTCTGAGAAAGTTGGTTGGTTTGATTGACTTTCTGTCACTATGGTTTTAGCTCTTAGAAATTCACATACATTGAAACATAAAGGCTGTGTCATGTATGTCTGGTTTCTTATACATAATGTAAGTAATGCTTTTGAAATTCACCCATTTAGGTTATTGCTGTAGACCAGTAGGTCATTTATTTTTATTATTGGGCCCTATTGACTGCATGGAAATACCACATTTTTTAAGCATTTCCCAGTTGGTAGACATTTGGGTTCTTTCCAGTTTTTAACTACTATAAATCAAGCTGTTATTATGAATAGTCATAAATACCTGTGTATATAAGTGTATATGTATCAGTTTGCTCGAATAGATAAATTTCTCTTGGATTTCCTGAGTCATATGGTGAGTACATGCTCAACTTTACAAGAAATTGTTTCTTAAAGTGGCCCACCAGCAACAGAGGAGGATTCCAGTGTCTCCATATCCTTACGAACATTTGTATTGTCTGTTATTCTGAATATAGCCAATCTAGTAGATATGTAGGAGTATCTTATTATTTAATTTTGCACTTTTCTCATGATTGATGATTTTCCGCATCTTTTCAAGTGCTTATTTACTATTTGTATATCTTTTCCAGTGAAGAGTATGTTCATCTTTTGTCTATTTTAATCACATGGTTTGTCTTTTTATTATTTAGTTTTAAGAAAAAGAAAGACCTTTATTATTAATTGTGCAAATATTTGCCTATATTGTAGAATTCCTTTTAATTTTATTGCCAGCGTCTTTTAAAGAGATAAAGGGCTTAATTTTGATGAAGTGCTTATATAAAAATATGAAAGTGATTAGGCTTTACTCATCCAACATTAAGTAACATTTTGCTGGAAACATCTTCAGAAGTTATTAGATTATATTACAAATAATAATGCAAGAAATACCATTATACACATTTAATTTAAAAATATAGAAAAGACCCACACCAAGGCACATTATAATTTGTCAAAAGTTAAAGATAAGGAGAGAATCTTAAAAGCATCATGAAAATACAACTTTATATACAAAAGAACCTCCATAAAACTACCAGAGGATTTTTCAGCAGAAACTTTGCAGGCCAGAAGAGAGTGTTACAACATACTCCAAGAGCTAAAAGGAAAACAAAAAACAAACAAAAATACGGCCAACAAAGAATGCTCTACCTAACAATGCTGTGATTCTTAATTGACAGAGAGAGTTTTTCACACTAGCAAGACATAAAGGTTTTCCTCATCATTAGCCAGGCCTTAAAAAAATGTTAAAGGGACTTGTTTAAGCTGAAATGTAAGGACACTAATTAGTAACAAGGAAACATATAAAAGTAAAAATCTCACTGGTAAATAAAATAAAATTCAGAATAATCTAATGTTATAAAGGTGATGGGTTAATCACTTATAAAGCTAGTATGAAGGTTAAAAGACAAAAGTAGTGAAAGTAACTATGTAACTACAATAATTTGTTAATGGATACATGAGGTAAATGATATAGCTTGTGACATCAAAAACATAAAACATGGGAGGGGAAAGTGAAAATACAGACCTTTAGAATATATTCAAACTTAAGTTATCAACTTAAAATAGACTGTTATAAGGTGTGTTATGTAAGCTTCATGGTAACCACACGCAAAAACTTAGATAGACAAAAGATAGAGAAAGGAATCTAAGCATTCAACTATGTAAAATCATCAAATTAAAAAGAAAGAAGAAATAGAAGAAAAAAGGAAAACAAAAATTACAAAACAGCCAGAAACCATTTTATAAAATGGCAATAAATATATAGCTATCATTAATTGCTTTAGATGTAAAGAGACTATATTCTCCAACGAAAAGACATAAAGTGACTACATGGATATAAAAACAAGCCCTGTCTATATGCTGCTTATAAAAGACTCACTTCAGGTGTAAGGACACACACAGACTGAAAATAAAGGGATGGAAAAAGGTATTCCATACAACAAATGGAAACCAAAAGAAAACTGGGTAGCTATACTTATATCAGAAAAAACAGACTTTAAGACAAAAACTGCAATAAGAGACTAAGGAAGTCATTATACAATGATAATGGGGTCAGTCCAATAAGAGGATAGAATATTTATAAATATTTATAGATTCAATGTAGAAGGACCTAAATATGTAAAGAAAATATTAACAGACCTAAAGAGAGAAATAGAAATATAATAATGGTAGGAGCTTTTAATACTCAATTTTCAACAATGTATACATTATCCAGACAATAAAGAAATAAAAAGCTTTGAAATACAAACTATATTACAAAACTATAGTAATCAAAACAGTATCATACTGACATAAAAACAGACACATAGATTAATGGAATAGAATAGAGAGCCCAGAAATAAATGCCCATATATGGTCAATTAATTTATGAGAAAGGGAGCTAAGATTATACAATGGGAAAAGGACAACCTAGTCAATAAGTAGTGCTGGAAAAACTGAACAGCCACATGCAAAATAATGAAACTGGACCACTATCTTATATCATACACAACAATTAACTCAAAATGGATTAAAGACTTGAATGTAAGACCTGAATCTATAACACTTCTAGAAGAAAACAGGCTGCAAGCTCCTTGACCTCAGTCTTGGCGATAATTTTCAGCATTTGACAACAAAAGCAAAGGCAATGAAAACAAAAATAAACATATGGGACGACACCAAACTAAAAAGCTTCTGCACAACATGGAAACCATAAAAATAAATGAAAAGGCAACCTACCGAATGGGAGAAAAATACTTGCAAGACACATATCTAATATTTTGGGTTAATATCCAAAATATATGGATAACTCATGAAACTCAATTAAAAAGAAAACTCAATTAAAAAAATCTGTTAAAAATTAGAACATTTTTCCAAAGAAAACATATAGATGGCCAACAGGTACATGAAATGATTATTAATGTCAATAACTATTAGAAAAAAATGCAAATCAGAACCATAATGAGGTATCACCTCACAGCTACAGTATTTCCCCGAAAATAAGACCTACCCTGAAAATAAGCCCCAGTTAAGATCATCACCCAGACGGAGGCATTTAGTATGCATGACGATGTTCCAGAAGATGACACGACTGTATTTGAATAAACATAGATTGCTGTAAATGAAAAAATAAGACATTCCCTGAAAATATGCCCTAATGCGTCTTTTGGAGCAAAAATTAAAATAAGACACAGCCTTATTTTGGGGGAAGTATAGTATAAAACCCAGTCGTATTTTGGGGGAAACACGGTATTTTCAAAATGACAAGAAATAACAAGTGTTGGCAAGGATGTGGAAACAGGGAACCCTTGTGCATCATTGGTGGGGATGTAAATTGGTGCAGCTACTGTGGAAAATAGTATTGAGGGTCCTCAGAAAATTAAAAATAGAACTACCATATGATCCAACAATTCCACTTCTGAGTATTTATACAATAGAAATGAAAACACAAACTTGAAAAGATATGTGCATCCCCATGTTCCCTGAAACATTATTTATAATAGCCAAGATATGAAAATACCCTAAGTGCCCCTCAATATGTAAATGGATAAAGAAAAATATGGTATGTATACAGTGGAATATTATTCAGCCATAAAAGGGAAGGAAGTCTTGCTATTTGTGACAACATGCATGGTCCTTGTGGGTATTGTGCTAAGTGAAGTAAGTAAGGCAGAGAAAGACAATTACCATATGATTTCACTTATGTGTGGAATAAAAAAAATATATAGAACTCATAAAGAACATATTGGTGCTGATGGGGAGGTGGGCAAAATGGATAAAGGTGGACAAAATGTACAAGCTTCCAATTATAAAATAAATACATGTAAATCATGGGAATATAGTGTAACTGTAGTTAATAATACAGTATTGTGTAGTTGAAAGTTGCTATGAGAGTAAATCTTAAAGGTTTTCATCACAAGAAAAATGTAACTATTTGTGGTGATGCATGTTAACTAGAATTTTGTGCTGATCATTTCTCAATACATACAAATATTGATTCATTATGTTGTATACCTGAAACTAATATAGTGCTATATGTCAATTATATCTCAATACAGAAAAGAAACATATATATAGAAGAGAATATAGGAAAATTTTTCTAAAATAACTGTAAATCATTGTCTCTGAGAAGTGAAACTTGGTGGGTACTGGGAGAAGACGAGGCAGAGGCCTACCTTTTTGTTTTACTGTGTAGTAGAATTGGGCATTTAAAAAAATATGTATATATGTGTGTGTGTTATATATATATATATATGTGTGTGTATATATAATACACACACACGGCAGTAATAAACCATAACTCGACACTCAACATGAATTGTATGTTATGTTCTTAAATAAATATTCCCTTTTTATAGAAAAATATGAAATAAGAATGATCAAATGAAGGATATAAATTGAGAAGTTCAAAATTCACCTTGGCTATAAAGACAAAATTATGAGTACAAAAAAGAAAAAAAATAGATTTGTGGGAAAAAATAATGAGATAATGAAGAAATAAATAAAAACAGCCAAGAAAAGAAAATCAAACAAACATGAATGAAATAGATCTGAAAGAAAATTACATAACTTTCAAAAAATAAGAAACAAAAAAGAAACAGACTCATAGGTACAGAGAACAAACTAATGGTTGCCAGGGGTGGGGGGGATTAGGGATCTGGGTGGAAAAGGTTAAGGGATTAAGAAGTACAAATTGGTAGTTACAAAATAGTCACAGGGATGAAAAGTGTAGCATAGGGAATATAGTCAACAATGTTGCAACAACTATGTGTAGTGCCAGGTGGGTACTAGACTAATCAGG
Organism: Rhinolophus sinicus; assembly: GCF_057876585.1. Taxonomy (NCBI): domain Eukaryota; kingdom Metazoa; phylum Chordata; class Mammalia; order Chiroptera; family Rhinolophidae; genus Rhinolophus; species Rhinolophus sinicus. Next base: position 88,370,169 of record NC_142517.1, read on the forward strand.
GAGAATCACTGCATAAATTATATGGATGTCTAACCACTATGCTGTATACCTGAAACTAATATAAAATAATATTGAATATTAACTACAACTGAAAAAAACAATAATTGAAAAATAAGAAAAATAGGTTAGAATCAGAATTTTAACGACAACATTTATTTCAAGTCCAGAGTGGAACTACATTTTCAGGAAACTAAAGGAAAAAAGAGTGAGATAAGAATCATATATGCCCAGATAATCTGTCCTTCAGGAATCAAAGCAATATTAACAGTTTTAAATATGGAATATATCAGGTAATAATATTTTAATGAATACTTCTAGAGGACTCTACTAAAGAATGAACTTAATCCAGCAAAGAGCTGATAAAACTTCAGTAGATGCCCAACAGTCAGCTTTGAATATGTTTAATTATAAATCTAAAATAATATAAATTTTAGGTTATAGTGGGAAAATAGGCAAATATATATTTTGCCCAAGTGGAAATGTTAGGTTGAAAACAAAGCAAAGCAAAACAAAACATAAGAAAAGAAGAACCAGAGAAAAAACAAAGCAAAACTATCAATTTTTTTTTGCCATATAGATAATAGATGGGAGTTAAAATGAGGCATTTTAAGGTGGAAAACCATTCAGTAGAAACAAAGGAAAATAATGCAGCCTAAACCAAAAGTCATCAAGGCCATATCTGTCCTCAACTAGTCTGAACTGTCCATGTCCATTCACTTATACCTGTGATTGTTTTCGTTTTGCATTTATACAAGTTGTGTCATTGACAGGAATACTGTATGACTCACAAAGTTGAAAATATTTCATGTCTGCCCTTTCCTGAAAAACTTTTTGACCCTTGATCTTAGCATACCATGAAAGTTATTGCTATGAAGTGAAGCACTAAAAAAATTACATCTATTTCTTCCTAAATACCAAAATATATTAAAAAAATAGAGTATGACAGCATTCAAATCAAACACATTAGTCATAGAAATAAATGTAACTGGGTTTAACCCATCTACTGAAAGAAATATTTTTATTTTCTGATGGGCTTGAAGTAAAACTTAATCCTATGCTATACTCAAAAGAGACACTTAAAACAAGATAATACAAAAAGACTGAGATAAAGGGATGGACAAAGATTTATCAGACAGATAAGGACACTAAAATAGTAGAGGTTTTAATCCTTATATCATATAGGTAGATCTCAGGCCAAAAAGCATTATACAAAAAAAGAAGAACACTTTATAACACTAATGGCCACAAATCATGATGACAATAAAATACTTATACACTAAAATATCTATTCTATATCTATACACCAAAAAACACAGCATCCATGGTTTCTAGCTTCTATGGACTATATTTTAGAGATGAGTGCTTAAATTAAGCCAGACCAAAGAGGGCTTCTCAGGGTGTGAAAATGGATAACAATAAGGTCTTCAATAGAGTCCAAAATTTCTTTTACTGCCATTATTAGTAGCTTTGCAAATAAGCAAGGTAATGAGTACGTACTGATCCCATGTTTTGTATTCTTTTATGGGATGGCCACTCAGGTGCAGCCACAAGAAGAGACAGAGGAACGGCTCAGGAAAAGAAGTTGATTGTAGTCACAGGTGCTGGAGACAGTAGGTACAGCCCACCACGCAGGGTCCCCTGGGAAAGACACAGGGTGATCAGGCAGATGGATAGGAGTGAGGAAAAAGCATTAGGGCAGAGCCTTCATTAGGGTTTCCAAGGATGGGCGGGGTAAACAGTTTAGAATCGGCTTATTTTAATAATTTCATAGACCTTTGGGCTATATGTACAGTCTCTAGTTACCTGCTCCCTGGCCCTAGGGTGATTATAGAAAAGGAATATTGCTTCCTGGGTGTAGGGACCCGAAAGAGTAGGTAGGGCTCTGGACTGGTTAGTTTGCAGATAACAAACATGCTCCTGGATGGGCCCTTCAGCATCTCTAAGAACTGGCTAGCCCAAGGAGGGGCACTCCAAGCCAGAAAGGTGTTTTAAGATGTCAAAATATTACAATACACAGAAAATTTAAAATATATACAATGCACCCCATTAGCATGAGCTAAGGAGGTCAGCATGCTTGGAGTATAAATGTCCCTTCTCTATGGCCCCTCCTTTCAGAATCAAAAATGTATGAATGAAAAAAGTGTTCAAGGAAAGCAGCCTCACCAGGCAATCTTATGAATTCCTAACTGAGAAGGTCATGGTGGGTGCACATAACTTCTTTAGTAAAAGGTTAATCTTTGTCTTAACCAAGCCCTGTCCATTGTTTCTTGTGAATCTAGGTTAACACACTTTTGAAATAACTAACCAGCCTCAAATGTGCACATAATCTCAACTATCCTGTAATCCAACCCCCACCTTGCTTTCTTCCACCTTCATGTAATTTTCCTTATATTCCTTCCTTAATTTCAAAGGCATAAAGGAAACTCCAAAACTGTCAGTCTCCAGAGCATTTGAGGCCTTGCTTCCTGGCATTTGTCGTCAGTTTGCCTCAAATAAAATCTTATAAAAATCCCTTACAGGTTTGGATATTGCTTACATTGACAAAAGTCAAGTGAGGAATCCAGAATTTTGTACTCTCCTACAAAACCCCACAGTCTCCCTACATTGAATCCACTAGGATCAATATAATTTTGTTTTTATTTAGTCTATTTCTGGCACCACAAAAATTCAAAGAACCCTGGCTGTTCTTCTTAATTACCATGCACAACTGATGGCTGTTTTCTCTCACAGCCTTCACAGAACCAGTCTGGTAGGTAGAGTAAGTAATCCCCATCTTTATCTTTGCTGTGTCCAGATCATTTTCCCATCTTTATCCCTAATCCTGTTTTGTACTTTATCTCATCAGATTACATGACTTCTGCTTGTTTCTCTTATCTACGAATCCCCCAAACAATAATTACTTCAGTTTTCTCGCTCCTAGTTTACTGTTCCTCATTACAACAGTCAGGTAACAATCCCAAGTGATTTCAATATCAACAAAATGGTAATCTGACCTCACATTTCCAGTACCTCCTCTCTAGTGAATTTACCCTCCACTTTCAAGCACTCTCGGGATCATAGTGGAGATTTTATCATGACCAGCAGCGGCAAGTTTCTATAATTCAGAATTTCAAATATACAACTTTATATCCATCTCATTCTCTCCATTACCTCACTCTAATAACCATTTGACCCACCCAGCAGGTATACTCAACTGGTATTAGCACATGGCAACTTCTCTCTCTCTCTCTCATGTATTCTCTTTCTTCTTCGCTTAATTTATATCGTGTTGTTCCTCGGCACAGTTGCTTGAAAATGTGCATCTTTTAATTTCCTAGCCCCTTTATAGTTTCATCATACTCACTTGTCAAAAAAACAACCCTAGTCAATGAGCAGCGCAGTATGCAGGTGCGGGTTGGGTCGTGGGCTCATAGGGGTCTCTGTCGCTGGGACACGTGCCCCGGGAAACCAGGGGGTCACCCAATCCCCCCCAGGCAGATAAGGCTGCGCGCAGCCCTGTCCACACCGGAGGGCCGTCTGATTCCCGTCTGATTCCCGCCCCTGTGCCCTCAGGCTGCGTGTGGGGGGCGGAGCGGAAGGCGCTGCCTGGGCGGGGACTTCCTAGGTGAACCCTTCCCAGCGGGTTCCCAGCGTACTGGGTCTTGCTCCCCACTCCTGACCACCCTTCGTGAACTCTTCAAGCCACTCTAGATCCCGCATCCCCTGAGGACGTCCTGTTCTGCATCTGGCCCCCAGCTTTAGCCGGACCCCAAAGAGGACACAGAATATAGTAGAACCCGACAGAGTGCTCCATCCTCTGGGCGGCGCCTTGGTCCCCCAAGCAACCCACAGCCTCTCGTGTCCACACATCATATCCCCACGCCTGTAATGCCATTATTTTGTTGGTCCCACAGCCTTTCTCTATAGATTAGTTGTTAAATCACATAATGAAAACAAAACAAAACAAAACAACAACAACAAATAAGTCTTCTATAAGTATAACCCTCACTGCCTAAGCAATTTTGTAGGAAATCACACAATGAAGCTCTCTGGTCTCTCGTCAAATGCAGGACAACTAACTCCAGTGGGCTCTTCTTTTTGTGTGGTGATTTTATTGCATAGCCCTAGTCATTTATTACCCTGGTCATTCACTGCCCCCTGTACCAGAGGACCCCATTTTATGTCTTACCCTTTCTCCTCCAGTACCTCCTCCTTTCCCTTTCTCACTCTGACACTTAAAAAAAAAAAAAAAAAGAAGAAGCTCCTGGATAAAGCTAAATGCATCAGTAGTACACCAGCTCCATCCTTCTCTTCTACTCAAAGTCATCTTCCCCCACATTCCCCCTCCCTCTCTTGAATCATCAATGTTGGTCTTCATTTCCTATTGGATAGTTCTCATCAATATAAAAACATCCTTCTTGTCATTTTGGTACCACAGTACTTTCTTTAAACTTTTATTGTAGTATTCAATAATAATGTATTGCAATTATTTTTAAAGGTGCCTCTTCAACTCCTTGTACTTCTCATTAACAACAAATTAGATCTTTGCCATATTCATATCTATGGCATATGGCATAATCTGTGGCACATAGTAGGTTCTGAGTATAATTTGCTGTTTGAATAACGTAAAGAAATCTGGGAATATATTTAAATAGACAAAAATAATTTAACATATATGAATAGGTAGAGTACTCAAAAGAAAGAAGTTAAAACCACAGCTATAGAATATTTATATTTAACCTCAAGCATCTGACAGTTTATAATATATTTAGAGCTAATTTTCCCTCATAATGTGAATGTTGATTCAGATCTGTGCATGTAACCCAAGAACTGCAGAATTGAACAACTATGTATATTTGCATCATTGGTATTGCTAATTGTCACTAGCAAGGAATAAACCTTCTGAACTAGGTTGTAAATAAATTCTACAGACATACAAAGTGTTTGATACTAGTAAACCATCTTTGCTCTTATGTAATGTGTGCTGTATATTCCAAAACATTCTAATTTCCAAGCCTCCCTGCCCTCTGGCTTCCAGATATCATCTGGAAGATTCTCTTGAAATACCAGATGGCAGAAAAGGGGAGAATTGCTATTCCTGATCCTTTCCTGAGGCAAATTCATTTCCTCCTTGACTCAAGAACCCACCAGATAGACGCCTCTTCTACTTACAGAACCAGATTCTGTCTGGAAGCCCCACAATGGCTGGATCTTCCGGGGGAGGAACTGGCTTTTGGGTTTTTCAGTCTCTCTCAAGCCCCAGCATGATAACAGCTTCCTAATGCTGCTCATTCCTGGGTTGTCTCACCACCTCCGTTTGCCTTCTCACCTATGTAACCAACACTTTTTTTAAAATTTACTGACTTCTTTTTTGGGGCCTGGACCCTGTCTATTACAATTTATATACTTTACCTACATTATATAATGCAGTGCAATGCATATAGTTCATAGTGAATACACATTTAATGTTGACTGTGCAAGAAATCATGTCATATAATAGATACAAATATAGATAAAAGACCTGATAATTCTGCTTTAGCATCACTGCTGTTTTTTCAAAAACAACAAGCCTACCTCAGCTCCCAATCTTTGGTGCTTTCTCTGCCACAATTAATGTTCTTCTTCTTAAGTTCTCCTGGTTAACACCTCCCAATTCATCTAAATATCATCTCGAGCATTTGTTCCTCAGACCATGACACCCCAACAGGTGAGGCTATCTATTTTCATTCTCTATAGCATTTTATACATAGCTACCACATGTATCAGAATTAGCAAATATATATTAATTTTTGTGAATATTTGGCTAATGTCTGTCCCCCTCCCTAGAGTATATACTACATAAATGGAGAGGAATGTCTGATTTACTCAATATTATATGTCCAGCTCATAGGACTTCCTGGTATCTTCTAGTGATTGTCGCGTCCAGCGCGACAAGGGTTGTGGGGAGCGAGGAAAGTGGCACAGGGTTAAGAAAAGACAGTAGCCATGAATAGAGTGCAAGCGGGGCCAAGGGACCAGTAGCCTCAAGGTCTGGGCTGTGGCACCTAATGGGGCCTACACATTAGCTTTTATTAGTTAGTTGGGGAAGTAAAGGAGATAAAGCTTGTGAATCTCAAGATCTGTGAATTCCATACACCATAATAGGAAACTGATTCAAGCCAATCACCCTTGCCTTCAGGCATCTGGGCCTTAAGTCTCAACTTCCCCAAGGGACAAAACCTATATGCATATGAATAGATGAAGAGCACAACATTGAATCTCTTCCTTTGCAGGTTTTGGGAAGGAATGCAGCCACAGAGGCTGAGGCTTTCCCTAGCCTGATGGAGGTGGGGGGCTGTGCCCACCTACTTGAACCCCGTGGGTTCTCCAGTTGATCCCCACTCAGCTCTCCCTGTCTTAGGTTGCTTTCCACGTGGAAAGTCATACCCGTCATTGGCTGACCAGCCATCTTTCTGGGACCAAACAGGGAGACATAACTTGCAAACACAAAGGTTTAGCAAAGTCCCTGAAAGGATCTGTCTCACAGACTCTCCTTTCTTTGGGGGCAGGTACGAGGAGACAGACCGGTAGGCTGCTGCATGGAGACAGTGATTAATTTTTTTTGAATAATTGAGGGAAAAGTGATGAAACACGAGATATTCATGAAATGGAAGATTTTTAAGAAAACTGGATAATGGTGTAGAACTACAGGGACTGATAAGAATCTAAATTGGATAGAAAGGCAGAAGTAATTTAAAAAAAATTGTGTATATAATTTTATTTGAAAATAGTGGGAATTATTGAAGTGTTTTAATCGGGTACTGAGCGAAATCCGATTTGCATTTCAACAAGGTCAATGATAATGTTTTGAATTACTCATTGGGACTCTCATTAGAACAAAACGATTATGATTTGGAGTCAAAATAAAGTTCCAACTGGTTCTCCACTTTAATCATAAAGGAGAACTAAATTGCTGTTTATTATTTAATCTTTTTAATCTATTTTCAGGTTATCCTATTTTATTGGCTTTTTCTTTTTTTTTTTTTTTTTTGACACTCCAATTGCCACATTAACTTGTCTTCAGAAAATAATCTGAAATGATTAGTCATATCCCTTCCCTAACAAACATGAAATAGCACTGGGCCATATATTTCCATACATTTTATGTGTATGGTTTGGATTATTTATTTTCAAAAGAATGTACCATCTTTTATTTTTGTAGTTTTTTTTCATTGTTCACACTGAGATTAGAACATAAAGAGAAAAAATGAAAATGTCAATTACCTAAGTAACTTTTGCGTTAGGATTTTGAACTGGTGACATGACGTGTATGTCTCTCTTGCAACAGAGAAGTGGAAATATTTATAGAATGTTTAACCAAAAAAGAGAAGAAGTCATATTTCTGTATCCTACCACACACCCATTAAAGCAAGACATCTGAAGATATTCGAAGGTCATTCTAAAGATATTTTTGAAAACAGTATAGTGTCACTATATTATTGAAATGGTAAGCAGGGACTGCTACATAATTTATGGGGTTCTCTGCAAAATGAAGATGTGACACTCTTTGCTAAAAAAGAAAGAAAGGAAGGAAGGAAGGAGGGAGGGAGGGAGGGAGGGAAGAAGGGAGGGGGGGAGAGAGAAAGGAAGGAAGGAAGGAAGAAAGAAAGGAGCTTTTCCTGTCTTATACGCATGTTGTCTCTCAACCTGTAATGGTGGTTTATATTTGACATTTAATGTTGTACTCACTAGGGCACAGGGACATTTACTGGGTGAGCACAGACTCTCACAGGCACCTGGCCCTCCCTGAAACTCCCCACCTGGGGCAAGGACATCCTGACCCAAACCTCTCCACACCTGTGCCTACCCTGGGGCCATGGGCTGCAGTGTTCAGTGGGTGAGAGTTGGGGAGTAGGCAGCCAAGAACCTGTCCTGGGATGCAAAGGGGAGGCGAGAGGCTTAATCACACATGAGCTCCAAGCCCCCAGCACATGCTCCGTTATTCCATAGGACTTCACTTACTAAACAACTTGTATGATAAAATGATTAAGAACTTCAAGATGGCCACTGCTGGACATTAAACCCCAAACATGAGGCCCCATTTGGAGTTTGATGTCATGTGAAACTCCACTAATCACTCACTCATGAAGACAGTCCTGATAGTAAGCATTGGATTCTAGCTTCAACTATCAAGTCCACATAAGAACTATACTGCTTGAGTTTATAAATGTAAGCAGACCCTTAGCTATATGAATTTTGATTTAAACTGATTCATATTTATACATTTGTCAAAATGTGACTATATTTTAATAGATAGAGTTTGGTGCTTGAGTTTGTAATGTCAGGCTTTGACTATCTATGGTAAGTTCCAGAGTTGTTTCAGTAACTATCTCTAGAGCTTCAAATCAGTTTGTAAAATAAGTTGGGAAAATGTACGTATTTTAACCATGTACCCCCCCAACATCTTTATGCTCCCCGGGGGTATCCAAACCTCCTTTAGTAGAAAGTGGTTCAGTTCTTGCCTCCATGAATTACCATGTTCCCAAACTGTCCCTTTCTCCTTTACACACACCCATTAAAAGTCATTAATCTCTGGTTAGGTTCCTATTTACTGCCAACAACCTCATTAAAGACGATTTTCATCACAACTATATTTTAATCATTAATTTGTGAGGATACTAAGAGAAGCACAGAATCTTACAAAATTTAACAATGACCACTCTAAGTTTCCTGGAATATAGATCATGCCTGTGACAGATGAACACTACTAATAATGGTATATAAACAATTTTGGGAAAGGACAATCTGACTTGTGTGTTTCCAATGGCACAAAATTACATGATAGAGAGGCATTGCAGTTTGGTAGTTAATGTTCTAAATCTGGCTCTTCCACTAAATTATCATGCATGTAAACTCTTACTAGAGTTTCCTCTTTTGTAAAAGGTGGCTCTAATTTTCAAGATTTCTTCAAAATTATCTTTAATGGGAAAATGATATTTCTTCTTCATCTTTGGAGAAGCACAAGGTATTTGAATTTAGGGAATCACATAGTGAGTAAAAGGAAAAGCAGCACTCTACTCTCACTGAACGTGTGTGTGTGTGTGTGTGTGTGTGTGTGTGTGTGTTGGGATGGGGGTGGAGAACACTTACACATCAGCAATTTTATGACAACATATGTATCTCCTAAAGTTTAATTCAATACTGACACTAAACATCCCTGGGGTTAATGTAGACCCCACAGGTGAAGAACTCAGTTCTGGAAGATTGTCCTTGACTGCAGATGTCAATTGCAAGTTGATGGGTCCCTAGGTTACCTACAAATTCTGTCTGACTTGGCTGTGAATCATAGTATCCCAAACTCCCCTACTCAGGTTTGATCATTTGCTACAATGGAGAGCAGAATTTAGAAGAATTAAATTATAAAGGATATAACTCAGGAACAGCTAGATGGAAGAGATCCATAGGGCAAGGTATGGAGAAAGGGGGACATAGCTTGAGTTCCCTCTCCCAGTTCCCCACCCTCCCAGCATTCCATGTGTTTACCAATCGGAAGTTCTCCAAACCCCATACTTTATGGATTTTTACTATCCCCATACTTTAGGGATATTTTTATCATTACATAGGCATGATTGATTAAGTCATTGGTCATTGGTGATTAACTCAACCTCCAGCCCCTCTCCCCTGCCAGAGGTCAAGAGTTGGAGGTACAAATGTCAATGTTTTAAACTCCTGGTAACCCTGGCAACTAGCCTTCATCTTGAGGTTATCCAGGAGCCCTCAGGCACCAGTCATCTCTTAGCAAACAAAAAGACACATCATTTCTGGAGATTTCAAGAGTTTAGGAATAGTATGCCAGTAAAGGGGAGGGGAGACAGATACCCTAGTAACTTAGTACCAAGATCATAGGTAGTGGCTGGGTACAAGAAAGACAAAAGCAAACGAGAAGTGTTTGTACAGCTGAGAATATGATGATCTTAGTGTAAGTCTATAGACAGATTCTTAGCCTGGAGTTCATGATTAGATGTAAAATGTGCCCCAATCTCTAAGCAAAGTATTGTGTGTATATCCTGTTTTACATGACTTCCTCAGATTAGCAGGAAAATCTGCAAGCAAAGCATAATTAAAAATACTAATGTCGTCAATGACACCCCATTTCCCCGAAAATAAGACTTAGCTGTACAATCAGCTGTAATGCGTCTTTTGGAGCAAAAATTAATATAAGACATTGTAGATTATATTATATTATAGTATACTATATTAATTATATTATATTATATTATATTATATTATATTATATTATATTATATTATATTATTATATTATATTATATTGACTGGGTCTTATAGTAAAATAGGACCGGGCATATTATAATCTATTATATCATATTTTATATTATATTGATCGGGTCTTATATTAAGTTTTGCTCCGAAAGACACATTAGAGCTGATTGTCTGGCTAGGTCTTATTTTCAGGGAAACATGGCCCTGACAGGCCTAAGAAGGGACATGAGAAAATGCATGTGCTATTTGGTGCTCAGGAGTAGGAAATAGCCTGAAACAAGGGATTCAATTTACAGCAAGATGTACAAAGTTGGTAGGTTTACATTTTCATGGAAACAGATCCAATTAATGGAGTTACTTTGTTGAAGCAAATTAACATGTAACTGATAGAATACGTGCTTCAAATGAGTCTTTATATCCTAAAATCCACCTGTCTTTACATACCCCGCCATGGAGACTTTAGAGTTTATGGAATAAATGACCCTTTGAGACCTCATTTCATAAAGCTTTTCTGATCTCTGGCAGAAGGGTATTAGGGCATGTTCCCAGTTGATAAAATTGCCAACGAGGCAAAGTTTACGTTCAAAAAATTTCCTATTCTCTTGTAATCGTTTGTTTCCCCAACAAATGAAAATGTTTCCACATTCTGATATTCTCTTAATTTGAAAAGATATATATTTCTGATATACTATTTTTACTAGTTAAATATGTTTTCAAATCTTATGCTGTTTTCCAGCAATATTTCATAGTTTAAAGAGTCTACATGACCTTATTATTGTATACCAACTCCAATCTACGTGAAACTGTAGTCCTTAAATTTGCCATGTGTTCATATTATAGGCATCCTCCATCTGTGTAAGGATTTAGTTTAGAAAGACAAAACAAATTATAGTTTTGATAGTATGTGCAGGACACATGATTTTAGGACTTTTAATAATGTACTGACACTGGGCGTTGTTATAACCACTCTTCAGAAGATGAATTAATTTTCTAAATTTTCTGGCATAATAAAATATTGGCTTATTAATCAGATCTATTTTTTAAAAATCAAAACAGAAAATCTTTAGAGAAATATCCTACAAAATTGAGAGCACAAACAGTGGTTAAAAGATAGGCTGTTTGTTTTTCAGTTTGATTAAATTACAAGACTTCTTTCATAATTACACTTTATTTTTATTATGAGAATTTCCTCACTCCTCCCTCCAACATAAGAACGCCGAAAATACAGAAAATGGTCATTATTTGGAAAGATGATTTAATTAACAGGTTTTGAAGGTCTGGGCATAAAATGCTATATTCACTCTCTTGGAGTCATTCTTTAGGTGAACTGACTTGATACCATGTTTCCCCGAAAATAAGACCTATCCCGAAAATAAGACCCACCCTGAAAATAAGCCCCAGTTAAGATCATCAGCCAGATGCACACATTTAGTACATGATGACGATGTTCCAGAAGAAGATGACATGACTGTATTTGAATAAATGTAGATTGCTGGACATGAAAAAATAAGACATCCCCTGAAAATAAGCCTTAATGCATCTTTTGGAGCAAAAATTAATATAAGACCCAGTCTTATTTTCAGGGAAATGCAGTACGTAGTAGGTGTTCAACAGTTCTGGTTTGATTAAATACCATGCAGTGTAGAGTAGCATGAAGTGGCATTTAAAATGCAACCAGGAAACTACTTTTCTCCTTTAATCTCTTTTCTATATACTTTTATTTGCTAGGCTTCACAACATTAGGGGAGAAAAGGTATCCTGAAAGTTCACAAAACAAATAAATTATGGTTTGAAAAAAATTACATCTATGTATTTCCTGGAACTTCTTGTTTTAAAAGGGGTGTGCAGTTGTTTTTAGCATCCTCCCAAGATTGTCATGTAATGAAGGTACCTATCTTGGACTAAAACCACTACGCAATTATTAATTAAGGACCCTCAGACTTAACTCTATCCTTTAGTGAATTATATTAAGTAGAATTTTCAGTATGCCTCTTGATTTAAAAAATGCTGATGAATATTTTGACAGAAAAAACAATTGCCACTATGAAAACATAGAATTAATTTATCTAGGAAGCATGAGTGCCATATGTGTATGTGGTTATAGAGCTGAGTAAGAGTGGGCATTTTGGGTATCACAACAACAACAAAAAAGATCATGTCTATGAATGTGTTATTTTGAATGTCATCATTTTCTTTCAGATGTGTTGAATTTGATCTTCAAGACAGTATCAAATTTGCTAACATGCATCTCAGGGTTTCTTTTGCTAGGAAAAATGGATTAAAATAAATAAAATGTTACTTAACAAAATAAACCAGATACAAAATCTTGCCTTGTATTTACAGATAAATTTTAATGGAATATTTCATGGTCTAACATAAACATCAGACCCAATGACACTAATTCTTGTACAGCCTTTGGCTTACCCTGTATAACAAAATCTGTTATTTAGACTATAAAATACCTTATGGTAAGTGAACTTCCAAAGACACAAAGAAAATCTTCCATAAATTTAAAAGCTTATCTCAAATTCTTATTGGCATGAGCTTAGGATAGATATATTATTAATTGCATTATCTTAGGTAGTTGAAATATGTAATACTGGTTAGAGTGTGAAAATTAAAAAAAATAGGTTTAGGTATTTTTGCTTGTGTTCATAGTCAACATTAGTAAACAGACATAAGTGAATGTAAAATTACAGAGTTTTGAAATTTTGGCAATCTCAAGCAAATTTCCCTAAGTCAGCAACATTTTTTTAACCCTTAGTCAGCATATTACAAGGTTCATATATTCCAAGGAGTAACAACTAAATGTTGTACAAATAAGATAACATTTGTTTTACTACCGCTTACATTTTAAAACTTCCATTTTTAAATTTACAAAATGGCATCGTTGAGAAAATCTAAAATGAATGAGTGATGTATGCAGTTCAAAATAGATATGCAAAATTATGTATTTGGCTTAAAGGGATATGTTTTGTAACATCTTTTATAACCTGTCAGTGGGAAAAAAGAAAGTTCCATCTTTCAATGTCTGTTTTCATGCCTAAGAAAATGAACTAAATGAATAGACAATTCAGTAATGTCCAACAGATAACTAAAATTCAAATTTTATTTTTCCATATGTATCAGACAATTTTTTTTTTCTGACAAGACTTTACTGAAAGATGAAGTGCAAATGGGAACCCTGTAAGGATGTTTATAAGAGTTGTACATGACATATTTTAAGCGCCACTAAGTACACATTGAATACTTTGTAAGTATATAGGCATATCAACATGCAAGTGTCATGTACCTAATATTACAATATGCATTTTGTTTTTTTGAAAATGTTAATGATAACAGTAGATTCAATAATTGTGCACTATGCTTGATTTTGGTGGATTTTCCTTACAGCACAGAATTTATTTTTATGCTGTCCTAAATATACCCTTCCAAAAGTTATGAATTTCACATCATATAAATAGAACATTTTATTTTTGAAGCTGCATTACTGGGAACACCTGCATTTCAGGGTAACAATTTTCAGAGATAAGTCTTTAAATTCTTTTTAACATGGCAGACTTGTTCCAATGTTGATTATATTGAAATATTTATGATAAAAATGGAGCTTTCTTGAGGGAATATTTTTTGGTTGAATGAAAAGCTAAACAACCAATTCACAAATATTGATGTGAACTGAATATGAAAAAAAATAGTTTAGTATTCCCAAACTCACACATCCTTGCATTACTACATGACTGCATCATTGAATCTACAATAAGTACAGCAGGTACAGTTGAATAAATTTGTCAAGAGATTAAAATTTTATACATTTATATAAGGAGAAAGAATACTAGTTTTAAAAAATTTCTAAATTATTTTTTCTATTTATGAGAAGAATTCAATACAGTAGAAACAGAGAAAAGCAAAAAAGATAGAGAGATCATTCAGTTTACATTTCATAGTATCTTTTTTTTTTTAACCAACTGGTGACCACTGCTTTCAATCATCACATATTTTATTGCATATTAAGTTTCACTATCAGCAAATATAAAGAGAAGAGTGTCTACTAGTATCATGTACAAGGAAAAGCATCTAAAGAAAGAAAACTTTTGAGGTTTGACAGTACTGTGTGTAAGAGAAGTGTAATGTGGCATTTCATACCGCACTTTAAATCTGAGTAGGAATCACTGCTGTTCTGACCCTGAATGTGGGAAAAGTGCTTAAGTGCTGAGCCCTGGTAGGTTTTTCTTTTGCCCTTGCAATCTTCAAATATCTTTTAACTTTTCTTCTTTTGAAATATACAGCATATTTCCTAGGGGGAAAATAATGTTTTTGTTTTTACATCTTTTTCATATTTGGGCTTATTCTCTCCAAAATAACCATATATCTTGTAACTAGCATACATGTACACGTATATACACGTACACATATACGGAAGAAAATGATAAAGATTAGATCAAATATTATTTGTAACATAACCACACAATATAGAAATATCTTACTTTAACTTTATGCATATAGTATAGATTCAGTCATAATTTGAATATTTTCTGTATTTTTTTCTTCCAAGAGGAAAATTTGCTTTTAAAGTGTCATTTCCTTTTAGAATGATTAAATTACATCACTTGAAAAATTCATATGACGTCTATGCAGACAGAGTGGACATTTTTGGCAATACTTTGCATTCATTATTCAGAGATTATTTGCTAACAAGGAGGCAGTCTTAAATACTTAAATTTTTGTCTTACACAGTTAACACTGCTTGGGAAAACAAATCATATACATAATTTTTACTTAAAAACACAACATCAACTCATAAGAATGTGTTGTATTTTAAATATTAAATAAATAGATTGGATTGCAAAGTGTTGCCATTTAAATTATCTTTTCAAAAAATCAACACAATTGTATTACTATTGCATTGAAATATTAAATAGGCATGAGAAGAACTGTCTTTATAAAGTTATAATATTTTGCCTATAGGAAAAGTTAATGCTACAAAAGGAAAAACAAATGCAGATCCATACTCTGTTGAATACACTAAAGGAAGTCGGCTTTTGAGATTTCCCAGGGGGCGGGGAGCATACTGTTATGATAACCCCAAAAGAGTGCTTCCTGGGATATCTTGTAAATAATTATTTCTTCTATTTATATTGAAGTATCATAGCCCATGTTAAAAGTGAGAGGTAGAAGGATTATTGTAAGTATGCATGGCAGAGAACTTACCAGCTATATCTAACAACTATTGCATTCAATATTCATAATCTCAATACATAAAAATGCTGATGAGTTTAGAACTCATTCTTATATGTTGTCCCCTTTTGCTCTCTTTATAATCTTGCTACTTTCAATCCATTGACTTTGGAAGGGTATAAGTGCAAAGGGCATGCTTGGAGTAGAATAGGGAGAGAAAGGAAAAAAAAAATGAATAGAAAAAGAAAAGATACAAAAATTTTTCAGTAAGATATAGCGACTTTAACTACTAAAGGTAACCTGTGCATTTGATTGAATAAGTTTGTATTTATATTAAAAGTGCCACAATTCATTAAAACATACACACATTTCAAAGGAAGTTTAAGAATTCCAAATTCAATTACATATAAATCAAAGTTTCTTTCTCTCCCATAATGCTAAAAACTAGGGCAAATAATTTTATTATGTCACATTAATGATCAAGTAAGAAAAACTTAATGTGTTACTGAATCAGTTGTATTTTTAATTAATGCTTTAGTATGTGAGAGGTGAAGATTAGCAACCTCTTGGATCTCGTTGAAGAATTCTTTAAAATCCCTTTGCGTTAAGTATCCAGCAATAGAATTGCAGATATTGCACTGAGTATATTTCAATATTGCCAGTGTATATTTCAAAACAAATTCTATTTTCTACACTAAGATTTCCTCTTTCCCAATATTCAAAATGCATATTATAATTACATGGGTTTCGAACATCCATACACAGCAAGTACAAGATACTTACATGTACGTACACTGTAGTTACCTATATTTTGCATAGTTTTTAGTGTGTACTTTGTGCCACTTAATAAAAGCATTACTCAGTAATTCTCATTAAGTGTTTCATTTATCTTAGTTGTCGTTGCCATTTGTTTTTTACTTATTTGTTTGTTTTGTCTTGTATATTCATCACAGATTAAATTTGCAAAGGAGGCTAATATTGGGCATTTTTAGAGGGTTCTAAGTAATTAGCAATATGACCAGGAAGTTGAAGTAAGATATGAGGTTTTGAATTTTCTCCACAATTAAAACCATAATATGCAATTTCTTATTTATCATTCCTTAAATTATCCTTAAGTCCAAAGAAAAAGCAAAAGTATTTCAAATGTTCCCCTTGGTAACACTTTGCAATAAGTGGCACTAAATTACACGATAACTGCTATATTACATGGAAGAACCATCACTGTCAAACCGTTGCTGTACATGTGCCTATATGGAATCTCAATGCTATTACAATCATGAGTACATAATTACAAGTGAGCCTGTCCTTTTAATTGAGATATTTATATTTTTTACAAATAAAAATAAATGAGGTGTTAGCTTCTTTGCCATATTTAGGAAAGTTACTTTTCTTTCTCTATTTGTTATTTTAATTGTGGGGTTTCAATGCAAGATTAAGTATCTTGAATCAATATGAGATCATCCAGTTTCTAGATTAAACTCCAATATCAGGTTCCTTAAACTGCTTCTTGAATTCTCTGGTAAAAGAAAAGAAGTTGAAATCAATCAATCAATCTCTCTCTCACACTTACACATACACACACACACAAATACCTTGCTCATGCTCTCTGTGTTTTGCTTTAGCTCTCACAAACTCTCATTGCCTTCCTAATTTTGATAATCATTCTATCTAGGACATTCAAAAATGGAAAAAAAAAATTCTGCTTACACTTTTTGATGGAGGACACTCAATTTACACTGTAAACAGTACACTGGCAGAGAATAGCTACTTTTGGTAAAGAATAATGTTCCATATTGTACTAGGTGTGTGTGTGTGTGTGTGTGTGTGTGTGTGTGTGTGTGTGTGTGTGTATGTGTGTGTGTGTGTGTGCACGCTCGCGTGCGCACTCCTTCCACTGAGTTCTGTAGGTACTGTGCTCACTAAGCAGAGACAGAATTTGGCTCTCGGTGCATACAAGTGTACACATTTCAGATAATTGACATGGTTCCATTACAAATGTATTTCATTTCTTTTCTGATTTTTACGGAAATGGCAGAATTTTTACAATTTATTTCCTTGTTTGGTGGGAATCAAAAAATGTTTAAAGATAGGAAAACGTGACTCTACTCCTATTTTATTTTAGTAACTAAAAATGATACCTAATTCAAATCTATCTATTTTCACTGGCAAAATATTTGCTTATCGCCCACAAATCATAATATACCAGTTAGTGTCTTGTAAACAGTTCTAATTGTGTTATATAGTACTCTGAAGGGTTAAAGAATAAAAAATCTTGAAATGCAACCATTTTGGGATTTCTAATTTTACAGTGTTATAAATAATGATTGAGTTATTTAGGCAACAATTTAGCAGTTGGAGCCAAGTATAATATGGACAAAATGAAGAGGGATGTAAATACAGCATCTATGAAGAGTAGCAATTTTGTAAGTGCATCCTGAAATTAGGCTTTAAATAGTAATTGATGATGCAGTTTATACAACTTACTTCTGTAACAAGAACCTTTCCATTTGTACTAACAGGATGAATTTTGCTTTGTGGAGTCTTTCTAAAGATTATGCATTGAAAGATATGAACAGTTTATAAACCTATTCTAGTTTCAATGTGTCTAGTAGCACCTACCTGATTCTCTCAAACTACCATACTATATTAACATATTATTGCATTTTTCCACAGATGGTATGAATTGAACTGTAAAAACAAGCATGCAATCACATCAATGCAGACTTATTTCCTTAAAATGTCATACTGTATATGATTTATTATGTTAACACTCAACCACATCATATTATTTATGTTCTGTATATTCTGAAAAAGTGCTGCTCGACTGACATCGTCCTTTTTTTCTTTTGTAAGGAATCAACAAGATAAATGCTTCAACAATCAAAAAAAATTTAAAATTCTAACACTGTGTTTAAAAGATGTATACTTTTCTGATAAATAATCTACGATACAGCACCCTTGTCTTTCATTTGATATTAACACGCGATGTCGTACTCAACCATTCTCATTTCCCCAAAATAAATTCCAAGATATAATTTTCCAAAACAAAGGCCATCATGCTGTCAGACATCACAAGTATAGCTACCATATTGTTATATTTGTTTTCTTCTTAAAGGTGCAATGCTTGTGAATGGGAAAATAATTTTTATCTAACTGGATTTTTAAATTTTAGCATATAATAAATTTAATGAGAACTAATCTAACAATATTGTATCTCACTAGAAGAAATAATAAGACTTCAGATTGACTCTGTGTCATATTTAAGAATACAGCATTTCTTAATGGTTAACTACACCAAAATTTCAGAAATAATCCAGAGAAAGAGACTTTCACCTTGGAGTTAAAAGCATGGCAGAAATTCTCTATCACTCACTGTTTCATAAGTGTGTACCTCACAAAATGCATAGACAGGAATTGAATATAAAGAATTAGTTCATTTATACAGAAAACATATCTTAAACACTTCTTTTTGGCAAACCAACATAGATAAGCAGCTCTGGAACTGCTAAAATTAAAATTTGTAAATTTTTAGCAAACTAAGAATTTATGTTTAGGTTATTATTCAACTGTGGTTGTAATTTAAAACCTGAGGCTGTGCACTGGTTGTTAGCTTAAAATTACCTTCCCTTATAACATTGTGCTTCCATTGTATAACAAATAAAAACTAACAAGAACTAGAAAAGTTTGTTGTTGAACAGTGCTAGGACATACAGACAAAATACTAATACATGTTATCTACTTATAATATTGGCTTAAGTAATATCTAAAGGGATATAATGGACATTAGAAAATGCTTACTTATGACTGAATTACCTACAGCCAAAAAAGTTAAATATGTATCAAATAATGTTTAATTGGATTTATTATATGCACTATATACAGATACTAAAATGTCTCAAAATTGTGCCCTATGGATACTTCAATTTTGTTTAGGTAGGTGAGTCTTTGAGGAGCAAATAAATTATAGAGTCAAATTAGAGAAATGAATGGAATCTTTGTGATTTCCAAAGCAGTAAAATGTCTGTAACAATTTATTGGTAAATGAAGCTATAATAAGCTAATGGTGGGATCTATATAATTACATAAGATACTGTGACATGATTGCAACTCATACACATGGCTCCTGTATCAAGTACTACATTTTTAAATAGCAAATTGATACAGCTTTACCAGTATATCTCAAACATTGCAGAATCTATACTACAGTGTTTTGAGTTTGTGTTTTCTAGGGCATACGTTTTCAAGCATGTCTTAAAGAGAGACACATAGAAAACATTGTAAACCTCTAATGTCTGATTAAACTTAAGCACATTATCTCTTTAACTAATCCTGTTCTTTGTGAAAGCTGTCCAATGGCAAAATGACAAAGTCTATGTATGATTTAAAAGGGGAAAAATGAGGGGGAAAAACAACAACTCTGCATACATTTTTCAATGTATAAAAACAATTCAATATCATGATCCAAGGAAATGATTAACATTGTTAAGGCTGTATATTCAAGCACTGTATGTTAAAAGAGCAATGGTGTGGGATTTAGGCAGTAAGAAATGTCCTGCATTATGAATGGTACAGTAATTAAAGAATGATGTTTTCGACAGCTGATTGTTGGTATACACTGGCTACTGATAGCAGTACAGTATGGGAGTTAATAAAGGTAGCAGAAGATGGTAGAAATGAATTCTGAAGGATGATAGCCAGTTTTCTCCAGCAGCCAGCCTGGTAAGTAAAACTCAGAATCTTGGCCTGCATTTTAAATGAAATACTCTTTTTTCTCTTCAGCATTGACTTGGCTGCCTTCAGCATTGATAATGGCTGTGTCAGCATCTGGTGCATCTTCAGCTCCTTTAGCTTCATTTGTTAAATACGTTCCTGTTGTATTGGAAGAAAAAGATGTTAGTTCTGTGAGACTGGTGAATAGCCAGCCTTAAAGCTATATTCATTTAGGAAAAAATAAAAACTTATGTCAGTTTTCTTATATGTTAAAACATATTCTGAGGCATCATAAACCACACAATTCACTTTGCTGAAGTTACACAGTTTGTTTCAGTTTTCAGGTAAAAAGCAGATGAAGCTGGGGTCAGATTAACTGGAGGCAACAGCCAAACGGGGATGGGTAATGAGCACTTTGATTTCTTTAATGAGGGATACAGACCATGTGATCCAGACAGCTGTAGCTATCAGGATCCTTTGTTAAGATGTTGCTAATGATCACATCACATGTGTCACCATTCATTTTGGTAATTCCATTTAAAAGTAGATTGTATCAATAGTTTGCTACCTAGCTCATTATAAGAACACACATATTTTCCGTACTAAGATGGCCACATGTGTATCCATAAACCTACAAACAGAACATTGACCAAATGCTTAATGTTATAGCTGAATTTCAGTTCTAGAGATAAATTACGAGCTAATTTCCTTTTTTTTTCTGAACCAGTGACTCACTCTGTGACCTTTGACAATTATTGTCCTAAGCCAATTTAACTTTAAAGTTGAATAAAATAATCAAGAATTACCTGAAATAATTTAGTATGTCTCTCTCTCTCTCTCTTGCATGTGCACACTAAGATATTTCATGGTGAAGCTAGCCTTTAGAATTTTTTGTCAGAGTTAAGAATACTTTATTAATTATAACCTACCTTTATGTCTTGCCAGATATCGACCAAGCAGAAATATAGAACACAGAGTGACAAATACAACTACGGCCACTATTCCTCCTATAAGAGCATGATCAGGTCCAGTCTGGCCAGCCAGAGCATTGGGGTCTAGAAAAGAGCAGAAAATATTGCTCAAGTTAGTGTGTCATTTGGTCATAGAGTTTATATATGCATTAGAAGGAGTTATTTCAAATGAGCACATTTCTATTAAAATAAATTTTCATCCATGTGTATCACACCAATCACCTAGTCAACGCATGTTCATTGTGTATCCATAATGGACAAGATACTTGGGGATAGAATATTTGCCACATCAATCACTGTTGCTACTAAATTTACATTTTAAAGAGAGACTAGATAAACAAATACACATACATAATTTTGCATAGTTTTATGCCTTTCCTTCCTCTTCTCCATCTGAAAATATGTGTATGCACGTTTTAGTGTAAGGAACACAACTATACCATTTTAAAAATAAAATTATGTCATAGGAAAGGCTGGAACTGGAGATGATAAATTGGGATTTATCATTATACATATTATTTAAAGCTATGCATACTGATAAACTTGGGATGAGAGTGAGTCTAGATAGAGAGAAGGAAAGGTCTGAAAACTGAGCCCTGAAAAACTCCCATACTTAAAGTCTAGGAAGAGGAACTGCTTACAGCTGAAGAGACTCAGCAGGAGAGAACAGGGAGGTAGGAAAGGTCCTGGAGAGTACACTACTGTTGATATAAAAAAAAAAAAAAAAGAATGCATTTTGAGGAGAAGAGG
Source organism: Rhinolophus sinicus (assembly GCF_057876585.1). Lineage (NCBI taxonomy): Eukaryota > Metazoa > Chordata > Mammalia > Chiroptera > Rhinolophidae > Rhinolophus > Rhinolophus sinicus. Next base: position 88,392,013 of record NC_142517.1, read on the forward strand.
GTGTTGTTAAAAACTGTGTTAAGTGTTATTGAGAGGAGGTGAAAAATGAATACTCAAAATTGAGGATAAAGCACCTGTTGAACTTGTAGTGTCAAAGGAAGTGGTTGGAAAGATATAGATTAATAATATACTTTTACTTTCTGCCATTAGTAAGATATTACAGGAAAGACATGAGCCCAGTAAAATATGGAATTTTTAGGCAGAAATGGAAAAGATCAAAAGAAAGCCCAGGCATTTGGGTCTTCAAAAGCTTGGAAAATCAATTACTCATAGAAGTTGCATAGTAAGGGATAAAAGCGAGGGAAGCTTTGAGCAACAATATCCACCAGCCCTATAGCAAAGATCAGATTGCATGTACTGCCTACCCTCCCAAGCCTGTAGACCGCCTCATAGCAGCTGCTTATATTCTAAGAGAGCGATTTAGAGGGGAAAAGTGAAGCAATAAGTGAGGCTTGGCAGTTATGCCTCCAAAAGATCTTGGATTATGGCTGTAGGTACATGAATATGACACATGGATTAGGAGTCTACTGTGTTTTTTATAGAACTATTATGCCAAAGAAACATATGTCTAGATAGAAAGGAAAAAAATAAGTCTATTTCAAGCTTCAATCTGTACCCTCCCAAAATTGGTGAAAGAAAGAAGTGGACTATAAAAGCTGTGCAGTCACCATGGAGGATATATTCCTGAACACTCACTTCAGATGTGGCATGGAGTATGACTGACAAGGTTGAATTTCCCACAGGGTAGAATTGGGGAAGTGAAAAGAAAAGAAAAAAATGAACACAAGAGCATCCAGTTTCTGCAAGAACTACAGCTATTGCTAAGGCACAGGGATGTTTTAACGCCAGTCCCCTATGTTCCCATAATTGCTATGGATCAGTGACAACTCAGTGTCTGCCATTCTTCCTTTATTTCTAAATGAGAGCATTTGTAAAAAGCAGCGCTACTCCTAGCTCTGTTCTATCATTGTACTTTGTATGTAAGTGGAGAAGATCATTGATAACTTGTCTTTTGGTTCATTTGTCCCTTAACTATGCATCCAGATATGAAGAAGAGGATTGCACATATCTATGGTCTTGGTCTTTGGGTTGAATGTATTTGCTTGGTAGGTCTTTAGGTTATCTCTTTGGAGGGGGAATGGCAGTGGTTTGTGTGAGGGAAACGAGAAGAAAAACATATTTGGTGATCAGAAGGGTATATTGGGGTACAGATTTCTACATGATAATAAACATGTTTCCTTTTCTTTCAGTGTACAGAGCTAAGCATTTTCCAGCATCACTTGCAGTTCAATGTAACCATGTGATTTGTGTTCTAGGCAATTGAAGAAAGGCCCAGCCAATAAATACTCCCACATGTAACCCCGTAGGGTGACTTCAGGAGACACAAGTTGAAATGAGACAGATTCAATAATAAGTAAGGTTATGGGTCACTAAATCTTCACCTGGAAGAAAATTGCCCAACTAAGTATACATGCATCAAACTGCTTGAGGGAGAAAAAAAAAAAAATTTTCAAAACACTGAGCATTAAAAAGTTAATCTATTACAGCAGGTATTGTTAGTTTAGCTTTCTATTATATATTACTTGTATTTCCTTTAATTTCTGGCATTGGCTGTAAATCTCAAAACAAAACAAAACAAAAAGAGCAAAACATAAACATGGCCATGCCTCTAAATTCCTTGTTTCTATTCCTTGCTTAGATACTTTAGAAATCAGTTTCAAATCACACCTCTTGCTGAAGTCCCCAATTATACCGTGTTTCCCCGAAAATAAGACCTAACCAGAAAACAAGCCCTAGCATGATTTTTCAGGACAACATACCCTGAACATAAGCCTTAATGTGTCTTTTGGAGCAAAACTTAATATAAGACCTGGTCTTATTTTCAGGGAAACATGGTATCCATTTTACTTGCTGAATATCTCTTAGAACTGAGCATTCTTTTGGGGAACTGAGAAGTCATTCTTCTTTACAAGTCTCTGTACCTTTCTTATTTCCTGAAGGTAAATTCTGATAAGTGGTATTGCTGGGTCAAATGGTATAAAATTTTTAAATCATTTGGTAAACATTGCCAAATTATATTGCAGAAAGATTGTACAAATTCACTCTCCACCAGCTGCACCTGAGTGACATTTTTTCCCATATAGTACTCACATCAGATACTATAATTTTAAAAAATTGTCAATATAATATTGAAACGTATTAAGTATTTTGTACTTATTAAATTATAAGTTAACATAAATGTGTCTAAATACTTTGTCCATATTAATTCATTAATTTTGAAATGTTTGTTCATGCAGTGTGACCATTTTTCCATTCAAATTTCTGTTTTAACAGCTCTCTCCATAAAAAAGATGAACATTTTTAGCAATTTCTTTTTATTTATTCTTCATTTGTGGTCTTTTCAGCCATAGAGAAATATTACAAGTTTATGTAATCAAATTTATCACATTTTTGTGTTATGTTTGACTTGTGAGTCATAATTTCAAATGCTTTTGGCATGATACGATTATATACATATAGATTTATATTGTCATTTAACACTTATATAATCATATTTTATTCCATCTAAAATGTATCTTGGTCTATAATTTGAGACTAACGTATAAAATATAACTTTAATTCTGATTTGATAGTTGGCCCTACATCATTGTTTTCATCACTAATTTTCGTCACCATAAACTAAATGCCTACATATTTTTTATGTTTCTGCATTTTCTAGTCTATTCTATGTGAGGGATTTGTGTATGCAATTCTACATTAGTATTGTAGTTTTAAAAATCATTTTAATGCTTTGGAGGATTAGTCTTAAGTCAGGTTCAGAATAATTTTGCAAGAAACTATATAATAAATTGTTTATTGGAATTTTTACTAATTTATACAGAGATTTTTTTTTATATACAGTGCATTTTCCATGAGCATAGCATGACTCTTCCATTATCCAAATCTTTAACGTCTTTTAGTAAGTTGTGTAGTTTTGGGATATATGACCGCATGTTTTCATTGATGTTATTTCCCTTTTCTAAACAACATTTTAAATATTTAATATTTTGAAACATTTTAATATTGTTTTAAAATGTATTTCTTATTAAACTGTATTCCTTCTTTCTTTTGTTTATTTCCACTCTTTTGTGTCCATTGATACTTTATTTTCTAAAGCATTATGTCTAGTATTTGTTAAGATTGTATTAGTCATTTTTATTTCTTGACCATCAGACTTAATTTTCCTACTAGTTTAACTAGGGTTTTAATTATTCTCTTAAGGTTTTTCTTTCTATTACTGAGACAAATATTATATTTTCTTTTTTTACTACTGCACTAGTTAGTGCTTTGTGGACAATGTCAATAGTATCCTGATGTTGATGATCTCAGAATTGCGTCAAAACTCTAAACGGGCTAGCCACAATCCTCCTTTGGACAGTGTCACTTTATTCACCTCAATATCTAGAGTTACTTTTGTACTTCCTATTTATCTAAAATTTGATAGTAAAGATATCATCGCATGATGTATGTAGCATATCTTGTCAAAAGAAAATGTCATGAGAGGAACATCCTTGAGCCTTGAATATCTAAGTATTATTTTGTAGCAACTAAACACTCAACTGGCTAAAAAATCTCTAATTTTCATTTTTTTGACTTAATAATTCAGAACAGTTTGTCAGTATCTTGACTATTTGTTTTGCCTCACCCCCCAAATAAATCTGATATTCAGGGTTTTGAGTTTCCATTCTTTTTTTAGTGACCTGTTTTTCTGCATGATTGCTATCAGATTTCATTTTTTCTTCCACTATATTTTGATATTTTACCCAAGTTATTATTATTATTATTTTTATTTTGGCTCTAGTCTGAATTTTGCTTCATTTGCAAACTTTTTTTTAAAATTAAAATCCGATTAGTTCATTTACTTTTGGCTTGTGAATTTTTTTTCTACTCTACTTTTAACAGTTATTATTTCTATTTTCTTCCTTGGAAAATCCAATTATGCACTGGTAGAAACTCCATGTTTTACACCCTTTCTTCTATCCCATTTTTATAACAATTTTAGTAATTTACATTTTGTTGTAGTTATATTTTCCATGTTTATCTTTTGTTTAGTTGATTTCATTTTATGTCATTTCTTATTTCTTCCAAAAAATTTGTTATCTATTGTGACTTTTGTTTAATTACACTCTCTATTTAATAGCACCTTGTACTTAGATGTTTTAAACAGTTTCATAATATTGCAATAAAAAGTAGTAGCTTTTTATTATTTTCTTCACTTTAGTATAATATAATAATTCCATTTAAATATCTGGGAAAATGTTTTTCCTTGGTGTGTGTGCATACACTCTTTCTCTTCTTTTACTGCAAATATTTTTCATTGGATGCAAATTGAAATTTTTATTTTGTTAAAAAATCCTTGCATTTTCCTTACTTATTTTCATTCTTATTATTCAGTGTGATTTTTTTGATATTTTCAAAGATTTTCTGTTCTGATACTGGTGTTCATTCCTGCTCAGCTGTAATGCTGCAGATCAATCCACCTGCAAAACCTATCTTTGTGAATAAAATATGGATGATGTGACATCTGTACATAGTGGACGGACTCGAGAAAGAGACTTTGGATGTAAATCATTATTGATGAGAAATTTCATTGATTTATTTCATGTACTTTTGCCTATAATCTTCATAATAGACTTTCAGATAGCCCCTTTTTGTGCATTAAGAAAATTTGATCTGTTAGAATTTGTTTGAGATCAATTCACCTTATTCCAGATACATTTCTAGATATATAATGACTTCCATAGAAAATAATCTTATTAACACATATATTTAAAAAGAAACTAACATTGTTGGTTATGCTTTTTATTCCCCCCACCCATAACTGTCAGAACTAAAAGTCTGTCCTTCATTTCTATTTTTAGCAATTAAAACAAGTGATTGGGATTGAGAATCAGATAAGTATCATCTCAACAATGCAGAGATAATACATAATTTAAATGTCTAAGTTCCAGTGGGAATCTCTCATATATCCTTTGTCTCATACCTCTCTTACTGTCATAGAATAAAAAGGTTAAGTACAACCTTCTGAAGTTTCTTTACAGATAGCTGAGTCTACATTTTTATTCAGATAAATACATCATGTATCTTTAAAGACTATTATTTATTCTCAAGCATTAGCCCACGATTTTCAGGAGTTAGCCTGTTAACATTGGAGTGAATAAATTCCAATTGATTTTGTAATATATTAGCAGTGTCTTTTACTTAACAATGCACAAAACCCAAACAGTATTATAGAATTAATCTTTCTGAGCTTAAATTAATATCCTTCAGTCAGGATTGTTGAACTCTTAACAAAAGACTCCAAAGAGAAAAAAAAAAAAATCAAATAATAATATTTACAATTCGTAATTTCTAATATTTACAAGAGTACAGGATAATCTTAAAGTATAATTTTATTTAAATTTTTAATATGGAGAAATACTAAATTACATAAATCTACCTCTGAAATCTGCTGGGGATATCTATCATCAAGTATCTGCTCTATCATTTTCCCCCCCTTAAAATAATAAGTACAAATTCTTAAGAAAGATCTGACTTTCTAAGATCAAAGCATGCAGAAATTGTAAATGTTACATAGTTTTTAATTCAAGTATTAGAATTGTTTTACAACACATATTTTTATTAAGTTACTATATCTGATTTCCAGTTTGAATAAAACAGTAGGCAAGAATGAATTTAAAATCATTGTATGTAAATGTTTTGAAATTAAGTTCCAAGGCCATTCTAAAATAAATAATTATCATCATATATTTAAATAACTACGTTTTCAAAGCCAATTTTGGATTAATAATTTTCTGAAAAAATGATAAATGTATGCTTGAGACCTATATAATTTTACTAACCAATGTCACCCTAATAAATTTAATAAAAACTATCTAAATAAAATTATAAAACTCTAAGGACATGGATTATAATAGGCATATTAATTCATTTATTTGTGAGTTTGATGAAAACCTCTGTTTTCTTATTAAAATCTAAAGAAACTGTCTATAAAATAGTTTAAATGTCAGGGTTCAGACTATGGGCTTATTATCAATAGTTTTATCAATTTAGAAAAAATAAGGAGTAGTGAAATAAATAGTAGATTAGAAACTTGCTATTACATCCTTAGGTTAAAGTTAAGTTGAGAGAAATCTTTGAGAAATCTGGGGATATAATTCAGTGACAATATTGAAAAATAGAAAAGGAAAAGCTGGAATGAATAGAAGAATTAGTGAAGAGAAGCAAATGTCTCTTATGCAAAAATCACCAAATATGGTTTTCTAGTAACAATCATCAGAGTTATGGAACAAGAGTTAATGAATCGAGAGCAGAACAGAGTAAATTTGGACCAAATATGATATGCATACTGGAGTGTATAAGAGCCACTGCAACAATAAAACCACTTATACTGATAGTCCTTACCCAGTTTGGAGTTCATGGTTTTTGTTTTCTTTTATGGAAGTGATTGAAAATTCTTGGAGAAATTTCAGTTTAACAATAAAAATGGTTAAAAAATATGAAGTGAAACTCAGACAAACAAGTGTATAACTGGGATTATCACCTTTAGAAACAGACATAGAGATTTTTCAAGTTTAGTTTCCCTATATAAGTGATTCTGCAGCACAATCAAGTGATATTTAGCATTTCTAGTTAACATCCTATCTCTTTGCTGGGAATGTACTTGTACAGCATATTTAAGACTTTAGAAAGTAGAATTTTCATTTAAAAAAAACTGCTGTGGACTAAAGTATGTCCCCCTCAAAATTCATATGTTGAAGCTCTAACCCCTAATGTGATGGTATTTGAAGATGAGACTTTTGAGACAAAACTAGATTTAAATGAGGTAATGATGGCATGACCTTCATGATGAGATTAGTACCTTATGAGAAAAAAAATATCAGAAAGCTCTCTCTCTCTCTCTGCCATGTGAGGACACAGTTTAAAGGCAGCTGTCTGCAGGACAGGAAGAGGGCTTTCGCCAGAACTCGACCATGCTGGTATCGTCATGTTGGTCTTCTAACCTCCAGAACTGAGATAAATAGTAAATTTCTATTGTTTAGGTCACTCAGTCTGTTGTATTTTGCAGCCTGAGCTGACTAATACATAAACTACAGAATGATCTTTTTAATGTATTGTCTCACCTGAGTTATGTGAAAATTTAAGGCAATGGAAAACAGATTTTGGGAAGTGGATAATCCATACTCATCCCCAGCCAATGATCTGTAGACAAATAGAACACCCGAGACTGCACAGATGAATTCCTTTTAGTGAGTACCTGTAATTGAGTTGTGCATTGTATTAGGTGCTGTAGTGAGTTACACTGCAAACCCCTGGCCTCCATCTACCCACACACTAGGGTTTCATAGTAGTTAAGATGTAATGATTGATGTCAAGAGCATCCGATGAAATCAGCCTTGGGATGAAACTATGTTGTGCTATTTAGGCAAATAGAAGGAAACAGTGGAATGAAGCAGAAAGGACAGTGCAAGTTTTTAAAGTGGAAGAAATTGCTCACAAAATCCTGGATTTAAAAATTGTTTAGACCAAACTTTAAACCATTTAGTACTATCATTTTCACTTTGGGCAAGTTTCTTAACCTTCTCATCTTTACACTGTGAATACTTCTTATTTCTCACGGTAGTAAAGGACTAAATGTGTTACTATACAAAAAGGGCTTAGAAGAATACGCAACACAATGTAATGTAAGCATTGTGTAAATGTTAGTTATATGGGGGAGAAAGATGGAAAGTACAAACTGCTGTGCAGAAAATTATAGGTTCCTTTTTAAGTTTTTAAAAGACTCTGTCGGAACGTTATGTGGTAACTGTGCACCATTCTAAGTGCCTTAATATTTGAGAGATGGGAGGAAATTTTACAAAGAAAGATTCATATTAACATGAGATTGGATAAAATTAATCTGGTGGGAGTCTGATGGATGAGGATTAAATTAGAAAAATTTATTGTGTATTTAAGCAGTGCCAGCTTCTGTATCGTATATTGCTTATTTTATTCAAGTCGTGTAAAGTATTGACTCAAAAATCATAGTTATTATTAATATAGAGATTGATAATTTCTGATAAACAGCTTGTCCAAGCAAGTTTTTGAAATAATTTTTGAAAAGCTTTAAAAATAATTATGAAAGTCAGTCTTTAGGATATGTCAGATGATTCCTATTTGGAGAATAAGAGTTTGTTGAGGTAATTTCTAGTGATTAATCTTTTCACCTAATTGTATTATCTTTTCTTCTACCATGAAGACAAACTCAATGCCCATCTGTGCTAAATGAGGCCCTGTTCATGCTATGTCTTCATCCTGTAAGACTTTCTTCTTTACCTCTGTGTATGCGAAGGGCACGCAACAGTGATCAGTCTCTGCGTGTCATTTAACCCTGAATTAATTCAGTCAGAAGATTTTTCTCTTGAATTAATTCACTCGCTTTAGTTTTAGTTTCCCCTACAGATATAAGTTTTCGTGAAGACAAAAGCTGTGTCCTATACTTGTGGTAGAGCTGTAGCAGCCCTTTTACTCAGTTCTTAGAACCAAGCAAATTGAGTGAGTGAATGGAAGATATTTACTTTTATACTGAATTGCAGAGAGAACTTGGAAATTTTGATACCAATTTGCTGTGCTAAGCAATGGATTGCTGCTCCTTCATGGTATTAAATTATGTGTTTAAATATAATCAGACTGCTCCTATCTAAATATTTTAGAAATTAGTGCTAAGTAAAAAGGACTCATCCAGATTTGTACTTAATGCTTTAGATAATTTGATCCTAACATTAAATTTGAATTTTTTCTATGTACTTACGAGCCTCCTTTTTTTTTTCTCTTTAAATAGAGTAATGCTTCAGAAAGAAGGTCACTATAGTAAAACATTAGAAATAGTTATACATAATTTATGGAGGAAAAATATACTGTTCTTTGGCAGTATATGACATTAGCAAAGTCCCTAGAGAGAAATACATCACAGCATTCACTTAAGGGTCATCTATTATCTTCTAATTTTTTGGACAATTACTGTTTCTCACAAAAATACTTAAGAGTAATCTCTAAAGGATAGAAAACATGAAAATATATTGTTCTTTGTGTGTGTGTACAGTGATTTATGAATAATTTCAACTATAAACAATGTGTACAGAGACTTTAAATCTATGGGTTCTAAATTAAGGCTACGTCATACAACAGGTTTTCAATAATAGGAGGAAAGAAGCTCAGCAAGCACAACACTTAGCCTTTCCTCTCAAAAGTGTGTTTATTGTACCCTACATTTGTTTCCACATCAAGCTGATAAACAACAAATGCCACCATAAGTTTCTATGTATAATAGCACATAGACGTCCTAGTCAGAGATTTTGACAATAATTATAAAATCACTGTTCTGTTTATTTGTTTTGTTTTGAAATTAATGTTTCAAGGTTGTTTAACTTAGAGAGATAATCAATTTATAAAACGTTCCAGCGGTGTAGAATGATTGTCAGAGATACAAAAGTGAAGTGATGCTGCATCTCATACTAATTTCATGCACTGGGCAACAGATTCCTTCTGAGAATTGTCCCCTCTCAAGATCTGTTTATACTTTTCATGACTCATAGGTTTTCTAATTATATTACAATTGATTTTATGAACTTGTATTATAAATAATTAATAATGTGCTGGGCCCAAAGAAAAAATGATAACAAACGTTCTTATTTTGGGGTAAAGTAAGTTCTAGCATAATTCTCTCCATGTCACTGCTCTTTCTCTGGTGAACTCAAGATAGTTTTTCCTTGACTACTTCAAATGAGGACATTTTTCAGCTCTGAGGAAGTTCAACAATCGAGAAAGAACTCTCAACAAGCAGAGTGAGGTATGTGTTAGGATCAAGAACCCTTCACAAAATGTTTAATCTCCTTTAGCACCAAAAGGAGGGGAGGACCAGCTAGAAGAAGATTAACAGGAGGAAGGTGAAGGATGTTAGTGGTTTTTAAGGTTATCTCTGTGACCAAAGGAAATCAAGGCAAATTTTTGAGTTAGCATGGTGTTATTTGCTGTTTGGAAAAGTCAGTTAAATTATTCATTAGGCATATGTCATAGAGTATAATTTTCCTGCATTAAACAGTAGTCTCTCTAATATCAGAAAATGTCTGAAATAATATCACACTCAGAACTGTTAAGACCCAAGTACTAGTTTTGGTTTGACCTTCTTAGAGTTTCAGTTTTCTACACTTGTAAATAAGGAGACATGTCTTCCTCAACAAAAGTTATTGTTGAAATCAGTTTATATGGAATCTGTGCACATAAGTCACATCTAATAGGTACTCAAAGAATATAATGTGAATCAAATAATGAGCTGTTTAAGGCTAGAGACTGTAAAAACAAACTTGTATTTTGTAGTTTTTTGTTATTTTCATGAAAAATATACACAAATTCATTCTACAGTGTGCAATTTCATTTACATTTATGTGAGCTGTAGAAGCTACTATTTTTTTTTATTTTTTTATTTTGTTGCCTCATGTCTTTCTAACTAGGAACTGTTCTACCTTCAGTGTCAACAATACCTAAATCTTTGCACATCACTGGTCTCAGCCTACACACATAAAATGAATAAATGGAAACAACCATTAAAACGGGAAGACAAATGACTAGTATATGACATTGCCATATGTCTGTTTTGGCAATGTGCTCGGTGGAAATCTAAAAAAGATGAATTAAAGTATTTTTAAGCAGACTAGAGGTTACATAAATCATATGCAATGATTTCTGCAGGAGAGTGAAATCTAGATTTAAGCACATTTCTTTTTAAACTAAACAAACAAAAAAAGGTGACCTGATAATAATTAAATTAAACATACTTTTAGAGGAAACAACAATAATAGGACAGATATATGTTCAAAGTACTTAGAAAACATAAAGAATAAATGTTTGACAAAAGAATGTTTATAACACTCAACATCATCTTATTAATAAAAAGTTTATTCCGTACCAATTGTTTATGATGTCTGTCCATATGCAGAGATGATTGTGATGAAGAATAAACATTTTAAATCACCTATAGAAACATGTTTATTTTTCACTGGCCAATACAATATCACTGCTGGCCAACACAATATCACTGCTGCTACAATTATTTCCCTTTATAAACCAGTCAATTCTAAAACGTATACTAATATCACTAGTCATTCAGTCAAACAAATTGCATTGTATTATTATTTTTGAATTGATTGTTCTGGTGATAATTATAATAGTCATATTATCTGTGTTTATATAAGTTTTTTAAAGTACTATGAATGGTCATTGAACCAGTTCCTCAGTTACGATAAAGAATGTATTCAGAAAAAATATAAAATACATGTTCTTTGTATACACCATTTAGGAGAGACTGTCACATACTAGTGGGAAAGGCTTGTGAATGTTTTCAATATTAAAATCTTAAGCTTACTGAAATCTAACCTTGTTATTTTTCATATACTGAATTATGTTCAAATAAAAACTAAATCTCTCCTATCTTTTCCTTACTGGTCCTTTATGCACTAGCTGTGTGATCAACATGTAACTTAAACTCTCTGTTTCAATTTCCATGTATATAACACAGGGTATATAATAGTATGAGTCACATAGAACTTTTGCGTGGATCAGATGTGGTGATACGTATAAAAGTCTTATTACAACACTTGTCCCATAAAAGATAATAATAATGGTTAATATTTATTAAAAGCTCTATTCTTATCACTTTATTATTTAAGTGAGTATTATCTCATTGTATCCATAAGTCAATCTTACAACATAGTTACTATTTTCGTACCAAATTTAGTAGATTTTAGAGTAAATATTTTATAAATGCTTTTATCGTTCGTTATAACTTAGGTACCAAGCTCCAAACTGAAAACGGAACCCAATGTAAACTGAATTAGACTTGTATGAAAGTATTTTCATACAAGTGAAATGTGCTATTAAGAGTATATGTCAGAACTAATATGTATTAAAAAGTACCTGGATGTCTGAACAGGAATATGCATGTGAACAACTGAACAACTTTTCCAGATTTCAGAAAAGGTTTCTTTCCAGAGAGTCTTTGCTCTCTCTATTTTGTGTTCTCTCCTGAGACCATTCCATGAGAATATTGGAAGAGAAGAGTTAAAGACCAAGTGTCCCTGAGTTTCCTCCTCACTTCATAATGCAGAACTTATTTTCCAAAATGGCCAAAGCTATAAATGGTGGCTAGTCTTGGCAAGTTTACAAATAAATGTATTCAGACCCAAAACAAAGGTAATGTAGAAAATATGTTTAGAGTTCAAACTATTTATTTAAAAGAAAAATTCAGTCTTCTAATTTAACTAATTAAAAAATGCACTACTTATCTCAAATATTATAATATGGAAATCAATTCAGATGTCACTTATTATTCTTGAATCAATTGAGTAGATTTATGTACCCTACTATAGAAAAAAAAAAAAAAAAACCTTGAAAGAAGGCTGTATCAAATTTAGTGATTTTTTTTTTTTCTAACATTAATTCTGAGGAAAATCTTAGTGTAAAACTACAGAGTAGTTAACTCTTAAAGATCTGGCTCCATTGTACATAGTTTACATACTTAATATCTATCAAGAGCTGCTATATCCTCATTAATAATTTAATGATTAGATAGTTAGCTTGCAGATCTAGACACTGAATATGACAGAAGTAGTTGTGTGCATATCTGTGAGTTTAAAATAAACTCCATTTTCTCTAAAATAAATAAAAATAAAGTTTTTACAAAACATACCATGCTTAAGTTATGACAATACTTTCAATTTGAACATACATAAAATTTGCATATTTCATAAGTTACTGGACTGTGTTTTTCTTTTTTTAATTTAAAATTAACTAACTAAGCCTGTAACAAATTCTTCAGAGGAAATTGACTTAAATATTAATGAGTGGTAGATATGCCTATAAAATAATTCTCTTAACAGTTAATATAAAGTGTGATTATATGTAAAATTTTGTCCTACATCATTGTTAAAAAGAACTGGGCCTAAATTCCTGTTTTGCATAAAATATAACTATTCATTTTAACAATTATTACATAGAACTTTGTAGTCCAAGCATAAGAAAGAAAAGACCTTACTCAAAGCTCTGAGGTTCATTCACTAAGGTCATTTAAACTAAATTGAAGAAAAATTTAAATGGCAACATTACAATGCCTGTACTCTATATTCTAAACTATGTCTTATGATCAAAAAATAGACTTCTAAAACTTTTCTGAAGCACTAATATCTAAGAAAGTTCTAGAACTTTAATGAAAGAGCCTTATATCTTTCCTCTACTTAAGCAATACACATACAATTTAGAGGAAGAGACACTGTCCTTCACAGAGAGCATTAAATATATCACCTAAATAAATCAGTATCTAATTGGTACTAAAAACCTAATGTAGTCATAATCAGTCTTGCAAGTTTAGCATAATTAGTTAATTTCTATTTCTATAATAAATGGAGTGTTGTTTATCTCCCTTCTTTTCCTATCTCCTACCTACACATAAAATATCCTTTTCTGCATTCTTTCTTACTGTATTTCCCCGAAAATAAGACCTAGCCAGACAATCAGCTCTAATGCATCTTTTGGAGCAAATATTAATATAAGACCCAGTCTTATTTTACTATAATATAAGACCAGGTTTTATATAATAATATAATATAATATAATATAATATAATATAATATAATATAATATAATATAATATAATATAGTATAATATAATATAATACCGGGTCTTACATTAATTTTTGCTCCAAAAAATGCATTAGAGCTGATTGTCCAGCTAGGTCTTCTTTTTGGGGAAACATGGTAGAATCTGTTATTCACCAAGAGTTCAAATTTTCTTCTCAGATAACACATCAATAACAAAAAAACTAAGTTATTTTCTCAAGGTCATATTATGAGGCTACAGCTTAGCACCAGGATAAATGTTAATATCTACTTCTTCATTTTTTAAATTAAAAAATAGAACACAAGCCATTCATTTATGAAATATGCAAATTTTATGTATGCTTAAATTAAAAGCTTTGTTCACTGACTCAACTATTTTTTTAAACTTTATATATAAAAGGAATTTTAAGTACTATATTACTTGTGAGGTTGCCTGTTGTATGTATAAAAAAGAAAAAAGAAAAAAAGTCTTAAAACACTTCACCAAAGAATTAAAAAACTTGCCTTTTTTTAGAAAAAAAACCTCATTATAAAATATGACAATAAATGAATTATAATATCAATTGAATTTTCTCTTATAGGCAGAGAGATTCAACCAAGTATAAACTGAGTGAGCCTGAGCAGTTTACTTTAATCTCATTGAGACTTTGGTTCACTCTTTTGTAAAATACAGTCTTTATTAATGATTTGTCTTATAGAATTGTTGTTCAGGTGAAATGGAATTTGATATGGAAAGTTCTTAGCATGGTGCCCAATACAAAGTAGATAGTCAATACGTGTTATTCTCGTTTATACAACTGATATTTTTCAAGATCTACCCTGATTTTAGATAATAGTAGAGATAGCAATAGAAATAATCACCAAACCAAATAATCACCAAATAGAGATCACCAAACTTAAAAACATTCTCAACTGCGACATGAGATAGCCAGAAGATAGCTTTAGTTTTTACCATATTGGCTTAAAGTGAAAAAAAAAAAAAAAAAAAAAAAGAAATTATTGATAGGATGATTTTATATTTTTAAATTAGCTTTCTAATTAAAATAAAAATCCTCTACAAGTTTACTAGATAGGACAACAGTAATAGCTATTAATAAAGTTTTGATCAAGAAACAAAAAAAATTAAGTCATTTCAGAATAAGCATTTTATTTATTTCTTATTGGTTATGCCATCCTATAGTAACAGAAACTTATTATTTCTCTTTTTTCAGTTATAGTCTGATTTATGGATTTCAAAGTCTTAATTACATTTTCCCTTGGAAAACATCAACAATAGATCAGAAAATGCTATATATTTTGTGAACACTCTTGGAAGGCTGTGTGTTTGTATTTCTGTTTTTAAATTCTTTTTCTGACTTTGAAAATAAAATGACATAATCATAATACAAATTTCCAAGTGTTCAAGGAATATGTAAAATTAAGTTAAAGTCTCCCATTACCCCATTCTTCCAGTGATAACCTTCATCAATTTTAACAGATATATTTTTCAATGTTTTTTATACCTATTAGCATGGTTCAGCTTTGCTTATTCATTATTTAGTTCTCTATAAAAATACTGAAGTAGAATAGTTATGATTTACTCATCCAATATTAAATAAAATTTTGTTATTCAACATTTTATTAACTGGAAAATTGTGAGAGGTGGGCTTTGTGATATCCTCCTTTTTCTATTAATAATCCAAGAAAAAGCTCATTCACTTCCACTAAATTTAAATGTAGGCGATATCCAGGATCCTGGGTTAGGGACTAGAAATATGAGAGTGTTTCACTTCAATGTACCCTTGTTGGTGTTTTGTTTAATTTTATTTTGTGAGACATTGGCCATATAATTTATATTGCACATCATTCACTAACCCCTCATTGGACGGAGACCAGCTGGAATAACATAAGTGAACAAGAGAATAAGCAATATTTTGGACTGATAAGAGTGCCTTTCTCCTCTTACATAGGTTAACAAAGCTTTTACTTTATCTTACTTCCTTGAAGTACAATATGATTTGTAGCAATACTCTAGTCTAGGCAGTGATAGATGTGAATTCTACCCAGAGGGTCATGACTACATTAGTTTGCAACTGACAAACTCATTTCCTGACTTCTCTTGAGACACTAATAAGGCCTTGAATCAAAGGTCCAGTGTAATTACCATGTGTATTTCAGATTAAATAAATGTGATAAAAGCTTCCATCTGGCTGTTGATCAAACATGAGGGGAGATGCTGATTTCCAGTGACATATTGCAATATGTCTATTGTAACAGTCCCTGATGTCTTTCTGTAAATTACTTACATTTGAGATTACTTGACTTAGGCAGACAGAAATATTACTCACTTCTTAAGTGCTGCCCAATGGGAATTTGTGAGATGTAGTCTAATGTTATACTTGTTAGGGAAGACATTAGGAAATAATGGAGCCATGTTTATTTTACTAAATGACAATTGTGCTCAAACTGTTTGAAAAAGGCAAACTCAATTTCATAACAGCTGGAAACGTGTTCTTGATGACGGAATACAACCATAATACTTGGTTGTATTACACAATGTCCACATTTTGATAAATGGATTAAATCAGGATATTTACTTTAGCAAACAACATCAACAACATTGAGAGCTAAACTCTCAATTTTCAGTTGAAAATTTCACAGATGTTGTGTCAGTCACTGTTATCATCAACATATTTATGTTTTAAAGGAAAAAAAATAACACATTGGCTTCTAATTTAAATACTGGTAAACAGCAGGAATGGTAAGATAACTTCTCTGGGAGGTTGTTTTGAAGTAAAGTAAAAATAAATCCAATCAAACCACTGTCATTTGCCTGAGAGGAAAAACACAGTCCATTTGTAGCTCTTATGCTAATGTAAAAGGCTCCAGGGATAGTGTAGGACTCAGGATTGCTCAATCTTGGCACTAGGCACATTTTTTGAACTGGGTCATTTTTGTTGTTGTTGTTGTGAGGCACTGTCCTATGCATTATAGCATGTTTAGCAGCATTCCTGGCTTCTACCCAACAGACACATTTCCTCCCAAGTGGTTACAATAAAAAACAGTTCCTAGACATTGCCAAATATTCCCTAGGGGGCCAAATCTCAGGTGGCTAAGAACCAATCATCTGGGTAAATTTGCTTAATAGAAGAAGAAGGTCTATAGAGGATAAGAAAAAAATACGATAAATTACACACTATTAAGGCCCTTGACAACTTATATAGAATGGCTTACATAGCTACTACATATTTTAACAATAAATGATGAGAATTAAAAATACTAAATTTTAGAAAAATGCTTATACATGGTTAGAGGTAAACAAAATACAGAGGGTGCCAAAAAATGTATACATATTTTAAGAAAGGAAAAGTGTATTAAAATTGTAATAATATATACCGATAATAAAAGATGAATACAAGTCATATTTGACTTCTGCAATTATAAGAGGTGCTCAAAGAGGTTACCATCAGTGTCCAGAAACTTCTGATTACAGTGAACTACTGCTTGAGCAACGTTGACCAAAGTGTCCACTTGCATATATACATTTTTTGGCACCCCCGATATTTAATCAGGATGCATATAGGAAAGCTAAAGGAGAATAAAAACTACATCATTGAGGTTAACTAGGTATATAAAATATAGAATGCGATGGTATAAAGCTGGTTTTAAATTTTAAAAATATAATGGTCCTTAATAAGTACTTATTGAGCTAAACTGAATTGCATTCTTTGCACTAGATTGAACTTTGAGGAAGAAGATGAAGCTGGGAAGAATAGCATAATAGTTGAAAGTGTGGGTTCTGGACTCAGACTTTCTTAGAATCTTAGAATCTGACTTTGTCCTTTTAAGCTCTGACAGAGCTTCATGTTCCTGAGACTTCACAAGTGTAAAATCAGGGCAAGAATAGTATCTACTGTACAGGGAAACCATAGGGATACCTATATAAGAGATTTAACAGTGCCTAGCACATTAAAATAACTTTAATATAACCATAATACTTGCTACATATAAATAATAACATTTATATATTATTGTTATATATTATAATATATATGATATAGTGTTATTAATATGCAACAATATAAATAACTGTTATATATAAATGATAATTATAATAAGTATGTATATGCATAGTTATATATATAATTAATGTATATAATAACATAATTAATTATTGTGATTGATAGGGAGAAACAAGATAATATCTTGGTCTAATAAACTTATAGTACAGAGGAAAGAATTCCAGTTACATATAACAAAAGAGGAAGTACAGGAAAATTTTTTTCTTCTGATAGATGAGGCAAGACAGAAAAGAAAAAAATGTATATTGAAACAAAGTGGGAAGGACAGTTTCAAGGGATATCTGCCTATATAGTCCAAATTAGCAGCACATGGAGATATGTTCCAAGGTAGTTGAGGATTAGATTATAAGTGCAGTCATCAACTGTTTTCAATAACTCAGAATCACTGGAAATGTGAAAGGTGTCATTAGAATACCTGCCTTTATAAGAGAAAAAGGAAAGGGATGATTCTAGAGATTAAAGATAAATATAATTATCTTCAAGTTCCATGATGACTGAGGATAAAACAAGGTTCGAAAAAATTGGCCAATAAATTTAAATCACCAAGAACAGCATGGAAGCTCATTAGCTATTCTACCCCTCCAATAATAACAGTTCCTATGGATATAATAAGTACATTTAATGCATATATATGTACACTTAATAATCGTAATATAATAATAGGAAGAACCAAATAGGAGCTTACAATTATGGAAGAGAACAAAGAACAATTTGCACGCTACTGTTCTAACTTCCAGAGTCTCCTTCTAAATCTTTATTCTCTCTAACACTGATTTCCAAAAATCTGTACCTAGAGGCAGTAAAGTATGCTGGTAATCCCATGTAGGTATGGACTAAATCTCACCTAGGAAATCTACTGGCTGTATAGCCTCTGGCAAATTGCGTAAGAATGCTATATTTAGGTTCCCTCAAGTGTAAAATGAAGTCATGGCATCAACTTTGTGAGATTGGAGAGGGGTGAGGGGAGGGGAGGTAGGCATCATTTAAATTATGTTAATTAAGGTAAATTAATGAAAATTGGTCACCCGTGTTGGTCTACTTTCTTACTATAGCCAAGAAAAAAGTCATAGAATTTAGAATTATCAGGGATTTATTATTGAAAACATGATTTGGAGAACCAGGCTACGGTTATGCTGGTGAGGGAGAGATGAGGGGAACAACTATAATTGAAATTAGGGTATGATCAAATGGGACAAGTTTCAAAGCAAGTAGCCAGCGTGAGGATGAAATAGAGTTTAGAAACAAGGTCTGAAGAGACAAGTTAAGGCAGATTCTGAGTCAGAAAAGTGTCATCGAATTACCTAAAACTTCTGCAACAAGCGAAAATCAATCAGTCAACCAATCTATATATCTCCTTGGTTGTGGAATTTCTCCAGTAACTTCTAAGAGGATCTTTGTTCTCCGAGTTCCAGGTTCACTTGATTGTCTTCATTTCCTAGACGTCTATGGTGGTTAAAAGACTCCACTCAGTGGATTTAACATGTTAAGAAATTGAATAAACCATGTAGTGTTTTTTCCTTTCCTAAAATTAACTTTCGTTTTATTCACAAGAGAAAAAACCAAAAACATTGCAACCTAATAAAAATCTTAGCCCTAAGTTATTACTTTCTAGTAGTTTCTTGAAAAGTATGTTTGGCATATGGTATATTTTACTTTAGTTTCTGCCTAAAAGTATTTTAATAAAGAATGTGTGTTTTTTAAAATCTTAAAAAGAAACAAGTAAATTTCTAAGAATTTCACAATAATTTATTGTTCATTTAAAATATGACCTCGTGAGGTGTTCTTATATGTTGTTGATGTCTTTTTACACAATTTAACTACAGAAACTCCATCTCTCTTAATGCCTTATTTGATATCTTTTGGTACTTTTTTTTTCCAAGAAAAGGTGTCCATAATCATATTTCCATTCTCCTTTCATAGTAGTCTCTCTCTCTCTCTCTCTCTCTCTCTCTCTTTTTCAGGCATGCTGTCTTCTCTAAAATTAAACTACACATGTAGAAGACCATGACTAACAACCATGACAGACAACGTTTAATATAAGCTGTAATAAATACTGTCAATAGTTCTTTGTATATTTTCACATTACGTGATGTCATCATGGCAATAAATTTGTGTTTAACAAAAATAGCAAGGAGGGGTTTGAAGTTAAACCATTTAATGAACTACTTGATAGAGAGTATGAAACCAAGAAATATTTAATTATACCAAATATGTATAGGTGATCTTATTGGAAGAGAACAAGTCTGTCACATTTAAAACCTGTCCATTAAATGTATAAGAAACATGCAAAGATATGTAAGACAGTTCTTGCAGAAAAGATTAGTAGTTAAAAGCAAAGAGGTCAGAGAAATAATAGAAATAGTAATGCAATACAGAATAGAAGAACCAGAAGGAGCATTTTGACAAAGAGAATAGAACAGTGAAGACTGATGTTAGGAAGAACTGAATATTGTATATTTGAGTCAGTGGTAATAAATAGGTAAATACATACATACATACATACATACATACATACATACATACATACACACATACCCTTCAAAGCAAAAGAGCTAACATGCACATAGTACCTTCTTTTCTATGTTCAGAGCACTGCTCTCCACACGTCACATGCAGAGACTTCTTTAATCCTGACTTATGAGGTAGGTGCTATTTTATTATTTTATAGGTGAGGTAACAGAGAGATTGAGGGGGTTAAGTAACATTCCTGTGGTCACAAAGCTAGTGAAGAGATTTATAAATCGGATTTGGCTTATGGAGAAAGAAATTGACATCAACATTAGCCATGCCAAATTTGGAGTTCTGGAGATCATTCGTCCATTATGCTGTGGCAGTTGAATCTAACATTTTGGAGAAAGATTGAGATTAAAGAAAAGGATGTCCCAATGTCATGATAGCTGAAACTAAAAGAGAGATTATACAGAAGAAAGCAGAAGATATCTAGCAAGAGAAAGTAAGAAAGATTAAAACGGTGGTCAGACTTTAGTATGAAACTCAGAAAGTTAGAACACTACTCTGAAGAATGATACAAAGTAAAAGTGCTTGTCAAAAGTTACCAAATAATACTGAATGGTGAAAAATATTAAAAGAACCAGTGGATTCTGTAGAGAACTGGGAATGCGAACTGAGGATGCAAAGTTGATTACAAGGAGGTTAAACTGTATTGTGACAAGAAATGAACAGAGGTCACGTTGCGAATGCTTTTATATGGCAGGTTAAAGACTTTGGATTTTATTTAATGATAATAAAAATTATCAAAATTACAACCTAAACAGTATTCTGTCTACAATATGGAAGCTAGATTAGAGGGAAACAAAACTGAAGGCAAAGAGGTCATTTAGGAGGCTTTAGCAGTCATCTAGGTAAGAGGTAAAAGATGCCTGAAATAAAAATAGTGGTAGGAGCGGTGGAGAGGAGTTAAAACATTGGCTGGATATAAAAGAATGAGGACTGAGAAGGTTTAGCATCTGATGCAGATAAAAAGAAAGGTATCACCATTTACTGAAAGACAATGCATGAGGAGAGTAAGTTCGGGGCAGAATAAATGAGTTTGTTTTAGACATACTGAGAGTGATATATGTCTCTGGAATAGTGTTGATTTTCATTGGGCAATTGCACCTACAAAGCTAGATCTCAACTGAAAACTCTACATTGGAGAGAGAAAGTCAAAAGTAGGTAATATAGGGATTCTTATTGAAACCATTAAACTAGATGAGATCCACCAGGAAGAAGTGAAATGAAAAAAGGACAAGAATAGAAACTTGAAGATATGAAGTGGGTCAAAAGCCCATACAGGAGACTGAGATGCTGAAGATATAGAAGAAAAACAAAACAAAAGAGTGTTTTGTTTTGTTTTGTTTTCACAAAACACAGGCGCAGAATATTACAAGAATATTTAAGAATGTCATTGAGAGATAAGCTAAAACAAAACTTCCCAAACTTATGTAAATATATTCATCAGCTATCAGAGCAGAGAATACCAGGGAAAAAAATGTCTTCCTGGATCATTAACTGATCAACCCAACAATTCAGAAGAAAGCCTGTTGTATTATATATAAAAATACAATCAAAACCAAATGTTCAAGAAACATTGTTCTTACAACAGCATTTTTTAGTCTATGTGTAATGAGCAACTTGATATACATAGAAACAGTTTGTACATACATTGATACTTAGAAACATTTGTCAAGTCTTGCAAGATAAGGAACATTGAATTTAAGAGCACAAGAGTCCTTGGTGACTTTGAAAAGTGAGTTGGTTCTGTGGTGTGGTGCCCAAATCTGTCATGAATTGCTGAGTGCAGAGATGAACAGAAGAAGTCAAAAGAGGAATCTGGGAGAAGGTTTTTATTTTTAAATGAAAGATAAGATCAAATAAAAAGAAGACATTGAAATAGTATGATCTTAAAATACAAAGAAAATAAAGAAATCTTTGGTCTAAAAACCTCACATTTTTCAGAAAAATGTGAGAAGTAACTTGCAGAGGATGAGAAAGGCCGGGTTGGTTTTAAAGGGGTTTTAGACAAAATACTCTACTTCATTGTAGTTAGCTCTGCACAAATAGTTCACCAAATATTTGAATAGGTTTAATTGCCCCATTAGCGTTCTGTCAAATTCTAAGTTCTAAATGTAAAATTGATGGCATAAGAGCTTCATTTCAAATCACATCTCACAAAGAGTAATTGATCAGAATATCATATTTTGGTCACATCCAAATTATCATCTGAATTATCTGATAACATTTTTTAACATATATAATTACACATATAGAATTAAAGCAATTCCATCTTATGCTTTTATTATATATACAAAATATAATACACACACACACACACACACACACACACACACACACACCAGGGGTGCCCCAAAAATGTATACACATTTTAAGAGATGTTATCTTAAAATGTGTATACATTTTTTTTGTTACCTTCTGTATATAATAGTTCATTGACTTTAATTTCTTTAGGGCTATTAATATACTTTATAGCTATAAGAAAAGGCATGTCTGGAATGCATTAAAGTTTCCTTTTAGTTATTGCTGTCTGATACATTTTATTATAGCAATTGGTGAGATAAGGAAGAACCTTTTATCCTTTAAAACCTAGTTTATATTTTATAGCATTGTTTACTAAATGCTTAATGTCTATTCTAGCCATAACACAGATGTCCTTTGAAACAACAGCTGTTTTTAAACTTTATGTACCTGTTTGATAACTGGCAGACAAATTACCAACATTTTTATTCAGACAAAAAAAAAAAGGCCTCTATGTCTCAAATGGGATAAAATAGATATGTAAGCTTTCTTTCTGAAACATATGAAAATCTTAACATCATAATACCTACGCGTTGCTCATTTTCATGGTGAATTTTAAACAATGTCCACCCCCAAATTATAATTGTCCACCCCAAATTATAAAACCATTAACAATGGAGAATGATTATTCATTCACATATAGATAAAAAAAACTGTTAATACATTTTCAATTAAATTTACTGTTCTTATTAACTAAACCCTCCCCCATCCCATAGCGCTCATCTATCATGATTCCCTCCCTTTCTCATTTATGAAATTGTCCACAATAAGTTCGCTGTTATGATTAGAGTAATTAATAATGTTTCTAGTTTAATTGTGTATATCTTTATTTTCTTAAAATGTTTATTCAGTATGCCTATAAGGACATTGCATTATTCCCTAAATTTTACTTTATTGACTATATCACTGGTTATATTTTCTAAAGATTTGACATCCAAAATACTAGCTTCTTCCCATGATGTTTTTTTTTTTTTTTTTTTTTTTTAATAAGTGATGTCTGTGCATTAGGTCATAGGTCCTTCCTTCCTTCCTTCCTTCCTTCCTTCCTTCCTTCCTTCCTTCCTTCCTTCCTTCCTTCCTTCATTCCTTCCTTTTTCCTTCACAACTTCTATGTGCAAGATCCTGTGCTAGGTTTAAAGTCGAAGAAGACATGGTCTCAACCCTTACAGTGTTCACCTCATATAGTCAGTTTTATCAACTGTGTATGATGTGATGAAATTGAGTTTCTGTGCTTCTAAAGTAAGCACTCAGTGCCTGAACTCTTGCTCTTCTGTGTGGCAAAATCTGAAAGCCAGTCAACTAATCTGTTAGACATTTGTATTTAATTAGCACATCATGTGATATGGACAAGTGTCCTAAGGAACAGAAATAAGGGAATTCTGTGGCAGAAAAGCACAGTAAGTCATAAATATTACAGTATGAAAGAGAGTTCACAATGCATTTCAGTGCTAGAAATGTCCTTAAGAGTCTCAGTTAGAAAAGAGAAAAAAATAAAATTGGTTATTTTTGTTTGTGGGTCCAAGATATCAACAGTGACATTTTTTTTTCCTCTCTTTATATTATAAGACCATTCACATCATCTCTCTTATAGCACCTACATCCAGAAACTCTATATTCAAATAAGTATCACTATTCTGTCTCCAGGTTTCGAACCATTATAACAGAACCTGAATGTTCTTTTCATCTCACACTTGTAAAATAAAAACACCATCTCAAAGGTCTTCATGGATTAGCTACTCAAAAACAAGTGGTATGTCTTAACCCTTGTCCATTAAACCTCTCTATACTACTTATACATATTTTTTTAAGTTTTCTTTTTTTCTTAACCTACAGATGGCTGCCTTATTCTCAATTACCTTTTATCAACCAGTTTGAATTATTTTGTCTTCTTTGCTTCTCCTCTACCTACTTTCTAAAAGTACATATTCCTGAGTGAGCAAGCTATGTAATTTTCTTCAAATTTAACTTCAAATTTCTTCTCTCTTAGCACTTGTTCTCTTGGCAATGTTATCCTTAATACCATAGATTCCATATTGGTGACTCATATAACAATTCACCCCTCCAAAGTCCAAATACCAGTCTCAAATATCAGTATAAGTCTGGGCATTTTCTCCTGAGATGTTTCCCAGAATGTTCATACCCAACATAGACGAGTAAATACAATTGGGGTCTGGGAACCAGCAATCGAAAATATTTTTTGCTGGCT
Organism: Rhinolophus sinicus; assembly: GCF_057876585.1. NCBI lineage: Eukaryota > Metazoa > Chordata > Mammalia > Chiroptera > Rhinolophidae > Rhinolophus > Rhinolophus sinicus. The sequence continues at coordinate 88,416,784 of NC_142517.1, forward strand.
GAGGGAACAAGGCAAGTTGTTTATTCTCTTAACCTTATTTACTCACTGATGAGTTGATAAATTTAGGCAAAGAACCTTTTGTCTAATCTCATTATCCCAGGTATAAATCACTTTTTAAATATTTTTTCCAAAATAAATTCTTCTTTCTTATGACTCAAACTCTCTCCTACTTTTTCTCACCTTAAAAAATTATTTTCCTTTATTCCCCACAAATAATAAATGATTATATCCTTCCAATTCATTCCCATATTATCAGCTTCCTCTTTTCTGATGTCTCCAGCCTATGACAAATCCTCATTTTTTTTTGACTTGAACAATCCAACTTTTAAATTGCCTCTCAGGCTCTAGACTTCCTCCACTCTCTTTTGTTCAAGGGTCAACTACAATTTTAATGGGCTTAAAGCACAATTATGATCATGTCACTCCTCCATCTAAAAATATTCAGTAGTTCTCCATTGCCCAGGAAGTTAAGTATCTATTCTCAGTATGACATTTAAGACTCACTACAAGAAAGTTTTCACTCATAATATTCAGGCTAATTTCATTCCTTGGGACATCAAACTTTTTTATCTTCCACTCTCACCCGGAGTAAGGGGATTTCACCTTCTAGATCTTTTCTCATTCTTTTCACCATGGCTCCCACAATTCACTGTACACCTATCCATCCATAGCTAGTCCCACTGTAGTTTAAGTACTCTATTAATCCTATCTTTTTGTCCCTGGGTAAAAATCCTTCTATAAAAGAGCAGCCATTAGTGTACCAGAGCATTTTTCCATGCACTATAGGTGTCTTCTATAATTTGATCCAGGTTAAATGAAGTATTATTACCCCATTTTACAGATGAGAATACTGAAGATTAAGAAAATTACACAGCTTGCTCAATCAGCAAGAACATAAAAGTGAAGATTTTAATCCACTGTGTCAGACTTCAAAGCTGATGTTCTTTCCTTAAAGCAATTGTTATTTCCTTTGTAGAAATTATTCAACTGCTTAATAGATTTGAAAGTACAAGGAGGTAGTTGGAGATACAAAAATGTGATAGGAAGAAGTAAAATATACAGGTTTTAGGCCTCACTACCCTGGCTCCAAAGAGAAGCTTTTCTCTTAAAAGGGAGAAGGGTAGAAGAAGAAAATATATTTTGGGAAAGTATTTTTGAAAAATATCTGAACTAATCTACTATGCATTTTGCAAACATTTATCTTGCGGCACTTGATATTTTAAAATCCTCTTTTATAGTAATTGCTAGCCATTCTTCCCTTTATTAGACTGGAAACTAATTGAAAGTTATTAATAGTGTATTACTCATTTTTGTGTTGTTCATAATACTGGCAACTCAAATATTTATTACTGAATCCATGAATCTTCTTTTATATGTAAGTTTATAATATTACACAAAGACATTAAGTAAACTCAAATAATGTCATCTCCCTTTATCCTTCAGATATGGTTCTATAAGCTGGTTCTCCAAATTCATTTACATAAATCAATCATAAAATGTTATTTTGTTACTGAAAATGATTGCAAAATGAAGTTAGATGAAGTTAATGAAATTCAACTCTGGGAGCTACACAGTATCTCTAGAAATTCATTGATTATACATTGGCCAATAGATGTTAACTTTTCAAAATGGACTATGAGTTGTTTACTCAAAGAAAAGTGGAATCAGATTTTTCCAAAATGTGTTAGAAGGGGTAATATGTAGCCTGGGTCCTATGAATTTCTTTGCAATAATATGTCGATATGGATATTTATGAACAGCTTTGGTATGTTTCTAAGAGAACAAGCAAGTTTTCATGTTCTTGTATATCCCTAAAGCCTAGCTAAGTATTTAGTTCATGTAGACCTTCTCACTGATGTTTTTGAAGTTGACTGCTCATAGTCTTATAAAGAGTAGCAATTTTAAAATTGAAAACAATATTAAAAACTGTATAGTAAAACTATTTAAAATAATTGTTGAAGTACAATTTAACATGTTGAAAGCACACAAAGATAACTTTTATCCTCAAGATAGTCCCATAGTCCCATAAATGTGATGAGTCATTTCAATAGGCTATGCCTCACAGAGCATTTTAAATAAACTTGAAAATCAATTATAATAAGATGGATGTTGTGCTGCTGGTGGCAACAGTCAAAAAAGAAATGCACACTTCCTATGACAATGCTGATCTAATTAAGAGCAGCTATGCATTAAAAAGGTGTGTCATAAAATGATTTATGATGAAACATAAAGAAAAGATGGATAAAAAACCATCATCTCCTCTCTACCATAGGTGTGAGGGTTTGTTTTTGTTTTTTTTCCATTTTACCTTGAGTTATAAATAACATTACATCATGGGAAAATATTCTTACATTCTGATATGTGGCATCCATTGCTGGGAAGATGATTTAAACTCAACAGAAAGAGGTATATTGTGTATCAATATTTCTGGGTTATCCAATAAAATCTGAGTAAACTAGTGCTTTGAAAAGAAGAGTGAAATGTGAGGGGCAAGGGGACGAAACTACACTGGAAAATTAAATTGAAAAATCTCTTACACTTAAAAATGCTTGATGATCAAGTCTTTTTTTTTATTTTTTAAATTTATTGGGTTGACTATTAGTAAAATTACATAGATTTCAGATGTACAATTCTGTATTACATCATCTATAAATCCCATTGTGTGTTCACCACCCAGAGTCAGTTCTCCTTCCATCACCATATATTTGATCCCCCTTACCTTCATCTCCCACCCCCCACCCCCCACCCCCCTTACCCTCTGGTAACCACTAAACTATTGTCTGTGTCTATGAGTTTCTGTTTCTCATGTGTTTGTCTTGTTCTTTTGCTGTTTTTGGTTTATATACCACATATCAGTGAAATCATATGGTTCTTTGCTTTTTCTGTCTGACTTATTTCGCTCAGCATTACACTCTCAAGATCCATCCATGTTGTCACAAATGTTCCTATATCAGATGATCAAGTCTTTTACTAGAATTGTTATTAATTCAAACGTTTTTCATAGCAGAGGCAGAATTCTATTCTCTCTCTCTCTCTCTCTCTCTCTCTCTCTCTCTCTCTCTCTCTCTCTCTCACCACAAATCTAAAATCCTCTTGAGGAGAAACTATCAGAGGTCAATTGCTCCTTTTGCAAGATATTCTATATAATACAAGGTCCTCGCTTGACCAAGTGAACTATAATGCATACATTTGAACAAATGTTGATAAGTTTAATACCTGGATTTCATATCAACACAAACTTACAGAGCATCTGCTATTTTTCAGTCATTGAGGGTATACAAGTATTAAGCAGCTCAAACAGTCTAGTGGCAGAATCTGGTCGGACCAAGATTAATTACCACAGAGCGTGTCTCAGTGCTATATTCTCTCTTGTGCCAAGTGATATAAGAACATATTAGATGATGCTGAAGGCTATATATCAAGAACCTGTATCTTCAGGATGCTTTGAGGCCTAAGCAGATGTGTGCCAGGTGGCAAGGTAGGGAAAATATATACCCAATAGCATCATTTAACAAAGCACAGAATGTCCAACAAATTGCCAATGAAAGATGTCTGGGAGAGAATGATAGTAGCTGAAGTTATGAAAGACCTTTATTTCTATAGGACTTTATTGCTTATATCATGGTTTCAGTTAGTGTGCAACAACAACAACAAAAAACCTTTAGACAGTGGTGCAGGTATGATTATCTCTAATTTATCAAGTTCAGCAATAACTGTGATTTATCCAAAATTATACAATAAGCCGATAGCATAATTGGAGATAAAAATCAGGTATCTTAACTCTCAGTCTGACTCTTTTTCAGCAACCAAGTTCTCCTCTAGTCCTCATTCTTCCATGTTTTAAATTCAGACACAGCAATCCAATGCAATTAATAAATTCTGGAGTCATGTAGACCTGGATTTGAATCACAGATTTGTCCTTGTTGAGAAACCTTGAACATATTACTCAACTTCTTAGAAACTGTTTCTAAGTGCACCTAATGCAGAGCTTACCTCTGACTTACAACCTTATAAAACAGCACATTCCCTCGTACATTATAAGTACTCAATTATTGGTAGTCATTGCTATTTGATTATCACTATCAATATCATTTTTATTTCATACGAACATATGCATCTTTCATAGAGTTAATCACTTTCTCTTTTGTATTGCTAAGAAACATTTTCAAACCTCCTTCAAGCCACATTGTATTGTATTTATCTTTTTAAATTTTAATTTCCACTCTTCAAGAATAACTAAACACTTATTTCTGTACTTTTAAGGTTCAGTTTCACAGTTATTGCAAGGTTCAGGTAAAATATATGAGAGGAATAAAAAAATCTTGTCACATGATAATTGTGCAATATAAATTGTATTTGTTATATTTCATTTTGAAATTTAGATGGTAAGTTACTTTATGAGCTTAAAATATAGCATCTACTTACCCTTCCCCTAATAAGTAAATTAGCTTATTACCCTCACTATGCTTATTCCAAAATCTGCTCATACCAATGACAGAAGTGTTTATCAATTGAAGAATGAAAGGAAGACGTGGTACAATCATTTGTATAAAACTCAAAAAACCAAAAAACCAAAAAACCAAAAAACAAAACTTGAACTTTAGGTGACTATGAGCCTGGAATAAAAATCTTTTTAAAGTCCCAGGAATATACTTACTTTTTCACATCCTTATAGCAAAAGATTATTTTCAAGAAACTATTTTGATTAAAAAAAAAAGAAGAAAAGAAAAAAGTAAAGATACTTGTGTAAGCTCCTAGAGGAGACTAATATTCCAGATGAACGTTAAGACAACTGACACTAATAGACCATCACTCATTTTTATTCTGACTCTTAAATATGTAGTCAATTTTGCAGGACTCTGAAGCAATCCCAAATATGCTTGGTGGCAGAAATATTGCAAAAGCAACTAATGTGATAAAAGTTTTTTTCTGGTAACTATAAAACCAATTTTTGTTTTTGTTGTTTCAAATTTATCATTTACAGAACACGAACAATTGTGGAGTCAATATATTAATGTCAACACAATATATAAACTCTCCTAATTACTAATAATGTCCTAATTTGTGCAGACCTCAGGTTTATGATCATTTTAATTTTTACCTGAAGATATGTTAATGCTCTATAAAGTACCTTTTGGAAGGAATGTAATCTTCCTTTATTTCAATTCATGTTTACTATGAAAATTCTAATCTATAACCCAGCAGTAGAGATTCAAATTAATGATGCTTTAATTCAGGACAAGTGAAAAACAATAAAGTTCAGAATATGAATATGCATTTGAGGTAATAAAATTAGAGACATGGTCTGTCCTGTGTTAAGCAAAAAGTAGGTCAGAATCAATGTAGCAAAGTTTAGACCTGTTAAAAGATCCAACCTAACATGATAGGGTTACCGAGGCAATGAGAAGAGGGCATCCTTTGCCAAGGCTGCATCTCACCAAAGCTCTTAGGAAAAAAGCAGATCTTAAGGTGAACACTGTCCCATTTACATGTTAATGGGATTTAGCTTATCAAACTGTGTAAACAAATTGGCAAACTGCAAGTAGAGCTTTGGGGCTGATGAGGAAAAGCAAGGCAAATTTCAAATGAAATTGAAGCATGGACAAAAGAGAAAGAGAATATGGGATATGTCTATAAATTTATCTCTTGGGGTCACCCCAAGATTTATTGGGGAATAAAGCAAGGAAGGGATGAAATCAAACATTGAATTTTTCATAATTATTTATTTATTTATTTATTTATTTATTTAATTTAATTTTATTTTTTTAGCCACTTCTCCCTAACCTCTTATCCACTGGAAAGCTTGTGGTTAAATATTTACCAGCTCACCACTGGTTAATGCCCCAAAGAAGGTGGGGGATTGCATGATGTATTTCTTCCCCGTAACATCTCCAAGACTTTAGTAAGCTTTATGAACTTAGAAGCTGTATGTCTCCAGTATATTTTATTTTATAAGAAAATTAGTAGAATGGCCAAGTTTTAAAGCTAGGGTGGGAAGGAAAGAAGGTGACATATTGAGATATATGATACAGGAATAGAAAACTACTATTCTAGTCTACTAGAATAGACTACAAGAAATGGTGGGGATTTGTTGAAATTGTGGGAAGGGCTTTATATTCTCAAGGGCTAGAATGTTAACGTGGTCATTTATGAGTCCCTAAATTATAACATTCATATAATAATACATTTTAAGGTATTATGATTTCATTAATCACTATTATTATTATCACATCAGGAAGTGGTAGTTTAATTCAATATAGTGAAAGATGGGCTATTTAAGAAAGTTCAGGAATTACAGACTGAGACAATGAAAGAAGAAGCTGTTGTATCAGAAATTGAAGGAACTCATTCCTCTCTAAAGCACCTCAACCATCAATTATATAAACTAAATTTGGAAACCTTGAAACAGCAAGAAATTATGTCCAATCAGTAAATGTTACTCTTATGAATATCTGCCACATTGATTTATTATAGTTGTGATGGTCAAGATGCCAAAGTGTTCTAAGAAAACAAAGAATAGATGCTGAAGATGGGATACCATGTTAGGTTACTATTTTTTCTTGATAGGAAATACATAGATAACAGGATAGACAACTCTAGTGAGGGAGAACCATGCTTTAAAGGAACCTGGGGTAAAACAAAACAAGGAGTTGGATATCTGCCATCTAGAAAAACCATATGTTAATTCTTAGTTGTGCAGACATAGGCTTTCCCACCCCCACCCATAGACCAATCAGTTAAAAGTATTTTTTTCAGTTTTTCCTTATTTGTTCTATTTATATATTCCATCATCATGTTAATTTCTGAATGTCCTCCCTCTAGACATCTTAATTTCCACATCTAATATAGTCTTAGTTTCTCAAAATTACAAATGCTGAAGTGTCATTTAATAAATATTCATTAGAAGTTTTGAGCCTTTCATGGCTAACAATGTATGATTATATCAATTTTTGGCATCCATTAGAAAATGTACCCTGAAAACTTCATGTCCATGTAGATCCAGTGGATTTACTGAGGTTCCGTCATGGTACTATGATAAATATCTCCCTATATGACTTTGTTATATTTTCAGGAGATGACTTCTGTATCACTATCATGTACCCTGGTTGTTGAAGAACAGGTTGCTGTCCATAATTGTTCTTAATATAATTCATGTCATTGTGAAACTTTGAGATTGGGGCTGAAATTAAGGGAGAATCGGTAGTTCAAAAACCTAGTTGCTCCTAGGTGGACAGTGTTCTTTATACATGAGAGATAGACCTTTAGAAGAAGTACAACAGTGGAAGACATGTATTACATTTCTTTCAGAAGTAAAGCAGAGGTGTTAAGTCCTTCTCTCAAAGGTATTTAAAAAGAGCTAAAAACCACTCAGGATAATTGTGATTTTGAGTTATCGGTTTTTCTACGGTAAGAATCTATAACAGAACTGGCTGCAAGATAAATATGGCCTCTTACAGGATAGTGTGTACAAACCTATATGTGTTCATATAGATGTTTCAATCCATGTCAGTAAAAAGGAACACAACAGAAAGTTCATATGGTGTTTTAAATCTGCATGCTTTCTGTAAAAAGGGAACAAAAATGATATGAAAACTGAACTATTAAGTAAGGGCCAGGAATATGACTGAAATCTATAGTTATTTAAAAGTGAATCATCTAGGTTATATTTATTAAATAACCATTTGTACTTCAAAAACAGGTCTCTCTCTCTCTCTCTCTCTCTCTCTCTCTCTCTCTCTCTCTATATATATATATATATATATATATATATATATATATGTATTTATATTTATAATGGAAAACATTAAAATGATTATTCTGCATATTTATAAAGGTATCATCTTTTACTCAAGTTGTGGAACCAGATCATTTAATTTCTGACAAAAAGACAGTTATAATGATGAAAAGGCCAAAATAATTGAATGCTGCTAACAAGTGTAAGCTTTTGTGCCAATACTAGTACTAACTAATGAACAAGTTTTTCAGACATTGATATGATGTCAAGAATTCCTCTAAATTTTCAGTTGTTCCAGGGAGAGAGAGAAGTTATGCACTATTCAGGACTAAGAACTAATCTGATATTTTCAAATGAGAAATGTTTATACTTAAGTAGTACACTATTTATCTGAAGCCATATCTTGACCTAAATAGAATCTCTCTTTGGTCCAAGTAAAGATGTTTTCCACAGATAGTTTTGAAATATAAGAACTGATGAGATAATGTTTAAAAAATAATAATATAGATACCTTGATCTACATCTACACTGATAAATTTATACCTTTATTCTAGGCTAGCATAGATCACTGAGAAATGATAAGAATAAATCTATTGCTTTATGGAGCAACAAAATTAAATAACATTAAAGATTTTCAAAGCGACATTGAAGTGGATGGATGTAAGTAACAGTTTTTCAGGGTACACATACTAGTGATTTTTCCCAAAGCTAATTGCAATTTAACACACAGAAAGGTTTTTGTTTGCTTGTTTGTTTGTTTCTGTAACAGTACTGGCTGAATATTTTATGACCAATTAAAAATATTTTACATTGTGTGTTCTCCTTCCATCACTATATATTTGACCCCGTTTACCCTCATCTATGTGATATATAGATGATATATTACAGAAATGTAATATATCCTGAAATCTATGTAACTTTATTAACAATTGTTGCCCCAATAAACTTTAATTTTAATTTTAAAAAATCCTATAGTCTAGAGAATTTTAAGATTTTGACATTAAAAATTGTTATAATATTTTCACTCTTCTTAAAATTGTGTCACATCTAGCATTAAAAGTTATTTACAATGTGAAAAAAGGGGTTTTATAGCTAGAAATATTTATATTTTACAAATTTTCTTTCAGAAATAAAAGGAAATTTTGAGATATTATGTAATTAATTAGCAAAACATGTCTAGAATAGGAATAAGGAACACTATTTGATCAAATCATAGAAATCTGAGGATTCAAAAGAATATCCTTTCTAGACTGTGTTATATTTCTGTTATTGTAAAAATATTCTTTTTAAAATTACTTCAAACGGAATACTAAATTCTACACAGGTCCAAGTCTCCAAAATGATTTCTCCTCAGTTTGTTCAGGGTAATATAAACCCACATTAACTTGAGGAGAGAGAAATGGGCCTAAAGGACAGCTGAGAGCAATCAGGACTAATGCTTGATATACAGCGGCAGAAAATAATTACTGTACTATTTTTCTTGGATTGATTTTCTTCTTCTGAAAAAATAAAATCTGTAACTTTGTTTTCTTATCTAAATATTCTCATTCTAAGTTTGTCTCTTCAAAAGAGATGGGTGCAAGTTTTAAAATAAATCCTTTTGTTACATTTAAATGTTTTAAATCCTTTATTAAGTCCCTAGTAATTTGTTTTCATTATCACAAAAAAGAGCGATTTTCAGGAACTCTATTATTTTACCTTGATTATATAGCAAAGACATATTAACCATCATTAAATATGAATAAATATAATGATGACACTAAGTGATAACATTATCATAAAACACCAGAGACTGAATTCAGAAGGTTAAGCTTTTAGAAATTATTTTCAGAGACAATAAAAGTTAAATTTAAGTTTTCCACCTCTCCCCAAATTTGGAACTCCAGGTGGACAAGGATAATTTGGTGGGCTGTGGTCAACAAAATGTGCACTAGCTTTTGTGTTTGAGAGAAAGAGGTTGGGGTTAACAACTGGTAACACATTACTGTACTACCATTTACTTATATTTTCTTCTTCTTTCTTCATAAAAATTTCCTTATCTGTCATTAACCTTTAACTCAAAGTAATTTAAGCAGTAAAATGAGAATTATGTAGCATAATTTTCTCATACTCACGTTGTTTAGAAACCTGTCAAATGATAGATCGGTACACAAAAAATAATTTTAACAGTTTTATCTAATAAAAGTATATATGTAGATGTTTGGATACATATGTTGGTAATAGCTGCACAACATGTTTCATATATTACTTACCTCTGTGTATCTCTTCCACTTCAATATAACATAAATGACCACCTACTACAAAATAATATAATTTAATTAAAAAATAATGTCTATGTATCCAGTGATGAGTTAGTTGCATGTTAGGAAATTTTGAAGGTGCATATACAATGATTTTCTTCACTTAGATAACAAAATGTTTAATTTTTATTAAAGATTGCAATTCATTGTGTGTGACCACAGCTGCCACAGGCTGAAGGAACACGAGTATGAATTAGAATTGAAGCATAGCAGACTGAACAAGATGGCTCCCAGGACTGTTCCATATTTCCTATTGTATTACAGTATCCATTTACCTTCACTGATTTATTAAAGTACTAAATTTACTATATAAAATGTTATGAATGTATTTCTTTATAATTTATATATTTATATTTTAATTTATTACATACATATATTTATGATATACCATATGTTATATATTATATGTCTTCATGCTTAAGAGAGAATATATTTTATACTGAGATTGATCTATTGACACATAAAAATAGACATAAAATTTCAGTACTTATGCATTTTATTTTAGTATAAATTATAGTTATATGAAGAGATACGTCTTTCAACAGAATTTTGATTGCTAGAGATACAAACCAAAAATAAGAAATAACTGCATATGAATATATTTATATACTATTTTATATTTCTTTCCAACACTAAAGCATATCTCCCTACTTATTCAATTCTACATTTGGGCTCCTCTAAAGTGTATACTGTATTCACATTATTCTCTAAGGTTTTATATCAAGTTTTTGGTACAATTAAAAGACTGTATCCTTTTCATTGTTTTCCAAAGTACTACATTTTGAATTTGTGTTTGTAATCTTCCACTTTACTGATTCTCTCTCAATTTGTTTCCTTTTTTTTTTTTTTTTTTTTTTTAAGTATTTCTCTTGAACATTCTCATTTGCAATCATATCACCAGGAAAGTATAACAGAATCACTTCCATTACAATATAATTGGCTGCACAGTTTGTGCATAGAGTTGTACAATTCAGGACACTGTTCTTAATTCTCCCTATTTCCTCTTCCTTCTCTTCCCCTTTCTTCTTTTCTTCTAGTGTCCCAGCCCTTTGGTCCCTACTTCTTCATATCTCCCCAACCCCACTGATTTTAACAGGTAGATTTCTAGGGAGTTCCTGACTGCCTGGACACTGGGCTTTACTATGTATAGGTTTATATAGATTTTGTTTTGTTTTGTTTGTTTTAATCTGAATATAGATTGCTGATTTTCAAATGTCTACTTAATATCTATTAAGATGCACATATGAATAGGTAAGGAACCTATTAATATGGTTATTTATATAAATGAATTTCTTAGTCATAAACCAAAGTTGAGTTATTAAGAATATATTAACTTTGTTAAGGAATATTAATTTAAAAATATATTACTGGATTATATTTGCTAGTATCTTTCAGATTTTTGTATCAATATTTACAAATGATCTCCAATCTTCTTTCTCTGTGCTATCTTTATAAGACTTTGTTATTGATGCTTTGCTGGTGTTATAAAAAGAAATGGGAAACTTCACTGTTTTTTCCTGTGCCTGGGACATCTGCTTTAAAGTGGCATCTATTTCTTTAAATTTCTATATAGTTTGCAGGCATATGATGAAAAGTATATCCTTTCACGATGTCTGTAATTTTCTAACACATAAATTTTTATAATTTATGTTTTCCTAGAAACATACCTATTACATACAAGTTTTCAAATCTTTATGTCTAGAGTTATGGAATGTGTTTTCTTGTAATTATTTTAATTTCTTCTTTATTAGAAATCTTTATTCTTTTGATTAATTTTATATATTAACAACTTCTCTCTTTTTTTCTGGAAAGGATTAATTAGTGGTTCGTAAGCTTTACTGATTTCTATACGGGCTTTATTAATTTTATAGTCTGCTTCCTAACTACTCAGGTTTTTGCTATATTTACCTTTATTTCCTTTCTTCTGCTTTTTTCTATTTTAGTTTTTCTGATTATATATTTCTTAAGATTTCTTAAGATTTCTTTCTTTTGCTCTTCTTTCTTTCTTCCTTAAGATTCCTTTCTTTGTTTCTTTCTTTTAATGAATATATCTAGTGCTCTGAATTTTCCTATACATAGGTTTCAGACAGAGCTCATAGGTTTCATAGGTTTGCAAAGTTGTGGGTAATTTTTAGTTATTTTTTTATGTTTGAGACAAGTTTATTTCCAAATATTGGTCACATTGTCACTTAAAATAAGTTTTTCTTCTTTTGTCATTATATTCTAGGATTATTGAATTAGTGCTAGGGAAAACAATTAGTTGTAATTCTTTCATTGATTGTTTTTTGCTACCTAAAAGATGATTAGTTTTTAAAAAATAGGCATATATGTATGTGAGAAAAAATAATTCCTTATTTGTATTGCATAATTTGATGTATGCCTAGCAGATGACCTCTATTTTTATTATTATTCAGCTTATTTATAGTCTAATATTATTTGGACTGTCAAGGTTTGCAATTCCTATATGTTTCTATAATATGTAATATTATATTACATATATGGTTTCAAGATAATTACCTTTGTAATTCGTTTTATTATCAATATGAAGTGATCATCTTTTTTCATTTATTGCTGTTTACATAGATTCAAATTAAGGGATTGGCAAGAGGAAATGGAGAAGAGGTTAAGGAGAGACTGCCCAGCTAGTCTCAGAAGGAAAAGTAAAATTCACCAAGTGTCAAGCAACTTGTACCAAGGCAGTTAACAACTAACAAAGGCAACGTTTAGGGCATAACCTAAATATAAAATATCAATAAGAAAATTTAAAATTCAAAAGTAATATAAATAAAATCCAGTTAAGAACTTTTTCCTTAGGGGACTATCAAAAAACAACAGTTGCGAACAGCTCTTGAAAAAAAAAAATAGTTTTTATGTTGTGAGAAAAAAAGCATCAGCTTATGTAATTAAATAGCTGTATTGTCAACTATTTCATATGTTCAAACTCTCAAAGTGGACTAAAATTTACAAAAATAAGTCATATATATGTAGTCTGAAGGTTAACAAAATGCCTTTTAAACTTTCCCTTTTAAAAATACGATGTACAGGGTATTTGAAGTAAAGTGTGTATGCATTCCCACAGTACAGTTACCTTCTTATGTCAAGAAAAAAACATACAAAAAACAATAGTAAGGAAACAAATAAAATAAACAATTGAAGTTGTAGAAGCCTTCAAAACACATTTTCCTCCCTTAAACTTCTGAGATAATTGAGGATCATCTTCTAGAAAAAAATCAATGTTTTCTTCTATTCATGTGCATAGCTGGTGTCATTACTGCAATGTATGTCTAATGAGGATACGCCATTTGCTCTTGATTGTTCAAATACAGAGAAGAATACAAATGATACAGCACCAACTCTGCATTTCTTAAACAGTTAGGGTTCAAGCTCTTTAGCCTTCAATATGCAATAAGTACAGTTACATGTTTATTTTCAATGAGAGTCATTACTGCCAAATGCCCTGGATTGCTATGCTAATTGTTCTTTTTCTCATATAGAAGAGAACATTTGTGGGGGGGGGGAGGACATTTTATTTCAACTGGATGGACATATTGAGAAGGTGCTAAGTAATTTAACATTTGTAGGTGATATGCCATATAATTGAAAACTGTGGGGAAAAAAGATAAAAATTAATAGCATTTTTGAAGCATAATCTTCATAAATTTATGGGAATTTAACCTTATTAATCAAATTACACAAAATTCATCTGGGTCAATTTAGAACCAAATTGTCCTTGAACTAAAAAAAAAAAAAAAGCATTAAAAAGAACCTCTTTGCCTTTTAATTATTATGGATCAAGATTGCAAATTAAAATTTAGCCCTTTAATTCCTCTTGGGTGACTAAGGATTTCCAGTATCCTTTGAAATGTCATTCTAGTTTGCATAGATCACACTTTGCCTTTCTCTACCTCAACCAAGCACTGGATTAAAAATCTTTGAAGGCTGGAAAAACTGATGGTTGCTAGATGGGAGGGGGGTGAGGATGGGGGAGAGGTGAAGGGATTAGAAAGTACAAATTAGTAGTCTCAATGCTGTCATGGGGATACGAAAGACAGTTTAGGGAATATAATTAAGAATGTTGTAAAGATTTTGTAGGATGTCAGATTGGCATTTGTCTCATTAGGGAGACTTCAGGGATGGTGTAGATGCCTGATCACTGCACTGTACACCTGAAGCTGAAGCTGAATAATATTGAATGTCAATTATAATTTTATATATATATATATATATATATATATATATATATATATATTCACGGGATGTGGGAATAGAGTCAATGGAATTGTAACATCTATATAAGATGTCAGATGGGTAGTAGATCGGGGTGGCATCACTTTGTGAGGGGTGTAAATGTCTAACTATTACATTGTTTTGTACACCTGAAACTAATAACAAAAAAAGAATCATATAACGGTGGTATTTTTTGTTTGAAAATCACATTTATGCAGATAGAATGTAATGATGAGTCCTAATTTCATTTTTCAAAATTACATATTATAGTAGAATGATTGTACAATGATTAGTAATTTTTCATAGTCTGCAATCAGATAGGTATGATGTTCACATTTTTGGGTAAAGGAACTAAAGATTTAGTGTCCAGTTTTTTCTTCTCTATGGATATGTAACTGCTAAAAATAACAGCCAGTTTGGTTTCATGCTACTGATATAAAGGTGAAAAAGAGCTGCACGTCTCTTTCAGTCCCAGTCCCCAAAGTAAGATTTACCTTGACTGGGAAAGATATTGATTTTTACATTTTGGTATGCTGCCCTTTGGAATAACCCTCAATTTTGAAAAGCAAAATCGATTCTCAAATCCAAAATTATATTAAACATAATATTTTAGATTGCATGGTTAGCTGGAATTTCACATGATAAAGCTGGAATTCACAAGTATAAACCACCTAGCCATGTCAGCAAAATCTGCTTCCAATTCCGTGAGCTACAGTTTACATTGTCCTCTTAGCTCTATCTTGGCATGAGATTAACTTGCAGGAGATGTTCAATAGAAAAAAGAGAAAGACATTTTTCATCTAAAATTCAAGATAAAAATGACGTTTTTTTGCAGGTTGGTGTAAAAACGCCAAAGTCTTTCATTATTTTTCCTACACTTATTGAACAGGCCACGAAAATCAAAGGTCTTAGAGGAGTCAAAAACTCTTTATAGTAATTCAAACATTTCCTTGGGCTCAACAATATTGCACATTTTAGGAGTGTGTTAACTGGAGAGGTTCAAATCACCAGCCACAGTTTGATAATCTGCTAAATTCTCTTTTTTTTATTTGTCCTTTCAAGAAAGTCTGAATCTCTTCCAAAAGTCATCAGGTTGGCAAAAGATTAGTGTGGATTGGGCAAAAAGAGGTAAATCCCGTACTTTACAGCCTGATACAGTAGAGCAAACTGGAAAGGCCTTCCCCAGTAGAAACGTCATAGCTCTATTTTTTTTTTTTCCTTGACTGCTACAAGGCTCAGTTTAAATGTGCGTTCCTTGACTAACCAGCAAGCAGAATCTTGGAACATGCCAAGAACAACTTATTAACATGACCCTCAGTGTCATTTTATTTTTCCTTTCCCTGCCCAAATATATGCTCACTTGCCTCTATGTTTTCTTATCATCAGTATTATTGTTACTATTATTTGTAGTACGTGTATTTTGATAAGTCTTGTCAAATCCCCTTTGAATACAGAGTTTAAAGAAACACTATTAAAGTCGTGGAATCTGGGGTGTGCTGAAGCTTGGCTTATCCCTAGGCTGTTATCAGGATATAACGATTTGAGTGTGTGGGGGGGTGGAGAGTGCAGCAGAAGGATGACGGGGGACCAGAGTCAAAAGGTCTGTTGTCATTCTCAAATTATTAGGACCTGCTGTTACAAAAAGATGCCACCAAAGGAATGGTCATCAAAACATCACTCATGACTTGAATGAGGTCCAGGTAGCTTCCAGGCCAGAGTCACCAGAAAATCTAGTGAATCCTCACTTTTTACATCTGGCAGCTAATTTCTAGTAAGAAAAAAATCAAGAGTAAGATAAATGTGCCTTCAAAGTTCCAAAATGTCATCCTCTTCTCCTTTATTACTCTCTAGCACAAGGAGAACTGAAACCATTGAACAGGTCAAGGAGCTCCACGACTCCATCAGGTCAGCAGAGCTTACCTGTTCTTGGAGAACAGGTAATAGGATGAGGGGATGTATGTGGAACTTGAGGCCCTCACCCCTAATTCTTGTCAGCATGCTGACAATTCTATCATCAGAGAGGAACACTTTTGTGTCAATGCACTGAGGTTTGCTATTGACCTCTTAGAAGGGGACATGTTGACACAGCAACATCCCACATTAATTCTTCATCATGTGCCAGCTTGCCAGATACTAGTGCTTTGCAATTTTTCTACAAGTTGGATACTGAAATAATTCCTGGGAGATTACACATTTTGGCAATGAACCAAACATTAGGTATTGACCCGAACATCATAAGTTATTAAAAGCAAAGGTATAAGTAGAAACCATGCATAGCTGCTTCCAAAGTCCTAGTCTGATGAATACACCAGGTGGTGTCTTGATTGTGGTGCTGGGGGAAGGCGTGACAGTTGATGGAGCAAGAAATGATTCCTGCTTTTTGTAGGAGATAGCCAAAGGGAGGGAGAAGAATGTTGTTGGCAGAGGAAAGCATGCAGCTCAGACATGAGAGGGGCTTTTTGGAGAAGCTCAAAGTCCTGTATATCAAGAGCCAGCGAAGGTGGTCTAGCTGGATCAGTACAGGGCAATTCCAGTGTGGCAGAAAATTCCCAGATACTGAGTTATGACTGTGCCAGCCCAAGGGTGATGGTAAGACATTGATGGGCTTTGCTTAAATTTACATTTTATGGAGCTGTCCCTAGATGCTGTTTGGAGAATGGAAGAGAACAGGAAATTGAAATCAGGAAAATATATGAAGTAGCTATTGGAGAAATAGCCAATAGCGGAGATAATTTCTCCTCTGTATTTATTATCTTGCTAAGAATGGGATGAGACCCATTTTATGAATAGGAGAAAATTAACCTGATGACTTAACTCCAGGCAAATGTTAGATAAAGATTTAATTCTTGATGAAGCACAACATTCATCTTGTATCCTATGCTCTTTCTACACTGGAGTGTGGCACAGTTTGGTTTCCCAACGGTGAGCTGAAGCACCCCATGGCATCAAAATGACATCACAAGAGCACTGTGGATTATTTTAATTTTTTTCAGGGAAACACAACAGCATTTGTCAAACACCACATGAACTACTATCCAATGACAGTTCAAAGTTTCAACATTAGACAGCACCAAAACCCCCTGCCATGATGCCATTATTTTGTGAATCTCAGGTCTGGCTGTTTGCTAGGATAAAAAGCAAGAATCACGTGGATATCAATATGTAACTCCTGTATACTTTTCCTGAAATCATATTTATTTTGACATTAGAAAAAGATATAAATGAGTTCTCCCTCTCTCTCTCTTTTTTCCCCCATTTTGCTTTATTTTCAAGATCATTTCCCTCTATCAATCCACCATCCACTAACTATTATCTTCCCTTGTCAGCGGAATGGTTATAAGCATATTTGGATATGCCTTAACATTTTTGATAGAGCAAAAGATCCATGGTCTGCATCTGGCCAATTAAATTATATTTAACCACAACAATGTCATGTCATAATATTATGGATTCCCTTTTAAAATCAGGTAATTTGGCAACACTTGACCCATAGTATTCCCACATAGCAATAATCAGCAGGAAACTCTTAGGGCTGCTCTGTTCTGAAGTAATTCTTTTCCACTCTGGCACAATTCCTACTAATTTACTTTACCTGGTTGATCCCAGTAGTCATTTGAGTTTGTACCAAATTTAATGAGTTTTAAATTAGGGCTTCATTATTTAAGACATGAAGTTTTAGTATGTTTATGCCATCTATCTCTAAGTGATGCAGAGTGGAGGTATTTCTACTCCTACTATACTAGTACTATTAATAGGTAAGATTAAAAATATATATTCCATATATAACAGGCATTATTCTAAACATTTTGCATTTATTATCTCATTGTACTCACAGCATTATTATAATCATAGGAATTCTATGAGGTAAATGTCCTTAATTTTTCAATTACAGATATGTCAAAAATTATGAATATTCTCAAATTTTTACCCCACTTGCAAGCTGGCAAGTTAATCTGCCACAATTTTACAGATGCTGCAGAAGACATGAGACTTGGGCTAGAGAGAAAATAAGTTAATATTACCATATGGAAACTAGCATGAGTTTCAATTTGCTTTGGTTCCCCTTGTATTCCAAGTTCCACGGAGGCAACAAGAAGTACACTAGTGGTTGCTGCTACACACAGTCAGTTTTCATCAGCTTAGGGACCCCTGAGGTAGGAGAAGCCCAATCTCTTATAATGGACTGCAAGAAAACTTGCTCCTCATTTGCCATTTGGCCTGGAGGGAGACATTATCTTCATTAAACTGGACAGTAAGTGTACCCTCTACCAAGCAGGGATATCCTATCTCTATCTGCTAAGGCTGTGTACTAAACACATGTTCTTAAATTGAATGACAAATGGTCTTTTCACAATGGTCTGACATAGAGAGGAAGGATAAAAAATAATGCATTATACTGCTTTAAACTTATTGTTTTCGAATAACATCTTAATTTTCTCACACTATATAATTATATCGTTATAAATGTGATGGCAAAATGATACCCAGAAAACCTGTTGTAGGTAACAGATGGGGGTGAGAACAAGGTTTCCCTAAAATTTTATGGAAACCTAAACTCTGAGAATAAAGTAAGAAAAATTTGAAACACAATTTAAAAATGTCCCATTTATGAACCAACTTTGAACCAGTAGTTTCTAAATCTTCCTGTTCCAAAGAGCCTTAAAAACCATGGATTGTATTAGTCAGCCTTAGACCTACGTATCAGAATCTCTAGGGTAGTATTACAAATACAGTTAAGGAATTTTAATTTTGGAAAGTTCCCAATTTCGAATCTGACATGCAAGCTTAAAGACAGACTAGAGATCATGCAGCACTGAAGGGTGATCTCCAAGTAGGACAGTGAGGCCTCTCACAACTGGACATGAGTCATGGTGACTTGTGTGTCACCTGCAGGAGGCATGGTGGAATCATGCTTGTACTTAAGAAAGCACATCAACTTTCTTAACATAAATGAAGAAAGCAACATAACTTTCTACTCCAAGAAAATAGTGTTAACAAATAGTGCACTATCAAAATAGCATTAATGAAAGGGGAGCTTAAAGAACAAACATCACACATGTTAATTTAGAACTACAATAAAGAGTAACATTGATTCTTGTGAACTCAAGGGTTTGATCATTTGAAAGGTGTAAGTGGTAAAAGGGTATAGGCAGCTCACCAGGCAGATATAGGCTTGATAGAATCTGTCCCTTCTTCATATATATATATATCCTTACTTTGCATCCGTGCTCCTGTGATTAATAATTATTCCAGGTGCTTTGCCATTAAGCAGGAAGTGCTCTGGATTGAATAAGGAATCCAAGATCCATCAATATTTTACATTCTTTTTCTCCTTAGTTGCTCATGCTGCCATCCACTCATATCTGTTCCCACCTTACTGATAAATCTTCCAATTTTCTTGGTCATTTTTTTCTCTTGTGTTTATGATTTTCTTCTCCAACCTAACTCCTATAATGATACTGGGAAATTCCAATATCCAAATGAGAGAGACATCCACACATCTACAAGTGACTGTCCATTAATGACTTCCAAATTCTTAACTTCAGACTACTACTAAATATTAATTTCTAGTGTAACATTACTTGGTTATTTAAAAACCTTTCTCATTTTGATATCACAGCAATTGGATGAACCACTGTCATGGCTACCCTCTGGGTCGATTCAGAATTTTGAATTCTGATATTCTTGTATCTGGCAAAAAAATATACTTTTACTAGATCTTATACTCCTTTCCTCCCATTCTCTCCTTCTCTTAAGTTCGTCTGTGTTTTTCTAGTCCATCATTCCCCTTTTAGATTAGAAACCCTCACTCCTCAGAACACTTGATCTCTTTCCTCCACTATACTTGACTAATTACAATGCCATTTCTTCTTCAGGCAAAAGATCTGTACATCCATTTATAACATGGGTTATTCGGAAATCTGAAAGTAATTAGAAAACACTGCAAATTTGCACTACTACAAATTCATGGTCTTCAACTTCAGATGAAGACTGAATTTTATGTTAATTTTACATACTCTCACTGCATGATCTGAAGCTTGGGTTTCACCAACTCTACACCAATGACTAATTTGAACTCCAGATTTTTATATTCAACTATCTATTCAATATTTAATATCTGCTTATCAAATACACAACAAGCTCAACATATTCAAAACAAATTCATAATTCTATTTCTACCATCAATGTTTCCTATCTCCATGAATGGCACCACCATTCATTAAATTCCAGAGTATAAACTTTGGTATCTTTCTCTTTTTAATTTGTACATTCTATTAAATTTGTGCTTCTCCTCTATGGTTTACCCTTCATCTATAGAAATGTCAGTCAAAAATCTGTATTTCTATCCTAGATGATATATCCTATGTCCTAGTTATTAACCATCTTCACTTTGCTATTGCGAAGGTATTTCAAACTCTACATGTATAAAATGGGACATATCACTCTTCCTACTAAAACTCCTACCTATCATATTCTTTATTCTGATAAAGTATGCCAAACACCTTGGAACCCAAGCTAAAATCTTGGGAGGCATTCTTTGGTATTTCTCACTCTTGAAACTAAAACATTTTCTTAATCACTTATAAAACCTGTTGATTTTACTTTCCCACAGCCCTGGAACCACTCTCTCTTCTCTAAGACTTTGACCCCTGACCTTTCCAAATCCTCGTCATTTATTACCTAGATATCGTCAATGGTTTCCTGCTGTTCCTGTCTTCCTCAATCTTTTATCCATCATGCTATTCCAGAGTGATCTTTCAAAGCCTAATCTAAATTTTCATCATTTTACTTAAATCATTTCTCACTACTTCCTGAATAAACTCTAAACTTTTAAGTGTGACCTACCAAATTTCTTATAATCTGCTCCCTCCATAGAATAACTGTTTATTGAATCAACAAATGCTTGGGTGAATACATGAAGATTGATTTTTCACTATCACATCCCTTTCATCTCAATTTTAGCCAAGTTGAATGTGCAATGCTTTCTTTATATACTGTTGCTTTGCACATGCTCCCCTCCCCTTCACCTTTTACACATCCAATTCCTAGTCGTGTTTGCAGACATATATCTTGCAGATAAAAACAATACTGAAGGAAGTAGGAAAGCCCTATTCCCCAGGTTTGCAGAAAGAGTAAAATTGCACTGCTGGAAATGTCATAAAAGTGTCAAAATTTAGAAAATTACCTGCAGAAATAATAAACCTAAGTCATGATTTTATTTGTTTTATCACAGTATGAAAACAGAAGTTTTTTGAAACAGAAATGAAAAATGTACATGCTACATCCAAGAATTATGCATGCATCTATGCTTCTCTAATCCCATTTCTTAAGTATTTTGATTATGCTAAGGTTGTCCATATCTGGTGGGATCATTCCTTTCCTTGTGGGATTCCTCCTTTTTCCTTTTCATTGTTGTCTTTCTCAATGAAATGTGGGCCTTGCTACTTAGCAAAATGTACTAGGCATTTGGAATGCCTAGTACAAAATAAAGGTTTAAATAAAATATTTACACAATAAGTTGATGATGAATCTGTTTTCTGAGGGACTGATTTCACTGGACTGATTGATATATTAATTTTCCTACTGACCAAAATGAAGACCAGACCATGACATTTGGTGACTATTTTGAAGTTCTGTCCCTACTAAGACACATTTCAAAGCTGTCTTGCTTTCCTAGATGTCATGCTTATCTCATCTGCTAAAGGAAAGAAGAGTCCCCTAAAAGGTGCATGAAAAGCAAAAAGCTAAAGATGAGTTTTTTGAGGAATGTGAAAACATCACCTTTCCTCAGTTTTACAGTATTATATCACAATGGCACTACTACATAAATTACTTATGACATTAGTCAAGTATTAGTGGGGTAAAAAGTTAAATAGATTTAATTTAAAAAATAATGCTTTTAAAAAAAATATTTGAGATTTTCTTAGAATATTAATGTTTTTCTTTTCTCTATTAAAAATAAAAAAGATTCCTGTCTCGTAGCAGCGTCGCAGTTTGAGAAAAGGTTTTAAAGAAATAAAACAGTAATGAGAAACATATATTTGTAGTACTTTACAATTTCCAAACAGCTTCCACATTCATAGTTATGACCTCCAGTTTATAGATTATGGATAAATAATCAAGGAGATGTTGTTAAATTTAATGGGTCTAATAATAAAATTAAGTTTTAGTTATGCAAATAATACAATAAGCTTTCATTGAGAGTTCATTCTGGAGGCTTAAATTAATTATTTACTCAAGCAACTAGGTTTATGTTGCTTTATCTTCTTTGTGTCCCATAGAGCAAACTTTTAAAGTGATTCCCTTTAGTTTTTGAACACCTGAATGTTCAGGGGTAATTTAAAGAAAACACATTCATTTTAAAGCCAAACTGCATGGAGAGAAGAAAGTTACAGCCTTGACCTTGGATAGACTCTCGAGAAGTCATTTATGGAGGGAAGACAAAACAACGATAGTTCTATACCAACCAATGTATCACTTAGCATTTCTGACAATAAGATGAGTCTTTCAGAGGTAGGATGAACGGGGTAATAGAGAAAGTTATTAATAGTAAGAATGATCAAGAAGTGTAAGGAACAGATTTTTAGAGGTATTGTACCTAAGAATCCTTTATCTTGTTTTAAGACTTAGCTAATGAATTGCTAAATCTAGATGTTCAGGGAAAGCCAGTAAAATAACTAATCCCAATAATTTTTCAGATTTAAAAATGAGCTTCCCACCAGGTTGGGGTAGGAATGTATAGAAAATAATGTATAAAATATATTTGACAAATGTTGTGAAGGAAACTCATAAAGTTTCTCAGACTGTTTCAGAAGAATAAAATTTCAGCCAGACTGAGCCTGTTATCTATGTATTCCTAAAAGATTAGCAAGACCTCTACAAATATATAGATGTTTTAACAAAAATATGTACAGTTGACATGTTTTTTTCGATTTGATTTTCTAAATTAACTGTTGTACTATTAGAAAGGAAACACAGTGTAGTAAATAGAATTATGAGTTTATGATTTTTAGTTCCAATTTTGAAACTAGCTGTGTGACCATCAGTAAAATGAACAAATGGAAACTTCTAACCTGGAAAAGCCCTTACAAATTTAATAATAGATTATTCTTAGTGACATAGTTTTAAAGACGATAAATTCTCAAATAATGATTCCCCCTAATTCAGATGAATAAGATCTCAATATTTTATTATTGAAAAACATGTCTTTCCTCCAATGTTGTTATATATATGAAAATAATACCTATTATGCATCATTGTGGAAGAAAAAAAATGATTCAAAACAATACGGTTTTAGGTCTGGTTATAACTTCCAATAATGTAGGGTTATAAATCTTTTCTCTGGGATTCAATTTTCTCATCTAGAAAATGGGGGAGAAGTTAGTCTGCACGACTCTGAAGGTTGTTTCTATCATTCTATGATTCCACTATTTTAAAATAAAATTCTAGATAAATGTAAAAATCATTCAGGAATACTGTGGCAGATAAATTTAGCATGGGATAAATACATCATTATATTATATTGAATGTTAGTTAAGCAAGAATAAACTGTTAAGTGATTTAATATTAGGTAGAAGATCATTTATACTACTGTCATAATTATAATTATGCAGAGCTCTCATTTTATTTTTAAATCAATGCTAGTGTGACTTTAAAAAGAATAACCTCAAAATAGGTATATTTTGTTACATATTGAATAGTGAATTATTGAGATATTTAGATCTTACAAAAATATGGACTTTTGATTAAATTACTCCACTGAATAAATATGTAAAACACTATTTTTCCACAATGTTCATTGGATCTCTTAATTGTCATGGACAATTATTTATGTCCAATTGTTTTACAATGATTGTTGTCCTTCTATATTTTGAATATATACTTGGAACCATATACTTATCTATATTTAGCTATGTTTCACTGTAGTTAAACTATTGCTGAGTAAATGCAAAAATACTATGTAATTACAATTCTTATAAATTTGGAGAAAGAAAATGACTCCTTTGCATTAGTCCTTCCATATTTGAAAATCACTTAAACTCAAGACAACATCAAAACAGATGTGGAATTATCATCATTGACTTAGTGAGATAATCATGATAGAAAAGTGATAAAGAAAATACAAAATGGTATTTCACATGGACAATTTTTTGTATAAAGAGTATATATACTTATATTTAGAATAAAATCTCTAAGATAATATTCCCATAATGTAAGTTTATCGCAATAGTATAACATAAAGATCATCTTCCTTTATTTATTTATTTATTTATTTATTTATTTATTTAATTTCAAACTGTGATGAACTTGTTTAAAATGAGAAACATAGAAAAAAAATTACTAGGAAGCTAAGAAATTTTGAAATATAACAAATCAATGAGTAATAAATCTGCCAAACCTTAAATGTGTTTAGATAATTTCCCAAACATTTCATAGAGTTCTTTAATTTACTGGAATTTAAATATACTATTTTAATCAACTAAATTTAGTAATTGGTTGTTTTAAGCTGAGTAAGTGGCTTCATTAGGTCCATATATCAAAGATGAATATTAAGTTGCACTAATTAATGACAATGACACTATTTTTACATTAAAATGGTATCATTTGATATTAACAAGCTCAAATTAAAAAAAAAGATTAATGGAACAGCTTTAATATATTTTATAATAACAGCTCCCATATTTAGAAAATCACCCATATTGCGACAATGATAGGAAATTTGAATCAATACTTGGTTTGATTAGTAAATTAATATAACCATTTTACAGATGGGGAAACTAGAGCTTAAAGCACAACTTATACATCATGCATCTGGGATCCAAACTAGATATTTCTGCTACTGGAGATCTTTTAAAGGCCTGTTAATATTGGGTGAGGAAAATTAGTTATAAAATAGATTACTTTTGTTTAAAAATTATGTTTCTTTTCCAGAGTAGGCAAATCCATATAGACGAAGTAGATTTGTGGTTGCCAAAGACTGGGAAAAAAGAAGATCAAGAGTGACTGCTAAAGGGTATAGAGTTTCTTTTTGCAGTGATCAAAATGTTCTGGAATTAGATAGTAGTGACGGTTGCACACTCTGTGTGAATATATTAGGACTGTGCACTGAACTGTGCACTTTAAAAGAGCAATTTTTTGAGTATGTAAATTATCTCACTAAAGTTATTTTAAAATTTAAAAAAATATGTTTCTGATTTATTTGCTAATTGATCTGATTCAACTAAATAATTAGAAATTTAAGTAAAACTATTTGTTTTATCCTACTCACTTCAAATCATATGACAAATATTTAAGTTATAGATTTCAAAGAGGAATTACATGATTTTATAGAATAGTCTATTTTTATATATTGTCACCTTCATCTATCAACTGCCAGTTAATTTGATTGATATTCAAAAAAGAATAGTCATTTTATACTATATTGTTTTGATGATTAAGAAAATTGTTAATAATTATTATAAAAACAAACACATTGAGTATTGTGTGCAAGGCATCGTTTTTAAGTAAGTTAAATGTATAACTATGTCTCATTTTTAAAACTACATTCTGAGGTTGATATTATTATTATTATTTATACGTTTTCAATCAGGAAACTGAGGTACAGAGAGCTTAAGGAAGATCACAAAACTTACGTGCAGCAAAATGGAAAACAGAGCCCAGATGATAGGAGTCCAGAAGTCATGCTCTTCACCATTTTATTTTTCTATGACGATTTTAATTTAATCAAAATGGATAAATCTTAAATTACAACATAAAACAGTATCAGAAAGTTTAACCTTGGATTTGGCTACAAAGTAGCTGATCAGCAGAGACTTGGACTCAATTACAGAACTGTAAAAATGGACTATATACTTTAGTTTTATGGACATCATATCTGAAACCCAATATTTATTTTACCACCGTAATGTGAGGTTTTACAGATAGAACAATCTTTATGTATATAAAGGTTTGTAAGAGAAAACACACACTGGAGTGAAATGAGTATGCAATTGGAGTGAGGGGAGAAGAGCTGGCCATATGGCTGGGAAACCGTGACCCAAGTCCAAATGTCACAATATTATCAGAGTCTAATAATTCATTTTTAATCTCTTAGGTTTTCAGAATATTTGAACATAAATGAGTTGGACGTGTGGAATTATGCTAAGAAAATTACTCAAATAATTTTAAATGGCAAAGGGATTTTATCTACAAGGTCTGATTGAAAAATACCAGAAACTACATTGGTCCCTGAAATTCTAGTGAAGGACGCAGATATGCAGATCATGTTTCATAGAATTCAAGAGTTGAGAAACAAGTTGGAATGCACATAGCCAACTGGAGTACAGAAAGACACATTGTCTTGCCTGAGATCATACGTCCAGAGGCCAAAGCTGGATGACACCGAAATATCCTGCCCCCAACAATTACTTTCAATATTTCATGCTGAGTCCATATATGACATTTTTTGTTAGCCCAGTGATACAATAGTAATACACTGAGAATGTGCTGTATACCATTTTTATATTTTAGTAAATACTACATCATTTAAAAAGTACTTTAAGAATCCCAGATTGATATATTATCATGGAAAAATCCTACATTGCTATATTGCCAATTATTGATTAGAGAAATTAGAAATATTGATATGAAGTAGTAAAATGAAGCAACTATTAGATCTTCCTTCTCATTTGTGGTTTTTGGTCAGTTTGTTTTTTCTTTTGACTTGAACTTAAGATGGGATAAACCTGCATTTATCCTGGCAGGACTGAAAGAAAAGTATATGAGGATTTATTTTTACTTCCCTAAAATGACATTTTGGGATGCAGTGTTCAATTTCTAGCAAACTACAGGATAGGGTATCTAGAAATATGAGAAAATTAGATTTTTATTCTTTTCAAAAACTATCCTAGAATCCCACTCTGAACAAAACTTCCTGGCCTGTCAGTGGTAAAGTGCCCAGGGACACAAAATGTAGCATAAACAGGTATACTCCAGACTGAAAACAAGCTGAATTGTATTTATTTTAAATGTTTCTTATCTGCCAACTTAACTAAATTAATATACACATACTTTAAAAACAACAAAGGCAGACATATCATGTTATAGATTAAAGACTGCTGTTGCAGTTTCTCAAATCTTCTCTCAAGAAAATGATTTCCTTTTCTGAAAAGCTATTATCTCAAGACTGAAAATTATTTGTCTATATGACACTACAATTCCTTTAATAGAAAGTTAATAAGATATGTCATATTAGTTCCTTATTAATTTATGGCTAGATCATTTTTAGAGCTTTTTTGTCCCCTGCCAACAAGTTTCAAAGCATTAATTCAAATAAAATAGTTTGCATCCATACAAGTAGATTTGAGAATATTTCAAATGAGGAATCTCTCACTACTCAATGAATTAGATGGGGATTCCTCAAGCTAAGATTCAAAATGATTATCTTTTAGAAAGCGGGATCTTTAAATGATAAAAATAGATTTTTTTAAAGGTTTTTGTTTGTTTGTTTTTTGTATAGTATAACAAAGCCAGTCCTATAAAGCTTCACAATCTGCCCTCTGCCATCTAGACTATTTGTCTCTTTTTAATTGTAGCCTGGACAGGGAAATTATATATTAAAGTGAATTGGGAGGGCTGCTGTTTTACCACCTTTACTAGCTCCTTTACTAGTTTTCTATTACAGATTTGTCATATGTGTATTAATGAGAGAAATGCAAAACTAACTAAAATCTGTCCTTGATTCACCCTGAGGGACAAAATTAGATGACTTATTTTAAACAAATTAGATGACATTCTTAATACATGTGTCTCTGCTGTTCATTTTCCTTTGGGTCCCCAAATCCATCCTCCATCCTTTTTTGCAGTGTTCTGTGCTTTGGGAGGCTGACTTCTCTTCACGTGCTTCACCCAGATTCTTTGATCTCTGATTTTCAGTGGGATTCAGTTAATGGAAAGTTACCGGAAGGCAAGAGAAGAAAGAGGTCCAATATTGACCCCTCCTCCTCCAATCTTCCCACCTGATTGAGGTTTGGACACTGGCTGTGTCTTTCTTTGACTATTGCTCTTTTCAACCTACTCTTTTTCTGTCTCCAGTCCTTAGACAGGGTTACCTCGTTCACTTGGTTTGGCCTTTCAGATCCAATGTTGATACAGCACCTTGCTATTGAGAGTTCTCTCTCCTGTTTCTCCATCCTTTATGAGTTCCTCAAACTCTGCCCTCATTTCTGTGAAAATCTCTTTTTAATGACATTTTTAATAAACTCTTTAGCTATACCATTTCAAGACCACCATCAGTTGGTGCTAATATCTGAGTAACACTTTATCTAAACTAGAAATAAAAGTTTATACTCAATTTTTAAAGAACATGACTTCAAGGAAGAAGAAGAAAAAAAAAATGCATTAAAACCGCTGTAATTTATTCAGTTTAATACAGACTTCTCTAAAATACGCATCTTAATGAATCTAACCTAATTTCTCATGTTAGTTCAAAGTAGCTTTCGCCTTCTCTATTGAAACACTCATTGATTAGCATTCTTTGCTTACTAGTGGGTTTAATAAAATAGCCCTGGGAATATTTGAGTTTATCTATCTTTCTAAAATGAAAAATTACCAGACTTAAATTAGGTATTTCCATTTATTATACTGAACACTTGGAACAAAATTCCCTTTACACTAATGTAATTCTTTAAACAATATTAGTGAAGAAGGTTTAATTTCTGCTCTTACTCACCTGTTAGCATTTATAGTAACTTTATTGACTCTTTTTAAGTACTGTTGAACTCTAATTTTTTAACTGTGAAACTGCTACAAATCATTGGTGTTGCAGTAGTTTGAACCAATGTCCTACTGGAACAATTGCTTTTTCTTAGTCATTTTTCTTAATAATTTAATAGAGACATTTCTTTACTTAAGAGTCAGTGCTATTGCAGCTTCAGTATAAGCAGTTCTGATACTAAAATTGCATAAATATTACATACATATTTGAGAAGTAATTCGGAAAAATCTGTCACCTTGCCTTGCAATCACCTCATTCACCACCCTTTGCATCAAGGAGCTTATAATTTTCTGGCCATAGGTTAATTTAAATGAGCAAAGAAAGCGAAAGGGAGATTATTTTAAATTTAGAGAAATAAGTAACTACTGCATTATTGAAGCAAGAGATGTTTCAAAATATTGCAATTATCCAAGCACTTATTCCAAGTCCATGAACTCCCCAAAGTTAGTAGATTATTAGATCCTTCCTTCTCAGAAATCATGCTTTGTGGCATTGGCTCTTATTTATTGTCCTGGAAGAAAGTTCCAACTGAAGTCAAGGTCACCTTCAATCCCAAAGTTGGTATAATTAGTATCAATTTGGTGTTTCACCAAGTTAAGGTTGGTGGTTATTAACTGTATTTTTCATGTAGAGTGTCAAAAGAAGTAAGAGCAGTGCCAGCAATCATTTCAGCTTCAAAAGCACAGCTCATAAATTTAGTTTGTTGGTTGGTAAGAAAGATACAATTTAGTTTATTAATGTTTTTTAAAAATAATTTTAAGGACGTTCCAGAAATACATGTATTCATATAGGTAGGCCAAGTTTTTAAAATATAAAACAGATTATCAGCCTAATAATGTTATTCATTTAGTTTTGATATTTTATAATTGATGGGCCTTCTGGAGTATAATAATTATGGGAAAATTTTAATTTAATATTTATATGTCTATTATATAAAAGTGAATTAAAGAAAATAGCACAGTCTACTAGGGTACATTTTCTTTTCCTTCTTGGTGGTTGTTTTGCAGAAAATGTATATATTATTAGATTATATTAAATCTGGGATTATTATCATAAAATCAATGAAGACACTCCTACATTTGTAGAAGTAAAAACAATATTAGTAGACTGTTCATTTAAAAGAAATGTAAACTAATAGAACAGAGGTTTCTTCTAAAATTGATCTAAGCCAAAGAAATAAACAAGCTTAAAATGAACCTCTTAAAAATGTTTGATGTTTTAAATTGCACAAGAGTGCCCTTAGAAAATAGAAGGGAGCAAAAATGTTCTACTTCCCATCAGAGTGGTATTGGAAAGAAAATATGAATGCCAGTTTCCCTCAACTATTTCTCAAATGCCATAAAGAAATAGGTAAACATTTAAAGATTTACAAACTTTTCCAGGGTTCAACTTCATGCAAGACAAAGACAAACACTCCATTTAGTTTTGGAAATGGTTATATAAAACAAGTGATACATATTTCTATTCCAAATAAGATCTACTAGAAGAGAAAGAACAACTTTAGCATCCTGTGCTCACCTCAAGTACCCTAATCTGAAACACTGTCATTTTTCAAATGTGTGGATCCATAGCTAACTAAAAGACCAAGAATTCTCCTCTGCATTCCCACCCATGTCCATTCTGTAGCCACTCCCTTCCACATTGACAATATGGTACTTGTAAGTAAGGTTGAAAGTGCCTCCAACTGCAAAGCATATGTGTTGCTTGTTCTTTCCAAGTAAGAAGCATTTTTAGTATCCTATCTTCATTATGAACTATGTTTCACATATTTATTTTTGAAACTATGTCAACTTTATATAATAATTATTGTTTTGCTTTTTTTTCTTTTAAAGACTACTGGAAATTTTGCTACCCTTAGAGCCTAAATGTGCAAACCTGTCTTTTGGCAAATAAGCAGGTCTCTTTATATAGACCATCTGGAGACTGAATTATTACTTGATTTTTGTCAAGTGAAAAAAGAAACAAAAACATACTGACACTTAATTTTTAAAATCTTACAACACCATGCAAATTGTGTTTTATTACCACCAATAAAACCAGAAACATTTTTAATTGCTAAACACTCATAATATAAGCTCATAAAGAACTTCTTGATTTGCACATTTTGGGATTTAACTGTGTCAAGATGATATATTTTACAATTGCAAACGCTCTGTTTGAGTGTTTTTATAGTGACTAACTCAGAGCTATAATTATTTTGCTCCATTCATTCTTTCTCAGCGCTGGTTTTCTTTTTCTTTTGTTCTGATAAATGTTTCTGTATCTCTTTGTATTCTATTTTTTAAAGTGTCTATTTCAAAAGGGAACAAGAGTATACATTAATAAAACCAAATAAAAATAAAATAAAGATAGAGGAGTTTCTTTTGACATGAAGGAAATAGAGAATAGAAGCACAGGCCAGATCATTATTGTTCTTAACTTGAATTAATTAGATGTTTTAGACAGTGGTTTGAAATGCACATGTATACATTTTGTGTTTATTTTACTTTAGTTCATTGTATTTTGAAGCTGGGGAAATAAAGTAACAATTGAAATAAAGGAAACTGTATATAAGCTACTATTTAATAATCAACATTTTAGGCAATAGTAATTCATTAAAAATGTCCATATTAAATATGAATAGAATTTTTAAAATTCATCTCAATTTCTCTATGCTGACACAAAGTAAATACTTTGGCAACTTTTACGTTCATTTGATATAGCCTCACTTTTCATACATGGTTTTTTACAAGTCACTAAGTTTCAAAAAATCTTTAAAGAAGGAAAGTAGTTATGTATTAACATCTTTCAAACAGCAATATTTTAGAATCATTCTTAATAATCAAACAGGTCTCTAAGTTCATTTACATTCTAATAATTAAGTTATATGATTCATATGATTTAAAAATACAATGCGAGCATCTGGGCTAAAAATTATGGGCCTATAATTCTAGACGGGAGCTATATTCATTCTAGATATATGCTAAAATTCATCTTATTCTCTATGGATGATTTAAAATATTTCACTTAATATTACATTTTTAAACATAAGCAACAATATTAGTGTGCAATTTAATTGTGAAGAATTGAATACCTGTAGTGTGCTTCACATTGAGCTTTTGATTGCCAAGGCATCCATTGCAAAAGACATCCACGTTGAATAAACATTACCAGCAGTATGATATAGTTACTAGCAAAACAATCAGATAAGTAACTACAATCCCGCACCTGTGAAGCTACGCTTTTCAGAAAGCTCTGGGTAACCTAGATAACTGATTGCTTTAAATTATTTCCTTCTACCTTACAACACCTTAGTTCTCATTATTGCTCTTTCGTTTGAAATCTGCCAATAAAAAGTGAACCCATATAATCAATAATGTTGTAAAGATTTTGTAGGGTATCTGATGGATACTTGTCTTATTAGAGAGTCCACTTCATGGACGGTGTACACTGACCACTGCAGTGTACAGCTGAAGCTGAATAATGGTGAATGCCAATTATATATATATATATATATATATATATATATATATATATATATATATATATGATGTGGAGTGCAACATACAGAATGGAGTCAATGGAATTGTAACGGCTATATACGATGTCAGAGAGGTGGTGGATTGGGGGAGGGGGGTTATCACTTTGTGGGTTGTAACTGTCTAACTATTACATTGTTTTGTTCTGAAACTAATAAAAAAAAAGTGAACCCACTAAACCACAGACACCCCACCGTTGGACCCTAATAAAGACAGAGTCTCAGGTCTGTGTGTGCCCTCTCAGTACTACTTGTGACCTCACTGTGTGGCCCTCCAGGACCTGTGAGAAATTTTGTTCATCATTGTTCCTTGATGGTTTCTAACTGATGTACATCCTGCGATCACAAGAATCACAGGGGCTGGTCCAGCCATGACATTGGCCGTGGGTGGAGGAAATGTATGTGGGGTTCTTACAAGTAATAGGGACCCAGGTGAGTGCCTCAGCATTTCTAACTAAGAGCATCACTATTGATAACATGAAACAACACAACAGCACCCATATCTATTTTTTGCAAGTTTGGTCATTATTACTACAGTTGTAGATAGTTTGAAAATGGTGTATTTTCTTAAATGAAAAAAAAAATAAAAAGGTCCTTCATTTTTGTTTAGCAGTGCCATTCTGAAATAAGTTCCCACTGCAATTAACCTCATTATAACCAATAAATTGACAGAGACTACTAGACAGATTATGTAATTTTATTAATAGAAAATTATTTCACTATTTCAAACTCTGAGGTAAAACCAATCTATATTTGAACCAAGAATTCATTTGGATTTTTAAATGTATTGCATAAACAATTTCATCATCACTTTTAGGATTTTTTTCCCCTATCTGATATATTGAAATGCATGAAGTATTTGAACATAATCTTAGTTTTAGGAAAGGGAGTATACCAGCTATATATCTTCTCTCCATATCTATTACTTTTAGAGCATTCACAGTCTTACAGAGGTAGAAACAGATAGCACATTAGGAGTTTAGGAGTTCTTCTGTCTTGATAAATATAAAAGATTCAGTTTTCATACTGAATTTGAAAATTATGATAGATATATCAATTTATATATGTCATCCTGTCTTATATATGCTTCTTGAATTTTCAATACCTTTATATAACTTATAAAATGAGGCTACTGCTAAAGATTCCTAGATTAGGACATAGTTATTATGAAATTAAAATTACATGATATGATAAAAATAGAAATTATTTTCAAATGAAATACACCACGCTAAAATAATACTAATACTAGAAATCACATTAGGTCATTTGGAACTATTTTATAAATGGTTATATTTAACTCATTGAAATTTATCACAATGACCTAAAAAAAAAAAAACAAACACACACAAACATTTATGAGAGAGAGAGAGAGAGAGAGAGAGAGAAACTCTTTTGAATGATAGGGCTAATCAGGACACTAGTCTTAAAATACTGCAATTTCCAAAAGCACAAATTAAAATGTGTTGGTACAATGGTCTTTTGTAATGAAAAAATATAAGAGAGCTATAAAATCTTCAGATTTTAGATATATGATATAAATCCAGAATACTATAACATGAAAAGTTTATAAACTATTATATTCAAAGATAGATGATATGTAAGTTCCATGTGCGCTACACCATTTTTATCTAATTTTTTCATATAATCAATTCAAAATTGGTTTGAAATGAAAAAGTAATCAGTCCATTAACACCACAGAATTTTACCAGGATTAAAACTATAATTATTATAAGAAAAAAAATATACCATTTCATTAATTACATGATGCAACTACATGCAAACATATTTGTTTTACTAAAAAGAAGTGAGGAATAATCCTGTTGTGCACTGAGTGCTGATTATGCTTCCAGAACCCTAGATATTATCCAATTCTCAAGACAGCCTGGGAATTAAGTACTGCTATTAAGTGTTTCTCATCTTTACTGATGAAAATGCTGAGGCTCAATTTGGTTCATTGTCCAAGACCAAAGACGTTGCAACAGATAAACCAAAACTCACACCGAAGAAGTCTCCAGGGCTCACTATTCTCCACCTTTCCATGATTGCTCAAGCTTGCTCTCCTCTCTGTGTTTACCATCTTATTTGTAACAAATTACTGTAATTGCTAACTTCTCTTGCATGTGTTTGAAGCTCTCTTCCTCCAAACAGTGATGTATCTCACGTACAAGCTGAAGAGAAGTGCAAATCCTCAAGGTTATAACTGACAATTTGAGTAATTTCTTTTGCTCTATTTCATCTTGATTTTAATATAGCCACAGCTGTGGTTCTTTACATTTATTTTAAATTGGATATTTATCACATCTTAGGATGGAAAACTCAGAAATAATAGTAGTGGTGAAAGAGTGTCAATGGAGATATGAGCAGTGATGCATTTGTGGTCATTTATTAAATAGATAAATGTTATAGTTCATAAAATTTGAATAAATGCCATTTAAACTTAATAAAATCAAATTTAGTTAGTTTATTTCAGGTTTTTGAAGGAGAGAAAGTGATGAAACAAGTAAACTTAAAAAAAAATCTGCAAGCTGAAAATAT
This sequence comes from Rhinolophus sinicus, assembly GCF_057876585.1. Lineage (NCBI taxonomy): Eukaryota > Metazoa > Chordata > Mammalia > Chiroptera > Rhinolophidae > Rhinolophus > Rhinolophus sinicus. Next base: position 88,451,853 of record NC_142517.1, read on the forward strand.
TTAGTTATCTTTAGTTTTCAGCTTTTCTTAACAACATATTTTTATTATATCTTTTAACCATAATTTTGAAACATCTTTCACTAGTTTATGAATAAATGAATTCCAATTAAAATACAATTGCATCTGAAAGCTGTAATTTAATAGGTAATGCACAATGAAGGGAATATCATATAGCAACTTAAAAAGTACAAAGTATAAAATTCCTAACAATTATAAAATTCCTAACAATGTTTATGTACTGACTGAATCCCTCACTCGCTCAATTATGAACTAGAACATTAATCATGTAGGCGAGCTTTGTGATTTTCTTTAGTCCTCAATTGTTGAAGATAACAGGGGAAAAGGACTGACATTTAATGTCAATGCTACTATTTTTGTTACATAAAATATATACTATAGATTGACTAACTTACAAAATACATTTTTCTTTCTACATATCTTGGTGCCATTTGAAAAATATTATATTTTAACTGTTGAGTAAAAAAAATGAGTGTTATATGTTTTGTGTGTGTGTGTGTGTGTGTGTGTGTGTGTGTGTGTGTGTGTTTCTTTGAGGTTTGCTTATGTGCTCCTTTGAGAGAAAGATTAATCCTTTTAACATTTTAAAATTCCATTGTATAAAGTTCACAAAACATCTTAGGAAACCTATAAAAAAGTAAATTTACTTGAAAAAGTAGAAAATTGATTTCATTTTAAAAATCTGGGTAAAATGCAATAGGTAAGACATTACTTATGATACAATACAAAAGCATGTTGTTCAACACTTCACCTTGAAACAAAACACTTTTATCTTCTTTTGGGAGAAATGCATTAATTTAATTTCAGTGAGTTTAATTGCAATACCATCAATTTCCTTAATTTTAGGGCCTGGCATAGTTCCATATATATATAGCAGGTACTCAATATTTGTTGAAGAAGGAATGAATAATCAATTATTGGGCTATAAAATAACATTTTAAATCAATATGTCTCCCTCCATTTTTATCAAAGTGATTTGTCTGCACTGTCAAAACATTATCATCAAGATTTTGTTAGTATATAATAATTACATTTTATTTGAATTACCATTTAAAAAATTCTGTGAAAAATAATGAATTAAAATAAAGTAGAACTTTAGATATTTTTCATTTCATAGAATATCTCAAAGCATTATTTACTGTTTTCTTCATCTTTATTACTTTCATCCCATCTTTACATAAATTGTTTTAAGAAAGATCTGTAAACTCTCACATGTAGATTTAGCTCAAATACAATTTGTTTACTAAACCTAAAATAAACCTAGGTATTTTGGAGAAATTTTTATTGCTATTATCATCAAATTTTAGCTCTAATATAACTGACATGATTTTGTATAATATAACTGACATGATTATTAAAAATGAGCAATTATCAGATATTATAAAAATTCTGGGGACAAGAGAAAAATACTATGATAACTGTTAAGTAAAAGCTGGGAACTCAACTTAATATTGGGAAATAATAAAAATTCCAAGAAAAACAGTTTAATTGAATAATCTTTACAAGTTAAGGAAAATAGTTCTAAGTTGGTCTTTGGTACAATTTTAATTAAATATATATTAATGTATAGTCCGCATGATTTCAAGTTAAGTTGTTAAGTTCAACACATAGTGTAGCCAACATGACACAAAACAGGTATAAGAAGCAGAAAAAGACAGACTTAAATAGGACAAGTTATCTCCGAACATTGTTTATGCAGAAATAAAGTTTAAAATGTGCTCTTTTTAAAAAATGCACTCAAAAAACTTTTTATTTCTTCATTATCACTAACCACTTAATAACTGCTCAGGGATGCTTTTTTATATTCCTGAACCGTAACATAAGTATTTGTTTTGCGCTTAAGGATTACTTTCATTTCTTTAAGGTCACTGTCCTTAGGGCAAGAATGCTTATTTATAAACTGATATCAAAAATTATTTATGGAGCGAAATACCTATTTCTGTCATCCCAGAGAAATCTAGAACATTTGCTTTTAGAACATTCTGTTAGTAGAATTAAGTGGATCCACTCAGCAAATCACTTCAGGATAACATGCTGAAAATTAAAGTTCTATGTTTTTATATAGTTTATAAACAACCCCATGGATTATGTCCATTTTAGAACAAATTCAGCACTGTAGTTATTTTAATGTGGTTGCTGAGGAATAGCAAGTCATTAACATTAAACTAGGATCTTAAAAAAACAAAAGCTATCTCTGTATCCTTGGACATCTTATTCCTTTCTTTGCATTTACAAGGCAAGACTAAAACACAGTGTCCCATGTTCATATTTTAAATTTGCTCAATGTTGAAGAACTCCAACTATTTTTAACCTATATTCTGGAATATTTTCATAGTAGTCATAAGTGAAACTAAAAAAATAAAATTTACCATCTTGTTTCATATTGTATTTCAATAATTCTAATTGACAGTGATTTAAGTGACTTAATTACTTCTTATGATTAAGTAAAATTAGATCTCAATTTTTTTCTACCCTTTAAGAAAAAGCTCTTTAAAAGCTCCATTTAATGTGTTCTCCAGGCCATAACAAAGAAGCATACTGTACCTCTTATGTTGCTGGTTGTTGCAGATGTGGTTGGGCTGGTTGTTATGGCTACAGTGGTTGTGACTGTTGCAGTGGTAAGGGAGGGGATGATAGTAGTGGGAAGCAAAGTGTTGGGAACATCTGGTGAGTGGAAAAAAACAAAATATAAAACAAAATCATATCATGCAAACAAAAGAGAAACACAAATGATTCAAATTATAAATACATATATCTTATTTAAGTTTAACAGACTTAAACAGATTATCAGATACAAAGCTGGCTGTGTCACACAGTTCTTGTCATTTTCTGTTCACTTTTTCATGCTTCTACACAAAGCAAAAACTTGGAGCAATGGTTGAGAATAAACAGACTGTTCACAATATTTAGAGTGAAATTTAAAATGACAAGAATTCATTTGTTCACTGAGTCATTTAAAGTTTGACATGCAGTAGCAAAATACAAATAGGTAAAACAAAAAAATGACATGCTTTGTCAACAAATTAAACAAAGAAACAATACAACAGAAATAAACACAAATAACACCACCATATAAGATTAAAGAAATGTTAACGATGGATGAGTAGATGCATGTTAAACCCTTTCTCATTTTTTTCTTTTAAGAAAACATAATGATAGAAAGTAGGATGAGAGCAATCTTTAGAAACAAACAAAAAAAGAAGCCAACTGTTGTTGTTATTATTATTATTATTATTACTATTATTATTATTATTTTGCTTTTCCTTTTCTCACAAATGATGTTAATATACAGCTTAGAGTTTTGCAATCTTACCCTGATTAGCTGGTAACGCCTTCTAACAATTTTGCCGTACCTAGGAGTCTAACAAGTATTGAGTCAACTAGCGTGAAACCCAATGTTCTGAAAGGTTTATGACTTATTTTATTTGGCATACCTTGGAGAGATAACTGAACGTAGACTTGAACCATAACGTTCAATTCCTAATCCATAATTAGTAAAAGTTGCCAAAAGTTAACAGTAGATTCAAATACAGCACATAATAAACAGAAAAAAAAAACCTGAGAGTTTAACACCAAAATCGTCCTTCCTTTCATGCAAAACACGCTGAAAACAAGAAGAGTGCATAGAGAACACTGAAACAGTATAGCCAGTGTCAAGCTGTGAGAACTTCAGTAAGATCTTCAGAGTCAAATCTTGTCTCAAGTGAATAGGCATATAATTTACACAGTGAGGAAATTAGAAACAGTTCACAAATTACCTGTAATTACTGAGCTGGGGTTTGATTTTACATGTTTCCCACACAGTCCCAATATATTCAGACTGTTTGACAGATCATTTTACTATTAAAAGGTTTCCTGTCATTCTCTCAATTAAAGTCTTTGAGTCACACCAACATTTTCTAGTTCTTTACTTCTGATAAATAGCCCTGTTCGATCCTCAGACTTTAATCTGCTGATTTCTCTACACTGTAGACACAGCAAACAGCGAGAGATCACTCTCTTATCTTGGGTATTGATGTTTACACCTGTTTTTCAACAGGGAAAATGCTTTATGGCCAGTCAAATTAAGAAAACTGAAAATTTAAGGGTGCTGCATTAATCACTAGGGAAAATGGGTATTGCTTGCAGTGCGATTACTATGATCATAAAGTAGAGCTGACTTTAACAACATTATAAATGCATAAATATTATGTATATGCATATACACTCCTTGTTTACTATTTCTCATAATACCTTCTTATTTTCATGGTACACTTTCCTAAATAATTTGCAGGCTGGAGGTAAATGAAACATGCTTTATAAATTTTTTAAAAATGTGAACTTTTCATTTTCAAGGGAATCTAAAATAGAAAATAATACATTCTTCATCTGTTAGCAAAATCATTTACTCATTAGGATCTCAAAATATATTTATTTAATTAATGCAAAGGGAAATATCTTCCAGGACTATCAAATATAAGAATATACAATAATAGTAGTCTTTTAACACTCAATGTAAATAACATAATATTACCAAACCTATTACAGATTATATAAATATTAGGGTATTTGCTATCAGACAACAGGTTAGAATGATGCCACTGGATCTCAAAAGCAGCCTTCCAATATCATTTGATTCTTAAGAACTAGAAAACAAACAAGCTTTGTTTTTTTTCGTTTTGTTTTGTTTTTAGTTTAGCCCAAAAAGCCATGATTTGGATCATTTTTCCTTATTTCATGTCAATAAAATGGATAATAATAACTCTTGATTTGTTTTGGAGTCTGCATATATTACCAGGTTCTATGAGTATTCTTGCATAAACTAAATAACAATCGTATTTCCTATAATTGTGAAAAATGCATGAAATACATGTTTTTTTCCTAGGCTAATTTTCCAAAAATGAAAACAAAACAAAACAAAACATTGTTTTAACAATTGTTAATCTACTTTAAAAGAACTGCCCTCGAGTCTTTTAAAGTGATGAGATGATACGACATGCTATTATTGACTCAGAGTCTGGCTCCTGCTTATCTGCTCATCATCCTCACTCACCCTCTTGACTTCATATGTACCTCAAAACAAATTGGCTGAACGTAATTTGATGCAAACTACCTTGGCCACTATGGCAACTGGATCAAGAAAATGACTTGCTAAGAAACCTTTGCCAGTCATTGTTACATGTTTTTAATTACTACTAACTTTATTTTATCTACGGGTTCTAAAACATTTCAAACATTTTTATTTTTTCAAAAAATTTTAGGACTTCTTCATTCCATTCTTTCTTTTCACTGTACATTGATAGTCATTCACTTATTTCAACTTTATTATGCAATACAAAAAGTTGAAATAGCCTAAATATTCAACAGCAGAAGATAAATCAGAATCAACTAAAATTCAACAATGAAAGTTAGTTGGAATTAGTTGAATTCTCAGAAAGACTAAGAAAATTGTATGATACTCCTCTACTATCCAAACTTTCTTGACAATTAATTCTTGAAGGGAAAAATTCTGCCTACTTTATTGTGGAGACCCTAGCACAATTTAGAATTTTAATAAATATTTACAAAATGAATTCGTTCATAGCATATAAACATGTAACATATTTTAAGGGATCTAGAAAAAAATCACTTTTTTTTTTACAGGGTAAACAAAGATTTCATTACTTTGCTCAAAACAACAAAACAAACAAACAGAAAACATCCTTCTGTGTCTTTAATACAGACAGACAATTGTTATTTTCTGAAGTATAAATTTTCAAGACCACAACCTACAACTTCTTCCTTCAATAAATATCCCTGGTAACAAAATAAATCTTTGTCTACACATCCCGCTACTTTAAAAGCAGTGTGAGCCTTTTCTGAGATTTATGTCCTCCATGTCTCTTTATGAACTTTATCCACTTTACTTAATTTGAAACTTTCAGAGAAAGGGTAAAAGGCCAGAAGGGCTCATTAAACAGATCCTTTGTGATCAGTGGTGAATGATCACAACAAATTTATGAGTTGTCTGTTACCCCACTTAATGGATGAGACAACTTTGAGATAGAATTTCTCTGTTTCTAAAATTACATATAGAGGTGTGTATGTGTGTGTATACTTATATGTTATATGTGTCATACATGCTATATTACAGAAAGAATATTTTATTTATTTAGTATAACGAAGAGATATCTCTAACACTTCCATCTCAAGATCGTTTTAGCCTCATGAGTGTAACTGTAACTCTTCTCAAAACAAAAATTTAAAAGACTGTCTTGTCTTCCTAACTCCAAACACATATCTCTCTGGTTTTCACACCTACAAGCAAGTGGCTGCATTTGGCATCATTAGTAACTGTTAGTAATTGGTCCTGGTTCTATGTATTTACTTTTGACTTTTTATTTAGACATTGATTATAAAAATGAAGCTACATTTTTATAAGAAAATATGAAATTGGATACACTAGAACTAATCATCAGCCTCATTTTTTATATATCTAGAATACTGAACATTTTAAAAACTATTATACTGTCAGTACAAAGAATACTCAATCAAATGTAGTACAGGATAGAAAATATAGGTCATTTTTCTCCTTCTAAGACATCCATTTTTTTTATTTTTCCCAAGAATACAAATGCACAAATTTATATGCAGAAGAATTATACACATACACACACACATAATGAAAATAACTAAATCCTAGCTCAACATTAATTTACTAATTCTGTTCATAAGTCAAGATAATTCGTAGTCATATTAAAAGTGATTTTCTGAATATGACTTACCAATTTTAGTTCTTAATATATGCCTTACATGTTAAGATCCTATGATTAAAGAAAATTTGAACATGGACACTGAGATAACTATAAATAAAAATAGACAAATTAATGGCATGTAACATATAATCTACAAATATTAAAATTCAGAAATGATAACTATCTAATAGGTCAATCAACTAACTTCATGATAGCTCATCTGTGATTTCTTCAATAAAAAAGATAGGTTCAAACTTTTATTGTTATTTTCCTTGCAGAGTGCGTTAATTTAATAAACTACTATCAAATGTGCATGACAGAAAAAAAGGGGTTACAAAGAAGTTCTGCATCTATAATTTGCAAGAGAAATTAATTGTATTATATATTTTCTAGACATTGAGACATAAAGAATGAAACATTAATAATTGACAAAATATATATAGTGGATAGAGTTCTATCAGTAGCGCGAGCAGAGAGCGGACCCCGGAGAGCCCTGAGCAACCCACCGCTGCCACTGCAGGCCGGGTCACCACCACCGCAACGGTGAGCAGCAAGGCGGAGACCCAGTGGCCGCCCACACCAAACCCAGCACCACCCGCAGTGGCGTAGGGAGCGGGCAGCGGTGACCTTACATCTGCGGCGCCTGCGGGTGGGGACACGAAGGTCATTGCAAGGAAGGTTTTGGGAGCAGTAAAATGATTCAACAGCAATGACACCATGAAAGATGGATTTGTACACCAGACTACCCTAGAGAAGAATAACCCCAGGAAATACCTTCGCAGTGTAGGAGATGGAGTGGAAGACTGTGGAGTTAGACGTCGTGAAGGAAAAAAGGGTGCAGAGGTAGCAAATGTCACAGGCCCTGGTGGAGTACCGGTGCAGACCGTAACCATGATAGACGCTATGCACGTCTCAGGAGTCAGGAGTCCTCCACGCAATTACCAGCAGGGTTACCAGAATGGTGAGGGTGGGGGAAAGAATGAAGGAAGGATCGTGCTCCCGAAGGCCAGGCCCTACTGCAGGCATAGTTCCCACCTCACTGTATGCGGAGACTCTATGGGCACCGAACACAGTATCCCAACACCCCTGTGCAGGCGGAAGTGATGGACGGTGCTGACAACCAGGGTGCAGGAGAACCAGTGTGACAGAACATGCATCGGGCTATGGACCATGATTCTGCAGGGGCCCTACTTGCCAAAGACAGCTTAGAGAGGACGGCAATGAAGAAAGGAAAATCAGGGAGATGATACCCAAGGTCAACAGCCATCTCAACGTCGGTACCACCTTAACTTCAATTACTAAGGCAGATGCCCAGAAAACCCTAAACCACAAGATGGCAAAGAGACAAATGCAGCAAATCCACCAGCTGAGAATGTGTCTGCTCCCAAGGCCGAGGATAGCGCGGCCGAGTAAATGCTGGCTTACCATCTCCACGATCAGCCGGTTTAGTCATCTAACAAGTAATGAATACGAAATTCCAGCAATAAGAAATGAAGAAGATTGGAGCTAAAAACATTGAGTGCTTGCTTTTTGCCCGTTGCCCAGATAACTAGAACTATCTGGATTGTCTGGGCAACATGGAGCTTTTATTATTTTTACCTAAACACGTTTCTTTTTGGTAATGACAAATATATTTACAAAGAAGTCTGGTTTTTCTTAATACACCTTTAAAGATTTTAAAATTGTTTCATATCTCGTCAAGCTGAGATGTTTAAGGACTTCATTTTTAATTTGTAATACAAATTTACAATTTAAGGTTGTTTTTTTTTTTAAGTCAACAAATTGCAAGCACCTGTTAATAAAGATCTTAAATAATTTATATATATGATAAAAAAGATATTTTGAGAAGTGAAAATAACTAGATTTTATTTGTCTAGATCTGATCAGAGAAGTTAGTAAATGTGTATAAATTATTTAGATATAATTTAAATCCTAACAAGAGAAATTTCAAGAACGTTTTTCAAAATCAGAATTAAAAACATATTCTATTTAATAAGAAATTGTTAATAAGAAATAGTTAATTGTTAATAACAAACTGCTATATAACAACATTTTTAAGTTGTTAAAAAAATTTGATCACTGTATACCAGGGGTGCCAAAAACATGTACACACATGACTTGCATTCGTCTTTTGTTATTGGTATATATTGAGTATTACAATTTTAATATAGTGTTTTTTTTCTTTCTTAAAATGTGTATACATTTTTTGACACCCTCTGTATAATTGTGTAACACCGATTTCTATGAAATTGTGATTTTGTATTTTAAATCTTTTGCTAGCAAATTAAATCTTAGGGAATTACTTTTTCACTATATACTAAAATGGATAAAACTTGCTAAAATAACTTTATGATTTAAATACTATATTAAAATAAATTCTGAGAGGTCTATGTTTCATTATATATGTATATATATATATATATATAATGACATATATAATAATTGAGGCTTTATAAATAATATTCCTTCTAGTGGTAATGACAATGATGTCAGTAGACAGGGAATAGCATCATTTTTAATAACGTGAATCAGTAACTGAGGCTTACACATAGTTAATTTCTGCAAAATTGCTTCCCTCTCTTACCATGCATGAGGTATTTTTTAGGAATTCCTGCCAAGAGTCTTTGGGTCTAAATATATGTTTTATATGTATAAAATTTTAAATGCAGCATACTAAAGAATCTTATACTGTGAATGCAGTTTTCCAATGATTTTAAAGTGTTAGAGCTCTAAGTCATAACATTCGATTCAAAATAATAGAAAAGTGCCCTTTTTTTCACATCCTAATGAAGGATTTTTAAAAATGCAACCACATTTTGTTACTGGAGCTTATTAGAGCACAACAGATCCTGTATAACCTTGTCAAAAGGAAAGCAGGTACAACAAGCGCCGCATACAATAAATTGTAGAGTGGTACAGCACCTTTTTTCCAATAACGAGCTTTTCAGGTTAAAGGTATGTCTGTTCTCTACAAATGCAGTGTACAATAATTTCTAACTTGTCAACCTGTTTTGTTTTGTGGCAGTTCCTCTTTTTAAAAATGGCATTCTGGGCCATTCAGAATGGATTTTTGAAGCAAAATTAAGTCTAAAGAGTCCCAGAAGCTTAAGCACTTGTTTCTCTCCAAGGACTAGTGTTCAATAGGAAGAAAAATACCATTTAGTCTTCACTCTGTATGTCTGCTTCCTTTCTGCTTTATGTCAATAACTTCCCAGGGTGGTTCTAGGGTAATCGAGTGAATCCAAACCAAGGATTATTAGTGGAGATACAGAAGGGTCAGAACTCGATGTATATTAGAAGTATTAAGGTAAGAAGTGTCTTTTTGATAGAAGCTATTCACATTTCCTAGCCTTAAAAATAATAGGGCACCCTTAACCATGCTACTGGTAATTGCACTGCCACTGGAAGCAACTGCAAGAGAAAAAGTTTACTGAATTTGCTTTTTGTCCTGTGCAGAGAACGATGTTTATCTGTTCCCATTATGCTCAGCTACATGTAGCAACCTATTTGAATTACAGCATAAGAATAGAGAAAGCACCAAGGCTCTTACTTAAATGACAACCTCCAGGTTGACAAGGCCTCAACTCACCAGTGCATCCCTCCTCCTTGAGTGTCATATGGTAACCTCATCTGCTTCATAAAAAGAACCCTTTTAAAAATGAGATTTGAATAAACCCCTTTTCATCCCTCTGATGGGTTCCACTGGCTTCACATACTAAATGAAATCCTTATACAATAATAAAAAAGCTATTCTTGAAAAATGAAAAGTACTGCAATTTTAAACTGTAGGCGGTAACCAAAGATCCTATGTAATTACAAGAAAAGTTTATGAATAAAATCAATCTGTTATTTGAAACAAGTGTACGTTTTTTCTTTTTTTTTTCCTTTTGAAATACCCCTTTACATTCCAAATGGACAAAAGTAAAGTGAACTTTAAAGCAGAAAAAAAAAATGTCTTTGAAGTGGATGATCTTACACTGCTTAGCTCCACCTACTTCAATACTATGAGCTCGCTTCTAAAAGTACTTTACCAAAACGTAAATCAGATGATTTGCTCAAATATTTTCAGTTTTGTGAGGATGTCAGTTTCCTAAGGGAGAATAGTACTATCAGCCATTAAAAGAAAAACTTAAATGTTAATATACACAAGGGAAGTGTAATGTAGTAGAAAAAATCTGATTGAGAAATCCAAATATTTGGATTTTTCATCTAGTTTATGTGATAATACAGCTGAGCGACATTTTGTATATAATTTAACCTCTACCCGACTATGCTTTCTCATCTAAAAAATGAAGAGTTTAGATCTGGTCATTTATATAAATGCTTTTGGACCATGCATGTTCTTAATTAGTGATGGATCACAGTTGATATTCTAAAAGAAAAAAAAACCTTTACTCAAGAAACGTGAATGGAAACATTTCTGCATATGACTTTGCAAGATGCATAGTCCCTAAAGATGTTGGTTCATATTTTAAAAATGCAGAAGTAAGCTCATATGAGTTTTCATATTGTAAATCATATAACTCTGTCAACTTCAAGATATGTAATCCCACGTGTACTTGAAAAAAATTAATGGTAATATAAATGTGATAATAAGAAATGTTAATGTCAGTGAACTTTTTAGAAGACAAAAATAACTCTTTGTATTAAGCCACTCATATTTAAATACGTCATGCTTATGGTTAAAATCTTACTTACACTTTTTCTGCTTGATCTTATTTTTTCCAATGTTAATTTTTATTGTGCAAAAACGTTCCTTAACTCATACTAAGTTATATATTTATGCTACTATATAGATTTCTTACCATGAAACTTAGTAGAAATATTTCTCAGTTTTTATCTTGATTCCCCTTTTTATTTACTACACAAATTCCACCCCCCCAAAAAAAAAAGAGTAACAGTGGATTCCAGAATCCTGAATTAAATATCCTTAGGGCTGAACTAAATTGTGCTACTGTACTGTTACCAAAAACATACAAGTTCATAAATGTTGTCATTAAACTGGAAGTTATTACAGAGCACTAATTTTAGTGAATTCTAATTTTCACATACGTTTGTTGTCTGATAATTTTTTAAAGGAAGTAAAATGCATCCAAATATATTTAATATTGTAATACAAAGCTTTAAATAAAAATTAAAATAGAATGTGGGAATGTTTCAAACATAATTATTATAAATTTGCTATCCTGTAATTTAACAAAAGTAACATGGCCATTTGCAGATAATTTCTGTGCCTGCATATTAATAAATAGACCCACTTTGACGTATTCATAGAAGATAATCCCTAATAAACACTAAGAACAATGTTAAGCAGAAACACCTACTGAACTCCATTTTTAATACCCCCTCCTATAACCTATATCCCTAATGTTCAGAGTTCTCATGCAAAGCAAGTTCTTTCTTAACCTCAGAAAAGATCATTTTAAAAAAAACAACGATCCCTGTATGGGATTTAGTGATGCAACTTGATAACATTCCCAAATTGTCTACTTTCAAATCATGTTCTCGATAACTTTTTACCAAAGTAATATATTTCTAATTGTGGAATTTCATATTTTCCTGGCTATGTCTCCTGGAATATTATAATAATTATGGAAACCCTGAAAACAGCTCTGAAATTTCATCATGATGAAACCTGAGTGGAAAGATTTTACTGTTTTATTTTTTACTAAGAAGTCCAGGTATAATTTATTATAGGATCCGCAGTGCCAGGCCTAGCATTTTGTATATAGCAAAGTTTAAAAAAATACTTCCTGAAATAGTAAACTATTAGGTACTATAGGGTTGTGATATGGATTTTCAGTCTATGTCTGAAGTTTTATATTTTGCAGTTATATATGTTATCTTTATAAGAGATGATATAGATTTTCAAAAAACAAATAAATTTTTACTTAGCAATAATCATAGAATTTTTGGATAAAAAAGAACGGATATGTGAACTCAATTGCATAACTCTCCTAATTTCAAAGATTTGCATTAGATATATTAATTCTTCTATACACAGTTAGTCATGTTGTGCACTACTTAACTCTATAAGGCACCCTTTACATATGGATAACCAAGTAAATACCAGGGGTGCCAAAAAATGTACACATTTTAAGAGATGTTATCTATGTATTACTTTTTGAAGTTGAATCGAATTACAGTAGCAATGTGTAATTGCAGAAATCAAACATGACTTGCATTCATCTTCTATTATCAGTATATATTGAGTATTACATTTTTAATAGTTTTTTTTTCCTTTGCTAAAATATGTATACATTTTTTTGGCACCCTCTGTATATCTCATTTCCCAAAATAAGGTGAAAATTAAAGGTCTTTACTTTGGTGATCAAGGAATGAATATCAATTACCCTGATGGTGCTCAGAAATTAGGACAGTGTATATACACACACCTATGCATATGTATGTAAGTATATATGTACATGTATGTGGATAAGGGTGGGCATGTATGTATAGATACAAACATACACACATATATTATTTTATTAAAGTTTCTTCTGTTGAAAAGTGAGGGAGAGACAGAGACAAAGAAACATAATCGTTAAAGGAATACATTTGATTGCCCACTATTTAAAAGGCACTGTTGTACGAGCTAGAGATACAGAGATAAGATACACCAGATCTCTGTTTTCAAGGAAGTCAGTATCTATTGAGTGGACACAGAATATATTAACATGTACAGATGCATTATGCATATATAGTATATGCACACAAATGCATGAATATATTATATACATATACATATATGTATACATATAAACATACATGTATGTGCATATATACATATGCACATATATAAGCAAATGTACAAACCAACAACTGAAATATCAATATATGATAAATCTCCTGCAGGGAATTAAAGTGATGCATGACAAGTGTCTGCTTTCAACTGGAGTGGACAGAAAATTACTGAGAGCTGAATGATAAGAAATCATTCTTGCAAAGACCAGCATTCATGACAGCATTCCTTCTACTTCATGGACAAGCACTCCAGGCAGAGGCAAGGTTCCTAACAAGAGAATGAGCTCGATGTCTTGGAGGACTTGAAAGAGGACCAGAGAAACAAAAGTGATTGCATGGAGAGTGATGAGATGTCATAGGTGTAGGTGATAGCATTATTCTGTTGGGTTTGACAAGCAAGGGTAATAAGGATTTGGGCTTTATGCTAAGTGTGATGAAGTGCCTTTGGATAAATGTAAATGGAGGGAAGACGTGAAGGAACATGCATTTAAATTATTTATGTATTGTAGGTGTGAGAAACAGATTGGAGAGGTGGAAGCTGGAAGCAGGGAGCCCACTACACAGTGTTTCAATAGTCTAGACTAGAGAGGGTGGACAGAAGTACACATACTGGGAGAATGGTTTGGAAATAATGTCAACAGAATTTGCTGATAAATTGGAGGGAAGCGTAGAGAGGAATCAAGGAGAAAGCTTAGATTCTGGAATAAGTCCATGAAACGGTGGTACAATGTCTGTGAGAACTATATTGTAGGAAGCGACAAAGCAAGTTTGATGTAAAATCCGCATCTTCTAGTTAGACATGGCATTGTTTCTGAAAACAAATGCCAAACATTTCCCCCATGGGCCACTGCATGTTGTTCAAATTCTCTAATGAATAAATGCATATATACTTGGGTAGAAGAGCTCTGTACATTTTGTAAAGCTACAATATAGCCTTCTCTGCGTACACACACATGTACACACACACACACACACACACACACACACACACACACCTAGAAAGCCTGATTGCCATGGGTTCTATCCTTCTGTGTACCTTACTGCTACTCAGAGAAAATATTATATATGAATAGTGAGAGAAAATATATTTGATATTGTTGAGTGGCGGCCTCTTTCCTGCTCTCAGGCCGGAATGGGAGCTTTCCTCCTGGACATAGCAGTCAGTGCTCCTTCTGCGTACCGCAGACGCACTTCAGCGCGCTACTATCTCTGAACAGAATTTTTACTCTGAAAGGTAAAACCTTAGTTTATTCACTTCGCTCTCATTTTAAAACAAAGAGATAGAATTTAGCCTAAACTCTGTGGACTACGTCTGTACAAACACACACCTTTTAAAACGTTTTATAATGAAAACAGTGCTCCTGTCTCCACTATTTTATCCCATTTCATTTCTCTCTGCAGAGCGACAGCACATTCGTCCAGAGGTACGCCTTTCCCTCAGACATCACAGCTATCCCTGCTTATTCACGTACAGAGACGAAATGTTTTATCTCAGCGATTAAAGAATGCACTGTTTTAAGACTCGTCCACCTAGTTGACCGCCTGGAAATTCTCAACTGGAGATGAGAGCAGAAAGCACAGGGCTCTCCCATTCGTGCTGTTTGTTGCTCCATATGGGTGCCTTTTCTATCCTTTTTTTTTTTTTTTTTTCTATAGTGTATATTTTTCCATCTATGCTTCTAAAGAAAGCTTCTCCAAAGGAAAAACGCTCATTATAAGTACACAGAATTAATTTACCAACTGGTAGGTCTGTTTCCATGGGAGGGAACAGATTTTAGCTGAATTCCTTTTTAGTGTTTGCTAGGCTGTACATCTGTCCATAATCCCGGCTTCTCTTTCCTGCTCCCCACCCACTCATCTGAGTTTAAAGATTCACTGTCTCATTTCCACCCTGGTCTGTATCGCCGCCTTTCCTAATAGTACAACCAAGTTAAAAAACAAAACAAAACAAAAAAAACAATCATGTGGTTTCGCAGTGTTTCTAAATGTTTAATTGCTGGATAATTGTAATAGTAAATGTAAATGTGACTGCCAACTTTTTAGACTAGCTGCATATTTGCTATGAAGCACAGAAGTACATTTTTCATTTTAATGTAATGAAAGTCCTCATTAACTTTCAAATCAAATATAACATGAATATGTGAAATATATACTGCAAGACTAAGAAAGTGTGTATTATAATCATATCTGCTTAATTCTATGATAAAATAAATTTAAAAACAAATTTGGGATATTACTTTATGATATTCATAATCTGTTTCATAATTATTACTGCATTCACCTGCATGTGTATTAATTATTTTACTAAATGTAGGATGAAGTACTAATAACTCTAAAGGAGCTGAATTTATATTTTACACACTAGTTAAGTATTTGAAAGAGATGACAGATGGCTTAGAAATGTTTGTTAATGTGAAAGAAAGGCTACCCTCCATTACTCAATTTGGCTCTCTTCTGTGGTAAAGCAAATCGACTGAAACGGAGAATCAGCAACCAGGATGGAAAGTGAATGTGCATTTACCTCTCATTTAGTCTCTGAAAGAGATATATGTCTAAGTGAGCAACAAAGCTTGGAAGCTGGCCTTGATACAGCAGCCTGTAATATCTCAGTGTACAACTTTCTGTCTCTGAGTATTTTTGACATTTATTATTAACAATAAAAGCAGAGTGAAATGAAAGTAACAGTTGTATTGATTCTTTAAAGCTGGAAAGGCATATTTAATAGTTTGATACCTCTCACAGACTGAAACACACAGACATTTCTAGCAGTAATATTCTCTCTTACTATTAAAATTAAAAATCTGAGACACTCTTTTTATAACAACTCTTACTATCAAACAATAAAATGTGGTGGGTCCCATTCAGTGTATGTTATTTCTGAGGTAAGTTCTCCTGGAAACAAACAAACAAACAAAAGCAATATTGTATTTTTCATCAGTTCCCATTTCAGTAGACACATGAACAAATAAACAAAACAAACCATAACATCAAGTGATATTTTAGGGATACCAAGGAAGCAACTGTCAGCAAACTGATTGGCGTTACAGAAATATAAACAAGCTTTTTATTCTATTTCACTTTCTCCTATGATATACTAGGTATGGAAAATTTTACCTGTTTTTATATGGTCATAAAGATGAAATTTGCTAGAAAAGCAAAATATAGACATATGAAAAAAGCACAAATGTGGAAAGGTGCAGAGTGGTCAATTTCATTCAAAATAAGAATACCAAGAGTTAAGATAATGAAGAACTAAAGATGTTATAAAAGTATATTCATACAAGCAGGAAATAATAAAGTAATGGAATAAGTTAGAGCAGTGGCAAAACAATCTGAAATTCCATATGAGGGTTACTATGGTAATACAAAGAGTAAATTTGAAAAGAGATTGAGACTGTCATAAGAGAAAAAAAACTTTCTCTAATACTGCATCTCAACTCTGTTATGACTGAGACAACCTTGAATTGGGTCCTATGTACGTGGAATGGGTTTTCCACAGAAGCTCTAATCGGACTCCCTGTTACTCTCTTCTACATTCTGGAACTGCCATAGTTAGTGTGGCTACTGGCAGAAGAAGAAATAAGTTGCTCATGTTTTTCTACTTGTATTACTGTATTTCTCCCTGAATCCTGGGAAGGGCTTTGAGCCTGAAGGTGATACTAAAGACTTCTAGCATCCCTGTCCATCTTCAATTTGTATTTTGAAGGGTGCTCACAATTTGCTCTAGCGTGAGTATGTGAGGGGAGGTAAAGGCATTGGGAAAGCTGAGAAGAAGCCAAGGATTTAGGGTGATTGTGATCATTTGTGGTCGTCAATCTCCACAGATATTTTCTCAGTATTTCCCAGGTGCTATATGTTTCTGACACTTTCAAAACAATATTGTTGGAATCAGTTCATGAGAAATAAATATAAGAATTTGAATTGATTCCAGCCACAAAATAAGATTAGCCTAAGGCCATTCATAATTCTCTGCAGCCATTCTTGTGTGATAAACAGGTATCTGTTATGTTCTCTACAGAGCAAGATGCACACCTGCATAGTCTGCTTAGGGAGGAGATATTTTAATCTAAATCCTTGGAATTTGTTGCTGCATCAGTGAAAAAGGGTGATTATAACTTTTATCCTGCTCTCTCTATATTACTAATTTGCTATACTGTTGAATTTTTAAGATCTTCTCTATTGCTTAGTTAGCAAGGATTTAGAATTTTCTTGTTCTTTGATAGGGATAACCTAATTTATGCTCTGGGACCATTCAGGGAAGAATATGGGTAGTAAACTGTATGCAGTTCTTGGGTGAGTTTCATACTATAGCATCATATTGATATTGCCCTTGATATCACAAGTCTACTAGTAATATAATAATAATAGTCTGACTTATTAAATATCTATATGCCTGGTACTGTGCTAGGTACTTCCATTTATGACATATGTCATTTGTTTATGAATAATCCATGAGTACTGTGTTACTGCCTTTTATTACTTGAATGCTTAACTTATCTACCATGTTAAACTCTAAATTTATTGAATACTATTCACCTTTCCTCCTATAATGTCTTTACACTCAGTGGATAAATGGTAAATATCTATATGGTGAATGAATACATTTTTCTATTTATCCAAGTTCTCCAAACAATAAAAACAGCAATGGAACAGCATATTTCAAGATATTAACATGGAAGTCAACAGCTATTGTAAATAAATAGTATGATACTAATAATAACATGAGGATAAATTCAATATTTTTATAAAGAAGCAAAACCAAAAAAAGACAAAAATCTACTGTGCTCACAGGAATTGTAGTATAACTATGACTTCCAATTTAACAGTAATTTTCTATTGCTGAGCTTTTAACTAAAAAAAGGCTACTTTCCTTCCTGATGGAATCTCCACAGTGAAGTGTTTCATAACTATAAGGTTTTATCCTACAGGTATTTATTTGTATGCTCAAATATCTTAGGCCTTTCATTGAGAGTGAATTTTGGCCTGGCAGTTTCAAATTACCATCTGTAGTTCTAATGCTGAAATTTGCAAAGCTGTAATTGGGGGGTGGGGAGGGTCTGCAGTGTCCATAACACAAAATGTCAGTGCTGTTAACAATTAAATGTGATAACACTTAAATAATGAACTTCCATTGACACCCAAAGAATAAAATCTAATCATCAAGATGGCATCTGTATAGCAGATGATTTCACAGGAAAGTGCTTAGTCCTCCATCAAGTTAAGAATCAATAGAACCTAGGCAACTGTGGTAGCGTCAAAGACACGGTCTCAGCTCATGAAAGGCCATTCTGTGCTGAAGCTATATTAAATTATCACAGCTAATGCAAAATCAACCTTGGTGTAAAAGATAAAAGGGTGAAGTTCTCGCAAATGATCACTTATCACTCCATTCTGAAATGCATACAGCATTCATTACAGATCGAAATGCCACTGAAATTTCATCATTTAGTAAGGTTTTGAAACAGCCAAACCATTAACAGAAGAGTAGCCTTTTATATTTCTACAGCCAGTGACTAATGAAACATTAGACTGTGTGCAAAAGGGGGGGGGGGGGAACAAAACCTTTATTTTGTAATGAGCCCAATTGGAGCCCTTTTAAACACAGTGTAATATGGCTTCACCATTTCATTGAGCCTCTCATTACTTGTGTCAATAATTCTAGGTAAACTACTGTTGAACTTCACAGCATTTATCTAGCAGCATGAACAGCATTAATCTATGGGGTGCTTTTGATGAATTATAGTTCCAAAAGCAAAACCAAAAATGACTTCTTACAAAGCGCTTAGAAAAGCATTTCTTAGAAATGTGTCAACTGCCAACTATCTTGGCTACTCAGGCAGTCATGCTGTTGGCTAGCTTGCAAACACTGGGAAAACATATGACTTTCTGCCACTTGAATTATTAAAAAAAAAAAAAAAGAGCCATACTTTTCATCTAACTATATCACTTCTGTCACTCCCTTCTAATTTTCTATATTTTTATGTCGTATTGCTTTCGACACAATGTGACATGCTATACAACATGCCCCTCTCCCCCCGGTTTCCAGGAACTGTTAGGTGAGAGAAGCACTTAGGGAGTTCAAGGTGAACGTCCAGGTCAGCATGAATAAACATCCAAGTCAGCATGAACTGAAAGTTACTCCCAGATCCTGCTCTGAGGATCTAACTTATCCCCTTGATAGACCCCAGTGGTCATTATATTTTTTTCTGGTAGTAAGTGTGTCAGGGTATGTCTACAAGGGTTTACCACATTTTATTCCAGTTTATCAGTCTAATTTGATTAGGCTGATCTTTCACAAAAGTTAAAATGTATACAATTCGTGAGATGTTAAAAATTAATCTCTCAGCTCTATTATCTGCAAGATGTTTATATGTGGGTAGTCTATTCACGGCAAACCTTTGCTTGCCTTCAATAGCAAAGTGGTATTAAGAGCTGAGAGATTATATACACTAAAGTAATTTGGAAGTAGAATATTGCCTTAATATGTTATTCTCCAATTTTGACCTGTATGGTAGCAAAATAAATACATGGGGAAAAACAAAAATTTAATCCTCCTCCCCAAAATTCATATCTCTGTCTAAAGAATTAGACTTTACCCCCAAAATCCTTTTTTGGAAAGAAATAAAACTAACCCATACTTTTTACAGTATTGTATAATTAGTTTCAGGGGAAAGATTTCAAATAAATGTACCCTTTCCATGAATTCTAAGATCTACTGGGTTTATTACAGCATTGTGTTTTATTCAACACTCATTCAGAATACTGTCATGTTGTGTAGAACACAACACTAGTCTTAGAAAAGGTTTTCTTGGTGAAATACATGAGGAAAATGTTACATTTTCTAATGCTTCTTTCTGCTGGAAATTCACAATGTACCCTGGCACATAAAATAAACTCTGAGAAGTCCTTAAATGAAGGAACATGACTAACCTTGTTTATTGCAGCATTTTTCAATCTCATAAAAGTTATTTCCATCTAACAATATGTTTGTGCTACCTTAGGAACAACATATTGCAGCTTTTGGAGGTTGGGAAAAACATGTTTTTTAATTTTGGGTACTGGTATTTCTTTCTGCCATTTTGTTATATTTACTCAAATTGTGAGATTAGTGGAAAGGAGAAAAAGATGGCTGTGGGTGTTTAAAATTATTGTTCATAAGAGTTTAACACATTTATCATTAATATTATATACCTCTGTCTTTGCTGCATCTCAATAACATACTATCATTCTTTGTGAAACCAGTTATAGTGATTATAAAGTACATTTTTATAATAATATAAACAAAATTAGCTTCAGGGAAACATAATTTTCGTTGTTCTGATTTATAACTAAAAGTATTTATTTGTAAAATTTAAAGAAAACCATTGATGTAATTTAATAGTCACCACCCCAAATTACACAATATAGTTGTAATAAAGAAAACTTGTCACACACAAAAAAAATAATAATTGTCATTTTTAGTGTATGTATGTTGTAATTCTATTTTATTACTTTGACTTGGAACATATTAACAATGAATCTTGGAGATTTTACACTTATCAGAAGTCCTTCTGTCTGAAAGAAAAAGAAAACCTGTTTAATTTTGTTTATTATTCTAAAGATTTTGATAAATTTAAACAGTTTTTCAAGGGATTCATTCTTTCACATATAATGATGTCAAAAGGTACTCACCGTGCACGATGAGAACATACTCCGCACTGCTTTGGCCAATGGTGTTTGTGGCTTCACATCGATATGTACCATTATCCGTTTTATTCAGGAAAAGAATGTTTAGCTCTCTACCACTCACAACCATTCGGTCAGGATCTGGTAATTCTCCACCATCCTTTGTCCACAAAACAGGTTCTGGCCTATTGGATCGAAACATGCATATAGATAGAAAAGAATAATAAATACTACATATTCTGTGAATTAAGTAAATCAAGAAATTTATAAAATTTTAACACCTGTTTTGTGCATAACAATTTCACCGAAGAGGTGAAACACCTTCTATAAAATACCAAAAGAACCATCACGCACTCACTCAGAAGAGTTGAAGGTATAGAAAATATAATTTAATTCTATTCTGCTTTACTAAGCAGACATGTTTTAAGAAACTAATTTGTTGAGTCATCTCATTATAGTTGTCGCTGGTATATAGTAGGTCTTGTGGCCCTGATCCAGCCACTAATGGCTCCTACTTGCTAATCTCTGGAGGACTGTTATAGGGCTACTGGAGCAGATTTTCTTAGAGGCACCAGGAATGATATCTTTCCACTTGGGCCACCATTGTGATACAGTGTTGTCTGAAACCACTTAAAGTTTCTCCCCCATCTCTCCTTCTTTCCTCATCACCCTACAGGTTTTTCCTGACAGTTCTCTCCCCTGCACCCCCAGTTTTATTGAGATACAATGCTGTCGTGCACCTTATCTTAAGGTGCACAACATAATGATTTGATATATGTACATATTACAAAATAATTACAATAAGTTCAGTTAACATCTATCACCTCATATAGTTATACATTTTTTGTGTGTGATGAGAATGTTTAAGATTTGCTTTCTTAGCAAGTTGCAAATATACAATACAGTATTGTTAACAAAAGTCACTATGTTGTACATTATAGCCCCAGGACTTATTTATCCAACACTGGAAGTTTGCACCTTTTGACCACATTCATCCACTTCCCCTATCTCCCCACCCACTTCTGGCCACTTTTATTCAACAATGTACTTGATGTCCTAGCAAGAGCATCTAAGCAGGAAAAACAAGTAAAAGACATCTAAATCATAAAAGAAAGAGTAAAGCTGTCTCTATTTTCAGGTGACATAGTACATACAGAAAACCCTAAAAACACTCCAAAAAAAAAACACAAAAAAAAAACCCCAGAACAAAACAAAACAAAAACAACAACACAGAACTAATACACGAATTCAGTAAAGTTGCAGAATATAAAAGCAATATACAAAAATCAATTACATTTTTATAGTATAACAAAAAACTATCAGAAATAGAAATAAAGAAAACATTCCCATTTACAATTGAATGAAAAAATAATGAAATGCTTAGGAAAAAAATTAACCAAAGAGGCGAAATACCTCCACAATAAAAACTATTAGACATTTGTGAAAGAAATAAAAGAGGACTGGAAATATATTCCATGTTCATGGATTGGAAGAATTGATATTGTCAAAATTCACATACTACCCAAAACAATCTACATATTCAATGTGATCTCTATCAAAATTCCAACAGTAGTTTTCAAAGAAACAAAACAAATAATTCTAAAACTTGTATGGAAACACAAAAGCCCCTGAGTAGCCAAGTAATTTTGTAAAAGAAGAAAAAAGCTCGCAGTATCGCACTTTCTGGTTTCAAACTATGTTATAAAACTATAGCAATGAAAACAATATGGTACTGGCATAAGTGCAGACATATTGATCAATGAAACATAATAAAGAACAAGGAAATAAACCTACACACATACAGTCAATTGATTTTTGACAAAGGAGCCAAGAGTATACAATGGGGAAAGAATAATCTCTTAAATGGTGTTGGGAAAACTGGACAGTCCCCTGCTAAAGAATGAAACTGGACCCCAATCTTACACCATACACAAAAATCATCTTAAATTAAAGAGTGGAATGTAAGATCTGAAGTCACAAAACTCCTAGAAAAAACATAGGCAGCAAGCTCCTTGACATAATCTTGGCAATGATCTTTTGGATTTGGCACCAAAAGTAAAGGCAACAAAACCAAAAATAAGTAAGTGGGACTGTGCGTGTTACATGATGTTGAGTTGACTCCTGGAGACCCTGTGGATGAGTGGTGTCCACAGTGTCCTGTCCTCACAGCCCTGCTCAGCCCCCGTGGACTCCTGCCTGTGGCTTCTTTCATGGAGTCACTCCATCTCGTATTTGGTCTTCCTCTTTTCCTGCTGCCTTCTGTTTTCCCAGCATTATTGCCTTTTCCAAAGAACCCTGACTTCTCATGATGTGGCCGAAGTAGGACAGCTTCAGTTTTGTCATTTTTGCCTCCAGCAATGTTTCAGGCTTAATTTGCTCTAGGACCCACTCGTTCATCTTTCTGGAGGTCCAGAATATCTTTAGCACTCTCCTCCAACTCCATATTTGAAATGAATTTTTTTTTTTTTTCCTTTCAACCTTCTTCACTGTCCAACTTTGGCAACAATACATAGTAATAGGGACTATGAGTGTGTGGATGATTGTAGCTTTAGTCTCGAATGACACATCTTTGCTCTTGATGATCTTCCCTAATTCTTCCATTGCTGTCCTGAGTCTCAGCCTTCTCTTGATTTCATGGTTGTGGTCTCCATTTGAGTTGATTACTGAACCAGGGTAAGCAAAATCTTTAACAATTTCAATATCTTCATTGTCTATGTTAAAGTTGAGTATTTATTCTGCAGTCATGATTTTTGTCTTCTTGATGTTCAAATGCAGTGCTGCTTTGGCACTTTATTCTTTCCTTGTCACCATAAGTTGTTCCAAATCATTGCTACTTTCTGCCAGCAAAATGGTGTCATCTGCATATCTTAATATTTCTTCTACCAATTTTCACTCTTCCTTCCTCTGAGTCTAGTCCAGTTTTTTTTTTTTTTTTTGGTGTGTGTGTGTGTGTGTGTGTTTGTGTATAATATGTTCTGCATACAGATTAAACAAATAGGGACATAAAATGCACACTTTTTCTAAGATCTTTTCTTATCGGAAGCCATCTGCCTCTCCATATTCTGTCCTGACAGTGGCTTCTTGTCCACAACACACTTTACAAACCAGGTGATCAAATGCTGATGCACATCCTTTACTTTCAAAACAAACCATAGCTTTCCATAGCCACGCAAAGGTTTTACTGAAGTCTATAAAACATAGACTAACCTTCTTCTGAAATTCTTTGGAATACTCCAGTATCCAAATGTTCACAGTTAGATCTGAAATGCCTCTTACTTTTCGGAATCCAGCTTGAACATCCAGCATTTCTTGTTCCATATAAGGTAGAAGTCTGTGTTGCATCACCTTGAACATCACTTTATTTGAAGGAGAAATTAGAACAAACATCCTATAGTTACTGCATTCCATGTCATCTCCTTTCTTAAAAATTGAGATGTACATTGAACATTTACAGTCTATCGGCCATTGTTTTTATTCCATATTTGTTGACATATTCTTGTTTGCTAGGATGTTGACAGATTCAGTCTCTGTGACTTGAAACAATTCTATTAGTATCCCATCTTCCTCCTGTGATTTATTTGTTCCCAATATTTTCAGGGAAGCTTTTACTTCAGTTTCTAGAATTAAAGGTTCTTCTTTATAGCAATCTTCTTCAAAGGTATTTGTTATTCTTTTGGTTAAATAATATACTTCCTTTTTGGCCATTCAGCATTCCTAGTCTAGATTTGAATTTCTCTTTTACTTCTTGAATCTTCTGGTAGAGATCTCTTTTTTTTTTGGTAGTCCAAAACAAAATATGAGATAGTGCTGAAAGATGCCACTCCCAGACTGGAAAGTACTCAAGCAGTTTACTGGGAAGAGCAGATTGCAAGTAGGAATAGCATTGTTCTCTTTCGTCTTCTTACATTGACCATTTTAATAGTTTTCTTTAATTCTCCATGATAGTCATTGAAAAACTGCATTCAGGATTCTAACCCTGCTTATGTCATCTTTTACTTCTGCCTTTTGCCTGTCTTTAACAATCTGTCATGTTTCTCCTATCATCTATCTTGATTTTTCTTTCCTTTTACTTCTGGCATTGTCTTTTGTCATTTTTCCCTATAATAGTTCTAGTTTCAGTGCACAGTTCTTTTGGTTCTCAGTCAATTAAGTTCAATAGTGCACATCGGTTTTTTATATATACTTTAAATCCATCACGAATGTTATTTACATTACATTCTGACACTATGATTCTTTCAGTGCTCTTCTTCAGCTTTACTCTAATGTTTGATATTAACAGTTTGTGGTTAGTACCATAATCTGTCCTGGTCTTGTTTTGGCAGAGAAAATACAGCTTCTTCATCTCTACCTTCCGATTACGTAGTCCATTTCATTTCTATATTGATCACTTGGTTATGTCCATGTATATAGTTGTCTGTTATGTTATTTGAAGCATGTGTTTGTGATGAACAAGTTGTTGGTTTTGTGGAAATCCAAAAGCCTATCTCCTGCTTCATTTCTGATCCCTACACCAAATTTTCTGAAGACTTTGATTCTGCTTTATTTCCTACTTTTGCATTCCAATCATGTATCAGCATGTCTTATTTTGGTATGTGATAAACTTATTCTTGGATACTTTTACACAAATTTTCAATTTCATTTTCTTTCAAACTCTGTAGTTGGAGCATAGACTTGAATGATGGTTATGCTAACAGGTTTCTAATTGATATTATTTAGTCAGACTTTGCATTGTAGTTCCCACCTGCCTATTCTATATCTTGCCCCAGTAATAAAGCCACTCCACTTCTTTTAAGTTTGTAATTTCCAAAGAAGAACACTTTGTAGTTGCTGACTAGAAATGTCCCGTTCCAGTATACTTCAGTTTACTTACATCAAGCCCTAAAATGTTTAGAAGTTCCATTTCTTGCTTTACAATGTTCAATTTACCTTGGTTCATGTTTATTACATTCTTTGTTACAATTGAATGTGTTGCACAGCATAGTACTTTCCTTCTGCCTTTGTGTATATCCAATGCTAAGCATCGTTCTGGCTCTGGTTTAGTTGTGTCATCAGCAACAATGCTATTCATATTTGCTATCTGCTTTTCCCCAGTAACTGCTTGAGTACTTTCCAGTCTGGGAGTCTCATCTTTCAGCGCTATCTCATATTTCACTTTGGACTACTTCATCTTAGGGTTTTCAAGGTAAAACAAAAGAAAAAAGAAAACAAAAATAATAAGAAAATAATAAGAAGCCAGTGGTTAACCATTGCCTTTAGTTGTGTGGTGTGTGGGTCTAAACCACATGTGGGACTACATCAAAATTTAAAAAAAATAAAAAACAACAACAAAAAACTTGTGCACTGAAAAGGGAAACCAGTAACAAAATGAAAAAGCAACTTATAGATTGGGAGAAAAATATTTATAAATCATATACCTGATAAGGGGTATATATCCAAAATATATAAAGAACTCATATATTTTAATAACAAAATAAAATAAAATAAAAAATGGGAAGAGGTACTGAAAAGACATTTTTCCAAAGAAGACATAGAAATGGCCAATAAGGTACTCAACATCAGGGAAATCCAAATCAAAAACACAATGAGCTATCATCTAATACCTGTTACAATGACTATCACCAAAAACACAGTAAATTACAAGTGTTAAGAAAGTGAGACGAAAATGGAACACTTGTGCACAATTGGTAGGAATGTCAATTGTTAAAGCCACTATGGAAATCAGTATAGAGATTACTCAAAAAATTTAAAAATAAAAATATGACATGGTCCAGCAATTCCAATTCCGGGTATTTATCCAAAGGAAATACAATCACTATCTCAAAAGGATATATGCATCCCCATGTTCACTGCAGCATTATTTACTTAGTCAAGACATAGAAACAATTGAGGTATCTATCAATAGATGAATGGATAAGGAAAAATATTCCAAATAAAATAGATTATTATTCAGCCATAAAATATAAAGGTATCCTGCCTTTTTGAAACAACATGAATAAATCTTGAGGGCATTATACTAATAAGGTAAAGAGAAACCAATACTGTATGATTTCACTTATATGTGAAATCTAGACAAATGATCCATTGAAATTGACTTCTCTTCGAATAAAATATTGCAAAGAATTCCCATTTCAAAACCTGCTTTAGAAAAGAAAGTATAATTGAATCATGGATTTCTGCCTTTGAAGATTTCACAATGTTTTATAATTATCAATGATAAGAATGGCTATTAGAAGAGATTTGGTCAAGATGGCAGTGCAGGTAAATGCTGTGCTTATCTCCTCTCATGACCACATAAAAATTACAACTAAACTAAAGAACAATCATTATTTATAATTGTCTGAAGTCTAGCTGAACTGAAGCCCTACTAAGGACATACAAAAGAAGCCACCTTGAGACCTGTAGGAGGAACAGAGAAATGGAACACATCCTCACACTTGCATGTGACCATTAAAAATCAGAGGGATAGTTGAGCTGTGGAGATCTCTCCCCCTACCCACCCCCAGAAGTGAAGTGTCCTAGCCCCATACCAGGATCCCCAGTCCAGGGTTTCAGTGCTGGGGAGAGAAGTCCCCATAACTTCTGGCTGTGAAAGCCAGCAAAGATTGTGGGTGAGTGAGATGGAGGGCAGCTGCACTCCTAGGCACTCCTCTTAAAACGCCTACACACAGACTTATGTAATCGCTGACAGACTCACTTGCTCTGAGCTGCAGTGCTGAAGCAGCAGCTCAAAAAGCTCCAGGGACATATGGGGAGGAAATAAATTTTCTGGCCTCACGACAAGGTCTGGAGGGGCAGCTGTCTCCCAGATGGTGGAGCTGGCAGAAGCCATTGTTCCTTTATCGAGCCCTCCCACTCCCTGAGTGGAGACACAGGAGACCACCATATCTGAGTCTCCATCAAATTGGCTAACACTGTTTGTTTGCCCTGATTCTATGGGACCACACCACATCAAAGCTGCTTCCAATGGCTAATCTGTATAAATGGCCACCTTTGGCTGATGCTGTGGACCAGGGGTGTCCAAACTTTTTTCAACATTTTTCACCAAGGGCCATATGCAGTAAAATACACAAACAGCCAAGTCAATCACTCGAGGTGAAGTATGTATTGCCTCACCTGGTTTATTTAAGTAAACTAAATATATTTTTGGAATTTGCTGTGGGCCAATAAAAAATGGATTGCGGGCCGCAGTTGGCCCATGGGCTGCAGTTTGCACACCCCTGCTGTGGACTTTACAAAAATCTCTCGCACATTTTCAAACCCAAACAAATAGCATCTGGCTTTGTCATATCCTATACCACTGGCTGAGCAGCCCTAAACCCAGCAAAAGTGATAGCTGGACTGGGTTCATGGCTTGGACTCTCAAGGCACCTTCAAACCCAGGGTGGGAAGCAGCCAACTGCGGATTGCTTTGTGTCTCATGCCAGGTGGCTCCAGAAAGGGCACAGGCTGCCACTGAACTTGGCCTGCATTGGGGCCCCTCCCAGGAGGCCCCTAAACTGGCACACCCTGTAGCAAGTTTCAGACCTAGGTGGAGCATCACCCAGCTGCCTCCAGGGACAACACACACAAAGGGCACACTGAGCAGACACTTAGTCCTGGTAAAGTGAATCCTGCTCTATAGGGTCAGCCACTGCACAACACCTCCTCCACTGTAGTCACAACCAATCAGCCCAAGGATCAATCCCTCTCACTGATGTGCAAACAGCAACCATGGCTGAGCTAAAACAGGAGGACACACATATCCTACACAAGGGAAACACCTGGAGTACCCAGCTCGGGTAAGCAGGAATACTGTGCTACTGAGACCCACAGCACACCTACTGCATCAGGCCACTCTACTCAGACTGGGAGACATAGCAACCCTGCCTAATACATAGAAACAAACACAGGGAAGCACTCAAAATGGGGAGAAAAAGAAACAGGTACTAAATAAAAGAACAGAACAAAGCTCCAGAAAATGAACACAACAAAATGGAGGCAAGCAATCTGCCAGACGCATGCTTCAGACTGTTTATAAGGATGCTCAATGAATTCAGGGAAAACTTTAAGAAAGACAGAGAAAACATAAAAATGGAGGTAGAGAATCTAAAAAAGAACTGGACAGAAATAAAGAACACAATAACTGAAATGAAGACTATTTTAGAGGGAATCAACAGTAGATGAAGCAGAGGTTCGAATAAGCAATTTAGAAGATAAGGTAGCAGAAAACACCCAAACTAACAGCAAAAAGGAAACATAATCCAAATAAATGAGGATAGTTTAAGGGGCTTCTGGGCAATACTATTTGTACCAATATCCGCATCATAGGGGTACCAGAAAGAAAAGACAGAAAACAGGAATTGAAAGCTATTTGAATAAATGATGATGGAAACTTTCCCTAACCTGGCAAGGGAAATAAATACAAGCTGAGGAAACACAGCGAGTCTCAAACAAGATGAACCCAAGGAGACCCACACCAAGACATATCATAATTAAAATGCCAAAGGTTAAAGACAAAGAAAGAACCTTAAAAGAAACAAGAGAAAAGCAGTTAATTACCTACAAGGAAGCTCCCATAAGACTGTCAGCTGATTTCTCAACAGAAACTTTGCAGGCCAGAGGAGATGGGGAGGAAATATTCAAAGTGATGAAAAGCAAGGACCTACCACCAAGCTTACTCTACCCAGCAAAGTTATCATTTAGAATCAAAGTACAGATAAAGAGCTTCCCAGACAAGGACAAGTAAAGGAGTTCACTAACACCAAACCAAAATTAAAAGTAATCTTAGAGAGACTTCTTTAAGATGAAAAAAAAAAAAAAAAAAGATGAAAAATATAAGTAATAATATGGCAATAGTTACATATCTATCAACAATTACTTTAAATGTAAATAGATTAGATGTTCCAATTAGAAAGACATAGGAGGGCTGAATGTATAAGAAAACAAGACCCTTACATATGCTGCCTACAAGAGAATCACTTTAGATCAAAAGATACACAGACTGAAAGTAAAGGGATGGGGAAAACATATTTCACGGAAATGTAATTAAAAAATAAAAAGAAGCTGGAGTAGCAATGTTTACACCATACAAAATAAACTTAAAACAAAGGCTATAACAAGAGAAAAAGAAGGACCTAGTGTTCCAATTTCAGGGTATTTATCCAAAGAAACTGAAAACACTACTTTGAGTTATGTGTGCATCCATATTTTATCGCAGCATTGTTTACAATGGCCAAGATGTAGAGGCAGCATGGGTGTCTATCAATGGATGAGTGGATAAAGAGTAGGTACATATATACAATGGAATATTGTTCTGCCATGGAAGGGAATAGGGTCTTGCCATCGGTGGTGGCATGGATAGACCTGGAGGGTATTGTGCTGAGTGGAGTACATCAGACAGAGAAAGACAGATGCAATGTGATTTCACTTATATGAGGAATCTAAAGAACAAAATAAACAAACAATACAGAAACAAACTCATAGATACGGAGAACATTTTGATGGATGCCAGATGGGAGGGGGATTGGTGGGGTGAGTGAGAAAGGGGGAGGGATTAAGAAGTACAAATTCAAAGTATTCGTGGGGATGTAGGGTATAGTATAAGAAATGCGGTCAATGATATTGTAATAACTATGTATGGTGTCAAATGGGTACTACATTGTTGGGGTGATAGATGGGAGGGGTTTTGAGGGGCAAGGCAAAGAGGTGAAGGCATTAAGAAATACAAATTGATAGGTACAAAATAGTCATAGGTCTGTAAAGTAAAGCATAGGTAATATAGTAAATAATATGGTAATAACTATGTATAGTGCCAAGTGTGTACTAGACTAGCTAGGGGGATCATTTCTTAAATTATATAAATGGCTAACCACTACGCTGTACACTTGAAATTCATATAACATTGGATGTCAACTGTAATTGAAAAATTTAAAAAGTGGGGGAAATTGTAGGGGAATAATAGGTTCAAATTTCCAGGTATAAAACAAATATGTCATGAGGATAAAATGTTCAGCATAGAAATACAGTCAATAATATTGTGGTAGAATGGTACAGTGTCAGATGGTTGCTGGATTTATGATGATCACTTCTTTAGATATGTAAATGCTGAATAACCATGGTGTACACTTGAAAGCAATATAATATTGTATGTTAGTTTTATTTTAATAAAAATCTTTAAAAATAAAAAAAATAATAGAATGGCTATTAATAATATTTACCATCATGTGTTGATAACGGTAGTTAGCACAGATATTTTACATATATTTTCTAGAATCCTCACAAGAACACTTTGGTGCACACCATTTTAATAAAATTAAGGTATATAAGAATACAGAAATTCACAGATGTATCTAAACCCTGGTCTGACTCCATAGTAAATGCTTCATTTGCTATCTCTTGCTTTCTAACACGGAGATTAAGTTCCTAATTCTTCAATGACAAAATTTTCTAACTTAGACATGATTTTTTCATATTATCTGAAATTATTTCAGAAAAAGCTTTAATTATTTGTTTATTTTGGTGGAAATACTGAAGATATGCTTTGTTATTATGAATGTAATTAGAATGTAACTAGAATATGTGTCTTGTTAAGTGATGCCTATGACTGTGACACCTTTTCTAAGACAAATATTATATTTTTCTGACAAAATTTCATAAATGGAATAAAGGTTGTGAACTAAATAATAATAAATATTGGAAATAGTATCAAAAGAAGCAGATTGACAAAGTGCCGAAAGAACTACTCTAAGAAGAGAGGACAGTTTCATCAGCACTGTACCCATGAAACTTCTGAAACAGGATTCTGTGAACAAAATTAATAAAATAAGAAACTAGTTATCCAAAAATATTGGAAAATATAAAATTTATATTATCCAATTATACAGACAACTCCCTTTCATAACAGCTTTTATGAAAGTCACACAATTAATACTGAAGTCGTTTCATATAGCCCACATCTGCTAGTTATTTGAATTTACTAATTCTTATTTTAAAACAGCCTGAAAAATCTTGTACCATTCACTTCTTTTGAGAGACAAACCTGGTAAAATAAAACAATGACTTACTGCATATAACTGAAATGTTAGAAGTTGTGTCCTTTCCACATAGCCACATAAGCCCAGAATCAAAATAAGTTTTATTAATGATAATTTGAATTTTTGAAGATTTATCCTTAATATTCTACTCAGGTGAAGTATTTTATTATATTAAGAGGCAATACTTTCTTAATATAAGTCGGGATTTTTAAATACACACACACACACACACACACACACACACACACACACACATATTTATATGCATGTATCCACACATTTTCATAAACTCAAAATTATAACCCCCGGATCTAAACTGTTATATTTTTTCTCTCCTTGTGTTCAAAATCTTTCAGTCACATCTTAAATCATATGGCTCTGAAAAATATGTAATCACATTTAGATATATATAGTTTTAATTGTATATATAAAAATGAATTAAACATCTACGTAAATTATTCAAGTTGCCAGTCTATATTGAAAAAATTACTTTCTGTTTTTTAAAGCTCTCTTTTAGGAAATGATGAAAAAAACACCTGCAAAGATGACTAACAGGAGATCATAGCACTATAAGTCACTGCTGTCACAGCATATTGCAGACTTCTTGATCTTACACTGTATGGTAAACCTTCAAGATGACAAAAAAAGTTAGCACTATAAAACGCAATTTTCACGAAATGGAGGTTAGAATTTATGCATCATAGTTTGACGTCATCAAAATGGCTGCGTGAGGTGAGCCTCTGGAAATCTCCCATGGAATTTACAACAAATTGAAAAACTATAACTCCACAAAGGACTCCCTGCGCAGCAGACAGGCAAGACAAAGAGTCTCACTACTGAATTCACCTAAAGGTGGGCAAATTGCGCGAGCAGGGAAAGAGGGAAGGGGGAAGTGTGGAGACAGAGCCGTGCAGGCACAGGACGCAGACCAAGCTCAGTGCTCTGAACTCACTGCATCCTGGAACTACCGCAGCTGTAGGAGGGGGAAGAACTCGGACTTCCAGGGCTCCGACTATGGCCCACAGGGCTGAGGGGACAGCACACAACACGGCTGAACCCAACGCTTACAGCAGAGACCTCAGAGAAAAAACTGAGGGAAGAAGGCCGAAAACGGTGGTTTAAGCCCTCACTGCCACAGAGAATGGAAACCTTAGGCACTGAGACTAGGCTCTCCCCCTTCCCTACCCTCCCAGAGCGCACCCTGCCCCCACCTGCCCAGTGCTAGAAGCAGAATAGTAACAGTGTCAGATCAAAAGAACAGAATATTTGCAGTTCTGAGAACTGTGGTCTGCAGACACAGATTCACAGCCCAACTAGTTCCAGCAAAGGGGAGGGAGCCGTGGAAGCAGAACTGGCTGTGGTGGTGGTCGCAGCCATTGCTCTGGGCCACCTCTCAAAACTCACCCCGCCCCTGGCCCCACCTATCTGGGCGGATCCCTGCAGGAGTAAACAATTGCTGAAATACACGGGCTCTGAATCTGGTGCAAGAAGAGCTTTGGAACTTCAAAAGCTCTCTGCATTACCACAGGGATGCGGTGTCCTATGACCCAGGTGAACTGTTAACAGAGGAGAAGCCCACCTTCCAGGGAATTCCCTCATTGTGTAAGAAGCTGGAATAGTACAGAGAAAATATAACACTACAGTGTGAGAGAGAAAAAAAGGCTGCAGTCGAAGAGAAAATAAAACATTCTACCAAGATGTACTGGAAAACAAAAGAAAGACCTCTTCTTATCAACCTGTTGCAGAACCCACTCCTGTAGATGTCTAGGAAGAGAAATAATAAATCATTAATTGCCATGACTAACCAAGGCAACAAGACAGCTCAGAAGGAAAGTGAAAAGTCTCCAGAAAATGAACTTAAAGATATGGAAATATGTGATTTAAATGACAGAGTATTCAAGATTGCAGTTCTGAAAAAACTCAACGAGAGACAAGAAAACACAGAAAGGCAGTTTAATGAACTCAGAAACACAATCAAAGAACAACATGAACATTTTACCAAAAAGATTGAAATTTTAAAAAAGAACCAAATAGAATTTCTGGAGATTAAGAACACAATAGAAGAAATTAAGAACGAAATAGCCAGCTTAGACAGTAGAGCTGACCAGCTGGACGAAAGAATCAGTGACATCGGAGATAGAAACCTGGAAATGACATGGATGGAAGAAGAAAGAGACTTGAGACTTAAAAGAAATGAAAGAACTCTACAAGAACTTTCTGACTCCATCAGAAAGAGCAATATAAGAATAATGGGCACACCAGAAGGACAAGAAAGACGTAGGAAACAGAGAGTATATTCAAACAAATAGTCGACGAGAAATTCCCAAAGTTGTAGAAAGAACTGGATCCTCAAATCCAAGAAGCAAATAGAACACCTAATTACCTCAACCCAAACAGGCCTTCTCCAGGGCACATTGTATTGAAGCTGTCAAAAACCAACGACAAAGAAAGAAACCTCAAGGCAGCCAAGGAAAAGAAGACAGTAACCTATAAAGGAAAGCCCATTAGATTATCATCAGATTTCTCAGCAGAAACTCTACGAGAGAGAGACTCTGACAGAGAGAAATTCTGAGCCAAGAATAATATACCCAGCAAAGATATCCTTTAGCTATGAAGGAGCAATAAAGACCCTTTCAAACATACAGAAGCTGACAGAATTTTCTAATACATGACCTGCACTACAAGAAATACTAAAGGAGGCTATTTGACCACCATCAACAGGGACACTTTGTGGCAACCAAAACATAAAAAGGGGGAGAGTAAAGGCCTGAACTGGAATATGCGCATGGACAAAGTAGGCATGCTGAAAAAAATGGAATGCTCTAAATATCAAACTTTCTTTTACATAAACTTAAGTGTAACCACTCAAAAAAAAAAAAAAAATCCAGAACTGAAATATATACTGTAATAAAAGAAAAAACAGAGGGAAGCATCATAGAATACCACCACACAGAAATAATAGACAGCGACAAAAAATCAAAGAAGCAATGGAGACACAGTCTTACCAGAAAACTAAAGACAGAACGATAGGAAATCCTAACATATCAATAATCACCCTAAATGTAAATGGACTGAACTCACCAATAGAAAGGCACAGAGTAGCAGATGGGATCAAAAAACTAAACCCAGCCATATTCTGTCTCCAAGAGACGTATCTCAGCTACAAGGACAAGCATAAACTCAAAGTGAAAGGATGGAAATTGACACTCCAAGCAAATGGTATCCAGAGAAAATCAGGTGTAGCTATACTGATATCAGATGAAACAGACTTCAGGGTGAAAAAAGTAACAAAGGACAAAGATGGACATTTCATAATGGTAAAGGGGACTATACACCCAGAAGACATAAGAGTCACCAATGTTTATGCCCCCATTCAGGGAGCACTGAAATATACCAAGCAACTGCTAAAAGAACTAAAGGGAGAAACTGACAAAAATGCAATTATACTAGGGGACATAAATATGTCATAGACAGCTGTGGATAGACCATCCCAACAGAAAATAAATAACAAAATAGCAGCCCTAATTGACACATTAGATGAAATGGATATAATAGGCATTTATAGAGCACTTCATCCTAAAACATCAGACTATACATTTTTTTCTAGTGTACATGGAACATTCTCAAGGATAGGTCATATATTGGGACATAAAACTAACCTCAGCAAATTTAAGAAGACTGAAATCATACCATGCATATTCTCTGATCACAAGGCTTATAAATTGGATATCAACTGCAGAAAGAAAGCAGGGAACACCACAAATACATGGAGATTAAACAACATACTTTTAAAGAATGACCAGGTCAAAGAAGAAATTAGAGGAGAGATCATAGGATACATAGAAACAAATGAAAATGAAAATACTTCCTATCAAATTTTTGGGATGCACCAAAAGCAGTTTTAAGAGGGAAATTTATATCATTACAGGCCTATCTCAAGAAACAAGAAAAATCCCAAATAAATAACCTCACATTACACCTTAAAGAACTAGAAAAAGAAGAACAAATGAAACCAACGTTAGCAGAAGACAGGAAATAATAAAAATCAGACCAGAACTAAATGAAATAGAGAACAAAAAGACAATCGAAAAAATTAATATGACAAAGAGCTGGTTCTTTGAAAAGATTAACAAAATTGACAAACCTTTGGCTAGGCTCACTAAGATAAAAAGAGAGAAGACACTGATAAACAAAATCAGAAATGAAAAAAGGGAAGTTATCACAGATGCCATAGAGATACAAAGGATCATCCAAGAATACTATGAAGGACTATATGCCACCAAATTCAATAACCTAGAAGAAATGGACAAGTTCTTAAAAGCATATAGCCTTCCTAGGCTGAACCATGAAGAACTAGAAAATCTAAACAGACCGATCACCAGTAATGAAATTGAATCAATCATCCAAAACCTTCCCAAAAGGAAAAGTCCAGGAGCAGATGGCTTCACTAGTGAATTCTACCAAACCATCAAAGAGGATTTAATACCAATCCTGCTCAAACTCTTCCAAAAAATTGAAGAAGAGATCATACTCCCTAACTCATTTTATGAGGCCAACATTACCCTGATACCAAAACCTGGTAAGGACAACACCAAAAAAGAGAACTACAGACCAATATCTCTGATGAATACAGATGCAAAAATCCTAAAAAAAATTCTAGCAAATCAAATGCAACAATGCATTAAAAAGATTATTCATCACGATCAAGTGGGGTTCATCCCAGGGGCACAAGGGTGGTTCAACATACGTAAATCCATCAATGTGATACATCACATAAACAAAATAAAGGACAAAAATCATATGATTATATCAATTGATGCAGGAAAAGCATCTGACAAGATACAACATCCATTTATGATTAAAACACTTAATAAAATAAGTATAGAAGGAAAATACCTTAATATAATAAAGGCCATATATGACAAGCCCTCAGCTAATCTCATAATTAATGGTGAAAAACTGAAGCCCTTTGCTCTACGTTCAGGAACACGACAGGGCTGTCCCCTATCACCTCTGCTTTTCAACATAGTGTTGGAAGTCCTCACCAGAGCAATCAGGCAAGAGAAAGAAATAAAAGGCATTCAAATTGGGAATGAAGAAGTTAAATTGTCACTCTTTCTAGATGACATGATGCTATATATAGAAAACCCTAAAGACTCCACCAAAAAGCTATTAGAAACAATCAACGAATACAGTAAAGTTGCTGGCTACAAAATCAACGTACGAAAGTCCACTGCATTCCTATATACTAACAATGATATACCAGAAAAAGAAATAAAAAGAAAAATTCATTTTGCTATTGCAGCAAAAATACTAAAATACCTAGGAATAAACTTAACCAAGGATGTGAAAGACCTATACGCTGAAAACTACAAGACATTTTAAAAAGAAATTGAAGAAGACACAAATGGAAAGACATTCCGTGCTCATGGATTGGAAGAATCAACATAGTTAAAATGGCCGTATTACCCAAAGCAATATACAGATTTAATGCAATCCCCATCAAAATCCCAATGGCATTTTTTAAAGAAATAGAACAAAAAATCATCAGATTTGTTTGGAACCACAAAAGACCGCGAATAGCCAAAGCAATCTTAAGAATAAAGAACAATGCTGGAGGTATCACACTCCCTGACTTTAGCTTGTACTACAGAGCTACAATAATCAAAACAGCATGGTATTGGCAGAAAAATAGACACGTAGACCAAAGGAATAGAATTGAGAACTCAGAAATAAAACCACATATATATGGACAGATAATTTTTGACAAATAAGCAAAGAACATACAATGGAAAAAAGACAGCCTCTTCAATAAATGGTGCTGGGACAATTAGAAAGCCACATGCAAAAGAACGAAACTGGACTGCTACCATGTACCAATATTAATTCAAAATGGATCAAAGACTTAAGCATAAGACCTGAAACAATACACTGCATAGAAGAAAACATAGATAATAAACTTATGGACCTTGGGTTCAAAGAGCGTTTTATGAATTTGACTCCAAAGGCAAGGGAAGTAAAAGCTAAAATAAACAAATGGGACTATATCAAACTTAAAAGCTTCTGCACAGCAAAAGAGACCATCAACAAAATAAAGTGGCAACCAAGTGAATGGGAGAAGATTTTTGCAAACAGTGCCTCCAATAAGGGGCTAATATCCAAAATATACAAGGAACTCATGCAACTCTACAACAAAAAAACAAACAACCCAATTGAAAAATGGGCAGAGGACCTGAAGAGACATTTCTCCAAAGAGGACATACAAATGGCAAATAGACATATGAAAAAATGCTCAACATCACTAATCATCAGAGAAATGCAAATGAAAACCACAAGGAGATATCACCGCACCCCAGTCAGAATGGCTATCATCAACAAGAGAAATAGTAACAAGTGTTGGAGAGGCTGTGGAGAGAAAGGAACCCTCATACACTGTTGGTTGGATGCAGACTGGTGCAGCCGCTATGGAAGGCAGTGTGGAGGTTCCTCAAAAATTTACAAATAGAATTACTGTATAACCCAGCAATTCCTCTCCTGGGTATCTACCAAAAAAATCTGAAAACATTTATCCATAAAGACATGTGTGCTCCAATGTTCATTACAGCTTTATTTACAGTGGCCAAGATATGGAAACAGCAAAAATGTCCTTCGATAGATGAATGGATGAAGAAGTTGTGGTACATGTACACAATGGAATACTACTCGGCCGTAAGGAAAGATGAAATATTACCATTTGTAACAACGTGGATGGATCTTGAGATTATTATGCTAAGCAAAGTAAGTCAGACAGAAAAAGTTGAAAACCATATGATTTCACTGATAGGCGGATATAGAACTGAAAGCAACAAAGGAAGAAGACAAACAAATCCTCATAGACACAGACAATAGTTTAGTGGTCACCAGAGGGTAAGAGGGGAGAGGGGTGGTAGATGACGATAAATGGGATCCAATACATGATGATGGAGGGAGAACTGACTCTGGGTGGTGAGCACACAATATGATATATATGTATATATAGATGATGTATTACAGAATTGTACACCTGAAATCTATGTAACTTTACTAACAGTTGTCACCCCAATAAACTTTAACTAAAAAAAAAAGAAAAAAATAGTTTATTCCTTTTATGTTGAGGAGATTTTCATATTTTGAATATATTGCAATTTATATATACATTTTCCTGTTGTTAGATATTTAGATTGTTTCCATTTTTTGGCTATTATGAATAAAGATACTTTTGATATTTTCTAAATAAAAAAAAGAGAGAGTTTATGCATCGATTAAAAATAACCTACACATATTCCAATTAGTACTTAAAATCTTCAAGCTTCTTAATTTCACCATGAAAAATATTAAGTGGTTTAGCAAGTCTTGATACAATTTGTGTTTCATCTTAATAAAGAGGGCCCCTAGGCTTGCTCTAATTGGAACCCAGAAATGATTGAGTTTCTTGCTGCAAATGAATAACAATCTTCCCTGCTGTTCAGGCAACCAAAGGAGATCATTTAAAAAGCAGTTCCAGTCTAGAGTTCCTATGTGATAAGGCTGAAAAAGATAGGAGCTAGTCACCAGGAGTAGCGGGACAGTGACAAAGCATCAGGCATGAGATAACACTGCTTAACTCCACTGAGAACATTGATATAGCCAATCCACAGTTCCTCCTTTAAAAGCCCAAGTAATTAGAAGTTTAAAATAGTCCACATAAGATGAAATTTGATTTATGTTTCTATTACCAAGTATATGGGGCTAAAAAAGATGTTTTATTTTCCTATGCATCTACAGATGTTTTTGCAGCAGTTTCTTCCTGAAACAACAGAAAACAACAAGAACATATGAGTGAAAAAATAAAGTAATGTGCCCGTGCATGTATTCCAAGGCCTTTGTATTCCAAGGCCTTTGAGAAGTTGTTTTTATCTTAACAGATATATTAAAACCTTTTTTTTACTCATTTTTTTTCTCGTACATACCTAATAAGAGATTCTCCAATATGTTTAATGACTCATTATTTATAAATTAGTGTTAGAAAAAATTGACACAACTTTCACAGAGTACCAGTGTACTTATTAATAATATCTTGAACCAGATACAAACTGGATTCCGATTCCTAATTTCCACTGAAATTTTTTAGTTAGTCTTTGGGGCATTTATTCTGTGAAGTTATGCCATAGCAACAGTCCCTCCAATTCTCCCAACCGTATACGGGGCCACACACTCCCTAGGTATAGATGAGAGTAGAATCTTGCTGTGCCTTCACGGCTCTCATTCTCTTTTAGGCTCATGCCTGAGGAGAAGAATAAAGAATAAGCAGTTCAGTTATGGGAAAGTCAGTTCCATAATGTAGGTCTCCTAGGAAAATAATTCTTCTGGTGTCTTTGTAGAAATGGACAGGGGTAAAAGGACTTCCAAAATTTGGGATGAATATACTCTCCAGTATCTTCCTTTTCCCAAATGGCTATATCCTCTTTGAGTTTCTTCAGAAGCACA
Source organism: Rhinolophus sinicus (assembly GCF_057876585.1). Taxonomy (NCBI): domain Eukaryota; kingdom Metazoa; phylum Chordata; class Mammalia; order Chiroptera; family Rhinolophidae; genus Rhinolophus; species Rhinolophus sinicus. The sequence goes on from NC_142517.1 coordinate 88,492,489, forward strand.
GTACATGTTGGGGTTTAATACTGAAATTATTCTCATGAAAATTAAACATATTTTTCCCAAATGAAAGGGGAAAAAAATGTCACTGTGATAGCATACAAATAAACATCTTGTTCTGGCTCAAAGAAAAAGGAAAGCGTATGCCGATATCCATGTCTTGCATTTCCTTTAATATAAGACAACGCAGGAATTTATATTATAACTCAGTGCCTTATGTATTTATGCATATGTGGCACATGAAAATGACTACTGCCTTTATTTCAGTTTAGAAATTCCACAGGTGGCAGTACATGTGATTGAAGTTTTAATACCAGGGAGAGTTTTTAAAGCCTAATTTTACTCTAATGTGAAAGAAGATGTTAGCAGTAATGTAAACACCTTGGATCCCTTTTTCTGCTTTAAGCAAAAACTTTTAAATTAAGAAATTATACTAAAGCATGTATACATAAAACTCTCAGTGTTTATGCTATCACATTTTTAGAGAAATGGAAGGAAAAATATTAAATGCAAATTAATTGATAAGTGAGTTTGACATTGGGTTCACGTAGAAAAATTTAAGCTTTGGGGCTTCTGAGGATGAAGATTCATTGGGTAGATGAAGTTATAGCCATAAATCACAGACCAAACATTGCCAAACAAATGAGGAAAAAGAAAAGAAAAAAAAAGAAGGGGTGAAAAACTAGAAGCTGGGGTTGCTTGCTCCTTTTCTAAATTTAAAATATAAATACAAAGCAAGTTCCTGGAGTAGTCTTTCTTAAAACTGTGAAACCAATTTAAAATATAATTTTTTAGTGAGTCTGTTGGAAGCAAAGGATGTGTTAGCTAAACAGAAAAAAATAGAAAGGGATTTTTTGTGCAGCTATTTATACATTGATCGTTTCAAATTTAAAGGTACACAAAGGGTATTTTGTTATTGAGAATCAAAGGAGGTGTTTCTGAACCTATAGTCTGTAGATAACATTCTACATATATTCAATCATATTCTTAATTATAGTTAAAATCTAAGCTCTTGGAAAGTACATCAAGCTGTGATTTTTTTCCCTCTCATGTTTGATTGTTGTGTAACTTAATGGTAATGACATTTGTTTTCCTTTTATTTTTGATATTGATATCATACTTTTTATGGGATCAATTCTTAAAACATCATATAACTTACACTGTTTGCCAACCTAATTTTAAGTATTTTACTTATCACAATTTAAGTTCATTTTAAAACATAAGCAATGAAACATTTATGTGCCTGTCTTTATAGGTATAGTTTTGCTCAAGGGAAAACAAAAGTTCAGAAACATTAATAGTAGAGTGTCTTCGAATGAATCTTGATGGGCTTAATTACCAGAAAATGTTCTGCTTTTATACTTATATCTCAAGACAGACAAGAGATCAATAAACAGTTTTTGCTATTGTTAGTTAAAGTGTATATATTCTTGACTAGGAAGAATCTCAAAAGTTTATGTTATTATTAGCAAACAATTATCAATAAATAAATCTGTGCAAGTTTTAAACCAAGAATTATGAAGAACATAAGAAAAATAAAATAAGTATCTGTTCTCTGTGATATTATATTTTAGTAGTTTATATTAGATATATGTCATCAACCATAGCACTTGGCAGGACATGATAAATAGCACAAATGAGTTATAAAACATCATAAACATTAATCACACTCAATTAAAGACATTGCAACAGCCTTATAAAAGATGTAACTTTTGATTAGTGTCTTTAATTATGATAGGATTTTCACTGGTAGAAATGAAAGTTGCCAACTCAAGGAGAGTCAGGAACTAGATGGATGCTGACGTTTGCCCTACATTGTTGAACAGACACATTTAAATGTGGTGAATGCCAGGAAAACAGAATACAGTTAATAGGTAAAATTGCTATGGGCTAAGATGAATTAGGAAATAGTAAATTTAAAAGTACTTGAGATGATAATTGAGTTGAGGTAATAAAATCAAAAGCCAAGATGTAAGTTGATATGATGAAATAAGACCAAACATGTTTCTAAGTAGCTTTATCCAAGACAAAATCTATAGGACAAAACACTGAACGTGCAAAAGTATCATTTTAGTATCACACCACAAAACTGATAATTCCATTAATATGGAAGAGAGAATGAAACGTGCAGGAAAAATCCTGGTCCTGAAGAGGAGTATGAACAAAAGCAAAGAAATAGGAAAATTTGGGGTAGAGATGTGAGGGAAAAAAACAGAACAAAATGAAACAAAACAAAAAACCCTGTACATTTAAAATAGGCAATGAAGGGCCTTGAACACCAGAGTAAAGAATCTAGACTTTCTTGAAAAATGATAATACTTTTTTATGGCTCTTAAGTAGTGAGTATTCCTGATCAGAGTTTTGTTTACATATAGTGACGTGAAATATCTGAAAGAGGAAAATCAATGAAGAAACCATAGGTGGATTTCTGAAGAGAGAAAACAAGGTTCTACATGAAGTTGGAGTAATACTAAAGGAAAACAAAGAATAGATAATAGAAGAGTTCTTAAGTAAATATGACTTTTGGAGCCAGAAAATGTATGACGTTTAGGAAGAGAGATAAGAAATTCTATATATGGTGTTCGGTTTGTATCATAGGAGCAATCTTAGTCCTAACATAGGAGAAAATAACATGCAAAACCAACCAACCAGACAAACAAACCATAAACCAGCATGAAAACAAATTGAGAAATAGCAGAAAGGGAAAGCTGATTATTTCATTTCAGGACATGCTGAATTCAAATGCTACAAGAAAATTAAGAAATACATCTCCATCCAGCAATAAGGGAATGATAAATTAGAAATCAGGGTAGAGGGCAGGATTGGAATTTTTTACAAAGAGAATTTGGAGACCAGCAAGTGTCCAAGCTCAAATAAAGAAAACAAAAAGAGCAGACTACTGAATATCTTTTATTTTGTAGATGAGAAAAGAAAGGTGATGAAGTTCAGGAGGTCTGAGAGAAGTTAAAAGAGAATGTCACATGAACAAGAAAGTGTCTCTAAAAATTCATTCACCTAAATATTTACCTTATAACTCATCCAATATCTTGACCTCTCAGTTCTCCGATATCCTTACATCCAATAATTATTCTGTTAGCGTCACCTCAGCCACAATCGCACACTAAACTTTGTCATCATCAGCATTACTTCATTACCTTAAAATTCTCCATTTTTTTGCATCACAACCTCCCATCTTTTTGGCTCTTGTTCTAGAATACATCATCAAAACCTGCAATCCTCACTAACGAACCTACCATTTATCTTTAGTCTTCAATACTCTCCAATTCCCCTCTTTCACCAGTCTTACAATGGAATCTATTATTTTTTTTTCTTTTCCTTACCCATTATGCTTATTTGGTTAATTTCTAGCCTGAATAAATCTAACGTTTCCATCTTCTTTGTGTCTTTATCAGAACATGAAGTGAAAATGAGGAGGAGGTAAATGGTTTGTTTTAAATACTGTTCTCGAAGTCATAATGCATGAGTGCACATTAAGAGCAATGAGAAAGGAAATTTTAAGGCCAAAGTAAATTTCATTATTGCATCTTTGAGTATATCATGTTTTTCACAATGTTTTCTTTGTTTTTCTTAATGTGTAGGAATATGCCTCATGCATTATCATAAACATTATTGGAATATATGATTAGCTCTATACATTTCTTCTTTCCATAATTCTTTAACTTGATATTTAAAATACATGTTTTTGAAAAATCTAAATTTTGATACCGTTAGTGTCATCATTTGCTAAGTTGACTCTGTCTTAACATTTCAAATATTTAGGTCTGGAATAGTGCAATAAATGCAGAGGAAAAATACAAAACAAAACAAAGAGAAGCTTGAAGAAATTATTCAGATAAAGAAAATTCTTAAAACTTCTCTTTTAAATATGTAATTTTCCATTGTTTCAAGCCTGTTGCCGTTATTTGTATTGGTTTATCAGATAAGTATACATTTGTGTATTTGTGTGTGTGAGATAAAGAGTAAGAAGGTTCCTTGGGTTTTTTTCTTTTTTTTCACACTGGTCTCCATTCCCTTCCACTTTTAGTGGTTTCTGGATCTGTTCTTCAATCTCTTGCTTTATCCCGGTAAGTCTTGTGGGTTAGTCTTTGCTCAGCATGGAAATGTTATTTCCCATACCTGCACAATTATTCTTATGAAAAGCAAGGAAACTTTTTTTTCCTTTCTATTTGCAGTTTGAGAATACCAGTGATTGCTGTTGAAAGGCTCAACAATGAAAGCCCCCACTCAATATCATCACCAATAATTCTTTCTAATAGACTCAAAAGTGTTTAATGTGGTAATAAATGAAGTCAGTTCGAAGTGGAAAATTCAAGCCTACTTATTCCGTTAAATTACAAGTTAAAACTCTGAGTGTGAGCTTTCCTACTCATATAAATTCCTGAAATCAACTATTACACTAGTATAGTGTCAAGTTGGAGGAGTCTCATTACGTTGAAGGTTAACGTTGAGATGGGACAATAGCAACGGTGTTAATGGACTTCTTCCATCCTGATTAATCTGAGAACAGGCTACTTGATTAAGACTTTTTAAGGCACTTCTTCCCTCCAAGTTTAGAAGTTTGTAGACGAAACAGAAAATAACATATATGTAAGAGGTAAGTGCTCTATAGAATACTTGAAAATAATGGTATTTTTTCAGAATGACTGTGAAATCCTGGTCCACCTATTACTGATAAGTAGTGTTCACTGATGATTATTTGGCACTTTTAAGAAACAAAGCAGCCATACTACAAACAGCATAATTTCAGCCAAGTTTTGGCACACAGATAAAAGATTAATTCTAGAAAAGATAAGATTGCTATGAACCAGGATTGGCAGGTTTTAGCATTGAAGGAAAAATCTTCAAGATTGTGACAAATGCTTAAGCTAATCTTTCAAGGACTGTGTGGTAGGGCAAAAATATTACCCATGCCTTCTCTACACTTAACATTCATTTTCTTTAGTAAACACAGGATGTTTATTCCGGGTTAAAAGATCAAGAAATCTTGAAAAAAACATCCATTCTCTCATCCAAGCAATAATCCGACCCTCAGTGTTTGTACAATAAGCTTAAAATCTCAATGCTATATTTAAAATGATCATTCTTAAGAAAATAATTTTTCAACTTACTTGAAACTTAGTAGCTCCTGAAAACCTCATTTGACTAAGCTAGACTTTAGAACATTTTCATGTTCTTTAAATGAAGAATTCATGAGTTTGAGTTTCTGAGATTCTGCCACTTTACCTGAGTACATTATAAAGACAATTTGATTCCATATAAAATGTATCTACAAGTATCATAATCAATCAGATGCCTGCAAACCATTCAGCTCCTGGGCATGTGTAATGATGGGGTCATACTGTCCACGTAAGAGTTACTTTTCAATCCATTACTTCCACTACTGTAAAACAATGCGAATTAACCTTACAAGATCTAATACTTGTGTCACCATTATAGAATTGCTTCTGCTCCATAACTTGCTTCTTTTCTAATGTTGAAACCATGGGTCTTGGAAAAGTAAAAGTAAAGGGCACATAATGTATCTGGTAACCAGGGAATTAAATGTTCCACATAGGTAATGCTGAAGATAATTGAAATTTAAAACTTACAAATTTGAAAGTATATTTTAATCACTTGGATGAACTCTTTCTCCAAGGATCAAACTTTTCTGCATTATGAAACAGAACATTCTTACTGGCATCAGACTGTATTTTGGCAGCTAAGATCTCTTAAGTTTGAACACACATTTTTATATAGTGATGGTCTTAGAGGAACTGATGAGATTAGAACTTAACTTGTTCTTTCCCTGAATATCACCAAGATCCAAGTTCACTACAGTTGGTGTTAATGCAATGATTTTCAAACCTTTTGAGGTGTGACCTATAGTAAAAAACCTGTTTTACCACCTCGTACAATACGCACCCACACACACAGAGGAAATAAAAGCTTGCTCTTTCTAATGCACGGTGACATTTTCTTTTCTTTTTCCTCCTTCCTTCACTATATTCTCCTGTCCTATTCTATTATTTTCCATTTTATTTTTAGTTCTTAAAGAGGTTTTTAAATAGATCTTCTAACTCATTAATATGTCCCAACCAGCAATTTGAAAAACACTGCATTTGTGGCCCACAAGGAGAGCTCCTGTGGCCTATAGGTCTTTTTGTCCCTGTACTGCCCAGCTATTATATTTTTAACTTTGCTTCTTCATAACATCTCACTATGTTCACCCTTGAATTGGTAGTTTGAGTGCTGGTGCTTAAGTCCATCACAGTTCACCATTTCAGGGATGTCTGCTGGTCACAAGTCACAACAGTGTCTGCTCTTTTCTCCTACTTTTTAAAATGTCTGTCTCTCTTCTTTCTCCTTTCCTTGAAGCATCCCAGATATTTTTAGTACTGTGAATTTGTACGAGCTGGGCTTTAAGGCCATCATCAATCACTGACAGGTTTTTCCTGTTCTAACTGAACACATTTGGAAATGTTCATATTTTCTATAATTTTAGCATTGTTTGCTGTTTAAAGTTTTTTGTTGTTGTTCAAACTTTGAAGTTTAGGAACTTCTATATGATTGTGGTGATATCTGAAAAAGTGAATGAATATACAACTATACATTTTAAAAACAGGTGAAATGCAGGGAAATTTCTTTTTTAAAAAACTATTCTTAAATTTACTGTGGTGACATTGGTTAGTACAATTATATAGGTTTCAAGTGTATAATTCTATAATACGTCATCTATATATCATAGTTGAGTGCTCACCATGTAGTCAGTTCTCCTTCCATCACCATATATTCGACCCTCTTTACCCTCTTCTACTATCCCCTCTCCCCCCCCTTACCTTCTGGTAACCAGTAAACTATTGTCTGTGTCTATGAGTTTTTGTTTATTTGTTTGTCTTGTTCCTTTGTTGCCTTAAGTTTTATATCCCACATATGAGTGAAGTCGTATGGTTCTTGACTTTTTCTGCCTGACTTGTTTCACTTCGCATAATAATCTTAAAATCCTTCCATGTTGTCGCAAATGGCACTATTTCATCTTTTCTTATGGCAGAGCAATATTCCATTTTGTATATGTACCACATCTTTGTTATCCAATCATCTATTAAAGGACACTTTTGTTTCTTCCATATCTTGGCCGCCGTGAATAATGTTGCAAAGGAAAAAGGGGTAGACACATCTTTATGGATAAAAGTTTTCAGATTTTTGGGGTAGGTACCCAGAAGAGGAATTGATGGTCATATGGTAATTCCATTCTTAATTTTTTGAGGAACCTCCATACTGTTGTGTATAGTGGCTGTACCAATTTACATTCCCACCAGCAGTGCATGAGGGTTCCTTTTTCTCTACAACCTCTCCAACACGTGTTATTACTTGTCTTGTTGATAATAGTCATTCTAACAGGTGTGAGGTGCTATCTCGTTGTGGCTTTGATTTGCATTTCCATAATAGCTAGTGAAGTGGAGCATTTTTTCATATATATGTTGGTTGTTTGTTTGTCTTCTTGGGAGAAGTGTCTGTTCAGGTCCACTGTCCATTTTCTAATTGGGTTATTTGTTTTTCCATTGTTGAGTTGTATGAGTTCTTTATATATTTTGGATACTAGCCCCTTATTGGAGGTGTTGTTTGCAAATATCTTCTCCCATTCTGTTGGTTGCCTCTTTGTTTCATTGATGGTTTCTTTTGCTGTGCAGAAGAGTTTTAGTTTGATATACTCCCATTCATTTACTTTTGTTTTTACTTCCCTTGCCTTTGAGGTCAAGTTCATAAAATCCTCTCTCAACCCAAGGTCCATAATTTTAGTACCTAATACATTTTTTAGTGCAATTTATTGTTTCAGGTCTTATGTTTAGGTCTTTGATCCATTTTGAGTTAATTTTGGTGTATGGTCAAAGACAGCAGTCTAGTTTCATTCTTTTACACATCACATGGCTTTCCAATTTTCCCAGCACCATTTATTGAAGAGGCTTTCTTTTTTCTATTTATGTTTTTGGGTGCTTTGTCAAAAAGTATCTGCCCGTTTATATGTGGATTTATTTCTGGGATCTCAATTCTATCCATTGGTCTCTGTGTCATTTTTCTGCCAATGCCATGCTGTTTGGATATTCAAGAAAAATGTCTTTAGATTTTTTGAGTAAATTGTTCTCTGGGCAGTACGAATTTTCTCAGTTTCAACATTAATTGAAATAACATCAAAATCCAAAAATGTACAGTGATTCTAAATTAATTTTATTTTGTTTCCTCCATATCTTTTACGAAAGTGATAAAATGTTTAACACAGCCATAGTTAAACATTCTCAGTAACTTGACTGGTGACCACCAAATGTATGTTAACTTTAACATTATACGTATTATGGAAAGAAACTGGCAAAGAGAAAAAGCTAATCTTATTGAATGGCACTTCTTGACCAATGGGTTAACAATTTCTTTAATTAAGGATGTATTATAGTATTTCTTATTTTTTTAATGTTGACTGATTTTTTTGTTTCTGCAGTTTTCCTACAATTACCATTTTGATGACTTTGTTTTCATATAAATACGTGTGCAATGCTTATAGAGCTTTAGATAAAGAATAAAACACTAAGATGTAATCACGTAATCAATGCATGTATATTTTTAGAATGCCTTCAAATTTTTAAACCCATGAGCCCAAAAGTATATCTTGAAAATCTAATCAATGTATGTGACAGCATTTCACAATGGTGTCTTAAATATACCAAGACATTTTTGTGTTAGAATTTCCCACTGAAGATTTACATAATCCCTCAAAATAATTGGCTTTTTTTTGCAGGAAAACTGCTTACCTGGAAATGTTCAAGAAGTACATTTTCTCTATGGATCTATAATCATGGTTCTGCACACTCTTATGGGACTTTCACAAGACATAAGAACATCTAATTGAAAATGATTGAGTGCCCAACACATCACAGATGCACAGCCTAAATAACAGCAGTGGAGATTACCCAGAGTCAGCTTTGTGTTTCAAAAACAAAACCAAATATATTTGGTCTCATTTCCAAGATAACTGCTTGTGTGTTTCCAGAGAGTCAATGTGTGATTAAATTTCGAAGCTATAAGATGGAAGAAAAAGACCATATGTGCCTCAGAAAAGAAACCCATAAGGGAAGGACAGCACATGGATAAATCCATATTTTAAATTATATAAACTTAGAGCTAATTCCCCAATATTATATTTTTGAAAACATTGTAGAAAAAAATGACTAAATTGCCTTTAGCTTTTAATTCATTAATCGAGACAATTTTGCATCACTCTAGATATCAGAACACAAGGAAAGCAAAACATTTTAAATATCCTGCAACCATCATTATCTAAGGATGATCATTGTGAGAATATCTATGTGATAAGAAGACCCTCATTATGTTTATTCTGCCAATTGTCTTAGTGATATATTAAGCATAATATTTAACAAGAAAGAATTACTTTTGAAGAGCGTTTACGTATAACTTCTGTTTATTCTCTTTCCCCGCTAAGGCTGCCCAGTGTATCCATTGTATTGTTACTGCTTTACAGTTACAACCTAAAGTCTTAAATGTCTCAAAGATATTAATATAATTGGCTTTAAGAAAAAACAAATATATGTAATAATGGAATAATTATTATACATCTCATCATAAATCTAGGTAGAAAATATTCAGATATGTTTAGACACTCTTTAGATAATATGTAGATATTCCAACACAGGTTTGAGCTTACATAACTGGTAATTTGTTACATCTATGTGATTGAAAAATGGGCTTTCCTAGTACTTTGTGAGGACTCTCTCATTCTTGCCAACTTCTCCAGGTTATTATGAAAAATCGATATGATCAAGAACTGAAACCACTGGGTAAACAATAAAAACATAACCATCAGTGCTGTTAAATTTTTTTTAAAGGGTGTAATCCCAATTCTACCATTTATCCGCTGTGTGACTGGAAAAGGTCATATAACTTCTCCAAGACTAATTTTTCTCCTCCATAAAAATGGAAACAATTATAAGAGTCTTTGTCAACCTTTTGCAACAGGATAGTTGTGTGGTTTAAACAAGACAATAAGAATGAGTGAACTGGAAATCTACGCCAAAACAAGGTTGTATGTATCACAGACCCTGGATATTCAACCACTCATGAGCCATGACATTCACTTAGTTCTGGTAGCTTAAAGCCAACCAGATCACTTGCTTTGGCTTTCCTTCAAAACTTGCTAACCACTTAATTCCTTTCCTCCCAGCCAAACTTATCCAGGTTGTAGCCTTTTACACTCTGTAGAAGCAGAACTATCTACCACTTCCAATCCTTTCCAATTGTTTAGAAAGGCTTTCTTCCTTAACACTTTAAAGATGCTGCTCTTGTGGCTTGGAATGTTCCAGTTTCCCATTTCTAACTATATTTCATCTTACAGGGATTCATGCCTGTCTGTCTTCTGGCAGCTCATTATTACGATTTAACCTGAACTGAAACAGCCATGTTGCTCTATCAGTTCTGCTCTGACTTTAGTCTGGATTCCTTTGCTGTTCAAACATGCTTTTGAAAGTCACAGACCATCATCCTAAAAGGTGTTTATTCTACTTGGAAGCTTGAACTTCAGAGCCATGGAAGAAATATGAGATAGTAACTCACTTGTCAAGTTGTCATAGTAGCTCAATATCAGCATGCATATAAATATATAATTAAGAATTCCAACTTTAAAACTTGGTGAGATACACTATATGTAATTCTTTGACAAAACAATAATTTACCATCATCCTCATGGTTACTATTTTTTTATGAAATTACATGGAGGCAGACATTTCATATGTACTCTTTGTTAATCTTTCAAAAAATTGTTTACCAGATTTTATTTTTAATTTTAGAGAATGAAAAATACTTGATGTACAGAGTGAACCCTACGGTAAACTATGGGCTTTGGAGTGATCATGATGGGTCCATAAATAATGATGGGTCCATGAGTTTATCATCTGTGATAATTGTATCACTGTTTTGCGTCATGTGGATAGTGGGGGAGGATATGTATGTGTGGAGATGGTGCCATGCAGGAACTCTCTGTACTTTCCACTCAATTTCACAGTGAACCTAGAATTGCCCTAAAAAATAAGGTACATTAATTTAAAAAAACATATTTGGCATAGTTAAGTGACTTGTTCAAGACTACTCAGGCCACAGATATTCATAGATTTATCATTCAAACCTAATTTCATCTTTGTCTTTCCACTGTATCACCCAGCTCTTTCTGCCCCAGAGCCTGACACCTTAGGCATTGTCTTAAACAAAGACCCGATGATTAATGAGATGGCTTTATAAACATTGATGGCAGGTGAGAATCAAATATTGTACAATTAACATCTCTTTTGCATTAGGTAAATCATATGCAATTGCAATTCTTGTAGAGCAGTATTGTTTTTTCTTCAAAATTCATATTTTATCTTGTTTTGGTCTAAAATATTTCACTCTGGATGATAGCTTGCTTTCAACTCCTGGTTTGTTTTGACATTCTTTCTGTCTGTGATTGGATTACGTGACAATTAGTAAACAACGTGATTTGCAAAAAGGTACATACTCGGCTGAGTAAACTAACTTGATATAGAACTGTTTTGCCTTAATTTGAGTCTCATTTTTTGATCTCTATTATGTTAGTAGGAAAATGTATCAGTATGTTCTTCGACTTCTTAACTTCTTGATCATTTCGAAAATGGATGTGTAATTGCTGTTCTAAAACACCTCAGTACTTGTTAATGGTATGTGATCTGTCTTCTTAAAGATTAAAATCTTTCTTCTTGTACAGAATAGGGATCTATGCAATTACGTATACTAGATTAATGTCAAGAATGTAAGAAAAATTGTGGTTACCAGAAGGTAAAATAGTAAGTACAACATAAACATCGTTCTGGATACACAGAAAAATTTATCAATACCTATAATTATTTTCTTTTATAGAATAAATGCCAAATGCACATTTGACTGAAAATATCCCACTGTTTTCTGAAGTATTTTTAAAAAGCATTAAGCATTTGATTAAAATGAACAGTGATTCTTTAGTCATAGCATGGGGGTGGGGAGGGGAGCAACCCCACACCCTTTAAGGGCATAACTTTAATGTAATATAACAGCTTTTATTCCCCACCTCCCTCTCTACTTCTATAAACGGAGAAGGCTGCTGCCTGAAAGCTGTCTGGGAATTCAGCCAAAGAAAGAAGAAGGTTGCAAAAACTCTGGGGACTTGAAAGAAAAGTCGTTGGCACAAGCTTGGTTCTCACTTTAAACTAAAATTAAAACAATAGACAGACATGTACAGTAATCTCTCTTTTAAGGAAAGAATAGAATGACTCTATAGTAATGTCAAGTGGAACAATTTGGTCCTGGACCAAGTTATGCAGCTGTTCACCAGGAAAACAGCAAAACGCTTCAGTCCAAAGCAGGCAAATAAGGCATTATTGTTCATAAACAGTCACTGGGACCCTCACGTTTAGAACAAGGAAAACGACAGTAGCATACCGGACAGCAGGTGAAGAACACAAGTCACTGCACAAGTTGAGTCACACCATCATTTGTCTTATTTTGTTTATTACCGCTACGGCTAATAACCATGAATAACTCATCCTTGAGGAAATTATAAACTGGTAAGACATTGTTAATAAACAATGATCTGGTCATGGATTAAAGATATTATTTAAGTTAGCTAAAGGAATCGTAAATCCATTATCCATTCCTAATTCCCACCTGCTCATTAAAGGTGGATCAGGTAAGTGGAAAGACAATAGAAACTAAGTGTTTTGGGGGTCAGTCAGAAGCTGAGCCCCAGTGCTGCTTCTCAATGGTTCCAACATAACTAAACAGGGAATCAGGTGTAATAGCTTCAAGTAATGGAGCAGAAATAGGGCAGTAAACCAAGAAATTTGAACCTGTACATTGGGTATATGAGATATCACATTCTTCATTTATAGTCCCTCACTTTACCAGCTTTTTTGATGCCATCTTAAAACATGGACAGTCTGCATTATTTTTATTTACTTATTTTCCATTTGCAAACTCCTGTTTGATGTAAATTCCTTTTCTCTTTCCTCTTCTACTTTTCTCATTCATTTTCTGATATGGGTGATCTCCCATTATCTTTGCTTTCCCACCACCTACTAATTCCCTGATTAATCCATTTCAATTCGCCTTCTGTTCTCTGCTCTAGTGAAACTATTTTCTCTATGATCAGTTAGATTTCCTTCTGGGAAAATCCAATGATTTCTTTTCAGTTGTCCCTTGTTTTTTGTCCTATCTGCCTCATCTGGCACTGTTGGAGATATAATATAAAGAGAGGCTAGAAATTAGACTTTCTTTAAAGAAGTTAATGAACTACATTTATTGGAAATAATAGTTACTTTGGAAATGCAGAATGGTGGATTTTAAGATGATTAGGGAGGACATAAAAAACCTAGTGGTCTAAAGTCAGGAAGGAACCAAAATTAGTTATATCTTTAATGCCAATGGCCTGGCAGTCTATGAGGAAGGAAATTGGTAAGAAGGAAGATGGAAATGAAGATACAATGCAATAAAATAAGTTAATACCCATTTACTTCTGGACCATAGCATATAGAATACAACATTGGAGCCTATAAGGATAAAGATGGAATATAATGACCATTTTAGATCTCAAGGAGCTTATGAGTCAATTGCTAGAACATATTTTACTAATTAGAGGTTTTAGATATGGCTATAAACTTAAGCTAGAAATGGTCAGTTTGGTAGGAATTTGGTAAGTTTTGAGAAAGGGGATAAATATAGAAGAGTCTGATAAAAGAGGATGGCAAAAGTAAAATATATCTTGAGACTAGCTAGTTGTTCACCTTCAGTAGGTCCAACTTCAATGGTGAACATTAATGTAGGGTAGCAATAATGTTAGACTCAGCAATTGAAGTAGCAGAAAATAGGTGAAAGAATGTAAGCTTTGGGCAATGACTGAACTGAGTTTAAACCCTGACTCACCCATGTTAAATCTGGATGAATGAGGAAAATTTGTTTTATCATTGAGTTTTAGTTTTCTCTTCTGTAAAATAAGGAAACTTTCTTATTTCCTTTACCTATTTGCAAAGTGATATTAATCAGGATACTTCAAAGATAGCAGACATTTTCTATGTTCTAAACATTTTGTATTTTTAAATATAAATAAATAAATAAATAAATAAGAGATTGTTATATATTTCATTGATTTGCGGTGCAGAAGGAAGGTTATTACACTTTTAGGTCCAAGCTTATTTCTACATAGCTGAAATACAGACCCATAATAAGGCACATCTATTTAGCCATAACTCTCAGCTGATGGAAATAGACTACTTAAAAATCTAATTACATAGACCTCACAATCTAATTATTTACATAAATAAAATGGTGTTTCTACTGTTTGTTGTGGATGCGGAATCAAAGAGTAGATCATCAACGGTAATTGGATGCTATTTGAGCAAGGATATATTTATTTCCAAACATTCTGTGTGCTATATTTCTCACCATCACCTCATTTAATTAGATAAGTTGTGCACATACTCCAAAAATACACATACATATTTTGGGGCAGAACTATGAAAAGAAGGTAAAAAATGAAAATCCTTTGTTATGCCCTGATTCTGATCATGTCCCTATATGGTGACCCCCTGAAGTAATAAGGAAGAACAGAAACAAACAGAAGCAAAGAGAGAGAGAGAGAGAGAGAGAGAGAGAGAGAGAGAGAGAGAGAGAGAGAGAGAGAGAAGAGACACAGATAGAGTTGGAAAATAAGTGAAAGGAACAGGAGTGGGGATGGAAGGAAAAGTTAGGAAAGGTTCTGGTGTTAGGTACACAGAATCGGGAGTAAAGAAATTAGAATTTAAGTATGTCTAAAGCCGACAAGGTCTATTACACCTCTTTCCCTAGTTAAAGTACTGAACTTGTAGTCAAAAGCTATTATTGAAGCTTTAATATGAAAATGCACTGCCACATTTACATAGCATAGTGAAGTTGAAAACTGTTTTCCATAGGCAATTTAATCTTATCCGAAAATAAGAATTATTAAAATGAATTGCACAGGACATATGTATAAAGCTAAAACAGAAAAAAAAATGTTTTCCTTTCAAGGTTTGACATGTTTTAAATGCTTTTTTAAAAGATAGAAGAAAAATAATGCACTAATTCACAATATGCTCTTTAAACCTGTATATTTGCATCTCTAGAAAATAATTACTCAAAGAAAGCAGTTTTAAAATACCAGACTATAATAAAGAGAATTTGCTGTGTGTTAAAATGTATAATGCCATAAGATTTGGAAAATTGAAATTTCAAACTTCTCTCTTAAAATTCTTTTAGAAAAAAATCCTCGTAGAATAATATGAAATCTGCAGTTAAATAACAAATAACATTACAAATAAAATTTTAGTAATTTAACTTTATTTGCATATGCTATCCCATATAGCTATCTACAGAGAACAATTAAATACCTTTCATTAAAATTTAAACAGGAATGCAAATTAATTGAAAGCTTTTTAAAAATCACATAAATTATTTTAAGCTAGACTTAGAGTGTTACTATATTAGAATAATCAAATGGCTTTCAAATAGTCTTTGAATAATCCATATTTGGATAATCCATACAGATTTAATTTTTATATAAAAAGAAATTTTTCTGAGTTAGCTATTTATAAATGTGTTAAAAAGTATAATTTTAGAGTTGAAGTGATGTTAGACTCATATATTCCAATAATGAAATACTTTACAATTGAAAATAGTGAGCTTATGACCACCCTTTCATTCACATTACCTCCAAGCATATGACATTCACAAATTATGTTTTGTGGGAGCTTCTACATAAGAAATGTAGAGTTGATGTAGTTTACTATGAAAATGATTCCCCAAAGAACTTTAAAACTTGGTATATTTTGAAGACACGTCAATATTTTCAAAGTTTTTCATGGAAGACGTAAGTTGAGCAATATGTAACTTCTATCATCCTGATGATGTAAACAGTGAATGATTAAGCCTACACTCCTTTCAGGTTGAAGTATGTTACTGGGAGGGAGAAAAAAAAAAAAAAATCACAGCTGGAAACCTTCCCAGAAACTTCACTAGATGACAAAGTAAAAGACCAATCTTCCACAGACACTTAATGAAGACATGGTTCAGAGGGTTTTCTGTTCTAGAGATCACATTGCCCACCAAAGACAGACAAAAACAGTGGATTTGTGCAGTTAAAGCCTACAATCAAAGCAGAATAAAAAAATGAAAATCTTCATTGCTCATTAAATCACTTACAGTGGTTTTCCTTTGGATTCACAAGTCAAAATTAAAGGCTGTCCTTCTTGTGGAAAAGGAGTGGATGGTATAATCTTGACTGATGGTGTATCTAGAAATAAATGGAAAGGCCATTAAACACATATAAAACTACATATTTAATAATATCTAATAGCGCTGTGGGTCCATGCTATTTCTTATAATGGTGTCTACTTATAGAAATGTCTTAGGTTTGGTGAAGCAGAGTACGTAATTTTAAGAAGCTACCATCCCGTCCCTGAAAAGCTAACAAAAATATCTGAGTATCTTATGAGCACCACTATTGTATTATTTCTGAAATCTGAATATAAAAGTGAAATTGCAAAAAGTGTTTCAGATGAATATCAAGCATTTCATACAGTTGTTTCTTCAACTATTTATAGATGGCGATGGATACTATTATTATGGACCAAATGCATTCATGTGCATTTGAATCACAACACTTTCACTGTTGCAGGAATATCAGACACTCCGAAGAGGGAACCCACAAAGAATCAAGATCAGCTACTGTCTCGCAAGCCTTATGCAGTCTTTTAGAAAACGCAGTAATGCAGCGCTTAGCACATGCTGCTTGCTCTAACGCAGAGTTAGTGAATCATTTGAAATACTTATTCAGAATATTAAATATTTAGTTATTTTGTTATATATGCTACAACATAATTGTTATAAAATCATTTACTTCTGTTTAGCAATAAAATCATCCCTAGAGGAAAAAGATTCAAGAATACTTTAAGACATTTTTATTTATAACTTTATGCCATAAAATACTCATTAATAAACACAAGTATGCATATTTCATAGAAGAAAAAAGGAATTAAGCTAAAGAAAAGAGATGGTGTAAATTAAACATTCTCATTTCTTTATGAGCCTCGGCCCTTCCTGCATTGCATGTCCACTGCTGTGTCCCACAGTCATCACAGAATTGGCACCCTTCTTATCTCCACAATAAACACAATAGGCTCTGAGCTCTTCTGTTAGCCACAATTATTCTCATCCTTCCCTTAGTTGTGATGGGAGAATTGAACTACCCTGGGGTTAGGTTATATTCACGCCCAGACTTTGAAGCCAATTAAATAAGTATCAATCAACTGTAAATTTTAGGTTAGTTATCTTATTTCAGGAAAATATTATTCAAATTTCTTACATATAGAACAATAACCTATGATCCTGTGGAATAATTTATGTCATACTTATAAATTATTTATACTTTTCAAATGCATTCTTTCTCAATCCTTTAAACAAGAAAATACATTCAAGATAATCAAAAACAATATCCAAGTTACAAATAAGCATTCCATATACATCGTAGTAAATAATTACAGTGTAATATTACCCAGGAAGAAAAATTAATTTAAAGAAATATAACTCATGTTCATCATATTTTTAACTAGTAGAAGAAATAATTTAATAAAGGATTGAAATACACTTCACTAGTTTTTTTCTATTATCATTATCATAGTTATTTATAGGATAATCATATAATTTTTGCCTTCAAAGCAGAACATTTTTTAAAGTGAAGGGAAAATATTAATAATTATGCAGGGTAACAGGTGTGAACCAGAATGATTCTGGGCAAAACGAGGTTATAGTCTTTTGAAATTTGACCATACGTAGATACAGCAAAATTTAATTTTCTCCTGACATATAAAAGAAAGCTCCCTATCCAGAGAAAACCATGGCAAAGGAAGATTAGAAAAGTGGCATTCTGGGAAAGATTTGTGTTCATTTATGTGTCTGTGATGGTTAATTTTATGTGTCAACTTGACTGCACCATGGGATGTCAAAGTTTCGCACAAGCATATACACCATAGAAATATATTCATTTATCCACAAATAATTTTTTAGAACTTACTAGCAAACAAAATATGGAGATATTTTCAAAGCATACTATTTCCTCTCTAAGGCATTTGTAGGAAAAATATTCTTAGCGTCCATCTTTAAAACATGAAAACACTTTTTTCTTAAGTATTACTTCTTTTACTTATCTGACAAATTCAGAAATAAGCACAATTACTATCAAGAGATAGATTAATAGACAAAGATTGTTCTTTTATATTCAACATTTTAAAACTTTATGAGTTTAGAAAGTAAGGACACCTCCTGTTCTATTTGAATGATTCAGGATTTTAATCAAAATGAAAATATCAATCCAGTGGAATGGATTTTCTGTATCCTTAACAACTATTAAAAAAAAAAAAAATCTGTGATGAAGCTACTATTAAATCATCCGATGGACAATTTTGAAAGCATAAGCTCTTAAAACATTTAGTATCAGTAATTCAACAACATTTTTCCATCACTAAAAGTTTTGTAGGTGAATATAAAGAATTTCTAAATAAAATGCTTTAATAAACAAAATGAATCAAAACAAAAAATCTTTACCCCTTCTGTAATCAAAGAAATACAACAGAAATTTAAGGTTATACAAAAGTAACATTTAACTTGTTATAGATGATAGCCAAATTGATACATAAGAGAAGCAACTATAAACTAACATATAATAATATTAGTTTACTGTATTATTCTATATTGTTTAATATATTGAGTGAACAAAGATGGCTTTAATGTAATTTAATGTAAAGCAGTGGGTATTTATTTACATTGCGTATGACATTATGCAGATCTTTGGTTAAAAGAAAAATGCTGTTTTGATAATTTGGTTTGTCCACAAAAAGTATTTTGTATGACTTCTCCTAAAAGATTCATTTAATAAACATTTATATTGTTCCTAAAACAAGCAAGGCACAGTCCTGTTACCCATTTCTCTTTATTGTTTCACTAGAACTGTAACATTATAACATTATAACATTTATACATTGTAACATTCACACTGTAACACCTAAGGCTCAGGTATTTTCATAAATGGTGTCAACTGAATGTTTCTTCTATGATAAAGAAAGCTAGCTCACCAGAGCAGAGATGAACTCTATCCTCTGTCTTGGAATAATTCTTGGACTTGAATTAAACAATTGTAGAATAAATGAATGAGTAATGGCTTTTTGTAACTTATTCTAACTACTGCTTAGGACCACTAGTGTGTATAAAATCAAATGTATTTCTCATAGCTATCTTCTAATAATAGTAAACATCGAACAAATATTTGATAAAAATAGAAATTATTGTAAATGCTTTATATGCATTATCTCATCAAATTCTTTTATAAAGCACTCAAAGAAGGTTCTGTTGTTGACCTATTGTGAAGAACATGAACCCAGGCTCAGAGAAGTGATTTATCCCAGTTACACAATCATAAATCACCCTAGGCAGTTTGATCTTCTCTCTGATCTTAATCACACCTCAGTAAGTTGGTGTTTCCTCTTCTCTCTTAAACTACATTGGGGATTGGTGCTTTGTGTAATATGTTCTGTGTCCTCTATTCTTCAAAATCAATTCTCTCCATCTGGATGAATTGGAACCAGGCCCAAGACTTGCCTTTTGTTCTATGTGATCTGTATGTTGTAAAACCTATCTGGCAATGATAACTGAATTGTATGTGTAATCATCTTCTAGTCTATCTGTCTGTCTTGTCTGTCTCTCTTAACTCTCTCTCATCTTCCCCTCACATATTTTTCCTCTTTGACAGATGAAAATATTACTTTGGGTGGAGGTGATTAAAAGGTATGAACTTCCAGTTATAAGATTAGTAAATTCTGGGTTTGTAGAGTACAGCGTGGCGACTATAGTTAATAATGCCACATTGTAGTTAATAATGCCACATTGTATATTTGAAAGTTGCTAAGAGAGTAGATCTTTAAAATTCTCATCTCGTCACACACAAAAAAATTATAACTACTGTGTGAAGTAATGGATTTTATGAACATTGTGGTAATCATTTTGCAGTGTACCCCTATATTAAATTATTATGTGGTACACCTTAAACTAATACAAGGTAATATGTCAATTATAGTTCAATAAAACTGAAAGTACATTTCAAAATAAAATATAATCCTTTATCTTATTAATTACAGTATATCCTTCTCATCCACATAAACTCTCACCATGAATAACGTTAAGATATCCCTATGGCAAATCTTTACCAAGGGAAATTAAGAATTTTTTAAGTATGTTGCATATGAAAAAGTTGTGATCCTTTGCCTTACAGCAATCTTATCGCATAAAGGTTTCTGAAGAAGAAAATTTATCGTTCATAAAGTTTTCTTGGTACTTGCATTAATACTAAAGAATATCATGTACCAACTCACTTTTGCAAAGCCACTTTAGAGTTTATTCTAAATAGTGGTTCTCAACTGGGGACCGTTTGCCTCCCAAGGACATTCGACAGTATCTGGAGACATTTTTGGTTGTTACTGGGTGTGTGTGTGGGGGGAGAGGTAGAGGGAACACCACTGGCATTTAGTGGGTAGAGGCCAGGAATGGTGCTAAACATCCTGCAATGCATAAGACAGCCTCTACATGCCAAAGAATGATCTGGCCCAAAAAGTCAATAGTGCCCTCTTCTGGAATATTTACATCTATTCTATTCATTACCTATATATCTCTTTCTTGTTACAATGAATTGGGGACTGTTAGAGAACTGTGAAATTGTGGGCGTTTCTACGGGATGCTTGGTCTCTTTTCATATCTTAGTTTATTGCTGTAATGAAGGAAATGGTGAATGCTCTGAGTCAGGCCATTATGATACTTTTCCTGAAAAAAAAAAGCTATGAACCAAACTCGACCTGCATCTCCAGGTCTACCGCTTTTTATTAGGAGTAGTGGGTTTATGTGCCAAGAGTTAAGCAGAATCATTTCAGGTACAGCACTAGCTGATGTTCATTTCCTCTGTGTAAGACCGACTTTTTCTGAAATGTCCAACTTAGTTTTCCTGTTTGTAATTTTGCAGGAACTCCAAACTCACTTTCCTTTTAACTCACAGCATTATTTTCATAATGCTCAAAACCATCAGGTACTTTTCCTTCAACAGCCTATTAAATTCCTTTTAATTCTAGCAAAACATTACTTTTGTGGCAATCATTTATTCAACAAATACGTTTAAATTAGTGTGTGTACAAGACATATTATGACTACGATTCAAGTGCTATACATCCACAAATATAAAATAGTAACCCACAGGAATTTTGTCCCAATATGAAGATAAATCATGAATCATTCAAAATAACGCAAAGATTAAAAATGAAAGCAAAGTAGTACTATGATGACGTATTATGGGGGTTATTTAGGAAGTAATTTTACATACTTGTCAGAAACCAAGAAAGTTACCTAGAGAAGGGGCACTTAAAACAACTCATAGAATATATAGTATCTGAACTGGCAGAATTTTTCTAGAGGGTAAGAAAGAGGAGGGAACACAGGAAGAGAGCTGAACAAAGAGTTGATGTAGAGAAGAATGTGGGGTATTTAGGAGGCATCTAGCAATACTGTAAAGTGTCGGGCACCTTATCTTAAAAGGATGCTGACAGCAGCATTATAGGGGGCTATATTTTCAAAGCCTTGAATGTCAGGCTGAAGAATTTGAACATTAAGTTAAAGGCAATAAGAAATCATTTTAAGTTTTTGATCAAGTAGTATTGGGCTCAGAATCAAGTTTTACAATGATATTTGGCAGTGTGTAAAACTGAAGGAAACAATTAAAAACAAAATGTTTCTATTACAAAATGGAGCCTCAAGAAGATCTTAAGAAGAAGAAAAGGTAGCAGTAAAAAATATAGATAATAAATTCTTCAATATCTTTGTTTATATTCTAAGTTGTACATTTCTATAATTGTGGGCTGAATAGTATATTTTGAATGCATTTTCTCTATATTCTATTTATTTCCTTAATTATATTTTAGTTTAAGGGTGGTAGATGAAGGTAAAGGGGATCAAATATATGGTGATGGAAAGAGAATGACTCTGGGTGGTGAACACACAATATGATATATAGATGATATATTACAGAATTGTACACCTGAAATTGATATGTTTATTAATAATTGTCACCCCAATAAACTTTAATTAAAACATATTTTATTCTAATTATGAGAATAATTAAAATTTAGAGAAAAGGGATTTATAATTTTGAAAATTTATGATAATTAAAACAATGAAATAAATTGAGAAATTTATCAAATGAGATTCTCCTGTACTAATGGCCTGATGCGGTGATGTAAAAAACTTTTTGATTTGCTATTGCTGATAGAATTAGTTGTGCTTTAAAGAGAAATTCAACCAGTTGATAGCTTTAACACTAGAAATGGATTGCTTAGAAAAAGGCCTTAGGAAGATCATTTGTCAAATGTCATCATTAGATAGAACATTTTGACACTTCTGAAAGCTCATTTAAAAAAAAATGTTTTCACATCATCATTTAAAGGACAAAATGAGAAATCAGAATTCATTATTGTTTGTAAACATTTGCAAGCTGTTTATGTTTTTTGATGCTATTTTAAAGAAATGTATCAAAGGCACCATGAAACAGATTCATCATGGGCATACAAAAAGAAATAGCGAACAATGAAATGAACACATTAATACAAAGTTGTTTTACATTTTATAAATCGGCCCTGGGATGGCCTAAGCAGTCAGTGTTCATTTAACAAACATGCGACAATAGACAATGCATAGATTCAGTCAAATGTGAGGACAATAGACAACTGTACAACTTGGTGTGGAAGTTATTATCTCATTTCCTGATTGTTAGTCATTGAGTCAACTCTCAGGTTTTTTTTTCATTTCATACATTATCTAATCTTTAAAATATCCCCTTACATATCATTTTGGTAAATTTGATAGAGGCCAAAATCATCATCATCATCGCCATAATAATAACAAATATAATTACAATAATAATCCTTAAATTTAGAGGTATATTTTGAAATATATTTAAATGAGACAAATCAAATTAAAAAGTAATTGCATAGTTATTGTGGATAGTTTCCATGAAGTTTCTCCTTTAGGTTGAGTACATTTTATTTGTAGCTTTTATTAATGGAAAGAAAAAAAAAATAATTATTTTCCTGACAACATCAAATTTAAGTTTGATTTCGATCAGTGATCATGAATAGTATATGTCCTAGGAAAAGTTACAAAGAAAGTAATCTCTCTATATTCTTTTTATCTATTTCACAGGTTCCCTGTTTTTATTCTCAAGCTTTTCCATTCTCCTTCATGATGTATAGAACTTACAGAAAGTATTTGCTAAAGTTCTTTGCATCCATAAGGAATTATTGGTTACTGAAAATAAGAATAATAGAAACCTAAGCACTTCTAATGATTACCTGATTAAATCCTTTACAAAAAAATATGAACTTTGTACATTTTCCAGATGAAGAAATTGAGGATTAAAGAGATTAGCATGAAGTCGTAAAGATGAGCTTGGATTCCAGCCTACCCTTATCTGACTGCTAATCTTGAACTTTAAAAAATGCAATGTTGATTTTTAAGGTCACACTGTAGTCAAAATATATTCTGTTAAAAAGTTTATATTTCACCGATGAGATTGTGAACCTGTATTTGGAGACCAAACACTGTGGTCTTATAAAAGCATGGCCCATCCCTCCACGGGCACAGCTTCCATTCTACCTAAAAGAATCGATGGACTTCAATCACCACCCACCAGTGTCAGCATCCTCTACTTGAACCAAAAAGTAAATCACAAATTACAACAAAATCATAGACATCACTAAAGAATACTGAAAAGGCATTTTGGAGGGCAGAATAAAACTTTCTGTAGTGCTGTAATAATCGCTTGGATCACTAGCCTTATTCTTAAAAAAATATAAATAAAACATTCCCTTCTCTAAAGAAATTCAAGGTTAACCCTTAGTATAATATTAGAATCCAAAGGACTCCATTTTAGTTCTTGAGTTTCTTTTTGAAGCCGTGTGATTTTTCAAAAATATATTTCATGATTCAATTCTTTCTTACATGTTCTCCAAAAAACAAAGAGAACTCTTGCTTTTAAATCATCCTACCTTGAAATTATGATATGGAAACACTGGATTCTTTTATGAATCTAAGCTACATTATGAAATTATAGTCATGTTATAGTTCTTATACTATGAAAAATCTTGCTACTTCAGCATTCTATGAATTACTTCACCATTCACTCATCCTTAACTCATCAATTATCTCCAACTAAAAGAAATGACATAATAAGAAATGGAAGTATGATGAAATCATCTAGAGTGGTTGTGTCCAATATGGTAAAAACTAGTCACATGTGGCTATTTAAATGTAAATGCAAACCAATTAAAATTAAATAAAATTGAAATTTCAATTCCTTAGTTATACGATCCACATTTTGAGTGCTGAATAGCCATGTGTAGCTAGCTACTGGCTACCATTTTAGGACCGATATAGAATATTTCAATCATCACAGAAAGTTCTATTAGACAGTGCAGATATGGAAGTGCTATCTGCAAGAGTGATAGATGGATTATATATAAAATGTACCTTACAACACACACACACACACACACACACACACACACACACACA
The DNA here is from genome assembly GCF_057876585.1 of Rhinolophus sinicus. Taxonomy (NCBI): domain Eukaryota; kingdom Metazoa; phylum Chordata; class Mammalia; order Chiroptera; family Rhinolophidae; genus Rhinolophus; species Rhinolophus sinicus. The sequence goes on from NC_142517.1 coordinate 88,517,197, forward strand.
CACACACAGACTTAAAATTTCGGTTCTTATTTGTCCATATTGGCAGTTCAATGCCATGGCATTAAACGCATGCCCAGAACACTCATTCTGAAAAAATGTTCCAATCCGTGTCTCGTATTTTTCATTTTCAATAACAGTTGACTTTTTCTGTAATTTTGTGAATGCCACATATAGAAAATGAATGTTCAGTTATTTTCTTCTTTTCTGTATTTTGTGCATAGTTCTTTGTTAGTGAAGATGCATTGTTCTTACTGGGAATTAAATAAAATCTGACTCATACAATCTAAAAATTAAATCAGGCACATAAAAAGTTATTGTTTCTAAGAGATCTGTAAATAAACAGGGAGATGAATGAGAATTTCCATCTCTAAAAAGAGAGGCTTTTTCCACTGCTCAGGTGCAAAGTATGCAATTACCTATTATGTGAAATTTACAGGCATCTGTGGTTCACAACGAAAAGTCTACTGTACATTTTCTTAAATTTCAAATGTAAAGCAATTCTCTTCCATAATAGTGGCAGTAACACTTATGATTAATATTTTATAAGGGAAAATGAATGTTGCTGTGATATATTTTTAGGCTGAGTCCTTCTACATTGTACATCACAGGGTTACAGAGTTAAAACATTTTGCCCTAGAAATGTAATTCCTCCTGCTATTTTTTTTTCTTTATGCTCCTTGACACTATATGCTAAATACTTGGTTTTTATTTCTCATCAAACTTGCCTTCCCACAATAACACAGGATTATTTCAGGTGCAGTTACAACTTTCCATTACTGTAGGGATATATATTTACTCTTATCACTCACCACAGAGAACAATGGCATCTTTTCTGCTCTGGGGTTCCAAATGCTAAATGTTTCTCTATTTGGGCTGGACTTTGCAATTATTTATAGAAACGTTGTAAAACAATGTTGAAATCTTAAATTTACCTCCCATAAATTCTATACTAACCACCTTTTTCCTTTTCCAATTCTTTCTATTTCCTTCCACTTGCATCAATGGAAATTTCCACAACGCGTATGTTGCAAATGAGCACCTGAGGGGAACCATGATCCACTGTCTCTGGAAACAACCACTGAGAGCTTTTGTCATTATTCTTTGGTGATCATGGAGACCATACCCAGTTTGCTCAGTTTGCTCTAATTTTGATGCAGGCTGTTGCTAAATGTCCTCTCTCTACTCTCCACTCCTCATTTCATCTCTGGGGAATGTTCTGCATCCCTAAAGATACATTCAGCATTATCATCAGTTAGTTTTAATTAACTTCACATACTTGAATGATGGTATGCTGGATGTTAGGAAAAATAATTTAAATAGATCTGGTCTCTGCCTTCTAGCCACTTACACATTAAACCATGATAGAATGAGTTGTTATTTTTAATTGGCCAGCAAGTATAACATTTTTTATGGAAAACTTTCTAAAAAATTAGGCAATTCAATTGCCTTCCTCCACAAAGTTTGCTTAATAATGCATACTGAAATATGGTGAGCAGCTAAAAATGCCCAGGATGGGTATGCAGAATAGTTCCATTTTGGGCTCCCAAGAAAGTGAAAATCTTTGGCAGCTGACAATTGGCATTGACAGCTAAGCTGAAATATTTTCAACAAACATAAGCAATTCTCTAGAATCTAAACAATAATCACATGAAGCCATTCTGTGGCTGTGGAGTGGGATATGACAATGGGACGTCTATTCCATAACCTGGTCTGAAGTAAGACGGGGCGACCAGGACACTCAGCAACCATGTAAATCAGCATCATTAACCACTGCATCCTTATAACAGCAAACCTAGTTCTGCTTTAATAGTGTTGCTTTCTAGGTAAACATTACCAATATACCCATTACTAGATGGACTCCAATTTTGACAGCATCCAATCCAGAACCCGATTTAGACTATTCAAAATGTAATGAGGTATTTTACAGGACCGGTACTTAGGCCCAAATATTATATCAAGTCTCCCCTAACACCTTCTTACCTACACTCAGAAATTCATCTGGTATGCCATCAACTTTGCCACAGCACACTAAATAAACCTAATTGTTCTATACTAATGGTAGGCGTTTGATGCTCTTTGGCTGGTGATCTTCAACATTCCTTAGGGCATAATTGTTATTATTTTCTTTTACTGTATGGTGACAATTACAGTCATCAAATATTACTTTTAAACAGTCTTACTTGGCTTTACACGTAAGTGAAAAAAACATTTAAATTATGATGCCGATGATCTGGAATCTCTCAACATACCAAGTTATGTAACTTTCCATATTTTGAAAGATATGTCAATGAAATAAGAAGAGATAGAATAGGGAAGGGCCTGTAGACTGAATGTTTTTGTCCCCCTCCCCCGAACCCATATGTTGAAACCTAATCCCCCATGTGATATTAGGAAGTAGGGCCTTTGGAAGGTCGTGACCGAGATTAGTGCCCTTACAAGAGAGAGCCCACAGAGCCCCTGAGCCCCTTCGGCCATGTGTGGACACAGATTGAACACAGCCATCTGTGAACCAGAAAGCAGGTCCTCCCCAGACACTGAATGCACTTGAACCTTGATCTTGGACTTCCAGACTCCCACAACTGAGAAAAATAAATTTCTGTTGTTTATAAGCCACCCATCCCATGGTTTTGTTATAGGAGCCTAGACTGCCTAAGAAGGCAATTGATATTTATTGAAATTTTTACTGAATGCCATGAGCTTGACTTGAGTTGTCTAGTTTGCTCCTCACAGAAATGAATTCTCTAGCTTATATTCAAAGCTTAACCAATTGCAATAATTGTCCAAGGTCTCACTGCAAATGAATGTTTAAATTTGGAGATAATCTCAGTTGGGGCTAAAACATATGCATGTTTCTGAATCTACTTCAATGAGAACAGGAGCAAAATTAATCAAACTAATGTAATACAATTGAAAGTAGTTAAAATTATAATAATTTCAAAAACTAATAAAAAATTAAATCAGAATAAGCAATAATTGAAAATCATAGACATTTTCTCTATCAAAAATAATAAAAAATGTCTAGTTCCCCTGGCACTGCATCTTTTCTCATAGTACCCTCTCTACTTTTCCCATAGTCCACTACACTCTGGACTCACTGATATCTTTGCTGTTCCTAGAAACATAAAGACAATAAGGCATGCTATAACTCAGGGCCTTTATACTTGCTCTTCTCTCTCTCTCTCTGTGTGTATGTGTATATATAATATTGCACCTATATATTATAACACACATGCACACACACACACACACACACACACACACACACACACACATACACTCATTTCCCTTGACTCCCCCATTCCCATTTCTTCAATTGCACTCCTTATCACCACCCTTGCTTAATATTTTTGCCCCATAGAATGTAATATATAAAATGCTATATGCTGTATTTATTTATATTGCTTTTGTCATTCCTACCTACAATAGATGCTATAAAAGAACTTGAGTTTGTTGCTATTGGCAATGGTGGTGATTCCGACACTTGGAGACAATGTTGATTTATTTTGTTGTTATTTTTTTTGTCACTTATGTAACCCCAGTGCCCAAAACAATGCCTGTTCCATAGCAGGCACTCAATAAATTCTTGCTGAATAAATAAATGAAAACAAAATGTAATGAGGCTTTCTATAGGACCAGTACTTAGATTTAACATTTTAGGATCTAATGTAGTTTTACATCTCACACAAATTCTAAACTCAAGCTATAACTTTATCACAGATAACGAAAGCAAACAAATCTCTAATATTTTTTTAAAAAATAAAGTAATCCAATTCAGAAATATAATCTCCCGCATTCTACTCTTTTGTACTTTGTCTTACTTATTTCAATTCATTCACTTTCATGTTGATAAATATTTACAGGTCGTGTATCCCAAGGACCTTGCTAACTACTCATAATTACAAGTCCACCATTTGCTAGTTGTGTGGAATTGGCCAAGTGACTCAACCTCTATAACCATTGGTGTATTCACCTGTACGTTGTGACTAAAGGAGTAACTAACAGTCATTGGGTTGTTACGCTGATGTCCTAAGGTGAGATTAGCATGGGATGAGACAGCAAAGCATTAGCACTGCCCTGGGTTACTGGAGTCACCCCATGAATATTGTTTTTATCACTTATAAACAATGATGACGTTGATTAAGAAAACATAATAGATTTGCCCTTGCATTCATACAGACTTAGTATATCTCATTGAGAAAGTAAAAAAAATAATAATAATTTAATTTTCATAGCAAAGCTAGGAAGCCATATTGCATGTAAGGAAGTTCCTTTCACGCAATAAAGCTCATTAATGCCCCTCTCAGAATCCTAACTCTCTCTGATTCTGCCAAAATTACCATTTGTCCTCCTCCACCTGCTCACTCACGTATACATCCAGCCACCATTCGGAAGGTGATTAGGAGTTTTAACTTTTTGACGTGCCCTATATTTTTCTTCCTTGTCTTTAATGATACACAGGCAAGCACTACTTTCCTTCGAAAATGGTTAACACTATTAAGGGTCGTTTTCCTTCATTCTGCTGTCGATTTTGCAGCACGTTTGCTGTAACTTCAGGTAGTTTGGAAATAAGTTTAAATGAAGAGTTTAAATGAAGAGATCTGCTGCGGAGACAAAGTGGGAGGGAGGCATGTTTACTTACAGTGTATTTCTAGCACCTGCATTGCCACCTGAGGGGTGGCATTGAGGGACTCGTGGTCTACTCTGCAGATGACCGCCACGCCGTCATCGCTCCGGTCCACTCGGAAATCCAGGGTGCTGCTGACCGTGAACGTCTTGCGGTTTGCATCCTCTTCTTTTAAATATTTTACGTCTGAAATTACAATGTGAATTGAAAAATTCTGTGATATTCTCTTCCACAATATGATTCCACTTACTGGATACTCTTACTGGAAGCATCTTCTCCCTATCTTTAGCAAATGTTTAAGAGTGAAATCTGTTAGTTTAACCTATAACCCATTTGAATTTAAGAAAATGAAAAAATGCAACTACTTAAAAAATAAATTTGAAAGGTTAAAAACAGAAATAATAGGGCAGGTCACAACAGTTTTATTCATTTAGTGCTATATATATATATATATATATATATATATATATATATATATATATATTTTGTACTCCACTTGAAAAATCAGGCCATTTTACAATATTAATCTTCCATTTTAGATTTCAGTTTTATTAAAGGATAATCTTAATTCTCTGAGCCACACGCACAATTGGGAAGAGCAAATTCACAGCTATCTGGTTATGCCTAAAAGAAAGCACAATGTATTTGAGCTAAAATTTTAACACGAAAAATGTGAGGTAAACCTAATTGCTCAAGAATACCTAAGATGAAAAAGTTATCATCTTTGGTAAAGAAAACAAGGAAGACTGTCAACTGAATATTTTGAATATTTATAAATATGAATATGAATACGGATATAAATATACATATAAATATAAATATGAATATAAATATAAATATATTTGCAGTGAAATTTATATTGAGATAAATGCTCTTCACTTGGTTGAAGAGCTAAGTTCATTTGAACATTCATTTGAACATGAATGAAAATACTTTCCTCCAGATGTGAATTCACTTATCAATATTTAAACTTACTGTACATAATTTAGATTCTTCATTAAATGGTGCACTTGGGGATTATTTATTCTCTGTGAAAAAGAGGATTAATAACATTTTCATTTAATTAGAAATTTCTCAAGTCTAAAGTAGCTGATAAAAAGAAGGTAATTTTAATGAATTAGAAATTAAAAAGAATCATAGATTAACATTAAGATATCATAACAAGATCTTAAATATAGTTGAAGAGAAAAGCTGTTTTGTTTTCTTATGTTTACATTTCAAGTGAACAATAATATTTTCAGAAAGAGACTTCTTTTGCATAAAGTGCATAAAATATTTCATTTTAAAATGAATTAAATAATTTATTTTTAAAACGTTTAAATGACAACAATTAAGTTCACCTCCATTTTTGTGCTCTGTGCAAAGATCTGACTTTGAAAATAATATTGAATTTGATGTATTTCATGGGTAGATAAATATGTTTGCATGGCTCATTGAGTTTTACCTATTTCCAGAAGTATGACTTTATCTTATTGATTGTTTTTAAAAATAAAAATAAAATAAATATTAGTAGAGAATAAAACTAGATAAAATTCTATGTCTTGTTCTTGTACATATATGTTCATGATAATGTTTACAAAATGAAAAAAAATTACCTAATTAAGATTTTTACCACACACCCAAAAATAGTTTTACATAATTTAGGTAGTTTTTCAGAATAAGAAAAATCTCTAACATTTGGGAAGGTGGGAAGGGTATAAAAATCTTAATTCTGTCTTTTAACTATAAATCAATCATACTGGATGCAGGGTTTTCCATAATAAACATATGTCTTATGAAATATTTCATTTTTGCTAGCCACAGTCATTTCTGAGATTTGTGCAGCTGAAAATTAGTTTCAACCTCAGTTAAAAATATTTTTAAGTAAAAAGATGAAATGATCTTTCAGTCAAAATAGGTCAGGATAGTACAGATGCATTTAGAGTTCTTTGCTACATAAAATATATATATATACATATATATGTATATATATATACATATATATGTATATATATAACATTTATATATATAAAATATTTATATATAAACACATATATTACATATCTTTATCTTTTCACTGTTTCATAGATTTATACACAATGTTTCCTCATTTTTACATTGTATATTCTTTCCTATAAATCTATGTCCAATGTTTTCTTGTTCATAGCTCTAAATGGTGGCAGTGTAAGAAAAACTTAGGTCTTTTGACAAACTACTTTAATGATTGTTTAAAATATATGAAAAAATATTCAAAAATATATTTGCTAATTGTTTACTTTCAATAACAGCTGCATTTTAAGAACCCACACATCTGTTTCCTTTAGCTGTTTCTGTTTCCCTTACTAAAGTATTACTTAATGTAATATTAATTGGACACATAAATCTGAGAACAATTGTATATACCATAAAATTTTAATGAGCATCATACAAATAAAATAAACAAAAGTATAATTTGTTGCTTTTAATAATAGCTTATGTGACAGCTTATGTGGTTACTAGTAGGCATATAATGAACAGGGAAAAGCATTAAGAAGAGACAATCGTAATATCTTTCTCCATATTTGATGTTGACCACTTCCACTCCGAAAAGATAAGAAATAGTACTTACAATGTTTCTCTAGTTCCACATTCTAGCTTTATAAAAAAACTGATATTTTACAGAGTTATAGGATCAGTAGAAAGTTTATTTATATTGCAGTTAATTTACTGATTCTGTATATTCTTGTTTCATGTTGTCTTGTTTTAGAGGATTTCCCTTTTTTCTCCTTTGTCATGTTACTATACATTGTGACCTAGAGCAGAATTTTTAAAACTGAAATGTGCATACCAATCACCTTGGACCTTATTGAAATGTAGATTCTGATTTAAATATGTTGTCCGGTGGAGACTTAAAATCTGCTGCTGGCCCATGGACCATAGTTTGAGGAGCAGTGGTATAGCAGCGGATACCTCAACACCAGAGATATAACCCAAGGAATACTGGAATATTGGGACTTACTCTACACACTTACCTTCCTCCATTCTTTTATCCCTTCCTCCCTTCCTTCTTTTCTTTCCTTTCTTTCCTTCCTTCCTTCCTTCCTTCCTTCCTTCCTTCCTTCCTTCCTTCCTTCTTTCCTTCCTTCCTTCCTTCCTTCCTTCCTTTCCTCTCCCCCTCCATCTGTCTCCTCTTAACCTAAACTTCCATTCTACCTTTACTATTTTAAAATATATTTCCTATTTTTTTTATATTTTTCAAAATATATTATATAATGCATTGGTGCAATGGTTAGCAAAAGTTGAGGGCAAATAATAAACAAAGGAATTTGTAGGATTACTTTTCTTCATAATTTTTGTAGCTACTTCTCTTTCTCCAAAGGACATTCAGGACATTTAAGTACTTGTTCTTAAATAATCAAAACAATGTTTGCTTTTGATATGTGGTTGTTGGGAATTGTCTCATTATATTACTGTACTTACATTGTATTCATTAGATGTTTCTATAATAAAGTTAAAAAACAAAAACAAACAAATAAAAACTCTGCCTGGGAAAATTCCTTAAGTGTACTTCTCAACAAAAATTATTTTCCTAAACATTTCTTGGTGAAGTCTCAAAAATATATACCAGTTTTTTATACTATGTATCTTTATGAGACTTGGATTGTAGAATACAATCTGCTCATATTTGGGATTTTAGATTGTTTATGTCAAAGAGCTATGGTGGGGAAAAATGGCAGATATAAGACTGCTGGAGCCCCACAAATCAGTACGTTTAAAAGTTCTGAGTCAGCTTAGCTAAGCAGCAAAGCAAAGGGTCATCTGGACTTTTCTGCATCCAAATCTTCCATAAAATATCATATATTGGAAGATACCTCCACATCCGTCTTCCCTGATTTGTAATACTAGGTCACCTGTCGCTCTAGATCTGTCCACTTTTCGGCTGGATTTTTAGAAAGAAAGTCCTTTAAAGTGAAGTTCCTTGGGAAGTTGCCTTGTCACCACAATAGTTCTAATCACCCTGAGCCCTGCAATATTAACTATTCTGATACCTTTGCTCTCTTCACTTTTGTGATGTTGATCTCATTTAAACAGACCTGAAAAGACATAGTCTCATTTTCATAAAGTGTCCTGTAGTAATCCTCTGGATCAGGCTTGTACCTGAAGTGGCCCAGTTTCCTTCTAATCCATTATAAGGCCAATAGGCCACACTGGGGACAAGACAGGACTTAAATACAGCTTTTGCCTAGTTCCCGTTACTGAAACTGCCATGTGTCCTCATCATTTGGAGATATCTCTTAGAAATTTTGTAGGATATTATGTGATTTCTGACCTATTTGGGCCTTCAGTTTTCTGTCTATCCACTTCCATCACTGCAAGTTCTCAGGGTGTACCCCAGACATTGATGCTTATATAGAACTTGAATTTTACTATTATTTTCAGAGTTAGGGTTTTTAAATGTGTTTTTTTTTTTTTTTTTTTTATCAGATGATAACTTTAGTAGAAGAATTCAAGGAATTTATTCTGAATCTATACTGCCGCTATTAATGGTATTTCAGTGATTTGACACCATTGTTAGTAAGCTGGCTGTATGACCTCTTGCCATAGAGAGAAGAGAAACTGAGCATTATATGAAATAACTTAGTTTTATTGTCAAAATTTTGGAGTGACCATATTTGACAACTGGATATGTTGTGTAATTACTTCTTCAAAGAAGTTCTATAGATTAACTTTTCTAAAACACAGTTGCATTATTTTTAGATGACCAATTCTCCCATATACATATTTTTTTAATTGACATAAAGTAACTATGTCTGGTTAACTCACTCATAAACTTAGATGCATATTTTAAAACCAGTTTGTCTTAGAGGGAATGTCTAACTTTGTTCCTTAAGTTAAAGTGTTGAAAGGTATTTTACAAAGCATTTTTTCTCAATATTTAAGGTAAGACCTTTATTTTATATCTGTTTTAAGCTTTCTCCAGACCCAAAATTTTGAACCAAGTCTTACATTGTAGAACTTTATAGTCTGGTAACCACTATCACTTTTTCACTGGGGAAGGCTGAAAAACAAACTCTTGAGGCAAATGTCATCACTGCCTATGAGTACGCCTTCATACAACTCCAATCTGCTCAAGGTAGATTCTTTTTTTTAAATCCTCCTAATACTCATCTTTTACATAGGTGGCCAGTCACAATCCTGGTTTTTCTAGCTATGTCTCCACCATTAACTGGCAATACAGAGTATCTGCTTCACATGGCAAGGAATTTTACTGAAACTCAGCTCCTGTTAGTAGATTTCAAAAGCTCAGATGAGCAAAATAACATTTATGGATGATTGATGAATAGGAGGTGCTTCATTTATTTAAATATTTTTAAATCTCTCTCAGTTTATTCAAACAAGCAGAATGTTACAATTTTTATCAAGTTTTTCTTAAGTGTTATCCCACAGGTCTGCATTCAAAGGTACTATAAGAACCTGTTGTATGACTCTTGCTGTATATAACCTGAGGCCAACAGAGGTCAGTGCATACACATTTGTCAAAAACACATGGATTCCGAGAGGAACGATCTCTTCTGACTCTCAGTACCAGGAAACGTTAGACCTCTTATACAACTGGTTTGTGGACATGATGAGTAACTGTAGCTAAAAAAGTACTAATAAACATTTGTGATTCATCACTGGCAAATGTGAGAACCTGCTTGCTAATTTAACTTTAGGTGTCATCTCGTTTTTCTACACTAATCTAGCTGCTGCTCCATATTCAATAATATTACCTTTATACTAATCCGTGATTTTTGTATTTATACAAATCCTTCTAGAACAAAAGGAAGTATAAGAATCACTTGCCCTCAAAAAACACTGAACCCAGTTCAATTTCTGTTTGATGGCTCAGGAACAATATTTAAATATCTATTAAGATTTAATATGTTAGAACACTAAGAGCAATATTATTCAGTCCAGGGGAACAATCAGTAAGGAGTCATTTTGCTTAAAAATTATGAAGGTAAAATCTTAGATCACTTTCACCCAAGTGATTGATTAAGCCTATGTTTAATTCTCTATTTAGTTTTCTGAGACTTAGAAGAATACTAACTTGGTTGCCCAGGCCAGGAGAACATCCAGTAAAAAAGAGAGTCACCACCTTTAAAAATTAAGGTAAAGTTTGAGACCACCTTAATTCAAATGATTCATTCATTCTGTATATAAAAACCTTGAGCAATTACCATGTGTTTGATACCATGCTAGATTCTGTATTAAAAGTTAAATGAGAAAAGGAATCCCAGTCCAGTGGGCAGAGGGTAGGGGGCAGATATGTCCACATATTATTTAAATATATTTTTTAAACTATCGGTATATTCAAAATATCAAAGAGAATAACAATTTAAGTATCAGGTCTCCTCTGTGATTCTCACCCTATCAGATATTTCTTTTGAAAGGAGCATGGGAGATAGACTATTTAGGAGAAAAATGGTTACTCAGGAAATTAGTTAATAATTGTTGTGATAGTCTAAGAGAGATTAGTTTGTCCTCAAGAAAATCTTCTTTATTCTCACTTTCTTTGAATAATCAGTAGCAATATGAATATTACTTATGATTTCCACATCACTAATGTAATGAGCTAAAGAGCAGCATTTGTCAGTTTCAATAAGGTCTTCCTTTTTTCTGTCTTACACAGCTCAGGAATGAGCTGTGAAGGTTTAACCTGTGTAATTTGCAGAATTTACCTTGACTACTTTGAGCTTAGTTCACACTCTACCAATTATTCATAAGTACAAAACCCCAAAAAGAAGTAGGGAGGGGAGCAAAGAGGAGTCTTTTGCAAATCTACAAGAGTTTATTAGGAACTCCTTAATATTTTATATCTAACACATTTACAGTCATAAAATTTAAACATTATATCTAAGTGTGAAAATCAGTTTGTAATCCTCTATAGTGTCTGTACTTGATGAATTTGAATTCATAGTGTTCGCCTCTTAATAATAAATCCTGTTTCTATGTAGTTTCTTTTGCAGATATTTCTTGCTCATAAATATCCATGTTCTATCACATGTGAATCCAGCCAGGTGTGGGTAAACATGAAGAAGTTTACATGTGAAGCTAGTTTATCAGTGAAGTCTTTATATTCAGGGAATAACCTTTATGGTTGTAACTAGTATTTCCCATGCCTCTTTCACTTGGCAATGGTCAAGAAAACATTACAATAACCTATTTTCATTTCAGAGTAGGTTGAGTGAGCTACCGTGCCATTAAACGAAAGTCAGGGCATGAGAAGTCAACTTTCACTTATAACATTTTCTAAAAAAATTCTATTCTGTGCACTACTCTTCTTTAGGCTGAACCAAAAAGATGACACCATCTGATGACAAATATAAAAAGATATTGCCTGACTCTAGGCATGATGCCTTAGGGTAGTCACTATATTTCTGGAGATTATAATGTCCTTTCTTTTCTTAATATTGAAAGGTTTATTATATTTTATATTGAAGGAGGAGTTTTATTGCAGGCCCCCAAAATGATAAAAGATGGCTTAAAGATTTTTTTTAAAGCACATCCATTAGAGTAAACTATCTAAAACAAAATAAAAAAAAAAATATCTATCTGTTTTAACAAACTCTATAAGCAGCAGAAAATGTGACTCCTTTGAAACATCTGTGATGATGCAGTTCTAGTCATCAAACAATTTATTTTATGTAGCATTCAGCATATGTAAAAAAATCAACCTGCCCTTCATTTACCTATTGTGAAAATGAATCATTTGCATCAGTAAAACATCTGTGTTAAGAAATTGGCTTTCTGAATGTTATAATGTTTCTCTGTACTACCATGGTTTTTTGTTGTTGTTGTTGTTGTTTTGGGGGGTTTTTTGATAATTTTTCAACAGGTTTTCTTGTTTTCTGAGCAACACAACATTTTTAAATTCCAATTTCCTACTTGGACATTTACATCGTTCAATGAATTCATACATTCATAAAATAGATAATTTGGAATTTTAACTTTGTTTCTGTCATGATATTTTTGCTATTTTTTCCTCGTTTATTATTCCTCCTCTCCCTTATCGCTCTCTTTTTTTTTTTTTCTTTTCTTTTTTCCTCTCCAGGTAGTCTTCATTTTTATATGTTTGTCTAATTTTCATACCCAGATATAGGTCAGAGTCTGGAACATTACAGATGCTTAATAAGTATGTTTGAATTACTTAACATAATGGCAGGCTTCTGGTCAAGATAGTAAAGTAGGTAAACACTGTGCTTGCCTCCTGTCATGCCTACATCAAAATTACAACGAAACTAAAAAACCACCATCATTGAGTACTGCCTGAAATCTAGCTGAACAGAAGTCTGACAATCAAGGATATACAGGAAAAGCCACCTTGATACTGGTAGGAGGGGTGGAAATGCAGAACTGTGTGGTCTCACACCGACATGTGATGGTGAGGGATATCTCAGCTACACAGGTACCTCCGAAGGAGTGAGGGTTCCCAGCCCCACACCAGGCTCCCCAGCCCAGGGTTCCAGGGCTGGGGAGCCTGGTGTGGGGCTGGGACCCCTGGTGTGAAAACTGGAGAGTATTGTGGCTGAGTGAGGTGGAGGGCGACTGGAGTCTCAGGTGTTCCTCTTAAAGGGCCCACACACAAACTTACTCACTGACGGACTCCCTTGTTCTGAGATCCAGCACTGGGGCAGCAGTTCTAAAAACACCAGTGACATACAAGGAGGAACTGAATTGTCTGGTTTCAGAATGAAAGCTAGAGAAGCAGTTTTCTCACAGACAGGAGTGTAAGCAGAAGCCCTTGCTCTTTAGTTGAGCCCCTACCCCTTTCAACATGCAGACGTAGGCAAATACTATTTCTGCAAATGGCCTGACATGGCTTTTGCTATGGACTTTCTTAAAATCTATTAAAGGTTCACAACCTCCCAAAGAGAAGCATCTGGACTCAGCGTACCCTGTACCTCTTGCTACACATCCCCAAGCCTGGCACTAGTGGCAGCCGGCCTCAGTTCCCAACTAAGTATTTCCAGGTACCTCCAAGCCCAGCACAAGTGGCAATCATATGCAGATCACTTTGTAACTCATACCAAGTGGCCCTGGGCTGGTCACAGTCAGTGGCTGACCTTGGCCTGCACCAAAGCATCCCCCAAGAGAGTCCAGGACAAACACTCCCAGTGGCCAGCTTTAGGCCACACCAGAGGACCACCCAACCACCTCTACAAATGACACATCCAAAGGGCACCAGAGCCCTGCTAAAGCAAATTCTGCAATGCTAGGGTCAGGCCTTGCATGATAGCTTCTCCACCATAGTCAAAGGCAATACTCACGATCAATCGGCTTGAAGGCCCATCCCTCCCACTGACATCCAAAGAGAAACCAAGGCTCAATGACAAGAGAAGGACACATACAACCCAGACAAAGGACACACCTGGGTGAGGTGACCAGGGAGATTCCACCACAGGGACCCATGGTATACCTACATAAGTCCACTCTACTAAGACCAGAAAACATAGCAGCCCTGCCTAATATATAAAAACAAACACAGGGAAGCAGCCAAAATGGAAAGACACAGAAACATTTCCCAAATGAAAGAAGAGAATAAAGCTCCAGAAATAGAACTAAACAACATAAAGACAAGCAATGTATCCAATAGAGTTCAAAACAATGGTTATAAGGATGCTCAGTGACAATCAACAAAGAGACAGAACATGTACATATTGAGATAGACGACATAAAAAAGAACCACTCAGAAATAATGAATATAATAACTGAAATGAAGAATACATTAGAGGGAATCAACAGTAGTTTAAATGAAGCAGAGAATTGAATCAGTGATTTAGAAGATAAGGTAGTAGAAAACACCCAATCTGAACAGCAAAAAGAAAAGGGAATCCAAAAAGATGAGGAGAATTTAAGAGGCCTCTGGACAACATCAAGCATACCAACGTTCACATCCCAGGAGTATCAGAAGGAGAAGAGAGAGAGCAAGGAATTAAAAACCTATTTGAAGAAATAATGACAGCAAGCTTTCCTAACTTGGTGAAGGAAATAGACATACAAATTCAGGAAGTGCAGAGAGTCCCAAACAAGATGAACCCAGGCCCACACCAAGACACATCATAATTAAAAAGCCAAAGGTTAAAGACAAAGAGAGAATCTTAAAAGCAGCAGAGAAGAGCAGTTAGTTACCTACAAGGAAGATCCCATAAGATTTGTCAGCTGATTTTGCAACAAAAACTTTGTAGACCGGAAGGGACTGGCACAAAATATTCCATGTGGTGAAAAGCAACGACCTACAACAAAGACTACTCTACAGTGAGGCTACCATTTATAGTTGAAGGACAGACAAAGAGATTCCCAGACAAGGAAAAGCTAAAGGAGTTCATCACCACCAAACCAGTATTATAAGTATTATAAGAAATGTTAAAGGACTTCTTTAAGAAGAAGAAGACTGAAAAAAAAAAAAAATAAACAAAGATATGAATAATAAAATGGCAAAAACTACTTATCTATCAACAATTACTTTAAAAGTAAATGGATTAAGTGCTTCAATGGAAAACATAGGGTAGCTGAATGAATAAAAAGTAAGATCTTTACATATGCTGCCTGTAAGACAGTCGCTTCAGATCGAAAGACACACGCAGACTGAAAGTAAAAGGGGTAGGAAAAGATATTTCATGAAAATGGAAACAGAAACAAACAGCTGGGGTACCAATACTTATACCAGACAAAATAGACTTTAAAAGAAAGGCTATACCAAGAGACAAAGAAGGACCCAGTATTCCAACTTCTGGGTTATTTATCTGAAGAAACCCAAAACACAGCTTCAGAGGAACTGTGTATCCATATGTTCATTGCAGCATTATTTACAATAGCCAAGATATGGAGGCAACCTGGATATTCACTGATGGATGAATGGATAAAGAAGAGGTGGTATATATATACAATGGGATATTACTTAACCATAAAAATGAATGAAATCTTGCCATCTGCAACAACATGGACGGACCCAGAGGGTATGGTGCCAATTGAGTGAGTCAGACAGGAAGACAAATACCAAATGATTTCACTTATATGTGGAATTTAAAGAACAAAATAAATGAACACACAAAATAGAAACAATCTCATAGATACAGAAAACATTTTGACGGTTGACAGATGGAAGGAATTTTGAGACATGGTGAAAAAGATGAAGGTATTAAGAAGTACAAACTGGTAGTTAAAAAAATAGTCATGGTGATGTAAAGTAGAGTATAAAGAATATTCTCAATGATATTGTCATAACTATGTATGGTGTCAGATGGGTACTAGATTTGTTGGAGTGATCACTTTGTAAGTTATACTAACGTCCAATCACTGTGTTGTACACCTGAACCTAACATAATATTGTATGTCAACTGTAATTGAAAAATAAGTATTAAAAAAATAATGGCTATTTTCAGTCAGGTAAAACATTCCTTGCCTTCTTGTAAATAGACTCATTCCATGTCAATGTGTGCAATTTGGGGACAATTGTGTGATTTATCATATTTTCTTTGTAATGTATCTCTTTTTAAATTTTTTAATCATCACTTTCCTAAGAAATTAAAGCTGTCATTAATCAAACCTCTGAAAAAGTGAGGAGTTTCTGTTTTGTAACAATGCAAAAGCTATAGATAAATTATCAAAGATTGACAATTAAACACACTAAATGTAAATAAATTTTATCTGATGCAGTTCTATTGTTATGTTTTTTTACTTTTCTCAACTATTATGGGTTGTCAGTATTTTCTTTTACTCACATCTGCGTTTACCCTGTTTTTGTCCTTTATTAACCCCTTCACTATTTTCTATAGACATATTAATCCTTAGTGCAGCCCAACTAGAACAGAGTTTCATGTGCCAGAAATTCCTAAAGATGAAAGTTTAGATATATTTAACTGTAGATAAAAGAAAGCAAGGAAGAAAGAAAGATGGAAGAAATAAATTGACAATAGCATTAAGAAGAAAAGCTAAATTAAATAAATAAGTACATTAGGACTATATCAAACTATTAAACCTTTGTTTTCATTTATACATGTTCTTTTCATATTAAGTTTATTAAAAAAAGAGAAATCACATAATTAAACAGTATCTATAATTACAAGGAAAGGGAAATTAAAAACAGTTTCATGTCCTGTACAGGCAAAAAAAAAACCAATTTTTTAATATAAAATGGTTAAGAAGAGAAATACAGATTTCTTCTATGAAAAAAAAAATTAGGGAATGAGAGATAAAATAATTTATAAAAGTAAATAATGAAAGATACTTAAAAGATGATATATTAAAATAATTTATAAGACAATCTCGTGAAAATGCAAGACTATAAAACAGAAATCAGAGGGCAACTTCTGGAACATCAGCATAAGGAGCTCTGTAGACACTCTGTCCAGTCAAAAAAAAAGAACTGGTGAAAATTATTTAAACACACACACAAATTTAAGGTCTCTGTAAACTGTGGTAAGAGCATGAAACAAATGAAGAAATAATTATTCAAGAAAGTCTACTTAATCTTAGTAAGAATAGGTGGAGTCTGTGGTAATAGAGCCATGACCTGCTCCCTATTTCCACCCCACCCCCCAGCTTAGCCTGAAGGAAGCTTGATTAAGTGAATTTAGCCCAAACGATGGGGCTTTTCCTCCCAGTTAGCTCCCAATCAGGGGATACAGTATTTTCCCAGAAGAGGAAGGCAGCCAGCATTTCTCATTCCCTTCACTTCTATTCTTGGTTACAGAGGCTAAATTGTAAGTGAGTGTGACTGAGAGAACAGGGTCTCTTCCTTCATCCAGCCCCCACTTAAAGGCCAAGAATAGAGGGACCCTGAGAGTTCTTACCTCAGTTCACTCATACAGTGGATGTTTCATGCCAGAGAGGCAAGTCAAGAAGATCAGAGTCTACCACCCAGCATCCTGTTTTTAAAATAGGAGTGAGTGTCCTTCAAAAGAAGCAGCCATGCTCCCAGCTCAGGAGGAGTGTTATAGAGATTTTGCTGAGGGGAATAGTCAGACCATACACAATAAGAGCATTCTGTAGTGCTCTCTAAGGTGACTGACTTTGGAACACAATATGGGGAAGCTCAAGCCGAGGGCCTTCTTGAAAACAATGAAGGTTTTGGTGGTACGCAAGTAAAAGGAGACTGGTAGCTCACGAGACCAATAAGCTAAACCATAGACCAGCTAGTTTATGAGAGAAAAGCAGAAAAAGAACCAGCAAGATAGAGCCTTACTGAAATCAAAGAAAACCTCAAAGACTGGCCTCAAAAAACACCCAGCAAAGGGTTCTCAATCTAGTTGGATCAGCTGTGGAGAAATTTATGCACAGGGTATTGTTGAAAACAATACAGCAATCAGCTAACAAATAGTGGAGAGGCATAGCTATGTATATTATCGACAGAGGCAGAAAGCTTAACAGTCACATCAGGGAAAGAGACAAAGAGCCCTAAGAAAGCTACTGTCATCCCAGACTGACTATCCACCCACCAAAGGCTATGCCCTTTGAGCAACATTGCATGCTTTGCACTACAGTGGAAATAGTCCACCTAAGTCACTAAACAAACAAACAAGCAAACAAGAACAAGCTGCAGGGTACAATCAATATCCAGACTTGCTCAAAATATTATCCAAATGTTCTGCTTTCAACAAAAATTATAAGACATGCAAAGTAACAGGACCGTGTGACTCCTCGAAGGGAAAAAATAAGTAAACATCAGACATTGCTGGTAAGAAGGCTCAAATGATGAATTTAACAAAGACGTGAAAGGATTCACTGTAAGTATGTTCAAAGAACTAAAGGAAATCATACTTAAAGAAGTGAAACAAAATAATATGAACTTCAATAAAGAAAACACAATTTAAATCAGAACCAAATGAAAGTTCTGGAGTTGAAAAATGCAATATTTGGAAAGAAAAATTTAGTAGAGAATTCAACAGTAGTCATGAGTCAAAATAAATATAGATCAGTACAGATTGTGTAATCTGAAGAAAAGAGAGAAAACATAATAATACAAAAATTAATAAAGCCTGAGAGTAATTTGGGATGCCATTAAGCACAACACTTGTGTAGTAAGAACACCCGAAGGAAAGAAGAAAAAGGAATAGGAACAAAATAAAAAAAATAAAAAATAATAAAAAATGAAGAAATACTAATTTAAATTTCCTTAATTCGATGAAAAATTTAATCTACATATCCAACAAGCTCAATGGAATCTAAGTAGGTTAAGTACAAAAATATCTGCATTCAGACACATCATAACAAAAATGTCAAAACAAAACAAAAAAATCAATCTTGAAAGGAGGAAAAACAACTTTTCACAGACAAAGGAACTCCAAAAATATTAACAAGTGACTTGTATCAAAACAATGGAGACGAGAAAACAAAATGTGAAATGGTAGATGGAAATTAGCCTATATCAATAATATCATTATGTGTCAATCCATTAGAAAGATGTAACAATTACAAATATATGTACATATGAAAAAGAGCACCCAAAGTACATAAAGCAGAAAACAGAAGACCCAGCAATACCTTTCCTAGGTACATACCCAAGAGAAATAAAAAACAAAACAACAAACAAACAAACAAACAAAAAACATACTTCTACACAAAAACTGGCACCTAAATTTTCATAGCAGAGTTATTCATAAGAGCCAAGAAGTGTAAAAACCAATATGTCCATCAACTGTTGAATGGCTAAATAATACATGCTGTATGCATACAAGGGAATACTATTCAATAAAATATAATGAAGTACTAATGTATGTTATAACATAGATAAACCTTGAACACATTATTCTCAGAAGGTAGTCACAAGAGATCACATATGGTATGATTTCATTTATAGGAAATGTTCACAATGGGCAAATTTAGAGACATAGAAAGTAGATTAGTAGTTTCCTAGAGCTGAGGAGGGTGAAATTGGGGGGGACTAGTGAGTGATCACTAATTGGTATGACATTTATTTAGGGTTATGTAAATGTAAAATTGATTATAGTGAGAGTTACATAACTGAATTTACTAAAAACCAATGCATTACAATTTTTAGCTGAATTGATGGTATATTAATTATTTCCCAATAAAGCTGTAATATAAAAGATAAAAATGGCTAATCTTCTGTTTGGTTTCAATTTAGGAGACAGACAAATCATGAACACTTTAAAGAGTTATTTAATGAAGAAAAGAAAAAAAAGAAAAGTAAGATTGGTTACTTTCTTGGAAGATAAAGACTTCATGTAAGGACTACTTTCAAGAAACTGAATATTTAGTATTCAAGCTACAACTTTATGATGCAACTTTAATCTACTATAGAATAATTCCAATAAAAAAATCTATCTTCATCAATTTCCCCATTACCAATGAAAATAGAAGAAAAGTTGCCAATGCACTTAGATGCTGCTACACTAAGATGTCAATTAGGCCATAATATTGTGGAAAACTATTTAAATCTATTGGCTTTTACTGATCAAAGAATAAAGAAACATTTTTAGAAAGGTCTGATTCATAAATTTCATAAAATATCCTCCTGGATCCAAAGAAGATCATTAGCCAAAGTTCATTGGAACAAGACATTCTTTCTCTGGATCCCACAAAAACCATGAAGAATTGGATTTCCATGAAAAATTTAAAACTGAAACATGGGACGGTCTTTGTTAGCACATGAAGAAGCCATAAAGGACCTTTAGGAAGTAACCTGAGGAGAATTTGAGTAGCAATTGAGTTCCTGCATTAGCAGATGAGAACTAAAATTCTAGCAAATTTTAATGTTTATGTGATTACAATCTCAAGATTGCTCATAGGCTGATGAGCCTTGAATGATTGAACTGTATACTTGCTTTAACCCTTAAATTAAAAAAAGAAATAATTAAAAACAAATTAAAAATGAAGTTTAAAAAAAGCTTCTTTTGTTGATAGAAATGCACATTCTTGACAAAAAGTGAAACCCAGTTTAAAAAATTGTACCTATTTATCTCATTATATGCATGCTGCAACTTTCCTTTCCATTTCCACAATGTATAAGAACACATAATAGCACTGACTTTCTGTAACTAAATAAAGTAGTTCCTAACCTTTAAAACTAGCAGAACTGTTCATCTAAAATAGTCTGTCAAAGTGAGTATGGACACATTTCACTCTCATTCACGTTCATCCTTTAAAATTCATGCCATCACCTTAAAACAAATAAAATTAAGAGAGTTACCACTGAAATAAGAGTATTTTTTCTCTACACATCAAAATTAAGAGAGTTACCACTGAAATAAGAGTATTTTTTCTCTACACATCAAAACAAAGACAAAAAGTCTTCTGCTGTAAGCCTAGATGGAATAATAGAGCCTAATTTACTTCTCACCTGAACACAACAGTTTAGAGGTATTGACTATCATAACAATGGACAGTGATCCCCAAGAGATGGAAAACAAATGGGGTGATCCCTAAAATTTGTCACTGCTTAATGCCTTGAGAGATTTCCATGGTGGTAGCACACGGAGGGAAACCCACGCAGAACCTGGTGGATTGCCTGAGTTAAGGAGGTGACGCCGGGTGTCTGAGGAGGCCAAAGCAGCTCGAGTTTGCAGGGCAGAGCGTCAAAAAGGAGAGGGCTGCACTATGAGACGATTCCAGACATCTGTATTGTGCCCTCCACTATTCAGCATGCAAGTACTGACCAAAGCATCTGTGTAAGGGATGAGGCTGGGACAAGAACCATTTAAAAGGATTAAAGGAAATAATACATGGTGCTCACATAAGGCTGGGAATAGTGCCTATTCTAGCCAACTTGACTGAAAAACCTCATAACTGGGCATACTGGGTATACTGGTCACTCAGAAGGACTTTATCTCAGTATTGAGAAAAAAAAAATCTTACAATAAATACTGCTCTGGTCCTGCCTTAAGGAATTTTTAAAAAGCTCTGAAAGGATTAAATTCTTTCTAAGTAACTTAACCAGTACACAGCTTAAGAATGCTTCAGAAATATGAGAATATTCAGCGCCAAAAAGGTAAAATTCACAATGTCTAGAATCCAATTAAAAAACTACTTTGCATTCAAAGCAGGAAAATGCTATCTATAATGAGATCAATCAATCTATCAAAACTAACCTAGAAATAATGCAGCTCAGAGAAATAAAAGACAAGGGCATTAAAAATAAATAAAGTAACTCAAAATACATTCAAAACATAAAAATGCAAAATTTATGGAAGTAAGTCTTTGTGATTTTGACTTAGGTAAAACTATCTTACATATAATACCAAAGCATAACTCATAAAAATAAAAGAAATGATAATGACTGCAAACTGTAAACAACCCCAAAGTCTATCACTAAGTAAAAGAATAAACAAATTATCAGCAATAAATAGGAACCATCTTTATACATGCAACACAATAGATGAATCTCAAAATATTTATGCTGAGAAAAATAAATCAGAAAAAGAAGAGTACCTACCATATGAGTCTACGTGAAATTCTAGACAATATAAATTAATCAATTGATAATGACATAGCAGAATAGTGGCTTACTGTGAATGAGGTGAGGACGGGCAGAGAAGGTCAGGAGGCAAGGATTTTGAAGGACTATGACCAAACTTTTGTAGATGATAAACATGGGCATTATCGTTATTATGGTGATGGTTTCATCTCTATATATATTTGTAAAAATATACAAACCTACACACTTCAAATATGTGTAGATTGTGTTCTGTCTATTATATCCCATTAAAGCAGTTTAAAAAAAAAAGAAATAAAAAAGAAAGGGAAGTTTCTCAAAGACTTTTGGTGATTATTCACCGTCATGAATCATTCACAAGCAAATGGGACAATTGGTTTATCTCTTTCCATAAGATGTCTCTGTGTTAACATCGCTCCATAGTGTAGCCTGGAGAGTCTTCAGGCTCTAATGCTGCTTTTGGAACAAAAATTAATATAAGACCCAGTATCATATTATATTATTATATTATATTGTATGATATTACATTATATTACATTACGTTACGTTACGTTACGCTACATTACATTACATTACATTACATTACATTACATTACATTACATTACATTATATTATATTATATTATATTATATTATAAAGACCCGGTCTTATTTTACTATAAGTAAATATTTTAAATATAATATTTTACTTATAGTAAAATAAGACCGGGTCTTATATTAAGTTTTGCTCCAAAAGACGCATTAGAGCTCATTGTCCGACTAGGTCTTATTTTCAGGGGAAATGGGTAACAGCGTTCAGAAAACTCCAAGTTGTACACACACAAACACACACACACACACACACGTATTATTAATGCTGTTTAATTAATAATTAAACAGTATTTAATACAGTGCCCAGCATGGTCCAGATTTAAAAGGCAAGGGCATTTTCAAAGTGGTAAGTATAAATAAAAGAACATACAAAAATCATTGATTCATGGTATATGCTGTAAATTTAAATACTAATACTTTCCATTAATCCCTATCATACATGATACACGCGCTTTAAACTTGGGGGACCCAAATCCATCCTTTTTACTTTATTTTATGTTAGCTTCAGAGAATTCACAATCTCTGCATTACATGTTAATATTTCACTCAGTCAAATTTAAATTTTGTACAACTGGCATTTAATGAGGCATTAGGCCAAAACTAGTTTTGCAATACCAAATAGAATACGTAAGTTAAATACATAATCTACCATTTCTCAAAGTAGATTTTTAAGAGTTCAATAGAAAAAACAAACAAACATGAAATAAGTAAACAATAACAAAAATATTATGTGGTCAAAGAACACTGCTAAGATGTTGGCTAAAGACATTTTTGCAATAATTCTCAGAAGTGTTAAAACACCAAAGTATATTTTGATTCATTTTTAGAGAATCTCCTAAGAATAGACTCAGAACATGCGTAGACTATTAAGAGTCATTTTCTAAATTTAGTAGATTGGGACCTCCTCCCTTTCTTTCCTGGAATATCTATGAACTCTTTGCTTATTGGTCTCTAATCTTATGCATCCTGAAAACTATAATTAGCCTAAATATCACCAGAGGTACTTAATAAATATTAGGATTTCTAGGCCTGACATGGAGGACTTCTGATTTCAAAAGTCTGCATTGAGACCAACATTTTTTTAAGCTAATCACCTCATTTGATTTTGATCCAAGCAGTGTAAAGGCCACCTTTTTAGAAGCACAGCATTCATAAATTCACTCTCATATTTTGAAATGCAGAAAAATTACTCACTAAGTAGTTTATGGTAAAATTACATTATATTTAGCCAATTTGAAAATGAGTGGCTGCATTCGTTTTGGTTGACGTTCAAGTGTATGTCAAAAAGCTCGTTCACACAGGGAAACATAGCTAAAGTAAACTTAAGCTTGATGGCCAAACATTTGAAACACACAATGTGTAATAAGTCAATAACACACACAATATACGCAATACTATTAGGTACTGATAAGATTAAATGAATTACCACAAAATCAGGCTTTGATGGTATGCAGATTACTATATAGCATCATTCTGCCTGTAGGGAGGAAGTACGAGGGAGTTCTTTTGGAAGTATGCTGCACACATGAAGATGATGACTTTTTAAAAGCCTAAAACCAAACATTTCCCTCATTATGAGATGATAGACCTTTGTATGGTCAAAATACCTTTCCTAGTCAGAAGTCACCTAACTCCAAAAGCTCACTAAACATAACCTTTTAAATTCTATATAATTACTTCAACCTCATTATCTTGAAGAATAAACATATCATCATTTATTGCTGAACTAATTTCTCCTACTGCCTATTTTCACATGTTCATTATCTAAGTCACTCAGGCTCCCGAATTTTATTGACTTTGACTTTTGTTTTTGCTTCATCTCCCAGAATCATTCATCAACATTCACCTGAAATTTCTCTTCTTTTTTCAACCCATCCTTTACAACAAATTCCATTTTATCCATTAATTCAAGACCTCATTAGCTCTTGGTTGAAATGTCCCTGAACTACTTCTCTAGCCTCTGGCTGTTCCTCAAATTCACGTGCTGGGTCTTAGAATCAGAATATTCAAGTCCCGTATTTGCCAAAAGTATGACCATGAGAAAAAATCTCTGCCTCTCTTGATCTCAGTTTTCAGTTGCTGCTGTATAACAAGTCATCACAAGGTTAGTGGCTTAAAGCAGCACACATTTATTATCTCATAATTTCTGTGGATTAGAAGTCCAGACAAGACTTCACGTGTCTCAGTGTCACCAGGCTGAAATCGAGGGGATGGCTGGAGCTGCATTTCCCATCTGAGTTTTAGGATCCCCTTTAGGTCTCTGGTTGTTGTTTCCTTGAGGCTATATGTCTGAGATCCCCATTTTCTGTCACTCAGGAACTGCTTTCAGCCCCAGAGGTCACTCCCAGTTCTTTGCCACATGACTGCCATAGACAGTTCACAAGATGCCTGTTCACCTTCTTCCCAGCCAGAAGGAGAATGCCTCTCTGACTCATCATTCTTTTATAAAGACGTCATGTCATTATGTCAGGTTGGCCTTGATAATCTGCCGTTGATGAATTCAAAAGGAACCCATAATTATATCTGCAAAATCCCTTTTGTCGTATAAGGTGACACGTTCAAGGCAGTGATATAATATCATATTCACACATTCCTCTTACACTCAAGGGTAAGGGATTGTCCAAGGATGTGGAGGATAGAGAGTTATCATAGAAATCTGCCTAACACATGCATGTCAAAGCTAGTTTTCTGGAAAAGAAAATCCTAAGATTTTATTGTAGTGAAATGTTCAAACTACACATTACCAAACTTACACCTGGAATGGAAAATGTATGTAAATTCTCAGGGAGTTGATAGATTTAGGAAGGCAATGCACATGTCTGTCCCATACTAAATGTTGTATATTCAGATGTCCCTGCTATACAGAAGCTTAAAAGCTGCAGTGAAACCATATGTGGTTTTGGATGCAGAGCTGCCCCGAGGTACCAAAGGGGTTTTTCAGTCAGAATGAAAGAATCATAAATGAAAATTATGATTGTTTCATTCTAATGTTTAACAGTAATTGGAAAAAAAAAAAAAAAAAAGGTTCACCATTGCCTACAGAATAAATTCCACATCCCTTGATCTAGAATAAAAGATAATCCATGACTTATTTGGCTCCTCCTTTCTTGTTTCTATCTCATGTCTATTATCACACAAAAAATTTCATAGTTACTTTAAAAATATCACACGCTTTTACTTGGCATAGATAAATTAAGCTTCTTTTTTTAGAATGCTGTACCAGCTACTTTTACCCACAATCCATATGATGAATTTCATTGTTTAAGATCTATTTATTGATTTATTTATTTATTCAATTACTAATTGAGGGCCTACATTTATCAGTGAACTGTTAAACCTTCATCTCTCCCACAAAGTGGAGCTAATCTCTGCTTTTTCTTTTACACAAAATCTTTAGCCAGTTTATATATTACTATGATTGTTAAATCTTAGGTTTATAGGTTCATATCCCGATTGTGAATACTTTGACAAAATGATTCTATTTTATTTACTTATATTTCTAGGACTAATTCAGGGATTGTTACAACACACCAATCATGATTTGCTGAAAATAGTAATAACAATGAGCATAATAATATCTAAAATGTAGTCAGTAAGTCCTTGCATTGTGAAAACACTACACTACACACACACACACATACACACACACACACACACACACACACACACACACACACGGCACCAAAAAAAATGTATACAAATTTTAAGAAAGGAAAAAAAACTGTATTAATTGTAATATTCAATATATACTGATAACAAAAGATGAATACAAGTCACGTATGACTTCTGCAATTACAAGAGGTGCTCAAAGTGGTTACCATCAGCGTCCAGACACTTCTGATTAGAGCAAGCTACTGCTTGAACATACTAGATAACATCTCTTAAAATGTGTATACATTATTTATTTGGCATCCCGGTACCAAAAATATAATGTATACAAGTAGATTACAAATGGATACTTTGGCCACATTGCACTGCACATATATATGCTCATACGAAAATACAGGCAACAGTACTGTGAGTCAGGGGTTATAATCCTCACTTAGTAAATGAGAGAGCTAATGTTCAGAGACACAAGCAAGATTTTTATATAAGTTACTGATACTCTTCAAATTTGTTTTCTCTATACCAATGTGGTCTCCAAACAGGAGCATCAGCATTGCTCACACATTTAGCACAATGTTAAAGAAGCATGTTCTCAGGCTCCACCCAGATTTGTTCCATCAGAAAATCTGGGATCCTATAATTTAAGATTTAACAGGCCCTGTAGATGATGTTGATGCCTGCTAAAGTTGGAGAACCTCTGTTCTATAATCTAATATAGAAATACTCTGGCCAAGATCATTTGATCAACTAGGACTTTCAAAAACTCTCACCCAGAAACTGGGAAATTAAATTCATAAGTTAGATAATGATGGAGAAAAAACACACACAAAGGTGTGTACAGAAAAATGACTCATCCTGAAATCAGAAGTCACTTTGAACGTCTATACATCCATCAAATAGAGTCTGAAACTTAACAGTGTCAATATGCTGAACTGGCCAATACCTAGTTAAAATAAATGGAAAATAGTCTTTACTCTAGACTATAACAGTGTTGAGATTTACATCATGTGATACTATTCTTTTTATAGGAAAATATCCTCCACAACTTGTCTTTTCACCCTAAAGAAACCTTGAACCCCTCCAGGTCAATATTCTTTATTTCTTCATTTGTATGTTTGCTCATGCACCATAAAATTCTATATAATTGGGAATAATTTAAAAAATTTCATACTGAATTGAATTGAATCAGCTTTGATTGGCCCATCTTTTCACATTATTTTACATTAGAGATTGTCTTTTTAAAAAGTGTCAAGTGGTACTATAACAAAAAGAGTTAAAAAGTTATAGGAAGTCAGGCTCCAAGATGGCAGAGTAGCCAAACCCTGTACTTCCCTCATCCTGTGAACACATCAAAATTACAACTAAATTATAGAACAATCAACCTGGAGAACCATCTGAAGTCCAGCTGAACAAACATTTTATAATTAAGGATATAAAGATGAAACAACTTTGAGGCTGGTAGGAGGGGCGGAGACACAAAATAGCCTGGTCCCACAGCCACATGTGGTGTTTGATAACTGGGAGAGAGAATCTCAGCCACAGAGGTTCCCCACAGAGGACTGAGGAGCCCCAGCTCCACACCAGGCTTTCCAGCCCAGAATACTGTTGCTGGGAAAAGGAGCCCCCACAACATCAAGCTGTGAAAAACAGTGAGGATTCCAACTGCCTGGGTGGGATGGAGGGCTGCAGGAAACCCAGACATCTTCTTAAAGGACCCATGCAGGCAGTGACCCTGGGTTCTGGTAGAGGGATGGTGACTCGGGGGCATCAGAGACATATGGGGAGAGACTGAGTAGTGTAACTTCAGGGAGAGGACTGGAAGGACAGTCACCATTTTCCCTGTGTGCCTTCCCACCCATGCCCATGGCCAAATCTGAATCTGAAGAGGTCTGGTGAGCTCCACTCGATACACCCAGGTAACTCACTGAGTCCACCATACCCAACTCTGTACAGCAGCAGGCTTTATCAATGACTGAACCTTACAGAGGCTGGCAGGTAGCAGCAGGGTTTGGAGTGTCCTGGCTTTTTGCAGAGCTATCCCAGATCCAGTACTGGTGGCAACCATCCTGTTTGCAGCATGGTCTTTCCCAGGGGCTCCAGGTTTAGCATAGGCAGTGAACAACCACGGATCACTTTGTACCTCCTACCAGGTAGTCCCCAGCTGGTCACATCTAGTGTCTGACTTAGGCCTTCATTGAAGCCCCTCCCACGTGGCCCCAGACCAACATACTTGAGGTTGATTTCAGACCACAGCAGGACACCACCCATTAGCCCCACAGGTGGCACACCCAAAGGATGATCTCAAAAGGTACCTGTTGTGGTGAATCCCACTCAGTGAGGTGAGCCCCCTTCACAGCAGCCTGTATGCTGTGTATGTGGCCAAACCCCACAGCCAGTCAGTCTGAGGGTCAATATCACTCACTGATGTGCAAATAGCAACCAAGGCTCAGCTATAACAGGAGGGCACATACAACCCACACAAGAGACACTGCTGGAGCACCCAGCTTGGTGACCAGGGAGACTGTGCCAGGGTTCCCCAGGTCACCTACTACATAAGGCCACCCAGCAAGACTGAGAGACATAGCTGATCAACTTAACACATAGAAACAAACACAGAGAGTCAGACAACAGGAGAAAACAAAGAAACATGTCTCAAATGAAAGAACAGAAGAAAACTCCAGATAAAGAACTAAACGAAATGGAGACAAGCAACCTACCAGAGACAGAGTTCAAAACATTGGTTATAAGGATGCTCAAGGAATTTAGTGAGACCTTCAACAAAGAGATACCAAGCATAAAAAAGGACATGGAAACCATAAAAAAGAACCAGTCAGAAATGAAGAATATAATAACTGAAATGAAGAATGTGCTAGAAGGAAACACGAACAGATCAAATGAAGCAAAAGATCAAATCAACGATTTGGAAGACAGGGTAGCAGAAAACACCCAGTCGGAACTGCACAAAGAAAAGAAAATCCAGAAAAATACCACTCAGGAAGTTCACTATCTGGTAGTGAAGACAAACTATATGAACATGCAAAAGAAGTGTTATAAACAAATAAAATGTTATATAGATAAATGCAAGTATAGGGACAATAAATATTCTACCAATGACTGACTATGCATTGGAGAGCATAGAAAAAGGGGGGCTTCGTTACTGAATAGAACATAGAACCATATGCTGATTCTATGTACAGTTTTTTCTTGATTTTTGTTTCAGTCTTGATGCAGATGATTTTAAAGTATGGTCTTTATAAAATCACACGTTTCATGTTTTTGCATATAAACAAAAATCCCTTCCCACTTAATATATGCCAAACCAAATCTGTTCGACATTCAGAACAGAAGACAAGTTTGTGAAAAATTAAGATATTTTATAGAAATGAGCACATTATGAGTTCCTCATAAGGCTACAATGTTAAAAACAATCAGTCAATATTAATGAAGTACCGAATATTTTAGTCTCTGACATCTCTGAAAATATAAGAAAGACAAATTCTTGAAACACATAAAATGCTAAGAAATTGAGAGAACTGACTAATTAACTAAGTGACTAATTATGTCAGAATTAAAGAAGTGCATGTAAGTTATAAAACAATTCAATTGAAGGAGAATATTTAACAGGAGCTCTCTAGAATAAACCGAACTGTGATATTGTGATTTATAAGAAATTATATGTATGTATATTTGGTCATTCAGATAAACTGAAATACGTTTCTCAGATTTATTTGGTCTTCATCCAGTTACTTGCTCACAGCTCCCCAATCCTTTGGAAATTTCTAAGTGATAAAAGCAACAATGGTGCCTCTTGGTATGTTAATGAGGTGACTTGGATCCTACTCCAAGCTATGGGCTGGTTGCCAGTAGGAGCCAACCACCTAGTCAGAGGATTGGAACTTTCAGTCCCACACCTGGGTTTCCAGGGAGGGGAGAGAGGCTTGAATTTGAATCAGTCACCATGGCCAATGACTCAGTCAATCGTAACTAAGTAATGAAGCCTCAAAAAACAAACAAACACACAAACAAACAACAACAACAAAACACACAAAAAGAACAGCTTGTCAGTCTTTCTCAGAGAGCTTCCACGTTGGGAAACCAGAATAAAGCGGCAGCAAGTTTTGAGGGGACTGATTCCAATTTTGACAGAAGTTCTACTGTAGGTAAATGCTATCAAAAAGCATCACATGCTACAGAGAAATCGCTTGCAAAAGGAAGAGTCAATCGATGAGGCCAAATTCATGGCTGTCTTATTTTAAGTGACTGCCACAGATACCGAACCTTCAGCAAGCACCTCCCTAATGAATCAGTAGCCATCAACATGGAGGCAAGACATCCATCAGCAAAATGGTTAGGACTGGATGAAGGCTTAGATGATGTTTAGCATTTATTAGCAATAAAACATGTTTTAATTAAAGTACATACAATGCTTTCTTGGACATAATGCTATTCACACTTAATAGACTACAGTATAGTGTAAACATAACTTTTATATGCACTGGGGAACCAAAAAAATTGTGTGGCTTGTTTTTTTGTGTGTGATCTTAGCTTTATCACAATGATCTGGAACTGAACCCACAATATCTCTAAGGTATGCCTGTGCTGTGCATTTTTACTGAGACAGGTACATTGTTTTTGCCCTCTGTGCGAACTACTAGCAATTTTATTTATTGATGTTTAGTCCGTTTTATTGTCAAAACTTTATAACTCCAGAAACCAACAAATTGAATAAATAATTCATAGAGCTTCTCTGTCTATAATCTAAATACTGTAAGTGAATTCTGAAACAATAATATCTAACTTATACTTAGTGCTTACTACTGTCAAGCACAAATCCATGTGCTTTTATACATAAATTCATGTGTTTTTATATATTAACTCATTGATTCCTCCAGCTTTCCCATGAGATCTACATTATTTTTAGACCCCCTTTACAGAAGAGGAAATGGGGCATGAAGATTATATTCATATACCTTGTAAAATTATCCAATTTAAGAAATGGAAAATCTGTTTCAAATTACACTTAATCAGAAAGTGACAGGTATGAAAAAGAAAATGTAAAGTGTATCTAATTTTTCATACTACTTTAAGCATATTAATTTTGATTTAGGGAACTTTTCCCATTCTTTACCTTTAATTTCTTTGTCATTTTTGAACCATCTTATATCAGCTGCAGGTTTACTACCAGATGTTTTACAAGTCAGCTGCATCAAGTCTCCCTCCATAACTGGTGATGAAAATCCGCTAATTTGAGGCTTTTCAGGAACACCTGAAATTTAAGCAAATGCATGAAGTGAACATCAATCTCCAGGTTGGTTCATTCTTGTGACTTTATTATTTTCACAGACAAAATTAAACTGGGTGGTTAGTTGACAATAAATTCAATCAAGACAAATAAACTGCTTTATAATAAAATAAACTGCTTATGACAATATAGAGATAAATGTACCTATACATTGTATATATACACATATATACCTGAAATCATTTTTATTTAGTTCAAAGTAATTGTTTAAATTAAGATTTACCTGCAAAAATAATCTTTGTAAACCTTAAAAACAACCATTCCATCTACCTTAAGATGTACGAGTATAGGGATTTAAGAATGTACATTGTGCGCATTGGGGGAAAATTCATAAAGCACATTTCTTTATTCTATCTCAAATTATGATTTAACTAAAATAGCACCTTTCATTCCTGATTTAATAATTCTTAAAGCTTAAAAAAGATATTATCCCCTGTGTAGTTTGTTCAAAAAATGCATTCTAGAATAAAAGATTCATCAGCAATTCCAACTATACTTTTCTGATTCTTCTAAAGTAAAGAATTTCTCTTGAAATTTTTTGTATTAGAAATGCATTTGGAGTTTTGTGGACCATGATGCGTATCCTTTTTAATGTCAACCACTTATTGCCTTTGCTAGTCCAACTATCCAATCAATAAGCAGATAACAAATATGCAGAGATAGTACATGGGTGTTTTAAATAATAGAACATTCCACATTTTGGGCAATAATATTTTGTTGTAATAGTAGAGGTTTATTAAAATTTCTTCTAAAATTATTCAATAATATAGGCCAACTGAAAGCTTCTTTATTGTGCTATTTAATTCAGTTTGAAAAGAATAATATGTAAGCACACTGGAAAGCACCAATAAGAGAAATACACATTGCAACAACAACAAAGATAAATGACAAATCAACATACTCCAGTTAACTGATTAGTTGTTTGTTTTTCTATTCACCTTCATATTGCCTTTTTGGAAAAAAAATCTGTATCACACCATCATTTAATAAGCTGAAATCAGCCACATGCCTATTGTTGGGGTCTCAAGGTGACTCTCTACAGAATAATACATTAACCTTAGGCAGTTGTTATCCTGAAACACTCCATTTTAGTGGTTATGTTTTGTCCTTAATGGCAAACTTATAAAGATTTTTATAAAATAGTCTCTGTGGGATTTTCAAAGAAACATGTTTCTTATCCTATGCACAAAGCCAATTCACTAGCTGGATTACCTTTAATATTCTCACCCAAAAGAACGACATACATTAGTTCTTTTAAATGCAATGTAATGCTTTTATGTATCAAAAAAAGAAGGCAAACTAGGGACAAAAAAAATCAATCTTTAAATTGTTCTAACTTGTTTAATACACAGGTGTGTTTCAATGCACTGCAGCAATTTCAGCTGATTGGGCCACTGACAATTGTGGAAGCGCAGAGAACTCTGAGATGCAACTTTATTTCCTTGGAATCTCTATGAATGTATTGCTTTTTTTTGTATCACTTTACCCTTTGGGAAAATGGTCCAATATTTAGAGAATAGAAGCACAAGAAGCCATAAGCTGCATGCACAAGTGATATTACGTATTCCATTTAGTAACCTAGAAAACTGCAAAGTTACAAAGTGAGAAGACACATAGAAATGTGGGGGTCATTTACATGCCCTGAAATACACAAAGGGGTCATATTTGAAAGCCATAACGTATCAGGTGACTGATATGATAAAATGGAGGAGCACCATATAGACATGTTGAATTCATTCTGCTCATTATTCTATCACTTTATGAAAGGATCACCATTTATATAACATATAGATAATTTGATACAAACAAATTTAGTTGAAAAACAAACCTGGTGTGTATTGCTGGCTTAGAAACAAAATGGCTATGTGCTCTTAGAAGTTATACAGATCTTTATACCTCTCTTTGTCTATTTAGACAATGGGGAAAGTGACTAAGTGATTTTTTTTAAAACATATTTTGTTACAATGTAGCAGAGAAGGGATTAAACTACACCTATTCTTACAATACTCAAAATGCATGTGTTTTTTAATCATGTTGCTCCAGTAGTATGCATTTCTCTGGCTTGTGATGGCATCCTCTTAGTTCCTTGCACTTACCCAAAACAGTGAGATAGGCCTTGGAAGTTTTGACAGGCATTGTGAATAAAGAACAGGTGTACTGTCCTTCATCAGAGAGAGACACATCACTGACGCTGATACTCAGTTCATGCCAAGAAGCCCGAACGAGCTCGATCCTATTGTCCCTTAAAGCTGGAAAGAGAAAACATTAAAAATATGAATAACAACATTAGAAAAAAAATCAGTTCCTTTAGACTACATATTTTTAGCACAATATCATAAACATTTTTTCTTTGTTGCCATACATCTAAATCTTATTTCCTGAAACAGTTTAAAGGACAGTTTAAATATACTGAAATATTTTATCAGATTTTTTTTTTTTTTTTTATCAAAGTAGAATTAGGTGCTTGTTAAGGTTCTCAAAATTAACGTTTTAATTAAATGATTGCATCTAACACATTACATTGGATGAGGTAGACGATAATAAAAATGGATTTCCTCCACAAAGTCTTTCCTGGATGCTAGTGTCAAGAAAACTATAAACAAAAAGGCACTTTTCTGGACAGATAAATAATGGAAAACTATGACTGCTGCATTTCTTCCAGGAGACCAACAATGAGCATTAGCATATTAAAAGCTCTCTGCAGTAGAGACACCTGTTGAACTTCATTTAAACCAGAGCTGACATTCAGCTGAAAAGCACCTGCAAAGTACCAGATGTTAAAATTTGCTCTGATTCACTGGTGCTTTTGCTGTAGTCTGTTACATATTTTTAATATATTCCTTGGTTAAAAGCACCTTTTCTATCACAGAACACTTGTTTTCATGGAACTCTTAACATGTTAATGACTCATGCTTCTCTTTACTCATTTTAGAAAAATGACATTTAAAAAGTTTTAAAATCATTATATACCCCACTAAGTACAGCTATACAACCTGGAATTAAGCAAGAGACCACTAAAGGATTACTTTGAAAGGTAGAAAGAAAAAGGAGGACTGGTCAGGGACCAGAGGAAGAAAACAGAGGCTCCCCAAATAAGACTAAAAGGCAATGAAGATCTGGCTTCCATCAACCACAGCCCAGCAACTGAAGGTGACTGAGGTAGATTCTCTTCTATTGCTGATCTAATGGAAGTCCCACCAGCAACATCACCAGTAAGGGGAATCAAGCGGGAGCATCCCTAACAGTAAGTGTTCGTGGAAAGTGATCTTTGTCCCCTATGGGCTAAAGACTGCCCTTTCCTACCTAGAGCAAATGGCCAACTGGGCAGCATGGGCAGCAGGGCAATCCCTGTACAAGTACCCAGCCCTAAAAAGAACAAAAAACAAAAAACAAAAACAAACAAAAACTTCCCATGAGCTAGAGAAAAACTTACCCCACCTACAGCCTCCAGGGAAGCCCTAGGGAAGTATCTCTGTCCCGTTAGGTGGCACCAATAGATATTAGTGTAACCCCCAGTGGAACTAGACAACTCAAGCTGATCAAATGGAATCACAAAGGCTCTGGAAAATTGATAGAACCACAGCCTGCAAATGTATGCTACAACCTGTGTGCTAAAGCGTAACAGAATGATGGCATATTAGAATAGAAGATTTAAATAAGGGCCAGAGTATCCTAATATAATAGCCAAAATGTCTAAGAAATAATAATAATAATAAGAAGAAGAACAACAACAACAACAAAAACAACAACAACAACATCACTGGTCATACTAAATAGCAGAAAAATCATAATTTGAATGAGAAAACATAATCAACAGATGACAAAACTGAGTTGAAATGGATGTTGGAATTATCTGACAGAGAATAAACTATAATAAAATTACTTTAATAACTATCTTGAAACAAATGAAAAATAGAAAATCTCAGCAAAGGAGAAGAAGGTATAAAGAACCGAATGAGTTCCAGTTATGATGGTGAAGTAGGAAACACATGCCTCATGCCCCTTGCTAAGCAGCTCTAAGCCTGGTACTAGCAGCAGTAGGCCTCGCTTCACAGCTAAGCCTCATCCAGGCACCTCCAAGCCCAACACAAGTGACAACCATATGAAGATCACTTTGTAGCTCATACCAAGTGGCCCAGAGCAGGGCACATTGCAATGGCTGAGTTTGGCCTGTAACAAAGCCCCTCCTAAGAGGCCACAGAAACAACACACTCAGTTGCCAGCTTCCAACCACACAAGAGCACCACCCAAACACTTCCACAAAATACACACCCAAAGGGCAGATTGGGCAGGCACCAGAGCCCTACTAAAGTGAATCCTACTCCATAGGGTCAGTCTATGTACAACAGCTGCTCCACGGTAGTGATGGCCAGTCCTCATAATCAATCAACCTGAGGTTCAGTCCCTCTCAATGATATGAAAACAACAACCAAGCCTCAACTACAACAGGAAGGCACACACAACCCACACAAAGAAAACATCTGGGACACCTGGCTCAGGTGACCAGAGAGAATGTACCACTGACCTCCACAGGACACCTACTACATAAGTCTACTCTAATAAGACAAGGAGATATACAGTTCTACCTAATATATAGAAACAAACATAGAGAGGCAGCCACAATGGGAAGACAAAGAAACATTTCCCAAATAAAAGATCAGAACAAGGCCCAGAAAAAAAACTAAACAAAATGGAGAAAAGTAATCTACCAGAGTTCAAAACACTGGCTATAAGGATGCTCAATGATCTCAGGGAGAACTTCAACAAAGAGATAGGAAACACAAAAATGGCGGTAGAAAAACATAAAAAAGAATCAGTCAGAAATGAAGAATACAAAAACTGAAATGAAGACTATATTAAAGGCAATGAACAGATTAGATAAAGCAGAGGATCAAATTGGCAATTTGGAAGATAAGGTAGCAGAAAACATCTAATCACAACAGCAAAAAGGAAAAAAAGAATCCAAAAGAATGAGGATAGTTTAAGGGACCTCTGGGACAACACCAAACATACCAACATTCAAATCATAGGGGTACCAGAAAGAGTAGAGAGAAAGGAATTGAAAACCTATTTGAAGAAATAATGATGGAAAGCTTCCCTCACCTGGTGAAGGAAATAATGTACGCATAAGCCCAGGAAGCACAGAAAGTCACAAATAAAATGAACCCAAAGAAGAGCTGATCAAGACACATCACAATTAAAATGCCAAAAGTTAAAGACAAAGAGTCTTAAACACAACAAGAGAAAAGCAGTTAGTTACCTACAAGAGAGTTCCCATAAGTCTTTCAGCTGATTTCTCCACAGAAACTTTGCAGGCCAGAAGGAATCGGCAGGAAATATTCAAAGTGATGAAAACCAAGGACCTACAACCAAGATAATTCTACCCAGCAAAGCTATCATTTAGAATCAAAGGACAGATTAAGAGCTTCACAGACTAGAAAAAAACTCAAGGAGTTCATTACCACATAACCAGAGTTATAAGACATTAAAGGGACAGCTGTAAGAAGAAAAGACAAGATGAAAAATATGAAAAATAAAATAGCAATAATGACATTATCTATCAATGATTACTTTAAATGTATGTGGATTAAATGAGATAGGTAAATCAAAAAAGACAGGGTAGCTAAATGGATAAGAAAACAAGACCCTTACATTTGCTGCTTACAATACACTGCAGATTGAGAGATACACACAGACTGAAAGTAAAGGGATGGAAAAAGCTATTTAATAAAAATGGAAACAAACAAACAAAAAGCTGGAATAGCTTTTACTTAAACTATACTAAGTAGACTTTAAAACAAAGGCTATAACAAGGTACAAAGAAGGACCCAGTAGTCCCAATTCTGGGTATTTATCTGAAGAAACCCAAAAAACGAATTCAAAAAGACATGTGCATCCATAGGTTCATTGCAGCATTATTTACAGTAGTCAAGATATAGAAGCAACCTAAGTGTCCACTAGATGAATGAATAAAGAAAAAATGGTACATGTATAGAATAGAACATTACTCAGCCATAAAAATGATAATGAAATCTTGCCATCTGCAACAACATGTATGGGCGTAGGGGGTATTACAGTGAGTGAAAAAAGACAGAGAAAGACAAATGCCATATGATTTCACTTTTATGTGGATCCTAAAGAACAAATTAATACACAGAAACTCATAGATACAGAGAACATTTTGTTGGTTGCCAGATGGGAGGAGGGTAGGGGGGATGGGTGAAGGAGGGGAAGGGATTAAAGAACAGATTGGTAGTCACAAAATAGTCCTAGGGATGTAAAATATAGCATAGGGAATATAGTCAATAATATTATAATACCTATGTATAATGTTAGATGGGTACTAGATCTATTAAGATGATCACTTAAGTTTTATTACTGCCCAATCACTGTTGTACACCTGAAACTAATATAACAGTCTATGTCAGTTGTAATTGAAAATAATTTTTTTTAAAAAGAAACAAATGAAAATTACAGAAGTCAAAAACACAGTGTCCCAAATCAAAGCTCAAAAACACAGTTTCCCAAATCAAAACTCACTGGATTGGCTTAATAGTACAGTGGAGGTGATAGAATCAATGAACTTAAGGATATAGCAATAGAATTCACTGAAAGAACAACAGAGAAAAAATTGATTAAAAAGAAAAAAAGAAGAGGAACGAGCCTCAGGGACCTACGGGACAATAACAAAATGCCCAACAATGGTGTCATATAAATGCTGGAAGAAGTGGAGCTGTAAGAGTATTTGAAGAAATAATGATGGAAAACTTTGAAATTTGGTAAGAGAATAAATTTACAGAATTCAGAAGACAAGCAAATGTCAAAAAGAATAAACACAAAGAAGTTCAGGTCAAGGTAGATCAAAATTTAAAGTAGGAAATTGAAAGACAAAAAACAAAAATAAAAAAAAATATTGAAGGCTGCCAGAGATAAAGACAAACCACCTATAAATGAACACCAATTCAAATGACAACAGATTTCTTATTTGAAATCATGGAGGCCAGAGGGAGTGGCACATTTTTCATGTGCTGAAAGGAAAGAACTGTCAAGGATGGATTTTTTCCAGTGAAACTAACTTTCAGGAACCAAGGGGAAATAAATATATTCTTAGAAAAAGGAAAACTAAGAATGAACATTTGTCTCTAGCAGATGTGTCTTAAAGAAAAGTTAAAGAAAGTTTCTTCAAACACACAAGTATTCTTGTAGCATCAAGCAGAAAGAATGGACAACCAAAAGAAAACAATATATGGGTAAATAAAATACAGACTACCGCACTCCTCCTGATTTTTCTCCATTAATAGTGGTTGAAACCAAACTATAACATCAAGTGATGCAGTGTACAACACACATAGAAGGAACACTCAAGATAAGTATAAAATGGCAGGGTGTAGAGACTTAATGGAAATAAGGTTTCTGTACTTTCCTCAAAGTGGTAAAACATTGCTACTACAAGACTAAGGTAAGTCACACATGTATATTTCAATACCTGGAACAACTACTAAGAAGATATACAAAGTGATACACTCCAAAACTCTATAAATAAATTAAGATGGAATACATTTGCATAGTGTCTTGAAATAATATTATAGAGATGAAGAAGAGATTAGTGGTTACCAGGGGTTAAGGAGAGTAAGGGGTGGAAAGGAGTGTGTGTGGGGAGGCATGACTGCGGTTACAAAAGAACAGCACAAGGGACACTTGTGGTGATGAAACTGTTTTGTATCTTGACAGTGGTGTTGGATACACACACCTACACATGTAATAAAATTGTACAGAACTAAACACACACACACACACACACACACACACACACACACACTGCAGACACATGAGCACATGTAAAACTGGTGAAACCCAAATAACGTTGGTGGATGAGATCAATGTCAATTTCCCAGTTGCGATATCTTTGCAAGATATTATTTGGATGAAGGGTACGTGAGATATCTCTGAATTATTTCTTACAATTAAGTATGAATCTACAATGAAAATTAAAATACAACATTTTTATGCACATTTGATCGAGTACAGGAAATGGTTATGATATCAAAGCTTAAAATTTATTGTACACATTTACTCAGAGGAAGAGGGGGATCCCAAGTGCCATATATTCTTAAATTGCCGGCACCTTACCTATATGCTTTATGAGACGAGTAGACAATTATAAACAATATAATATTGGGATACTTTCTAAATTTTTATGATTTTATATATATATTAAAAAAAAATCCACACACTCAAATAACACATACCTTAATGATTGTAATCCCTCTGCTACCATTCTCTGTTAACTCTAATTTCGTAAGAAGACATATGCATATACATGCAAATATTTTCAAAACTGATTTTTATTGAATATAAAAAATAAGGCAAGTTTGATCGTGATTGTATTCATGACTCCATTAGGATACACAGACATTTTTAAAAGTGTCTATTTCAGACTCTGTCTCCTACATGCCCTAATATGTATGTCTTGTTTAGTTCTATAGGAAAACAATGGAAAACAGATTTGCCATTTCCCCAATAGGACCTCATGCTGTATCAATCACCTTTCAAAGTCATGACTTGTTTTTAAAAAAACTGACATATTTCTTGGTTTTTAAAAAGAGATCACAAAATGGACAACCTCAGGTTCCTGCCATAATACTGTATAGGTAAAACATGTTACTCACCCACTGTGTTCAAATTCATTTCCTCTAACACAGGCCCCACTGACAGAAAGAGGGAACTTACAATTTTTAGTAAATCTTGGTAAAAGGAATTTAACCCTCTTTCAGTCGGATTATTTTATAGTAACTATATAAAATCACCAAAGACAGACGGAATTACTCAATACATACAAATATAACATTTTCATATTTCAATCATTTTCATGGAACAAAGCTAAAAGCATTTTTGGAATCAAAAGATGTGCTTTAGGCACTTGTACAAGGTCATATTTCCTGTAGATAATAATTCTTGATTCAATTCCAGCTTTGGATTATGATATCACGTGATATGTAAAATGCCTTAAAAAATAAATCTACAATGATATTATGAAAAGATTTTGGGTTTGGAATCCTGATGAGAACTTAAATATTTTAGTGTCTGAAATGTCTCCATCGATTCAGTTTACCAAATCATATAATATTTTGAGTTTTTTTATGATTACTCCTAACCTTGACTAGAGACTAGGCTCTGAAAAGCAGAATACCTGCATTTTAATATAAAGTCTGTTATTGATTAACCTTAGGAATCTAGACAAGTCACTTAAATATTGTGCACCTCAGTCTGCTGATTGCTAGGTGTAGGTAATAATTGAGCAGAAGAATAAAGAATATGGTTTAGAGGACTGCAATATACGAATATACAGTCAAAATCTGAAAAACATATTCCCAAGAACCAAGAAACTGACACGATTAGCAAAATGATTTTTTATTGAGTAACTTTCCTTGGTCATTTCATTTGCCAAAAGAAAAGAGCTGCCTAAGGAGATTCTCATTAAACTGAACATTTTAAACAAATCTTACATTCACAACAATCATCTTTTCAAATTTGTAAATACTTATGATGTCATCTGCAGTTCACTTTATCACAGCATTTCAAGGATGAAAAAATACAGGGAAACCTATAATAAATAGTCCGAAGAGGGATATAATATAACTCAATGGGTTTCCTGGGAGTAGGATCCTTGTCTTGCGTATCTCAGCAACTTGCCCCATCACTATCTACACAGGAGGTATTCAGTGAATGGCTATTGAGTCGAAACAGAGACAAACTCTGTCTGTATATGATAAGAGCGGAGAGAAAAAGAACTGAACTCGGAAGTCCTCTTCGATATATCTCCACAGGCTCCCCCATGGGAGAGAAACCAAAAAAAGAAGGAAAAAAGGTGTCCCGTTTAGACACTGTTCAGCATAAAAGAGTTAGAAACATCATGCTACAAAAATTTTTAACAAAGTGATAGTTCATCGGAAAATGGTTTGAAATACTGAATGTGTGATCTCTGAAACTATTGTCATGCTACCTTATGGTTTCCAAATGAACACAAAAGGGAGCAGCTAACCAGAGACAATTATGTTATTTAACGTCTACACAGGAAGTCCCACATATATAATGAACTTAAAAATAATTCAAATATTGTCAATTGAAGTAAATTCAACCTTAAAAAAATAAATCTTACCTTTGAGAACACAGAATGTTCACCGTTATTTAAATATCTTTTCTTAAAAAATAAAAACTTAAAGTTTCATGGAAAAAAATCAAAATTTTGAACATTACCCTAGGGATAATTGAAGAAGAAAAATGAGAATGTATAATAATGAAAGGTAATAACTGCTCACACAGCATAGAGATAAAAGATGAGCTGAGCTAAGTAGGCTACTCTGACGTCATACCTGATCAGCTGTTAGGTGCCTGCCACCCACTGGTGAGGTGATTTATTGGTTCAGAACTCTGAGCTCTGGAAGATTTCATCTTAGCTTCAAACAAGATGCACTGACCAATGAGTAAGAATCTATTAAAAAGTACTTTAACTATGGATAAAAATTATTTTCCCAACATACCATTGGTTCTAAATGGTTCATCAATCATACACATGCATATTTGGGATTCATGCTGGGTAAAATAAAAAACTCCTAAGATAATTAGTTGGAGGATTTTAGTTACATTTTATACTCGTTTCTAACAAAAGTTACTGGCATAGTTAATAAATTGTATATTAATGTTTTAAACCACTACTGAATTTATGTGACATTATTCATTTAAGAAACTGAGAGCAATTTATGCTTACTTGCATTAAATAGTTTTCCTTCCTTAAGTGTTGTATTTCTAAAGGTGATCACGTAATCTTGACAGAAATATTTTCAAATATCCGGGTGATAATGATAAAAAAAATATTTCATTATTTAATCACTTTAAAATGATTATTAAAATGTAGCAAGTGACAACCTCATTGTTTTTGCATTGTTTTCCTAGTTTATCCATTTGAACTAAAATTTCCCTAAATCAGTATTATGTTTTATCTCTTTGTATTTCCCACAAGGCCTTACACATATCATGGTACATAGATATGCCCATTAATAATTTATTGGATTAGATTTAATATTTGGATCATTAATCTCCTGCATGTAATCATCTATAATTTTACATATTAATATCATTTTTTAAAATTCAATATAAGTGAATATTATATGCTGAATGATTTTATCATTATACTTCACTATATTTTATAGACAAGTACTAAAGGGAAAACCTACATCAATAGGATAGAAGTCATTCCAAGTATCGTCTTGGCTACTTAAGTTCTCAATGTTGAGCATAAGTTTCCAAAAGCATACCATCCTATACCCATAGGGCTTTAGTCAAAACAACAATTGCATACATTTAAACATGTTTAAAATACATTTATTATCTAACCAGTAAGTAAACTTAACATCTCAGATGTAATGGAATTTCAAGAACCACAGGTGTGTCTGCCTTCAGTTCAAGTCCCCAGCACCCAGATGATTGCTGTAGGGGTTTATGTGTCAGTACAGTAAGCCAAGTTCTGACTGTGGGAAAGATACATCTAAGAATGCTGCCCATGACCTTTGAATCAATATCAAGTTCTATTTTGCTGCCTATCATCTGAGGATAGATTCTTTCCCATGATTTTTGACTTTATTGTTTTAAGGTGTTTCCCAACTTCTACAACAGGCCTGCTGTCTGCACACCAGGCACCTAAACTAACCTGTGTTAACAGCCAGTCTGCTTTGCCCCCACTGACTTCTCTAGAACAGATCATGAACCAAGTCGACTCATGCAATATGCTATCCCTTATTTTTCCAGCTGAAATATCTACTATCCCCAAGGGTAAGAACTAGGACAAGGCATTAAAGCTTCAGTCAGCTCAACTTTGTTCTCCTATACCAGAATAACTTTTCTGTTAATTAAGTCTGTATCCTAATAAATCAGACAGGAAAAATAAATCATAAAAGCTCCAATAAAGCTCCAAATGAGCCACAGATCTAATGCTTAATTCTTGTCAGAACCTATAATTGGGATATTGACATGTATGATGTCAAAACATGCCTCCAGATATTATTTAAAAAAAGCAAAATAAGAAAATCTAGCCACTCCTATTCTTGTTATAAAAGTATCATTTTATTTAATAGTCCAAATATTTTATTGGTTAATAACATGATCAAATACTGATTATCGTCAGTATGTGTTATTTGTAATAGTATGAAGGGTTACCAGAAATTAAGGAGTTAACACATACAGAGTAAAATATCAAGCTAGTGAATCATTTCCTGTTTTGTTCTTTTACAGTCATACAACATAAAACAATCTAAATCAATCTTCTGGAAAATTGGTAAAAACAACCATTGGTTCAGAGCTGATATCTGGTATACCAAGTTTCAGCTTGGACTGAATTTTTACTGGTA
This sequence comes from Rhinolophus sinicus, assembly GCF_057876585.1. Lineage (NCBI taxonomy): Eukaryota > Metazoa > Chordata > Mammalia > Chiroptera > Rhinolophidae > Rhinolophus > Rhinolophus sinicus. The sequence goes on from NC_142517.1 coordinate 88,561,122, forward strand.
CCATAGTAAATGGAGTTTTAGAATAGAAATTCAAACAGACCAAGCAATACATCTGGAAACTGTGACACTATATGAAGGACGTTTATCCAGTGGTATAATTTCAATTCGTAAACCTCAGCTTCTCTTACTTCAAAACGTATAAAAAGAAAAAGTCCCTACTATCATTCCTGTTAATATATTTATGTTCTGTTATTGTGAAATATTTGAAAAAGCAAAATGCTATCACACCTAAAATGCACTAAAACTTAATAAACTTGGGTATGGAAAACTTATCAATACATTTGTGAAATGAATATTAACTCTGAAATTTTCACTTTCCCATCTTCTCGCCTCTGCTAAGTCTTACCTCTCTTGCTCAGTGTCCTTCTCATGTTCTGTCCTGATAGAAACCTCTCCTCTCTTTCAGTCTATTAAATGCCAAAATCCTGAACATAGACAACTACATAATATGCTCGTATCCCTATCCTAATTTTCTTCAATATCATCAAAACGTTTTGTCAGAGAACATAAGGTCCTGTCTATTTTCCTATCCCTCCTCAAAATGCCTAATAATTTAGAAATACATGAACATTTCTTCAAACACGGTGACTACTCCGTGTCTCTTTACCTAGAAACATATGTATTTCCTCTGCGTGTCTCCAGGTCACTCTCACCATTTGAGCTAGTTAACATACTGTTTTCTTGATAAATTCTTTCATGCTGCCCACCTTGAATCCCATTTACATCTTCTTGTAGGCTTCCAGGGCAGAAATATACATGAAGCTCAATAATCATTTGTTGAGCCAGGAGAGATTAAAAGCGAGCATTATATGGTCTATTATTTATATGCTGATGTGTACCATTTATCTTACTATGTGGTAATCTCCTGGAGCATCCAGCCATGAATGAGACTATTTCCTAATGGCCCACAGTAATGAGCATAGTGCTCTGAATGTAATTCCCATTCTCTCTATTGGGTAAGTGAGTGAATGAACAAGTCAAAACACAAATGAATAACATGCCAGGTGCACCTGGTGAATCATCTCATAGAGTAAGATAAACAAGGAGAGTATGCTCTAGAAAAAAATGACACATTTGAATATGACAATGACTCTGAAACTTTTATGTGCTAACAGATTTCCTTGCACTTGATACATCTTCATTTTGTAAAAGTTGACTTAAAGGAGTTCGCAGCTTGTGATTTTTAAGTTCTAAATCTTTAGATTAATTTGTTTCTGACTGACGTAGTACCAAAATATCATTAACAGAGATCAAAATAAAATATAATAAATATTTTCACAATTCACACAAAACAAAACTCAATTTTCTAAGATCACCATTCTGAATCTCTTTGTATATTTTAATGTAATTTGAATTATGTAACTGAAATTTTAAAAATCTAAGATACTTAAGTTGTCATCCTACACTTCACAGTGACTCATGATTGCAACCCTTCTAAATCTATGCTTTCACACACTGAAAATTCCCTCCTCTTAAAGATAGTAAGTTGGCTTATTTTACTCCTATTTTGACATTGTTATATAGAAAAGAACTTTGTAAAGCCAAAGAAAGTATGCTTAAATCTTATTTTATATCTTTAGCTAACTAGATATCATTATATCCACTTATTTTACATTATAGATTTTCCTTTGGATGTATGGTTGCAGTGCAGTGGCTTACAGTGCAGGAAATTTCTTTATCTTTTAGCAGAAAAGGACTGTTCAAGGTCACTGATGGAGGGCAATGTATACTACAGAAGCATCAGGGATATAAGCTGCCATCTTCAACTTGTGACTATAAAAGACTTCTGAGAGAAAGTGAGCCTGGGAAAGCATGTGTAAGAAATTTTAATGGCAGAGTCCTAGAAGTACACTTACCAGTTCAGTTCCCAGTCCATGCTCAGGAACATGGGAGACTGGCTAAAGCGGTCTAGCTGTGTCCACAGAATGAGAGATATTAGTGAGTAGTTAGTAGTTTCGGCCTTGTTATTGTAGGCTTATTAGTACTACTATACCTATAGGCTCTAATGCTTTTATATAAAAATTAATGCAGATATCCAGAAATGCTGGAAAACAGTAGATGACATACGTTCTCTAAAATGGTTATTATTTTTGTGTGTTTTGAAACAAAAATTCTACTTGTTACCAAATTATGAGAATGAATTATGAATCAATTGTTTATGAACATGTTCTCCTCAATATTGCGTTGGATTCAGCAATGAAGAAATACCTATAGAAGTAACAATATAGTTATTTCCTATTGACTGCATCACCCTCTATGCTATGAGCATGATCCTAATTTTAGAAATGGGGGTGAAATTATTGTTCATTACCTACTAAAGTAAATTTTAGAATTAAAATTTTCAGTATGGCTTTTATTATTTATAATTGTTTATTAATTATGTACATATATGTGTATATATTTGCCAAATAGAATAGGCAATATTAATTTCATTTTGATTCTGATATCAATTGGAAATAAAGTGTAATTATCTCCTTATAAGCTCATGTAACTTTATTTCAAAGATAAAAAATTCTATAATATCTTTGTACTATGATGGAATCCTCTAAAATGTGAAATCTTCATTTGAGAGTTCCAAATAAACTTTGATAAGATACCTGTGTGTTAGAAAGAAAAATGCTCCTATTACACACACTCACACACACACTCACACACACTCACATACACATATACCACACCCATACGTTATCATACATGTACTATTTTCATCTCTCTGACAATCTGTGTAGATCATTTTGAGAAAGAATAAAAGTAGTTACAAGTCTATAAACCATATATGACAATACATGCACACACACATACACACACACACACACACACACACACACACACACATTTCAAAATCTGGAAATATTTTCACTGGAAAAGAAAAGAGTAGAGGAAGTGGTTACTGACACGTGACTGGGAGATTGTAGTTATCCTGCCTAAATCTGTTAAATGTTAGAAGCTATAATAGTAAGTTGATTTGGGTGTAATACACAGACTATTGTTCTATTTATTGTTTTCTTCACAATTGTATTGAGCAAGCTCAATAGATACTGCCCTCCATCAAAAAAGTTGTTCAATTAATGGCTACCTGGTCTGCTGCCAGGAATGTTTAAATGTCTTTCCCACATTGCAGTAGAATATGTCCTAAGTGACTTTTGAAGTCTCTTGCAATGACTTGAGGTATTTACCTTTGACTAACACTATTACTTTCAATCATAAATTCAATTCATAGATTTATTCAATCATAAATAACTACTGATTTCAGTGATCAGGAATCACTCAGCGATATTTTCTATGTATACTTTCATCTATTAAAAAAGCTTCAGTAGATTTTTAAGGTATTTTCAAATAATGTTGATACCTTAATTTTATTAATGGCATTGGTCATCCATATTTTAAAATAATTGATATGAATTAAACTTCATGCTCAATATGTAGCTCTAAATTGACTAAATTTTATGCTGTAAATATTGTCACTTATAAGTTAAAGTATCAACAAGAACTATTCTGTAATCAAGCATGTTTCAAAATTTCATCTTTATAAAATTAGTATCTTTATAAAATTTCATCTTTATAAAATGTTACACTAACATGGTTTCTTCTCCTAGGTTTTGGTTTTCTTATCAAACAATTTAAAAGCAAGTATTTAGGGAGAGCAATACAAAGTCATAAAGAAGCATGGGCACATGTCTAGTTGATTAAGGTGAAAGCCTCAATAACAAAATCCATTTTAGAGGAGTCAGGAACATAATAGTGTATTCCTGTGTGTGTGTGTGTGTGTGTGTGTGTGTGTGTGTGTGTGTGTGTGTGTGTGTGTTTATATTACAAACTGCAATATATGAAATATCTTATATCAGACGATTCCCTTTCCCCACTATCATCTAGCCGGGATAAAAATTGGAGGCCTTTCATTCTTATTAATAGTGTATCTAGTCTCTTCAAAAAACAGGTTAAAGAGAAAAGAACATACCATTTATCAGATGGTACAAGAATATAACAGAAACGTATCTTCAAAAATTCACACCTAAAAGATTCAACTATCTGCTGACTTATACTTTACACTTGAAAAGAAAAGAAAATAAATACACCATTACTATAATAGTAACATATCAATAAAATGTGTCCTGCAAAAAAAAGTAGGAAAATTCATTGTTATCAACTTTCATATTCAGAATTTTCTTTATATCTCAAACTTTAAATAACTTAGAGACGTAAAACATTGTGATTTATTATAAAAATGCCCAAATGCTGCTACATGTGTAACTACATTCTAGTTTGGTAAGTAAAGACAGTATTTATTGGAAGCCTCATTATAAGATGAACACCACACAATTGGATTTAATATATATCTGTTCAATGTCTAATATGAGTAGTTTTATAAGGGAAGATTGTTAATAGATAATCATCACAATTTAATAACTACAAAATTATGATGTACATTTTCAAAGATCTTGTACAGACGAAACTTTTTTCCCCCATTTATCACAAACAAAAATTTGTGAATATTTTGCTTGCTTCTTGAAAACATTTTCCCTAGGTGTTTGTCACATTATTTATTATTTTCCTTCAGAAAATATCTTTCAGCATTTGATACAGTTTATAATTTGATACAGCTCACTATTTGCCTGGATTCATAGAAAAAGAAAATTATGTTATATTTGAACTAAACAGTTTCTGTAAGCTCTCATTCTTTCCAACAACCTACAACACATTCTTCTTCTCATAGACATATGACATTTATTTTTTACATCCCACCATAAAACTACCCCATGTAGGCATGTGGCACAACTCTCACCAACCATTTATATCACAGAAAGAAGAAGAGTATATGCCATACTGTTATGGAAATGCATACACAAAGGAACATTGGGAATAAAAAGCATCTGCTTCCATTAGATAGAGAAACCAGCCTTTGATATTTGTGATCTTGTAACTTTACAGGGCCCCATGCCCTATGAAAGCCTTGAGTTGGTAGCGTAGGAGGAGAAAATGACTCAAGACTACAGCGTGTACGTTTGTAATAATCCCAGTCTTATCTCCTGCAGCCTGAAATTTGGATTAGATTTTCACAGTTCTGCCTTCATTTAGAGGATAACAGAATTAGTAGGTGAAATAAATTCTACAGTATACAAACTTCCAAACTCTAGGAACCTATTAATACATTTAAGAAAATCATTTTTGTATTTTTGAAATTCAGTCACAACCATAAACTATGTCAATATAGTACAGATTTTATTAATAGTAGTTCATAACTTCTATGAAATGTGTTTAATATTTTTCATTGCCAATGTACATTTGTGACTGAAAGTTTAACAACTTAATCTTGACCTTGCTTCCTTCCCTCAACTTCTCCATTTCTTACTATTTTCCCCTTCTTGTAGGGAGAGGAAATTTATGCATCTTCCAGAAAATAAATACTGTTTCTAAAGAAAATTAGCAAATTAATACTGATTATAAATATTGTTTCTAAAATATCTTCTTACATAAATGAAACACCCAATGGCAACATAATAAATCCCAGAGCAATAAAAATAAATCACAATTAATGTATAGAATTTGAAGAAAGAGATTTTTATATACTTTTTAAGTCTAAGTTAAAGCATTTCCTATACTGTTTTGAATTTTCCTTTTTTACTTCATTAATTTGATTTTTCTTTACCTTAGCTGTCTAAATTGAATTTCTAAAGTGCTAATTCATAGTAAATTATATGCTAACTTTTAGAAGTTTGTCAATGTGTAAAAAATGTGTGACACTCAAATTTTGCTTATAACAAGTTTTAGCAAAAGGCAGATAAAGTCAGTGACTATAAAAAAGAAGAGGCAACATATCATAATATGTAACTAAAACTAAAGTATAAAATTTTAAGAAGTTTTTATATGTTTATATTCTATTATATATATAATAGCATCTACATGAATAATATATACAATCACTTATATTGCGCATATATATATATACACACATAAGTTCATATAAGTTATATAAATATACTTCCATGTATATATGTTGCATATATAAATAATTGTACAAATAAATAAATAAATAAATAAATAAATAAATAAATAAATAGATGGGCCGATTTAAAATAAAGTAGGACAAAATTCCAAAGTACAACTGAAATGACTGAAGCTGAGATGTCTAGGACACATGAGGAGTGACTTATAAAAGCTAATTTGATAAAAGGCTTTTAGGAGTGAGTATAGAAAGACCTTTTTTTCTGTAATTCACACAAGCAGTATTCCAAAACTTACTGAAAAGATAAAAAATATATACATCAAATTAGACACATCATGTGAAATCTATGATAGAAAAGCACCTTGTATTTTATCGCACTAAGTATAGTTTTTCAGCAGTAACCTCGAATTCCTAACTTATAGCTGGGTTGAAATGACATGTACTATGGAGATGCCTTGTGAAACCCAGGGAGAAAGCACTGGACACACTACTCTTGCTAATTCTCAGGAAGGAAATCTATACTGTGATACATACTGCTTCAAAGGCTCTTATACTTGCTGACTACACAGTTTTCATATGAAGCTCTGAGATCTGGACTTACGGGCTTTGAGTTTGACTTCGCCTTGGAGACTGAGGCAGCCCAACAACCAGCCTACACTGTGGAAGAAATCCTGGCTCTCTTTTAGAGAGCTTTCACTGAGATAATGAGGACCACATTACAGGGAAGAGTATTTAAAATAGCCTTCCAGTGCAGGAGTGAATAAGACAAATACATGTTCTAGAAATACTCTGTTACAAAACTGTATTTCCTTTGTACATTCCACAACATGCTTAGACAAGCCCTACTATGCAAATACTTTTTAGGATTTCTCTACTGGAAAAAAACTTTCACATACTGAATAAGTACTGTTTTTTAAAGCAACCAAAATTCTGTTTCCACTGAGCCCCAGAGGTCTTATGTTGCTATAATAACCAGTTAGGCTAAATAAAGGCAATATCCTGCCATACAAATTGTATCTGAAAGTGTCAATGGTACAATTGTATTCCAGGAGGTTCAGAATTCACAAGTAAAACATAGGCAGAAGATGGAAAAAGGGAGAGCTTTGGTAGCAATGCACCGTGAAGATTGTAGTGGGACTGAACACTTATTTGTTAAGAATATCTGAGATCCCAGAAAAGTTAGGACAGTTGAGATCCCATCTGAGATCGTCAGGGCCACTTATGATGAAACAAGCTAGAAACTGGATATTGTGCTAGGACCTAACATATTATTTACCATCCAGTTGTAGAATAAGAAGCAAATTGAGAGGAATAGTCGCAGATTGAATGTCATCATGAATTCAATTCTGGCAGATTTTTTCCTGTTAAAGAATGAATGATATTAGCCCCTTATCAGAGGTGTTGTTTGCATACATCTTCTCCCATTCAATTGGTTGCCTCTTGGTTTTGTTGATGGTTTCTTTTGCACAGAAGCTTTTTAGTTTGATACAGCCCCATTCAGTTTTTTTGTTTGTTTGTTTGTTTTTTTTTTTTCCTTTTACTTCTCTTGCCTTTGAGGTCAAATTCATAAAATCCTCTTTAAACCCAAGATCCATAAATTTAGTACCTATGATTTTTTTCAAATGCAATTTATTGTTTCAAGTCTTATGTTTAGATCTTTGATCCATTTTAGTTAATTTTGGTATATGGTGACAGATAGCAGTCAAGTTTCATTCTTTTGCATGTGGCTTTGCAGTTTTCCAACCACCATTTATTGAAGAGGCTGTCTTTTCTTCATTGTATGCCTTTGGCTCCTTTGTTGAAAATTATCTGCTCATATACACATAGATTTATTTCTGAGTACTCAATTCTATTCCTTTGGTCTCTGTGTCTGTTTTTCTGCCAACATCACTGTTTTGATTATTGTCGTTTTGTAGTAAAAATTGAAGTCAGGGAGTATGATACCTATGGTCTTGTTCTTTTTTCTTAGGCTTGTTTTGGCTATTCAAGGCCTTTTGTGTTTCCATACAAATAATCCAAATATATAAAGTACTCATATAACTCAACAACTACTACAACAAAGCAATCCAATTAAAAAATGGGCAAAGGATCTGAACAGACACTTCTCTCAAGAAAACATACAAGTGGCCAACAGATATATGAAAAGATGCTGAACTTCACTAGCTGTTAGGAATATGCAGATTAAAACCACAATAAGATTCTACCTCACACCTGTTAGAATGACTATTATCAATAATACAAGTAATAACAAGTGTTAGAGAAGTTGTGGAGAAAAGGGAACTCTCATACACTGCTGATGGGAATGTAAATTAGTATAGCAACTATTCAAAACAGTACCGAGTTCCTCAAATACTTAAGAATAGAATTACCAGCAATTCCTCCTGTAACATTGATCTGTAAAGATATACGCAACCCTATGGTCACTGCAGCCTTATTCATGGTGGCCAAGAAATGGAAAAACCAGTGTCCTTCCATAGATACTTGGATAAAGAAGATGTGGTATATATACACAATGGAATATTACTCAACCATAAGAAAAGATGAAATACTGCCATTTGTGACAATATGGATGGATTTTGAGAACCATATGACTTTACTCCTATGTGGGATATAAAACTGAAACCAACCAACAAACAAACAAAAACTCATAGACACAGACAACAGTTTAGTGGTTACCAGAGGATAATGGGGGAGGAGTGGAGATAGAAAAGGGTAAAGAGGGTCAAATATATGATGACGGAAGGAGAAATGACTTTGGGGGTGAACACACAATGCAGTATATACATGGTATATTATAGAACTACACACTTGAAACCTATATAATTTTACTAACCAATATCATCCCAATAAATTTAAAAAAACCTGAAAGAAAAGAAATTCAGAGGTAGAAAATCTATATGTAATTGAGGGAAAAGTAAGTGTTTTGGTTTAATACATCTTTGAAGTAAAAAAAGAGAGAGAGAGAATGAATGAGGCCAAGATGACTAATTTTCTACCCCCCAAAATGTGCTCTCCACTCCTTATTTAAATCCAGGAGGTAGTTGCCTAGTGAAGGGCTACTTGTCTCAGCAACCCCTTTCTTTGGAGTAAAGCCATGTTACTAGATTTCGCCAATGGAATGTCAGTAAAGTGATTTATTTCCCTTCATTGCTCAGGCTTTTAAAAAGTTGGCAGAGCTTTGCCAACCTCTCTTCTCCCTATCCTGTTTTGAAGTTGAGGCTTCCAAAGCTCTAGGCAATGAAAATATCACAAAATTGCAGAACCCTGTGTCCTTGAATCCCCACAGAGTGAAAAGCCATGAGATGCTAAAAATTTCTATACTGAACACTACTTTGGAGAATTAAAATTCTATTGCCTTTAACTCCTGAAATTTGTGATTTTGTTTGTTAATGAAACTGGCGTTAAACTCTAACTAATAAAAATGAGTTAAATAAAAAGTTATATGGGTCCTATGAAAAATATTACTGATCAAAAGAAAAGGACAAAATCCCAAACAATTACTATAGGATTTGCGATAAGAACCAGAAGAATTATAAGACGTGTCTAGAACGATCAGTGGGACAAAAGAAGATACAAATTCTTATTTAAAAACAGCAGAAAGACACTATGTAAAATAATCCGAAATACAATGAAAACAGGGTACAATAAAAAATGGAGATTAAGACAGAATAAAAATACAAAAGAATTAAAGTCCAAAGTAAAAGCTGCAGTCAAAGTCATATAAATGTACAAAAATGGAAACAGTGACATAATCAACTTGAGATCTCTCAGAATGTAGAAGAAAAGGTAGCAAAACAAGAGAAACTATATATGTAGTCTTTTCGTGTGTGTGTGTGTGTGTGTGTGTGTGTGTGTGTGTTCTCAATAATTTCACACAGAGAAATTACTGAGAAACATAATACTATGACAAGTGCAACTAAAGACACATTAGCAGAATCATTCCTATGGCTAAAATTAACCCATGTTTTAATTCTAAAAGTTGTTAAATCCCTAAAATGAAAGGAACAATTTCATCACAACTTTGAGGATGAAAGGCTATAATGCCAAAATTTTATAACCAACAAATTTATCTTTCACATGATATCACAACAGAAAAAACTGTTAGATATTCAAGGTCTCAGAAAAATACCATATATTTCCTTTCCTTTAGAAAATCAGTGAAAATATTTTATTGCAGAAAGGAAGAAAATCAAGAGAACAGGTTGTCAGTTATAAGAAAGTATTAACACAGCCTCTCCTTCCTAGTGTAAATCATTTCAATTTTAACCAAGACTTATGCTCAAAAAAGTCATTATAACATTATTCATAATAAAAAGGTATAAATTTAACGTACAATATTAGGAAACAAACTTTTTGGTGAAATATTTTCTAAGCAAGAAAACCTTTAATACAGGGAAATGATATAAGCCTAATTGAAAACAGAAGGATGCAAAACTAAGTGTTCAATATGGTATCTGTTTTATGATAAAACAGACAAAGTACCTAATAGAGTATTGGCGTAAGGGATGCTTTGTTTTCCCTGCTTCTTTGTACTTTGCTGAATTTTCTCGTTTCTATCAACTAAGTAAAATATACTTATTTTAAGAAGGTTAGAAGTTTAGAAAATACAGAATAAATAACAAATTATGTGTTGATATTTTATTACATGGTTATTAAAATTGATTATTTACTAGTTATAGAGCCATTTCATTTATTTAGACTGCTTTTTAGCAATAAGCATACCATAAAAATCTCATTGTAAAATATGCAAATTAGACAATGTAGGAGTACATGAAGTTCCAGAAAATAGAAAAAAGAAAAAGAAAAAGAAAGTTCTGATTATCATATAAATCATATTAAAGTCTTCTTATATTTTCCATTTTACCAGCTTTATCACCATTTCGCTCAGATATCAATTTTCTGAGCAAACATACATTACTTAAATAAATATCTCATACCCTATAAAAATGAACATAATTTAAAAGTTAAAAAAATATATTTCTTATTGTAGCACTAAATACCTCATGAGTTTAGGCCAAAAATATTAAAATTAACTGTTGATTTACATGTTATATAGATGCAGAAATTCATTACAGTTTCCTTATAATATAGAGAGAATTTTGAAAAAGAAAAGTCACCTCTCTTGACATATTTAGTTTCAGTTATTTTAGAATTTTGTTTTTTAAAACAAAGCACCTCTATATTCTGGAGGTTTTAGCAGCAGTATAAATGCTCTCATTTGTGGTACATTGTGGATATTATATCATGGGAGTAAAATAATACATAATCTATATGAGCATTATGAGAAAAACAGTCTTTAAAACAAATAGAAGAATACATCAAATGTGACAGACTTGAGTGATGACATAATACCCTCTTTCCTGTGATGGTGACACAACGCACTAAAAAACACAATTGTCAGTCTTGTTGTTTATCTTCTATCTGAGACTAATAAAAGAAGGAAGATGATTGGCAGCACAGATACAAACAGTGCCTTACACATACAGTTGTTACCTTTTATACATATATAATACTGTGTTTCCCTGAAAATAAGACTGGGTCTTAAGCTTTGCTCCAAAAGACGCATTAGGGCTTATGTTCAGGGGTTGTCATCCTGAAAAATCATGCTAGGGCTTATTTTCCGGTTAGGGCTTATTTTCGGAGAAACACGTTAGTACTGTATTAATGGATTTAAGGACATCTTACTTTTCTAGCTTCCTAAAATGCTGTTTTTACCTAAAAAAAAAAGCAAAACTAGTAAAGGAATTTATAGCTTTATGTGACAAGTTATACATTACCCCTCTGAGAAACTATTGCTTCTTGATGTACTATTTATATAGATTACATACATATTCATGTATGTGTGTATATGTGTGTGTGTGTGTATATATATATATATATATATATATATATATATATATATATATACACACATGTTTATATGTTCAGGCAGAAATAAAGTTAGAGTAGGAGATTCTAGTGAAAGAAAGCACAAAGAAATAGAAACAAACTGAGAAAAACAACAACAAAAAGGAGAACACCTAGACTGTAGATTTTTTTTTCCAAATATATGTTTCTTCCAAATACAAAAAGTACTAATTAAAGCATTTGTTCAAAACACTGAATAATTATACAGGAATTTCTAAATAAGTAGTAAGTACCTATACTGATTTTTAAGAGCTTGCAGTTTATTTAGGGGAGATTAAATATACAGATATATAATACATAGGTAATAATTTCAAGGTACATGAAAATAAGTGAATGATAATGTGGCATAAAACTCTTAAATCAGAGCTGGGTATAGAAAGTAATTAAATAAAGATTAAATGAGTCGAGAAAACCATTGTGGAAACTTTGAATATAGAGTTAGGCTTTGGACTGGCAGTGTCGCTACAAAGAGGCTAAAGTTCAGAGAATTAGCTCCAGCAAAAGGAAAGATGGTATCTGTAATGGGGCAGGTAGACCCAGAAAAGGACTATGTATTTCTACACACATAGGTGTATTCTGGGCCCTGGCTATCTGCACTTACCTAGCCCTTCTCAGCTAAATGGGAATTAGTCACAGTATGTCTGCATCTGTGCCCACTTCCTGGTCTCTGTTGTCATGACTCTCACTGGGGTGTCTACCTACAAACCTCTCAGTTCCACATCCTATTTATTTTGAAATGCTACCTCTCATATACTTTCACATAGAAATTATGTTATCCATCCTCATTTAGGTGCCCCATTTCTCTGAATTCTTTAAATAGAGTTCTCACTTGGGATGTATCAAGTCTATGGGATATTGTAATTATCTATGCTAATATTATTTCTATTGTACTTTAAGTTTCTTCAGAGTGGGCGTGTGCATGTGCTTGATTCATCTGTGTCCACATCTACAGCTTAAGTAAAATTCATGAAAAAACTAGATGGAGCCAGAATAAGTAGAAAATGTCATATTCCTATTCTCATTTGGCAGAAATACACTTTTCTTTCAACATACACTTGCAAATTAAAAAAAAATAATAATAAATGTTTTTTTCCTTCAAATGCCAATGTAGTTCACTAAGAAGTTATCTGTTTGTATTGCATTTTGTATTTTTCCAACAAATACATATCCCATCAGGAAAAACTGATTCAGACATACCAGGGTCTCCAGATGGTACAGGGGTTCATATTTTGGGTTCATATTTTGACTTAACATATTTGTTGCAAACACATAATAATAATCATAAAAAATAAAGAAAACAGTTTTAACAACAGATATAAAAACTTGCCCTCCAAATAAAATAAGCAGAGAAGAACCAAATAAGGAAGTGATGAGTTGTACTAAAGCTGCAGGCCTCCTCACATGCAGGTCTGAAGTTCACTCCTATGGAGTGAAAGGGATGTAAGTGCTTTCAGACAAACAGGACCAGGAATAGAAAGTTCTTGAAGCCAGGGCCTGGAGGGAGGCTCCCCATGTTGAAGGAAGCTAAAAATAAAACTCACCACATCTGGGCAGTGGCTTCAAACAAGTTGCAGTTGTCAGGCTGTGTGTACAGTCTTTTAATAAAAAACTGAGCAAGTTGGTTCTCTAGATTACCAGGCACTGAAATGCTTTGGTTTAAAAAAAGGGGGGAAAAAAAGTGGTTCTGGGCTGGGAACCTACGTAGGGAGATAAATGATAAGACATAAGATAACCTCAAAACAGGAAAGAGTGAGCACAGGAGGTGAGAAAGTGAGAGGGGGAAGGAAGAGAGGGAGGGAGGCAAGAAAATAAAAATATTTCCCCCACTTCCAAAGAGTATTCTAAACTAAATTGCATAAAAATAATCCTATATGTAAGTTAGACATACATGAATATAAAAGAGTATATTTAAGATGGCTCCAGAGATAAATGAAAGAGTAATTTCCATTAAAATAAAATAAGAAATTATAAAAGAAATGCACGCAGAAATAAAAAACATGAAAATAAGTAATTTTCAATATTATTAGAAAGTACAGTCCCTGAAATTAAAAGTGGAATTATTAAATTTGAAACTATTTTTTGAGGAATTCAATGGCAAAAAATTCAGAAAGATAAATATATACATATATTTATTATATATTAGATTATATATATATATATATATAATTAGATAACTTATATATGTATGTATGTGTGTGTGTGTGTGTATGTGTGTGTGTGTGTATGACAGCAGTTGAACAACCAGAGGCTATGCTGAGAGCCTCCAGAATATATCTAATAATATATCCAGAAGAATTAAATGGTGGAGTAGTATTATTTCAACACCCAATTTTTGAAATTTCACCAAAACCGAAGAAATATTTTAAAAGGCAATGTTACAGGTTAATCTCTCATGACCATAAATGCAAAGAATAATTAAATTTAGCAAATTGATTTCATTGATATATATATATATATATATATATATATATATATATATATATATATGTATAAAGCAATACATTCTTACTAATTTGGATTTATTCCAGCAATGCAAGTATTTATAACTATAGAAAAATCAATGAATTTTGCCACACCAACAAAAATAAAGGAAGAAAAGCCCATAGTTATCTCAAAAGATATATAATTTTATAAAGCTAATAATATTCATGATAAACCTTATAAATTCCAATCATGCTCATGGTTCCTTGACTTCCTCTCTGCAAAGATCTCATCCTCCACCTTCCCTCAGCCCTCTCTGTGGATGTGCTCATCACTTAATCATAAGAGTACATTCAGCCTTTCCATATTTTCCACGCCTTCTACTTTCTGACCACCGACTCTCTCCAGTGTATCTCTTGGGACTCCTTCAATCCAACCAGAATCTTAAATCCTTTGATCCCACCACACTTGCACTGCCACCCACACCCTCATGCCCCCTCTTTCTACTGCATTCAGCTTGGATTTCACAGTCAATTTAAAAATTTATTTCCTCAGCAAATATGTATTATCAAGTACTGTGTAATGTCCATGGAGGCACATTTGCAACCAAGATCACTCCCTTGTATTCACCCATAAATTCTTCATCTCTTGTTTACGTCAATATTTTCACTTGGGAAGACCACTCTTAAGTTAAATAGAATTCCATCGACTTCACTATCCATGCCTGTAATCTGCATATGAAATGATTTCATCTTGTCTGAGGGCTTCAATGCCATCAGTATACTGACAGCTCCCATATTTATACCTTCAGACTAGACCTTAAGCCTGAATTTATGACCTGTGTATTCAACTGACTTGACAGCTCTACTGAATGCCTAAAAAGCTACTCAGAATTAACATGTTCAAAGCAGAGCTCTTGATAACATTTCCTCCACAAACCAGCTACCTTAGTCTCCCACATCTCAGTTAACAACTCCAGTCATCTAGAGTTGTTTTTATGTTTCTATCATCAATCAGGCATCAAGTCTACCAGAAAATACTGGCAACTTTATATTCAAGATGTGTCCAAAATTCACCACTTCTCACTTCTTCTGTTTCATTTTGGTTATTGTTTATTGTAAGCTATCCTGACATTTTTCCTGGATTAGTAAACATGTCTCTCTGATTCTATTCTTTCCCCTTACGTCTATTCGCAACATAGCATTGTGGGTGAGACTATTAAAACATAAGCCAGAGTTTGTTATTCTTTTTTTTTTTTTAAATGCTTCCGTGGTTCACTGAGAGTAAAATTAGAAGTCCTTATTCTGATCTTTAAGGCCATCATGATTTGGCGTACTGTCCATTCTTTATCCTTGTTCATTCAGCAGCCACTTTCCTTCTCTTTTACTCAAAAGTTCTCTACTTGGAAATGGTTGGCTCTTTCCTTCCCTCCATGTCTTTATTCATATTCGACCTGTTCAGTAAGGCCTTCTCTTGCCACCATTTACAAAATTTCAACCCTCTCCCTACCATGTCACATTTTCTTTCCCTGTTTTTTTTTTTTCTCTTTCTTTCAGACAATTGCTTATCTTTTATTTTCTGCCTCTACCCAATAGAATTCAACCTTTAAAAGGGCAGAACCTGTGTTATGTTCACAGGTATGTCCAAAGTACCTAGAGTAGTACCTAATGTAGAGGAAGTGCCCATAAATAATTTATATATGAATAAATAAATAAAATAGCTATATGTGAACAGTTCCTAAAGAAAATGTAGAAAAATAACTTTATAACTTCAAAATAGAGACAGTTTTCTTAAACATAAACATAAAACATAAAAGCACAAACTATAGAGGAGACCACTGCTAAATCTAGTTACATTAAAATGTACAACCTCAGTTCAACCAAAGAAACATTAAAATGTCAAATAACAGCTGTATGTCAATTATACCTCAATACAACTGAAAGCAAAATGGTAAATGAGAAAATTCTAATTGGATAAGATATTGTCAAACATATAACTGACACATGAAAACAATTACATCAGAAAAAGATGAACAATCTTTTAAAAATTAAGCAAAGAATGTCAACAGACAAGTGTAAAAAATGAAATAACCAAGATTCGGTTATTTCATTTGGTTAGTCTCTTACTGCTGCATAAAATAGTAAAAGCAAAATAGAAAAATAGTGTCAAACTCACTGGCAGTCAAAGAAATGTAAATTAACTATTTCACACTTTTGGGAACAGTGGTAACTTAAATGTTTGACAGTATAAGCAAGTGATGGCAAAGGTATAAAAACATGGGATTTTTATACTTTGCTGGTAGGAGTATAAATTGGTATAAATACTGTAGAGAACGATTGATGAATATTTTGAAAAGTTAAAGATGGTCTTACTTTAAAACTCAGCCATTTCAAAATACAAGTAGATATGCTGCAGAAATTCTTCTCACAGTACAAGAACATTCTTTATAATACTGTTTATAAAAATAAAATTTCTATCAACAAAGAATTAGCAAAAAACTTATGGTATTTTTCTATGAAGGAATAGTACATAACAGTAAAAATATATGAATATAAACAATTAATGTGAATAAATCTCAGAAACATCACTAATTGTGAAAGCAATGTTTAAGGAAGATGCATACAATTGTGATTTTATTTATAACGTTTGAAAGATGCAAAGTAATGTAGCTTGATACATACATATGTAGCAACAACATAAGGCACACAAGGAAGTGATAAGCACCAAATTAAGGGACTTTACTATTTCTGTGAGATAATGAAAACAATATGACTAGGACTTGGGAAAAAGGGGACTTTATTTTGTAATGTTTTATTCTCTTATATAAAATCTGAACCAAGTATTGCAAAATAACACAGTTCTTACGGTGACGAATAGGGCAAAACACTGATGTTTATTGTATGATTCACCATACTTTTTTGTATTTTAAAAATATTTACAACAAAAACTATTAGAGAAATTATACATATCATCAAAAATAATTTATTCTTGATTTCTGGCTTCTCAGAAATGGATTTCTTTTGTTCAACATGGAATATATTCTTTCAGTAAACTAAGACCAGTTTTCAACTAAAATTATTAAATAAAAAATTCATCTCAGTTAAAAATATATAAGAAAAAAGAAAAAGAGAGGAAAACTAGTTTTCATTCATTGGAAAAAACAAAGCAAGGTAAATGTATTACCGATATATTTTGCATTTCATCTTAGAGTCAAAATAATCTATAAAGAGTAATTTGATATCCACCGGCTTCTATCTACCTTCTATAAAATTAAAATCTGCTATCATTCATATGTGACAATTACACAAATTAACTGAGAATCATAATTACATAATCCAAGAAAAATGTATTACTATGATTATTCTATATAAAAATAAAAATTAATATAAACTTACATTATTTTTCATTTTGGAAACTACTATTGTTAACATTACCCACACTGTAACTATGTTGGCACAAGCTCTGGTAATATATTTCAATTAATTGTGCCTGAAAAACTTTCTCTGAGATTTCAACTGTAGTGTTCTATGGAAAGTATACAACATGCAGAATTCCAACAGTTTAGAATTATCTAATTAGGTAGATGTCGTGTACAGCTTTTATTACATAATTATAAAATTGTATTACCTTGATAAGCACTCAGAAATAAATAGCAGCAAAGTAATTACAAGGAAAACAAGATGTATCCTAATTGTGAGGACCACAATGGTTAGTCTCTTACTGCTGCATAAAATAGTAAAAGCAAAATCATTGAAATAACATGAGATGGCATTAGATAAAGAAAATTTTGAGAATAAAATACACAAAATCATGATTAGAGATGTTTCTCTGACCAAAGTAAAAATAGCTCTGACAGGTAATGAATAAATGACATATTAATTTTTTGCTCTTGCTAGTTATTAATGAAAATTATTACTCTTGTGGAACATGGACTAGATTGAGTAGTCAGATGGAAGATCAAAGTGGGGTGAGAGATGAAGTTGAATGTATATGTTTTTAATAATATACTAGCACAAAACATATTAAATTTTCTTTCAAGTTATATTTGACTTATTTATGATAGTATCAGCTTTGAATTATTTTCACTTATTAGAAAAAAATATAAATTATAACAAATGCTAAATGATCTGACAATCCTGATATATTTTAAGATGGATAAGGACAGGGACCAAGTTTCTTATCCATTATTATATTTCAGCACCTGACAAATAACTATTTTTAAGTTGAATTTCTCGTTACTATCACCGTTTACAAATATCTAATGAGTGAAACCTAAGCTATTATGTTTAAAAATATATAAGCATTTCTTCACGAATTTATATCTACAGCCTTTACATATTCCCTGCACTCCACAGGATATATACAATTGCCTACTCCACATCTCCACTTGAAGGCTTAATAGGGATCTCTAATTTAACATGTTCAAAACATCGCTCTTGGTCTTCCTCCCCAAACTTGTCTTTCAGAACATTCCCCATCTAATCTTAAATCAACTCTATGCTTGCTTTGGCCCTAAATCATAAAGTCAGGTTTAGCTCCTCTCTTTTCTTCACGTTCTACATCAAACCATCAACAAATGCTTTTAGCTCTATTTCCAATTTGACCACTTTCTCACCACCTGTAGGACAAACATCCCAGTTCAAGCCACAAACATCTCTCCCCTGGATTGAAACTCCCAACTGGCCTCTGTGGCTACCTCTTTATGAAAGTTAGTTTTCTGTGTCAACCTGACTAAGACACAGGATGCCTAGATATCTGGTTAAAGATTATTTCTGGTTGTGTCTGGGAGGGTGTTTCCAAAAGAAATTAGCATTTGAATTGGTATAATTCACTGCCAGACTGTTTAAGCTGGACGTTAATCTTTTCCTACCCTCAGTGTTCCTCAGACTCTGACTAGAATCTATCTAAACCATTGGCTTTCTGGCTCTTGACCTCTGAACTATACTACCAGGTTTCCTGGGTTTCCAGATGACAGATCATGGGACTTCTTAACATCCATAATCACATGAGCCAGTTTCTTATAATATATCTCATTCTATCTATCCTCTCTCTCTCTCTCTCTCTCTCTCTCTCTCTCTCTCTCTCTCTCTCTCTGTCTGTCTCTCTCTCTCTCTCTCATCTATCTATCTCTCATCTATCTATCTATCTCTCATCTATCTATCTATCTATCTATCTATCTATCTATCTATCTATCTATCTACCATCATCCATCTATCTCTTATTGGTTCCGTTTCTCTGGAGAAACCACTTATAATCTATTCTCAGAATAGCAGCCAGAGTGATCCTGCCTAAATCAGCTCATGTCATTCTTATGCTCAGATCCCTCCAATGGCTTCTATCCTATACAGAATAAAACCCAAAATTTGTACAGTAGTCCACGAGACCCTATGCAATCTGCCACCCTCCTATCATTACTTCTGCAAACTTCTTTCACACTACTTCTCCCATTTCACTCTGTTCCAGACGCACTGGCCTTGCTGCTATTCATAGAATACAGCAGACATGTCCCCATCTCAGAGCTATGCACTCACTATTTTATTCTGTGATGCTTTTCCCACTAACATCTGCCAAATAACTTCCCTCACCTCCTTTAGGACATTCCTGACCATCTCATTCCCCTCAAACAATCTGTTCATCTTTCTTGCTTTATTTTCCTCCATAGAACACATACCATATAACATAAATATTCTTATTTATTTTATAATCTGAAGCCTTCAGATTATAAACTAAGATTTTTGTTATTATTGTTTCCCCTTCTGTACCTCTTTCATCCAGAAGAGTGTGTGGTACAAAGTAAATAATCAAGAAATACTCTTGAATGACTTAATGAATTTGCTATTAAGTATTAGGTTGGTGCAAAAGTAATTGTGGTTTCTGCAATTATTTTTAATGTTTTAAACTGCAATTACTTTTGCACCAATCTAGTATGTAAATAATGTACATCCAAGATTATTTATTTAAACTCTTAACATTATATAAAGTTCAACCAAGTTTCTACACTTCATAATAAATATACTGATGTGAATAGATTCATACTATAGCAATCTAAACTAGCTCAATATATGATAAATAAAAGATTCACTCAAGTATTAATAAAAATAACTTGAGAATAGGATATTTTTTTCAAAATTTAACACTAGTAGATTAAATGAAAATGTAAAACATTGAATAAAAATTCATTTATGGACTGGAAAGAATGAATTTTATAAATATGACAATACTTTCCAAATTAATTTATAAGTTTAATACACAACCAAAACCCCACTGATTTTTTTTTTTCTTCAAAAAACTCACACAAATAAGAATAACACAGAAACAGTCATAGGAACTACAAAGAAATTATTTGAGGTGCTGTGAGGGCATTTAATATAGGAAACTGCTTTAGCAAGGGAAGTCAGGAAAAGTATTCCTGAAAACTGGATGATTCAACTTAAATTTGGAGAAAGATTAAAAGTCAACAATACTAAAGATTAAGAGGCAAACGTGTTTGGGGATGGAGGCTGATTTCTAGTGAGATGAATTTGCAGGGATGTTTAATGACATAGGAAAATGTTTGTTACTAAGAAAAGCACAAAAGAACCTGTATAAATTCCTAGTGATGTTGACAGGTAAAAAGAAAAACACTAAAACGTCAACAGAGGTTGTATCACAGTGATAGGATTGAGAGTGATGCTTCTTCCTTTTTCATCATGTCTGTACTTCTCAAATATAACTCAATGATCATGTTCTATTTTTACATCAAAAGTGTTGCAAAATAGAAAGATTTTTGGTCAAGTCCTTCAAATACATTCTTTGTGTTCATAGGTATGAGATAAAAACTAACACTGAGACAAGCTCATTCCTTTGGTGTATCTGGAGCATCCATTAGTTTGTTAACCTATCAAATAACCAACTTATTTTTTTGTGTGTTTGTTTTTTTTCTTTCACTCCACGTCAGGCTTTGGCACATGATTAATGTGTCTGTAGGAAGGTGCGTTAGTGGCCTTTGGCATTCTATTGCTAAAGGTGAACTCAGCAAAATCCAGCACGACACATTTGGCAATCCTATAAAAATACAATATAAACTGCTAACTTGCCAGTTGCATATAGTGGAGAGGAAAGTGTAACTGTATTCAACTCACGTACCTAGGTAATCACAGAATAGTTTATATCATTGCAGGTGCAGAAACCTGCCAACGTTTCAGCCATCTGGGCTTCCTCAGGGCAGTATACAAGTAAAATATGTGAATGAAATATGTGAGTTGAATACGGTTTTATTCATTTTTTCCCTGTTATGGGCTCTAACAAAACTGCTTTATATATTTGGAGAAAGTAATTTTGTAATGATAGTTTACTTTAGAAAGCCATCACCTTTTACTAATTTAAGCCCATTAGTATTCTCACTAAATTGCTTATGTCTGAATGATAATGGATATTCAGATGGCATTTTATAACAAGAAAATTGTGGTAAATGTAATATCATTGAATAAACAAAGGTTATAATCTCTGAGGGGTTAATGAAAAATCTATCTTTTAACATATTTCACCAATTGCAATATCATGACAAAGAGATTCTATTCATTAGCAGTTAAGCATATGCTATCACAGCTTATCAGAACAGTTCACTTTTAGAAAAATACACGAGATCCCCTCCTTACTAAAGTCAGAGGTATTATAAGCCGCCAGATGAAAATTTTTCAACTGAAATGGTTATTTTCCATCAATGAATTCTTTCCCTTGCTAACACAAAGCTAAGGAAAATGATTAGGACTAAAAGTTAATGGCAGAATCGATAAACAAGCTTATTATTCTTTCCACATCATAACTTACTATCCTTCTGCACACCGTGCAATCAGAAGAGTACATGGCACACAATAATAAAGAAATAGTTTTGAATGAATGAATGAATTAGCTATTAACTTTGTAAATAGCATCTCGAAGTGTAATATTGACATTTTAAAAATTATTTAGAGTTCAACAAAATTTCTATACTTTCTAATAGATATACAGATGGCAATAGGATCACAACATAAATGATCCAAACCCGCTCAAGATAGAATCGATAAATATTAATAAAAATAACACTTAGGGATAGGATATGTTTTCAAAATTTAATACATGACTGGGTTAAATGGAAAGAAAATTGAATGAAAAAATAATTTATAGAATGGAAAGAATGACTATTATAAATAATGACTATACTTTCCTAATGAATTTATAAGTTTAATACAAAACCTAAAATAAGGGAACTCAAATTAGACTTTTTTGTTTTGTTTTGGTTTTGCTAATAGTGCAAATGCCAGTAAACAAAGGCGTTTATTATCCTTTAATCTGCATAACTGATGGTGGTAAGAATTAAATTTAATTGAATTTACAATGTTTTAATAATAAAGGAAAGGATAGTGCCAGGAGCTCCTCCCAAAAGTCGCAGATGTCAAAATGCTCTTGAGCTCTAAGGTTATGGGACTATTGTCATAAGACCTGATTGAATCTTTTGCAGCACCAGTATAAAGTTTCTGTCCCTTTAAATTAACTAAGTACATCTACACAAAGGAGCCTGGGATTTATACAAGGAAAAAATAATAATTTATAGCAGGCACTGAGTACTTTGCTGCAAATATTCTCCAAAATTTCCCTGCTTTAATCCTAGATTCCTTGGAGGTTTTCAACCCAACTTTGGCTAGCGTCTTGACTCTCAGGCATCTGGCCCCTTGGCTAATTTATTTTACCCGATCTCTGACCTCAGTGTCCTTCAGAAAACCTCTTACATGGTCTCTCCCAGGGCACTGCCCTTGCCCATCTCACCTGAACACAAAAGGAGGGGAAATAGTTTTACTTAATTTTTCATGCATTGACTCTTCATTGTTCCTAAATGTGTTTTATAGACAATCTTTTATGTTTTATTATATTAGTGAAGATTTAAAAAAAAAAAAAATGAGGTAACTCTTCATTTTGGATTACAGATCTCCAAGAGTTAATTAAGTTGAGCTTTTTAAAAATTTATTATTCACTACCAAAACCTAAATCAACATCTCAAGTTTTGCATTTTGCCATTTCCAAACAGTTCATGATTAAGCACAATGTGTTAATGCCTCTAATCCTTCATTATATTTCTGATGGTAATTTAATGATATAGACTACAGAAGAAGAGAAAATCTTAAATATTCTATGATGTCCCTTAAGAAACAATGGGTAAGATATTGATTGAGGTACTCTATTACTATAGGGAAAGTGTTCCATCATCTTAGGTTAAATACGTCGTGCTTACAGCAGGTTTAGAGAAACTGGTCAAAATCCAGTAAACACTTTATGAAAGAGCAGAGTAGTTAATTAAATAGGTGCTAATATTTTCCTTTATAGTAATTATAGAATATGTGGTTTATCTACTGTATACTTGGAGATAAAATAGATTACCACAGATTTCTGAAATGAATAAACCTAAATATTGACGCAACTGTGGCCTAAAAATTTATATTGAAAAAGAAAGATTCTGTTTGTATAATGCTCACTGAAGTGCAACTACACAAGCTTTATATTTTCTCACTACCAGTGACCACTAGACTATAGCAAAGAGCAAGATATTACCATCACAATAAGTAAAATGTTTCAATTCTAAGAATTATGAGAGAGAAACAAGGAATTAAAGAGTAAGTATAAACTAATGTAATGTGCTGCATTGATCTCTCTCTTCATCAACACTTAAGTAGTGTATAATTGCTTAAGATTAAAACTCTTCTTAAAGATAAAAATAAAAACAAATCCTTCAAGATTTTACTGAAAGAAAAAAATGTCAAAATTTGCCAGTTCTCTCTTGAATAAATCCCTTATGTTGTCAAAAAGAGGTTAGAAGTCTACGTATCAACACATCACAACCCTCTGGAATTTAATATAAAAATTTCAATTAACAAGGAAAGAGCAACATAATCAGCATGTAAGGGAAAGTGTATATTATATTTGTCAGTCTCCTCTAAAGGACAGTGCAAGTGTCTTCAAGACTTAGTTTAAGGGGCACTTTGGGCTGAGGAAAGAGACCCAAGGGCAAGCTTGAGCGGCAGTAGGTGGTAATTTTCCTCTGTTCTAGGGACGGTCTTCCCTGCACATTGCAGACTCTTTTATTCATTGGGAAGCAAGTTGATTGGGGTGGGAAGGTAATTAATGGGACAAAACTATGTAGTTTTAGGTAGTGGAGGATGTGGTAGAGGGAGAGAAAACTGGAAATCGGGGAATAAAAACACCTGGTAGCATGGAAGGGAAGGGAATTTGATGGAGTCTGATAAAAAGCTTCCAGTGAGTATAAGATGTAAAATTTTCCTTCTTACTACAAAACACGTGGTAAAGTCTACATAGTGTAGTGGTAAAGTAGACTATTCTGGGCCAATGTGGAGAGTTACTAAGATGAATCCATATTGTGAAGCGGACAAAAAGCAAGGACTATAGGTGCATACTTGAGGTAGAGATGTGATATACATATATATTATTGATTGTATAAGCACTTTCAGAGTGATTGTGGAATCTGGAATCTGGAAGGAAATTCTAATTATCTACTTCTAGAATGACTAGGGTTAAACAGGTGAAGGTTTTCTGCAGAGGTTTTTAAAAGTTTATCCATATTACAACATCATGTCCTCCTCTATCCTAGAACTTTGCCGTTCTACAGTTAACTGATCATTGTGCATCTTTCTCCTTCATTGGGTTGTAAGGATTTTAATGGTCATTGGCTCAACATAGCATCACTACAGAGCTTAGACTGATGTATTTGACATTTATGCATTTAAACTTTTGCTAAATATAAAGGAGGAGTTTGGCTCATGGAGAAGTTAGTCCTTGAGCAATAATCTAGAAAAGTCTATTCTGTTGTTTAGTTTTGTAAAACTGGAATTTCAAGCATTACATTATTTTGATACCAATAGTATTATCTATTATTTTATTGTTTCCTTCTTCTTAAGTTTCTTATTAAAGAAATCTATTAGACAAATTATTGTATATTTTCTCTTAAATAATTGTATATGTATTATTTGTTTCAATCTCACTACATAGTCTCTAATTTTTGTTGCATTGAAGAAATGTTTCATATTTCTCTAAGTAATGCTTGTTTTTTTCTTATCTCTGGGTGCATTACATATTTACAAGAGGTATGAAAGGAAAGTAGCCATGCATGTTGAGGCTATTTTAGTCAAGTCATTCTAACAATTTCATAAACCACAAGGTTAAGAGAATTATCTAGCTTATGTTTTATAATTTAACAGTATAGGCTTTGATATATTTTTTGACTTGTTTTTAATTTTGGATTTTGTATTTTAAAAAATTAAAAAAATGGAAATAATTTAAGACAAATAAATATCCTATTTGTCATTATTACGTCTTATTTTTTCTATCTTGCTCTATTTTTCGTTTGTTTGTTTTTGTTCCCCTTGGCCTCCAATGCCTCTTTTAATACCTATACAATTGATTATGTGGAAAATGTAAATTCCTTCCTGCCTATGACGCTTAATTGCTCTTTTCAGCTGCCCAGTCATCCAGAACTTCCACTTATGGTTTTAATTACTGCTAATGTTCTAATGACAATGCTGGCAGAGGAAGACTTTTTTTTTTTTAAGAAAGATTATTTAAAATTAAAATCACTGGCTCAGCTGTGATTTTAAAAGAATTCTTACCTACATCCAGGAATTTTGTTAAAATTTAAGGTTGAAAGGGAATCATTATTGGCAGTTCGTATTCATTAATTTGCTCAGCAAAAATGTATTGATTGACTGCTGTGTGCCATGTGCTGGAGCAGCTAGGAAAGAGCTTGGGGAGGGGGCAGGATCATCTATAAACAAAGCATTCTAATGCAAAGTGTTTAGTATTCAAATTAGGTACAAAGCATAATGGTAATTAGGCCCTTTTCGCTGAAAATAAAGTCCCAAAATACAGTTATAGACACAGAAGTTATTACAAGGCTCTTCTTTGTCTTTGTCTTTATGCCTTAACCCATTTCTAGATGTAGATTTTCTTTACTTTTCTATATCCTCGTTCTATCCCTATGTGTCGATATAATTTTTCTCTCCATATTTCCTACAAAATATGAAAAAAAAGTAATTTAGATAACCTTTTTGCAGACAGCTTCTGGAATTGTTCAATTAAACCAGTGTATCTCACTTGAATGTCCATGAATCAATGAGTATTTATTTAATGTCCATTAGTGTGTTACACATAGTAATGGATCTGGAAGAAGATTAAGACAAGATCTCTGTCTGCAACCAGCTATCGGTTTTTTGGGGAGAGAACAAACAAATATACATGTCTTATTGAAATCTCTAATCCACTTATCTATCCATTCATTAATTCACGTATGCAACAAACATTTATTGAGTGTCTATTATGTATTGGAGCTGTAATAGGCACAATATTTTATTTCAAAAAAAAAAAAAAAAAAAACAGGTTAGAGGAACCAACATGTAAATAGTACATTTAAAAAAGAAACAAATGCAGTAGACATTTAGCACACTCTGGACAGAGAAAATAGATCTCTAATTCATTACAGGAAATGAGAAAAATTACAAGTGGAGGAAAAGACCAGTTATTTTGAAGGCTATTGCACTAATGCAGATGAGCTCCAGTTCCTTAGAATCATTCTTGATATGACATTTCCATGAAGATATATTACAAGAATCTCAAACTTCAGCAATGTAAATAAACCACATACTTATTAAACCTACATTCCACCCTGGCATGCATTTGTTCTCCTTTATTCTTTACCAAGAATGTATCTCACCAAGTAGCACCCCATCTACCTAAATTGTTCAATCTAGAAATCTTTGATTTCTCATTTTTTGTCTCCTACATTCATCAAGTTTTATAGATTTTATAAATTCTTTTTCCAAAATCTTTTGATTCTATCCAGTTTTCATTATCCCTTCTGCCACCCCCATGTTCCAAATTTAGCTATTTCTTATTTCTTTGATGTATTGAATGTGATTTCTTGAGAAAGCCTTACCCTTACTAAATTCTCTCTTAGTCTAAATTAGTTTTTCGTGTTATTGTTTTTCATAGCACCTAGTCCTTCCTTTGTTAAGATAACACCTCTCACAATTTATATTTTATTTGGGAGAGTTGCTGGTGAAATTTTGTTGTTTGTCTCTGTCACTGGACTATAAATTAAAAACATGTTGAAAGGAGATAACACTACTGTTTTGTCTATAATCATGTACTCACTTTCAAAAAGCCAGTTCATAACAGCACTCAATAAATATATTTTCAGTGATCAAATTACTGTCAATGTTTAAAATTAAATCAAAAATGCAATCTTTTCACTCCCATAGTAACTCAGAGAG
Source organism: Rhinolophus sinicus (assembly GCF_057876585.1). Classification (NCBI taxonomy): domain Eukaryota; kingdom Metazoa; phylum Chordata; class Mammalia; order Chiroptera; family Rhinolophidae; genus Rhinolophus; species Rhinolophus sinicus. Next base: position 88,588,686 of record NC_142517.1, read on the forward strand.
AGCAAGTGCCAGATAGGCAAAGTAGGCTTTGGAGGTTTTAAAGAAAGTTAAACTAATCTGAAAAAATGTTCTAGGAAGATTAACCTAATCCTGATAGATAAATAAATAAATAAAGGCACATACCCTGAAGTGCAGAGACCAGCTTTGAAGCGATAGTAGAAATAATTAGCAGTAATAGGATGACACTGAATATGAACATACCGGTTTGGTTGCAGGAAGCATATGCTTTACTGATAGGAACTGAATAATTTTAAAACTCTAAGTCTTTTAGAATCATTTGTTTTGTTTTATTTTTACTTTTTTAACTGGCTAAATAGCTCACATTAGACACAGTTCATGCTAATTATAACATCATTGTAAGCAAATGTGGATTTATGCAAATCAGATAGCTGGTTTTGGAGTTCCATAGTCAGAGGCACATACACTTAATTTTTAATATTATTTTTGTCAAGTCTGAATATCTTTGTACATATTACTAATTTGTACCTAATTTCTGATATCTAACTTAAAATTTGCATTTTTCTCTCTGATAAAATGTTTGATAGCAGGATGCTGATTTCAGGAAATTTATATTAAGCTGTGTTTACAGTGGGAATTAAATTTATGAAAAATAATAAAGTATCTAGAATAATAGAAGTATTTTTTTCTAGATTTTACAAAGTGATACACTTGGTCATGAAAACTATTCTGGTTCCTACGAGGAGACATGAATTATTTTTCCACCTGAGGACACGGTAAGTGGCTGAACTTTCACCCTTGTTTGTAAAATTATTTTACATGAAAAGACAAAGAGGAGAACAACTGTGAGCAATTTAGGAAAGATCACTCCAACAGAGAAGTCACAGCTGGAAGGAATCTTCACCTTCCTATGCTTATTTCAATTAATCATAAGAAACAATTGCAAAATGTCACAACTGTCCTCTAGACTCTAAATTTACACATGAAATAAACAGCTCATTCAATTATGAATTTTCTTGCACAAAATAATCTAAAGTATAATTTTATTTTAAACAGACACAATCAAAATATTTTAGTACGTTCTATAAAATATTGGCCATAAAATTATTTAAAAGTTTACAAGGGAGCAAGGATTTTGAGGGTTATATTAGAAGTACCATTATATCCGAGTTTTTGTGCAAGAGGGGCTTACTTCTGACTGGATTAAATTAGAAGACCCTTCCCCCAGAGGATTTTGAATGAGCCTCTCTTTGCTGAAATATGTTAGAGGCCTCAGCTTCCAGTGAAAGATCACCATGGCTCCAATTAACAAGACAGAGGGACCATACTCCATTCCTAATGTTACAGAGTAGGCAGTATAGTGGGTGCTTCTTATGTATTGGTTGAACAATTAAGTAAATCAATTAATGTAGACTTTTTAAATTAAGCATTTAGAAATAGAAATTAAAATGCAAGTCGGAAAAAATTCCACAGCCATATACATGTATATATGTATATGTATATTTATATACTGACATGGATATCAATATCAATATATAAACACACATATGTATTTACTAAAAGTGTAGTTATATCTCTGTTAGTAAAAACTCTCTACTCTTATGACTGTTTGTGTTCCCAAGTTTGACAACTGATATAAAATAATATAGGAGTAATAATAAAATATCAGAATTTAAATGCCTTTGTTTTCTTCCTCTGATCCTCTCATACAGTAAGGATGGCCTATGATTTTCTTTTTTCAATTGGAATCTGTCTTTCCAGTGACAGAGGCAGGACCTGGTATTGTCCAGGCAGCCCTACCCCCATCTCACCTAGGACCTGACTCTATAGACCAAAGAGTTCAGTTTGAGTCCAGGGCCATCATTAAAGCCTAACTCCAAGAGAGAGCCAAATCTCAGAGCCATCATCAACAAAGCATCCCTGAAGAGACTTGAATGTCCCAAACAAATTTCTGACCATAATTTAAAAGTTATTTTGTTCTTTAAAATGTGCTTTACTATCTCTCATTATGTATAATACACATACATATGTCCGTATGTTATAAATATATTAATATCAGTAATGATTAGGAAATAAGCCTCTCAGCATTAAAGGTATACATCTTAGATTGGTTTTTCAACTATGGTTAATACACACACACATAAAATACATGGAAAACAAACACTAATTTTAATCATTGGTGAACTGAACATTTACTAGAGAAATTCTTTCACTTGTTTTGTTCCAAGTATGACTGAACAGAAAATTGCACTTGTTTTGAATTCAGTCCTCTCATTTTTTCCCTGCTCTTCATTTTAGGAGTTTTTATTGTGACTATTTCAATCCCCTTAAAGCTAGAGCAACAGACATGCCTTTTATATTTGTTCACGGCTTTTATTCTATTTTAAAAATGTGTTTCTATTTATTTCATAAGAGTTAAAAAAGGAAACAACTAAAATTTGCCAAAGGACACTAAAACATAGACAGAGAACTCTAAATTTACCCTATAAGCTACAATCTGCTCTTCAGGAAAACAAATTCAGTGATCATTTGTAACTGGCTATTACACTATTATATGGAGACTCAGAAGTCCCTGAAACCTGTATTTTCTCATATGTTCCTCTCCAGCACTCTATGAGGAAGACATTATTAATATTTTTACCTACTTTAAAGAGATAATAATGTGATAACATAGCACAGTGTCAGATTGTTGCTGGACTTATGGTGTTCACTTCTTTAGGTATATAACTGTTGAATAACTATTGTGTATACCTGAAACTAATATAATGTTGCATGTTAGCTATATTTTAATAAAAATCTTAAAAAAGTAAGTAAAGGCCATGAGCGTTTCCAAAACCATTATGATACTAAATATTTCATCACAGTTGTATGGTTTCCTTTTCCTATTTTCTCTGCAAATATACATAGGAACTACTAGTACGAGTACATATGTATAATTACAACTGCCCCCAAAATTGTTCTCACAGATAGTATCTGTGACTGGTGATTATACGAATGCATGGCCACAGTTATATTTCTTTTTTTAAATATTTTTAATCTGTCTGATATTTAACATACAGAAATCAATGCTAAATAATTTTTATATACAGCCTCTACTCTAATAATTTCTGAATCTGATATATAAGGAATTAATCTATAATCATCTGTGAGTCATAATCCTGCCTCCTGAAAGAAGTTAACAGTCAGGGCAAAGTCATGACAACTGAAGGGAGACATTGGGATCAGTTCAATAAACAGAAGAAAGGTTGAATTAAAACATATGTGACATCCTCTCTTTATGTTCAGTTCCTCAGTGGGGTGTGCAGTGAAGGGCTTCCCTGCCTCCTAATCTGGCCAAGAAGATATGTGACGGTCCGAGCCTTTAAAAGAGCTTTCTGAAAGACATTTAATTTTGAGATGAATTCAAGTGACCATGAACAGGAATTTATTTGACCCGAGAAGATAGATCTCATTGATCCAAGTCTAGTTTTCACCACAAGCTTTGACAAAAAAAAATAGCAGGTGTCCCGGTCTGAAAGAGGGTTGGGGGAAGCAGGCAAATACAGCTTGCATTCAACCAGAACAGTTTCTTCTCTCTATCACTTCAGCTGTTGTTCCTCGTCTCCAGAGGCTGCCAGCCACTATCACTGGGGAAGTCACAAGGGATCTATTCTATTCAATCCTCTTCTGGGGATAGGTCATTACACCAGCAGTGTGGGACTTCCCAGAACAGATTTTCCTTCTAGTTCTAATTTGTTTTTCTCTGGAGCAATATGCAGAGGCACTAATCATGATGGTTCATCGTGAATGTTTTCTTGGTAAACTTTTTTTAACCTCTGCAGCAGCTGCAAAATTGGAAAATATATCCATCAAAGCAATTAAATTAAAAAAAAACATGCAAAAGGCATAACATACCAGTAATGTATATGATAGAAGGATTTATTATAGAAGATAAACATGCATTAACATTAGTTACAAGACAAAAATGTGATTTTACAAACTACATGCCTTGAAAATTTTCTAACAGTATTATAAGTACTTTTTAATAAAGGCATATCAATGAAATTAGAGAGACTAGAGTCATTTTAAGGTCAATCATATGAGGATGTGACAGATTCTCTGATTCTCTGCCTAAATATGAAACAAGGGTATATTTTATATAAAGCTATCTCTACTGCTTTATAGTATATTTATTGATATATATTTATTAACAAAGTTTTAATCTAAACAAATGTCATGTTATTCTGAACCACAAATATGTAACATGTACTAGAGACATTAGATGTATCTTTCCCCCTCCCCCAACATACTTCCCACATGGACTGATTGGATAGAATTATAACCTAAGTAAGAAAGTACTAACCTTACAAATTTTAGCTAAAAGCAGTATTTTAGGACTAGCTGAAGACAGTATGAACTGCCTTTCGAGGCACACAGTTTTTTCTAACAAGAACAGTCAAAGTTAGAATAAGCATTTGGAAGACTGATATGGAAATGAAGGAAACATCAAACAGATGGTAGTTCTAGGTAAACTTTAAGCTCTTTTAAATGCCAGGGTTCATATTTTTTAAGTAAGGTACACTAAATTTATATGACATTAGACTTGTAACCCCTTCTCTGCAACCTCTTCTGCTACACTTTCCCCCACCCTCATATATAATTCTAGACCAGCATTGGAAAGTGCATTTAAGTATGTTTCGAATGGATACCATTACTTGTAATGTTCAATTTTTGTTTTGCAACTGCCAATATTCTCTCTGACGGGTTTCATGTTATCAAGTGAGTATAACATTATATTTAATTTGATCAACTATTTAATTGTGCATTTACTTTTTATGTCATTGATTCCACTATTTTTGTAATATTATTACATTAATTATTACAATATTGATAGCAATATGAAATATTGCAAACCAACTTAGAATCATTGATATTTGAATGGTTGTCATACAGTAATAATATACACTGCAGGCACAGTTTGCTTTTTCTTTTTTTTTTTTTTTACACTTTGCTTTTTTATCTATTAATTTTTTGGGGGTGTTGGAAGTAATTAAAAGTTTTAAATTCCCACAGATGTCTCAGTTCATAGTTGAATTCACATAAGTAAATATCAAAGGGTTAACAATATACAGTTGACCCTTGAACAATGTGAGGGCTAGAGCACAGCTGAAAATCCATGTATAACTTTTCACTTCTCAAAAGCTTAACTACTAATGGCCTAATGTTGACTCAAAGCCTTACCAATAACATAAACTGTTGATTAACACATGTTTTGCATAGTATATGTAGTATATATTGTATTCTTACAATAAAGTAAGGTAGAGAAAAGAAATGTGAAGAAAGAGATAAGGGAAAATACATTTACAGTATTTATTTAAAAAAATCTGTGTGTTAGTGGACCTGCATAGTTCAAACCTGTGTTGTTCAAGGGTCAACTGGGATATTAATATATAATGTATTATTATAATGTTATGCATATTACTAAAAAAGTAAATATATCCAGCATGTTAAAAATTATAACTCATTATTATATAGTTACGGAAAGAAGTTTGGGTGTTATTTTATCATAAGGGATATGTAAATCACAGTTTGGTTTGACAAGGCAAAATACACAACACATTTATGAAAAGAGAATACAATTATTTTGCGTCATCTAATCAACTACATAAAGGGCTGATCAGTTTTTCAAACTAAATTGACAGGCCAGTGATAATGCTAGGTGTTTTTAATAAGTGATTTAGCACTTTTAAAACTTGAAAATCAAGTTATAGTATTTTTTTAAATAATCAGAAGCAACTATAAATATGTAAGTACATGGGAATATTCCTGATTCAAATAAAAGGCTACCAGTTACCACAATGCTACATTGTAAGTCTCAGGGGAGGGCTTCTGTGGAACATCAAGTTGTAAGTCATGGATGGATCCTCATAGAAACAAAGAAAGTGGGTGTTATTATTATTATATTTTTTTTAGTGGAAGAGAAAACAGAAACAAGTCTCAAAAACTAATTAAACTTGCTGCAACAGAAATGAAAGCATTTTGATGCAACTTATTAAAGGGAAAATGCTGTGAAATTAACAGTAATCAAAAGCTAATTAAGGTTGATGCAATAGGAACAGTCAAAGAATGCGTGATAACATTTATTGAACCAAAGAAACATGGCTGTCAAAAAAGGACACATGTGGAATAAATTTCAAGTAATTACAGAAAAAGCCTACAATATAGAATGCAGTATGCATGCATTGAACTCCATACATAGGTGGCAGAATAGCGGGTATAAAGAAATAGTCCCAATGTTAAATCAGAAAAAAGGGCAATGAATAACTAATAATCACATGTTCTTATAGTTTATTATTTATCATTAGTCCCTTCTCATAAGACCTAAGTATAGAGGAGAAACTACATCTATAGCCCATTAGAATAATTATTATAAGTATAACGAAAGGAACAAGGATATATAAAAATAGCAATTTCCATATAATGCAGACTAGTCATCTTTAACTGAATAGAGAGGAAATGGTACTATTTCAAGAACTAAAAAGAGACTTGAGGCAGCCAGTCCGCTAAAATAAATAAATAAATAAATAAATAAACAAAAGCAGATTTCTTTTCTTTTTCTTTTCTTTTTTTTAAATCCTTCCAGGCGCTATGCTACACAATGAGTCGTAGTCTCCAGGTGAGCAGCAAAGCTAATTAGGGTACTACAATCTTGGCTGTTAAATTTGCTTCAGGAAAGCACAGCTGCGAGGAGTAGGCATGTAGCACTAGACCATGGCTCTTCAACTTTCATGTTCAAGAGAGCAGCTTGGTAAAATGCATGTTCTGGGGCCTGCCTCCAGACATTTTGATTCAGTAGGTCAGGGTAAGTCCAAGGCATCTGAAATTTTAACAAGCAACCCCAACTGGATTTGCTGGAAGGGCCTTTCTATTACATTTTGAGCTGTAGTTTATAAATCCCTCGAAGACAAACACTGTTTATTTACCTTTGTACCACCATCCAAGTCACCTTACTCACCTTCATAACCCTGTCCCCATTCTATTATTGTAACTAGGAAAAGATCATTTGTTTACATCTATGACTGGTGTTTTAGATATTGTAGAAATATAAAAATATTGCTCAGAGCCAATACGAAGTAATTTAGTTAAATACCTGGTGATTTTTAGTCTTGGCTGCACATCAGACTCACCAGGGGGAATCTTTACAACACTACGGCTGGAACCAGGATCCAAACCCATTGCATCAGATCTCAAGGGGTAGGCCCTGGACATCTGTATATTTTTTAAAATCTCCCCCAGGTGATACAGAGGCACAGCTAAAATTGAGAATCAGTGGCAGTAGGGTAGTTAGATCAATTTATCAACTATAAAAAATCTCTAATAAGAAAATTTGAAATTTCTGATACACTTAATTTCATCACTCTAGGCTCTGGTTAACCTCTGGTTTCCCCTCCTCTATGCTATGCTATAATGGCAAGGCTTTGACTTATATTTTTTTCCAGTTTTTAATCAATTAGTATTTTAAATTCCTTGGTTAATTTCTCTCTTCTCTGAAAAGATTTAGTTTCTCTGTGGAGTCTAATTAGCATATCTGTCTTCATAATGGTCGCCCTTTTCTGGGGTCAGATACCTTATCCACTAGGCCACGTGGGGTTGCCCTATTCTTCACACAGGCTCAGTTCTCAATGACCCTAACTATATTTTGTGAGCACTCACCCCAACCCAACCATAATTTAGCAGTTTGGGGTACAGTGTTTTGGTGACTGAACACAATGGAATCATACCTCATTCCTTGGATCTTTTTCATAAAGCAAAAATGGAAAACAAAATGTCCCTTAGAAGCCAAATGGTGTAAGCATCAAAAGTTGTGGATTTTTTTTTTTATATATATATTCAACATGCCAGTCACTATTTGGAGAGCATGAAAGCAATAAGCAGAAAAATTAATGATATAAGAAAGAAGGAGCAAATTGAATTTAAGTCCAAGATTGCAATTGATTCTGAGACTGAATTTCATCCCAAACCTTCTCGCAGTTGAATTACCAGTACAGTTCTGTTTTGTGAATCTGTATCTACTTGGGTTTCCATTGCTCGTCCTCAAACCTGTCTGGTCTAAGAGATCTCCCTCTAATTCAGCATCCCATGACCACAATGCTCTCCTCTAAAGGTCTTCCAAAGGAAGATCACACAGCATCCCTGGATTCTGCTCCACCTCTCACCACTCCCAATTCTGTATGGCTCTTTGGGATGAATAACACATTCATTTGACCACCTGGCTTTTCAGAGGTAACATTCTCTTATTGTAAAAGCTTTAATTTAAAAAAAAAAAAAAAAAAAAAGGAGAGAGAGAGAGAAAAGAAAAGAAAGAAAAAATATATTATCAAGTTAATAAAGCCAGAATACCTCAAGTAAAATTTTTGTAGAAAAAACTTGTTAGAATTATTTTGGAGTACTTAATATGTGCTAGGAAGTAGTCTATACACTTTCTACACTTTCAATTTACAAACTCACTTAATCTTTACAATTCAAACTGTGTTGCACAGGGCCCTGTGCTAAGAAGAAGTCCATACTTGGCTTAAACCTTTGCTGTCAATTGTTTGGCCTAATGCTCTGCTATTGCCAACTTGAAATAGGTCATGAATCTGGAACAAGGGGTCATCCATTTTTTTTTTTTTTTCAACTGAGAACCACAAATTAAATAGCTAGTCTTCATCCATGAGGTAATTTTGATTTCTGTCTCTATTTAAAGATGCAGAAACTTCAAATCCCTTCTTTAAATTCACATTTCTATATTGAGTGCTGTAACGATATTCCCACACTGGCCATTCAGCTCCATAGACTAGAGAACAGCCACTATTAAATAAAGGGTTAGCCATGTGAAATTTGAATTGAATATGTAGACAAGGTAATGATAAAATAAAGTCACACACAAAAAAAGATTTGAAGCTTATCTAAATAATCAAACATTTCACTAGATTTATGTATGTCAATAACAACACCCCAGTGAATTGGTTTTGGTATACCTTATACCACTAAGATACATCTTGTAAAGGCTACCGAGGAAGAAACTATATGAATAATTAGCTATCATGAAGATGACTTACTTCAAACTTTTATCACAATATCTTTGCTAAATAATTTCCGAACATCACTTAAGACAGGATGCCAGAGCACATTTTGATTAAAATGGTTACTTTCCAGTAGAGTCTAATTTCAGAAGTTATGTGTTATGATAAAACTATACCCTAAGATAATGTGCCTGCAGAATTACAACAGAGTAGAGCACTTTTGAGTTAAAACAGTGCATTGTTAGTCAAAGTTCACTTAGGTATTTTTAAGGAAATCTTTTGGTTCTAATCCAGGATTCTCATGTGTATAGAACCTCAAAAATGATTGCAGAAACACACCAGTCAGCTCCAAAAAATGATGATAAGACATAACTGACGCACACTTGGCAAAACACAAACAAAAACAAAATACACTATGTACAAAAGTGTCTTTTCTTCCTGTGCTCCCTTTGTTCCACCCCAATTCTGACACTTCAAACCCACCATGATGAATTATTCTTCCTTAAGGTTGTGGGATTTCTCTGCATCTGAGTTTCTTTTCTTAACGGAATTCTAGGCAAAGGGAGAAAGACTATTGTAAATGTCTAGATGAGCTTCTATTTCAGAAAAAGGAAAATATTACATAATTCAGTTAAATGGTTAGCATGCTTACTTTTCCTTTATTTTACGGCATTGGTTCACTCCTTTGAACGAAGCAGGGAGTTCCAAATTTAACTCAATAAACATAAAATCTCATAACGTAGTTAGGTATGCTAATTTTAACTTGTGCTCGGAGCCTGAGGAATAAGCTAAAATCAGTATGATTTGGATTTATATCTTGTCATATCTCAGGCCATAACACTGTTCCTTACAAGCCAACCCAGAGAGTAGTAGGGTGTTACTGTTTGCTTTTGTTGTTGTTATTCAATTCACTGAATTGTTCCATAGAGAAACCAAGACCTTCATTTTTCAAACTGAGGGAGATAACAGTCTCTCCAATGAAAACCATAATCAGCAATTCAGTTTCTTTCTCAAATGTTAATTACGAGTCACCTGAAATGAGCTTACCTATGACTTGAACTAAACTTGCTCCCTTGCTTTAGCTGACCAGCCACCAACGTGACTACATCAATACCACACTGCTCATATCCAGATCTTTAAAGATATATAACTTTGGAGTCAATAGATTGATACTTAGTTTCATGTAAAAGGAAAGATAGCTTTAAAATGTCTTTTCAGTTTTAGTCATGCAGGAGAGACTTCGTCTTTGAAGTTTCCTGGGCCATCTTCTTCTGTGCACAACATAAATTACTCCAATTCAGTTTCTATTATTCTCTATTCCAGGCCCATTAAATCTTTCCAAGTAGATATTCTTTATGTCACACACGAAATTCAAGGCCCTTTTTATCATACAGTTAAGGTGTGACACATACTGCTCTCAAACACGAAGGGTAATTTCCATATTTTAAAGCAACAAATTATTCCTGACCTCCACCATTGACTCTTGAAGATGAAACCTGATCTTTTAGACCTTGATCAGTTTGCCTCTAAAAATGTCTAATTATTGTTAGCAGTCAGCAGAAGGTAGAGAGAATCAGAACCTAAAGCCATATGTGACTACAATATTTTTTTTTCCAGTGGGATAAATTATTCAATTATTATCTAGACGAGTAGCAAATGGTCATTTTTACCATCGTGCCTCTTGGGGTTTTTCCTTTGACTATTTCCAGCTCACTACCCTATGAGAAAATGCACCTCACTAGTAAGTTACTACACTCTTTAAGGGAGTTTCCCTTGTTCCCTGAAAGCTCTTTAAAAGCGATGAAAAAAGGATAGACGCTATCAATGTGCTTTAGTCCCTTCATTACAAGTGAAAAACATCATTTTTAATCTATTGGGCATCTCAAAACTAAAACTCTTTTTCAAAACTGACAATTGGTAGGCAATTATGACATGTAAACTGTCAGCCTATATGAGACTGATAGGACAATATTTTCTTCATTGAGGGTTTTTAAACATAGTGTTTTCTAGTCAGGACTTAACTAGAAATACAAAGATTTTCAGTAGAAATAAAGACCCCATTAAAGGGAAAATTCACAAGAAAGAATATGATATAGTAGAATCAGTCTAAACTGTGTCTTCCTTTTTTAAGCAAGGGATATCTATCTATCTATCTATCTATCTATCTATCTATCTATCTATCTATCTATCTATCTATCTATCTATCGTATATATTTCTCTTGCCCTAAAACCTACAAACAAGGTTTTAAATAGCACGCTTATTTATTAAGAAAGTAATAAAAGACAAAATATATAAGGTAGAATATATAAGGCTCCTTAAGAAAACTGCAACAATCACAATAAACAAACAAAAACCAATACAATTCTCAAAAACACACTTGATTTACAGCGGAATCAAAATTTATTCAGAATTCAAACGAAGAGTCTTTGTGGCTCTGCTTCGCCTATAAGTTCACAGTCTCTTAACACAGCTTCTTGAAGTTTCCAAAATGAAAAATGCCCCTGTGAGCTCGACTTCTAGGCAATCTTTGATTCCTTCCCTACAGCTCAGAGTAAACAGTGATTAACAGGATAAGGCCAACAAGTCAGAAAAAAATGTACAGAAACTGTTCTCCTAGTAGCTACCACTCACACATTTTAAATTTTAAAGTGTAGCTTTTTCAAAGCTATCAAAAGATGCCTATCAGAACATTAATCACAAGTATGTGATGAAAAAGAAAAGGCCACCCCCACAAAACTACTAAGGCTGTGGGCAGAGTAAAGTTTTGTGCTTTTTTTCTTTTTTTTTTTTGTTTGTTTCTTTTTTGTCTATTGAAAGGTTAGGTAGCCTTCAAGAAGTTAAACATGTCCTTAATTTTAATTTCTATCATCTTAGTGTGATCAAGAGGTCATCATGTGCAAGCACACATAATCACACACTGCATAAGCATCCAATTAGCTCATTTTAATTTCTTGGCTAATGTATTTAGATTTCAACAGTATTTGTTATGAGTTCTGTAACCATTAACTACTTACTCCTGTGGGCCTCTGCATCCTCAAGGTGAGGAGATTAGATGCCATTTGTGAAAACTCAACACTGTGTGTGATAAACAGCAATCATCTGGAGAAGGCTAATTTCATTACTATCCACTCAAGGCCAACCTTCTTTTCCCCTAAGAGCAATAGGGAAAACTGTGCAAGAAGTTTTTAACTCTACAAATGAGGTCATTATTGTAACCATTCAGCTCCCTGAAATCCACTACGTCCTATTGCCTAAGAGGATGTACCTACAAGCCAAACCCAGAACATGATCACAGACTGAAAAAGGAGTAAGTATTGATGAGTAAAATTACACTGTGATTCTTAGAATAGTTGCTCAACACAGAGTGGGTCAGAAAGAAGACTCTAATATATTAAAATAACACAAACCCACCATATGAAACGTGATCAAGAAGAGAAAGTAGATTTTCTGTTTATACTCCCAAACCCATCTGGTTAGTTGATGATTTTAACTTGTATATATTTTGGCTATGATATAGGCGGTTTTCTTAAGGCCATGTAATTAAAAACTCTAACAAATGAAAAGCCCCTTAGAAATATTTTATTTGCATATAGGGTGGTATTTGTGTTTAGCTTGCTTTTCATAGATTTACAATTCTTAAGGACAGATAGCATAATAATTCTGAGCATTAAAAGACTTGAGTATGCAATAAAATTTGCTCTAATTTTAAACAAAGTCAAATAGAAAAGTGTAAGCAAATACCAGGTCCATTATTTTTTGGTTTTTGCTTTAAGAACTCTTTGACAATCACAGTGACTCTATTTTTGGATTTTTGTTTCCTTAGTAAAGTACAAATTTTATAAATGGTTGGTACATAGGTACTATAAAATTTCCCAGTATAAACATATAGAGATGTCTTTATATGATCAAATGTATTTGAGGAAAACACAGCACAGAAATATTCACTATTCTTTCTAAACATTTATATTAAAATTAGCTTCAGGAAGACTTTCCTCATGAAACATTTCAAACAAACCTCTCTGATCAATTGTCACTTTAGTAGCCTCTGGTCTGACTCCTACACAATACAACAAACACAATTTCTAAAGTGACAAGACAGGTTGAAAATAAGTAAGCTTTCTATAAATAAAATAATCTATTCATTGCCTAATTTACTGAGAATCACTTGAATTTCTAAAGAAAATTTTATAATTTCTTTATCAGACCTTTTGATACTAGAGAAAAGATAGTATAGTATTTCTATGACTCTACACAGCCCACCATACAATACAGTACATATACATTACTACGTGCACCTGAACAAGGAATAAAAATGCATATTTTATGAAATGTACTAGAAATGAAATGTGCTAGAATTTAGACAGCCATTATAATTTTCTACTGAGTTACCACCCATTATAACATTTGTAAGAGATTGCAATTTCCACAAGCACTGCTGGAGGGCTATCACGTTTTTATGGTCATATATTTTCATATTATGTTGTCCAAAAATGATTATTCATTTACTTAAATGTTCAATTTTATTCAATAAAAAGAATGATCTCAATGAAACCTACTGTGATTTCCTTAATACTCTCGCTTTAAGGTCATTGAAAGAGGCAGCATTAATGGCACTTTTCAGCATCCTTGATGCAATTTCTAGCCTGCTTATTTGACCTGCCATTTGGGGGTCAATTTGGGTAACTTAGTGAAATTAGAATTTTCTGCATAATCTCTAGACCACAAAGAATTGAACAGTTCCTCACTTCATTTATCTTGCAATCAGAATATACCAATGCCTCGCCATTCCGGCTTCCACTTGATTTGTAATTGCAGTGATACTTCTTCAATAGTGGTTGTGAATTTTCTACTAGAGGCCCAATTCTCTAGATGAGTTAAACAGATCTCTCCATTTAACAGAAACAAAACTTTTAATATACATTTTGAGGTGGGTTAATACTCTTTTTCATTAGGATAAAAAGAGCACACACTGAGAATATCTTTCTGCCATCTGAGTAATCAATGAGCCAATATGGCTGTAAATCTTCCAGAAATTCCCTATGGTTAAATTCAAAGAAAAGTGTTTATTCTTCTCTGCCCCCTATCCTTCATTCCCCGCTATCATTTAGTAACTGTAGGGGGAATCTTTTCATCTGGCAATTAAGAGAACAGAAAATATATCACACTTTTTCTTAACAAATTCAACTATTAATATAATCCCTGTTATATGAATTTATGTTAATCATGAAAGAATAAGTGATACAAAATATTGTTTGGAAAAAAGTATAAAAACCCTACAATCAGGAAACCATTTCATTATTGTTATTTTAATGATTGAAATGTGAACATACTATTTTTCATTATTTTCACAGAAATACAGTGCAAAGTAATGATTAAGTCTAAGCGCATTTGTTCTTTAAATAGTACAGTGGTCAGCTTCATACAAAAACTAAAGGGGTAGGCTTCCCGATAATTACACACATGCCACAACTAACTCATTAGTACTATGTAATGTTCCAAGTAAAATGACTGATAATGTACTTGGAAAGTTTATAATTAATGAGTCACATCAGAATGAGAAGTTGTTTTTTTTTTTTTTAATTATGCTGAATATGAAAGCATGTGTTGATACAAAAGGTCAGCAATTATAATATATGGTCATGATACAGTTATAACACTAATCTCTTAACTACATTATTTTACTGGCAAAGATATATTACTGGAATTGTGAACAATAGCAACTATTAATTAAAACAGTTAATACTCTAAATCATTTTTAGTACAATCCACATTTTTTCGTTAGCAAAACAAAAAACATAAAAAGTATTATAGCATTGAGAGTAAAAAAAGAAAGATCATGGCAGGAAATTACATAGGTTTCAAGTGTACATTTCTATAGCACATCATCTATACAGTACCTGTTTAAAGCCCTTTTAACTTAAAACTTTTGATGTTGCTCTGTGTTTTCAGCTGTAATCTAACTGCATATTTTCATGGTAATTTTTCTTTAAATGGTTATCAGTTTTATATTGTTCTCAAACAACCCAAACCAAGTTTACCTCAGTTTATATTCTACAGGCATCCATGTATGCAAACCATCATTTTCAATACAAATTACTCTTCCTTTTGAAAGTTTTCAAAAACAGTCATTAGTCTATTTTCACCAATTTAACCCTTTCTCCTCAATTCATCCACTCCTCCTAAAGTCCCTATTTCTCTTTTTTGGCCATCATATTCACACAGGTTTGCGACAGGGGTTATCATTGACGACCACCGGCTCTTACCCATGCCTCCGCCTACATTATCTTTTCAGCCAGTTTATTGTCAATATAAATTCAAAGGTCTCAGTGTTTCTCACAGTTGCCTTTTCTAGCTTCTCAATTGAATTACCTGACCTTGTTCTACATGGGAAAGAATGCCCCTCCACTCAGCAAGCGTGAGGGGACCCACAGAGGGAGTGTAGCCGCTCTGTCCTTAGATGCCTTGCTCCTCACATTTAGGGAAAATTTTAGGCACTCTCAAACAATTTAAACTCCACTATTAATTTTCACCTTTGGTGTCTTCTTTAGCGCTAACCGAGGAATGTTTGCATTGGTCTCCACCCCACTTGTAGCGCTAATTTCTCCGTGATTCTCCCAATGCATTCTTCTCTCCCTCACCTTTCACAGTGTATCTTGTGTACCGCGAGCTCACCTTGAATTTTGTTGGGAAAACCCTCTATCCGTTACCTTCCCCATAGAAATTCGCTAACTTTTCCATTCTTAGCTGTCACTTATTCCCCACGAGAGGGCACTGTGATCTGTTGGTGAGAGCAGGCTGTGATGTCAGACCACCTACGGTAATACGCTTGCCTCATCGCCTACATTTCAAACTTAAGCCAGTTACTGAACTTGTCTCTGCTTTAGGATCCTTATATGTAAAACACACCTGATAATAAATCCATTGTGAGTATAATATGAGTTAATGATTTTCAAGCTCTCTCCACTAAAAAAGACCATCCACTATTTCCCAAGGATGTCATACGTGGCAAAAATGTGCCACGATACAAATACAACAGCATAGAAATGTATAGAAAGTTTTCAGCACTGTCTTAAATCACAGCAACTTGCTCTGCAATCTTTTTAAGCCTATCTGAAAACCTATCTCCAATTTTGAGTTTTTTTCTGATCTCTCCAATTTGATATAATTTTTCTTCCTATGCTCTGACCACTCTATAAATTTATTAGTTTCTTCTTATAAGAGCTATTCTTATTATAATTATACATCTCTATATTTATATATAAATATGTAGACACATACGTATAGACATATTTCTCTATATTAATTTTTAATTCAGATATTTTATTTATCCATTTTTTCAACTACAGAGTTGCAAAAGTGGAGTATAATTATATAATGCAAGTTGATATTTCTTTTAAGTCAAGTGCATACTATTCGATAAGCACGTTTCCAAGATTGTAATTGGTAATCTTAACCACGCCTATGCATTATCTCCACTATACACAACAGTGTTTCCCAAAGTTCCAGTTGTAAACTGTTTATTACTTACCGGCAAAGAGATAACGATAGAATTTGAGAATAAATGCTTAAAAACTTACATAGCGATTTGACATTTGCACGACTTCTAAGTGTGTGATCTGTGTTAGCAATTTGATTTGTGGCTTAAGTTTGTAATAGAAGTAGACTGGTAAGCTACAAATGACAGTGCAACATTTTGGAGTACATTGATTAAAGAGTTAATATAGAGTATAAACCCACGCACTGCTTCCTTCATCAGGAAAGTCTTGCTACATTATAAAAACATCAGCTGAATATCAGGATTCTTAGCAATATAGTAAAAATTGTGAATTTTGTTAATGCTTAAATGCAAGAGTACACTCTTTTAATATGATAAAATAGAAGTTGATTATAAACAACTTTACTGTATACTAAAGTACAAAGATTACAGCCCTGAAAACTTCTGCTGATAATGTTTGAATAACAAAAACTCTTGTTTCTACAAGGTAAGAATCCAGCTTGTCCCTAAGTTTTAAATATGTGACTTAGAAAGCCAGCCTTCCTTATTTTTGTCTTATGTATTTGGTGTCATTAACGATCTTAATACTTCTTGCAAGGAAGGAGGGCAATATGTTTTGTAATGGCAAGTAAGATCAAAAGGCAAGGCAAAAGTTAGAAGTTTGAAAGAACAGTTTCTACACTTATTTATGATATGATCCATAACTTAGGGACAATTGTCATTAACGTATGTAATGATCTTGACATTGTACATTTGTAAAAAGTTACCACAGACCATCTTCCAATACAAATAGGACATTTTAAATTATACATGCCGTTTAAAAAAGGTCCACGTATGGAAATTCATGGATCCTGAATCAATTTCTTTCATTAAAAAAAAGTATTTAACTGTAACTTTACAGGATAAATATTACATAAATACTAGCTACTAATGACGGATTGAAGTTGCATTTTGAAAATTCAGCAAAACTTGCCTCATTTCTGGATAAAGGTTAAAAATGAATATCTTAAAATTGATGAGATTAATTCAAAATCTCTCCTCCACTCTTGTCAACATACTTGTCTGAGATTCTTTTCTCTATTATGACTGCTATTAATGTAAGACATGGAAACAGTTAAGACTATACATTATTCCCTGTAAGAAATGCTATAATCAATCCAAGGATATTAAATAAATTAATAAGCAAAAATCAAGCACATGCGTCACATTAAAATTTAAATAATTGGTATATATGATGTGCATTCAAAGTGCACATATAGGTTATTAATATGAACAATTACTATTTATTTGATAACTTTTTGTTAGTTCTAATTGCATAACAAAAATATTGTAAGTATAATAATCATGATCTGTATTATTCTCAATACACCCACCCTCAATGAATACATACAATTTTGTAATTCTTTTCTTTTTCATATGTTGTTTTTAGAGAACCTAATACAAAATGTTGAGACTTGCATTTTATATGTTTAGTATTTCATTTTCTAATAATCCATTTTGATTGTGCTTCACAAAAGTATCACTTGTGAATGATTTAGGGAGAAAAAATGGCCTTCACCACAGATGATTTGAGAACTAACAGAGCTCAATGACTGAAGTTAGTTTGTTTGCTGTGGTCACTATTTCACTCCACAAATAGATTCTTGTACAGAAAATGCTTGTTGCACAGAGGAAAGACCTAAATGGTGGCAAGAAGATAAAATTGGTCCCAATACCAAGTGTGCTGTGTACACCTCAACACCCTTGCATGCAACAAAACAAATAGCTCCTTTCATTTCTACTTTCTGTAGAAACAATGGATTCAGCTAAGGAAAAACTAGGATTTCCAGAGGGTTTTGCTTTGTTTCTGGTTGCTTTTATTCTCACTTCCTTTTCCTTACTGATAGGAGGGAACTTAAATTAACATACGAGTAGGAAGTAGATGGTTCAGTCTCATCATAAGTTGAAGGTGTTCTTAGAAGCTTCCATGGATGCCCAGCATAGATGTGAGATTTGATCTCCTACACTCCCCTGGCCCTCTGGTAGAGGCCACTTCCCTAGCAGGGTCATTGATATCTGGACTTCCTCTCTCGGACCTTTCTGTCTCCCTGGGAAAAAAGACAATTTTCTTACCTGGCTATACAGGATTTTGATGGGGAGCAAAATGGGGAAGGCACACATGGGAGAGAGAACCTCATCTAACACACTTGTATGTGTGAAGAAACATGTATGTAGAGAACCACAGAAGCATTGATTTAGTTTTTGGATATGTATGACAAGGGACATAAGCATGAGATAAAGCCAGAATGCTTGCAACTTATAAATTATAGGGTAAATATTAACCCACTTCTAGTTCTATTACTACATGATTTTCAGAATTATTCTGGGGGCCAGATATCACATACTATATAGAAAGATGTCTTATAAACTTAAAAAAAAAGATAAGGAATATTTAAATGAATGATTTAAATGCATTTCCTCCTCGCCTCCTTAACCTGTTCTTAGTGGTAGATTCCAGGGCTCATTCCTTGAATTACTCTTCTCTAGATCCTCTTGGTAACACCATCCAATCTGGTGACACACGTCCACTCTCTGTTGGAGGTCTTCAACATAAATCAGTCCCTGGATTCCAGACTCATACACCCAACTGCCTATTATATAACCCTTCTTGTATGTTTAATAAGCTCAAATGCAACAAGGCCAAATCTGAAATTTCCCCAAAATAATCCCCACCCAACACCTACAATTTTGTCTATCTTCTTTTCAAGTCCAGTATTTCACATGTTCAAACCAAAAGCCTTGAAATCACACATGACTCTTCTTTCACTCTGCTACCCCACACTCTTGCCATCAGCTGGTCAAAATACTTTCATAATACACAGATAAATCCACTTCTTCTCGTCACTTTCATTGCTATCTCTCTGGTTCAAACTGGCTTCATGTTTTTGTCTGGATTATTGCAATCACCTCTTAACTGGTCTCTCTTTTTCTGATCTTCCCCTCGCTTAACATAGTCTGTTCTCCCCATAATATCCAGAGTGATACTGGTAAAATGTCCGTAAGTTAACCTCACTCCTCTGTTCAACACACTCCAATGTTATCTCATCTTAATCAGAGAAAAAGCTAGAATTGTTCTATGACTGACAAGACCCCCCCCCCCCCCAAGCTCCCCATATCCCGACCTCTCTGCCCTCATCTTGTCTCTCCTCCCCATTCACTCTGACCCACACACACTGGCTGAGCCCTTCCTCAAACAGACTCAAAGAGCTTCCATTTGGGGCTGCTCCTCTGCTCGGCTCACTGTCCCCTGGTGGTCCCACTTCTAGCTTTTTATCCTCTTTCTGGTCTTTGTTTCAATATCACTATTAATGAGGCTCTCCCTCAGACCTTATTTAAAATAGCACATCTTTTCCCCCTTCCTGAAATCTTTTGCTTCATAGAATTCATCACCATTGTGCAAACTATATACTTACTTATAAACAGTTTCCTCCCACTTGAATGGAAGTCTCATGAAGGGAGAATTTTGCCTGCTTTGTCCTCTACTATATCCAAAGTGCCTAGAAAAACTTTGGGCAAAAAGCAGCTCAATGCATTTTACTGAATGAATGCCTGAATCTTAATTACTCTAAGGTACAAGCAGTGTCAAACTGTATAGATATAGTAAGTGAAATGTTTACTAAGTATTTCGAATGTCTAATCTTAGGATCCCTTAGAAACTAAGACTTATAATTAATGTCCATTGTCACACTTTCTCTGACATAAATAGATGGTAATAGATTAATAATATAAACAATTCTATGGCTACTCATGATTACTTTTCTCCTGGTTTGAAAACTAGAAATTAATCTGTGGCTGCCTAACCATATACCAAGCCCAGTCAATTCCTTGTTTGAAAGACTTTCAAATATATTCTTTCTATTTCCTTCGCTAGCTTTTTGGTGCTGGTCATCATCACATCACACCAGAGCTAATGAAAACACTTTAATCTCCCTCTCACTTCTCTATGCTCAAAGCCTCCTTTCCCATCGCTGTTCAAATACTGAACTTGTGTGTGTGTTTCTTTATTTCTTTCCTCCAATTTCAAAATAATGTATACTGTAGCTGATATGCTAAGGCAGGAAACAAAAGTAGAGCTATGGCTATTGAAAGGTACAAGCACAATTGTTTACAGACAACACAGAGTAGGATAATGAGACATCACCAAAGAAGTTCAAAACGGTATTAGAACGAGTAAAATGCTATTGAGTGAGGAGGTAATAAAATAGAAATGTATGCTTTCACCTGCTAGACATGCAGTCGATATAGAGAGGGGGACAAAGACATCAGTTAAAGCAGCCGCCAGTCTCAGGGCACTGGGGCTGATTTTCATTCTTGCTCTTTGCCACTCTGTGTCACGAACTCACGCAGCTCTGCACATGGGAGACCCTCAACGCCTCCGCATGAAGAGTGTGCACCACAAGAGCTCACGCTCAATGCAAAAAGAAAACAGGCAAGAAGGGCAGGGAGAACACTCTCTTTTTTTCCCTAAGTTTCTCCTCCTCATGTAGGTGCTTTCTCCCAAAGCCCTTAGAACAGTAACTCAGCCTCCAAATTAGATACCTTCATTCTATTTCACCTTCCACACAGTTATAGCACTTAGGAAATGATGGGGCTAAACATTAGCGTTAAATCCAGGGTCTCTGCTTTCTGTTCCCTTAGCTAAAAGGCCCATGTCAGGTATTACCGATATACAACCACTTTCCTTCTAAAGCAGGGGTGTCCAAACTGCGGCCCGTGATCCATTTTTTATTGGCCTGCAGCAAATTCCAAAAATATATTTAGTTTACTTTAATAAACCAGGTGAAGCAATACGTACTTCACCTTGAGTGAGTGGCCCGGCTGTTTGTGTATTTTACCGCATATGGCCCTTGATGAAAAACGTTGAAAAAAGTTTGGACACCCCTGGTCTAAAGGGAGTATGTATGGAAGAAATCAACTTCCTGTTAGAAACTGCTGAAGACCTCATGGCAGACTTTTGTTTTGCTTTTTATTCTGTTTGATATTGCAGCCTTGGTTTTCCAATATGTACTTCAGAAGTCTCCAAACAAACCCTAAGAAGAGTTTCAACGTGCACACCTGGACAAAGAAGCAGGTGGCCTATCACAAACCATGGGCCTCCAGAAGACTATAGGCTGGACTGAGACTGGTTATGTAATTACTCAAGGTTGACTCAAGATCACACACAAATCCATGGTGGGACTTGGATTCAATTGCAGCTCTGCTGTCTACCAAGCCTATACATTTTAACCAACCAATCCCTCTAGATAACATTTGCAGAAGTTCATGAGGTAGGACTGTAAGTTACAAAGAAATACGTGACTGATAGCAATTATCATCTCCACAGGAGAATACAGTTACTGGTCCCTACAAGACATGTATGTCACAATTCACTATTTAGAAAATAGCCCAGTCCATGTTACTGTATGCAATTTTCAGCATTGAAAAAAAGGTGGGCTATGCGTATTTGAAGGGACTTTGAAAGTCCAAAAACAACATGCTATGTCTAGTTTCATATGACTACCATTCTTCCTAAACTACTATCATTTTTTCTAAAACATAAAAGTGAATATTACAGAACATTCAGACCAGTCACTATTTCCTCTCCCTACTTGCCACTTGTACTTGATTCCACTCACTCAACTCAATATAAATAGGTGTGAAACCAAGAAACTTAATTCTTAGAAACACCCACACTTCGCTACTAAAATAACACTGCCTTCCTATATCTCAGCAGAGCGGCAAAACACTCATTTATTGCTGTTTCCAAGGACCACTCACAGGAATCTGTTAGAACTACAGACATAATAAATTAAGGAAAGTAGGGTACTATACTAATTTATAACTCTTCACACTCACAGAATGTAAAATAATACATTAAAAGTAGCTATCAGGAAAAGATACTTCTTAACTATTATGCTATTTGAATGGTGGAGACATGTTACCTGAAGAGGCATGGGGGAGGCAAAACACTCAGTATTTATAAATAAAATAAATATCCAAAATAATTTTAAGAAAACAAAGAAAATAAATTGACAATTATATCATATTCATTAACATTTTAACTACAATAAATTCATAATCTAATAGCTGTTTAATTAGTATGGCCATTCATGAATGACTATGTATTTTAATTTCTACTTTTTGGTAACTGGACCAATATTTCCAGGCTTATTGATTAAAAAACAAGAAAATGCTCCTTGGGATTATTAGGAGTATTCAAGTAACAATATTTGAAATAGAGGTTTTTTATTCATTTTGCACTTCTTGCTAAAGTTGTTTTCATTAAAACACTGTACTCTGTCAAGACGGAAGAATGTTCTACATAGATGCTGCACACGGAGCCTCTCGAATGGAAACTTTATCGAATGGAGAAGATGTCAATTATAGTTACTTCCTGGCTCAGAGGCCACAAACCCCTAATTATTCCTCAAAGCACTGCAGAGGTACCTAATATAACCTCATCCAATCTATTTCTCTCTCCTGGGATTTTGAAACTAGAAGAGAGAAATGCAGAGAATTCTAAGTTTTTGAGCAACATAACCTTCATATCCATCCGTGTTCTAGGGCTAAGCCAGCCCTCAAACCCAAAAGCCTCAAACTCAAAAAGTTAGCACAATGTCCACAATGCAGATTCACCACTGGTGGTAATACCTCTCTCTCAAGTCTGGTGTAAATTATTAAAGAAAACACAGAATGGACAAAATCATGAAAAATTTGATGGCATGGTAAAACTTTAAACACTACATTTAATCTAAAATATAATTAAATGGATGTGAAACAAAATTAATTAATTACAAATAGAACTGAATATATACATTATGGACAATAGTTTTTGATACTGCTAAGGTTTTCTTACGCTTACTAAGAAACTGTAATGATCACGCAATTTTGAAATTTACTTACATAAAAAGATTTGGAATATCTTAAATTTTCCATGGTCTTTGTGCAGATCCCAATTAAAAGGCTATTCAACATAGAGACCATAGCAGTGCATCACCAGGAAATCAGGTCCCTGTGTAGTACACTGTTACTTCTCATATTTGATAAATTGTGCATAACAGCTTATTTACAATTATGTCTTTAAAGAAACCTATTGTATCAAAAAAGCATGTTTCAGTCTTACATTTTGTCAAGTCAAATTGATTTTTCATAGGCTCATGGAAGACACATTTATCAATCATTTGGGTATTTTGCATCCTCTTCAATGAGGCTTATTGTGCAAGAAGTACAATTACAGTTACCTATAGAATGCTTGACCTGATACTTTCCCTTATAACTTCTCCTCCATTCCTATATATAGATGATATATATGGAAACTTGCTGCATGAGGGCAAAATCCATATTTTATTTATTTTAGTAATCCCAATGCCTACCATAATTCCTGGGATAGCAATAAATTCACAAGTATTCACAGAATGCCACTGAAATTGTAACTTGGAAATCTTTCAAATATCAAATATGTTTAGCTATTGACAGATTAAGGACACATACATAGTGAAGCCCGCTTTCTTTAATAATAACACTTAACTCCCCAAATGGAGGATATGAAATATCACAAACTATATGAAGGCATTTCCCCAGAATCTGGTCATTATTTGCTTTTTAATACATTGTTTTGGGAGATGGAAATAGATGGCATGATCGTGGTAACTACACAACCAGTTTGACTCTAGCCATTATCCAACATCCACTGCCATAACTTTAAAAAGTGGTACTTTCCAGATGGTGTAAGGTTATTGCAATAATTGCGGATGAGGTACTGACTCTGTATGTCTTACCAACATCCAAATCCGCTTAAAAATCATGTGCCCAGAAACGTATATGATAGAAGATAAAAGATATCTAATTTTAATCAAAGCAAGGTTTCTTTCAAATAGCTCTATTACACATGGAATAGACTCCACAAAAATCAGTTAGCTACAATAACTGCAAATAGACTGGCACAGTGCTTATCATACAGTAAATGATCAGCAAATATTTATTGAATGAATGAATGTATACATAAGTCAATCATCAGAAAGCAGAATATAATATTCAGTGTTATAGAAATAATTTTTCTCTTTGCAGGGTTTTGGTAAAAAATCTTAATAAACAGCAATATGCAATAACTAAGAAAATTTAATTCAGGAACTCGGTCATTTTCACAGAGGTACCATTACCTTTGTGGTATATTTGACTTTTTACTTATAAATAAAAACATTACAAAAAGTGATTACAAAAAGTAGTAATATTAGTGAAACCTAATATCTCTAAAATATATTGAGTATGAAGATTACACTGAATTATAAAATGCCCAAGTTGAAATTTGCTGAAAGTAGTCAGGCACATATGTGTGACTTTGAGCATCAAAGTTCCAAATCTTGATGCTGTTATAGTTTAACCTACCATATAACCAACAGAATTTGTAGTATATATAATTATCTCTGTTTTTCCAAAAGTTTTTGAACTTAAACTACACTGGCATGAATAAATAAAGGTAGTAATTATGTAAAGTGCAACTGAAGATTTTGCTTAACTTCATGAGAGTTTCTAATAATGACTTTATCATTAACTGCTTAAGTGAAAGCAAATTATTTCTTTAAGAAATCTACAAGCACACACTTTAATATATATGTTAAATTTGAGAAATATAACATTGAATAAACTAATATATTTTGGAAAAGTTGCAAATTATTTCTCCCCAACATAATGTAATTGAAGCTAGTTGTGAGCATAGAGTAATACAAGGTTTTCAATGGAAATTATCACTACTGAAAATCAGATAGGGAGACATATCTGTTTACATATGGTAAGATATGCTGGTTAAGTTCAACTTATCCTTCCAGAACTATATTCTCCCCTGCTCTTTGCCTGGGGGGATGAAACTACCCCAAGATAACTTGACCTATGGTTTTCATTTGTACTCAGCCCACGGAAGGCATTGACAAGAGATCACAAGATGGGAGAAAAGAGAAGTCAATTTGCATATTTCCACACTCCCCTCTTTCCTAACCAGTCACTCACAGGTTCTAACAAGGAAGAAACCGTCTTCACTCCGTAAATAAAGCTGCGGTGAACACTGGAGTATATATATCTTTAGGGATAAGACATGGAAACAACCAAAGTGTCCTTTGATAGATTATTGGATAAAGTAGATGTGGTATATATACACAATGGAATACTACTAGGCCATAAGATGAAATACTGCTATTTGCTACAACATGGATGGATCCTGAGATTATTATGCTAAGGGAAATAAGTCAGACAGAAACAGTCCAAGAACCATATGACTTCACTCATATGTGGGATATAAAACTGAAAGCAACAAAGCAACAAGACAAATAAAGAAAGAAAGAAAAACTCATAGACACAGACAATAGTTCAGTGGTTACCAGAGGATCAGGGGGGAGGAGGGTGGTAAAAGAGGGTAAAGGGGATAAAGAGGGTAAATGTGGTGATGGAAGGAGAACTGACTCTGGCTTGTGAACACACAATGTGATATATAGATGATGTATTACAGAATTGTACGCCTGAACTCTATGTAACTTTACTAACCATTGTCACCCCAATAAATTTAATTAAAAAAGAAGACGAAGAAGGAGGAAGAGGAGGAGGAGGAGAAGGAGGAGGAGGAGGAGGAGGAGGAGGAGGAGGAGGAGGAGGAGGAGGAGGAGAAGAAGAAGAAGAAGAAGAAGAAGAAGAAGAAGAAGAAGAAGAAGAAGAAGAAGAAGAACAAGAACAAGAACAAGAACAAGAACAAGAACAAGAACAAGAACAAGAACAAGAACAAGAAGAACAAGAAGAAAAACAAGGTGCCTTCTCTCTCATCTATAGCTTTAACTCCCCGTCAACATTTCAGGTCCAAGAATAGAATGGTTTCCTACTGTTTCTAGCTCCTGGGTGCTGTGTCATCTTGAATATTTCCCTACATTATGGCTGCATATCTGTAAATAATATATTCATCCTTCATTAACTCAAGTGTACCGTTTATTTGCTAATGGGAACATGATTCATTCTCATTTAATATGCATAGTTTGCTAGGAAATCTGCTAATGCATATGAAATTATTGCTGTACGATGGGGTTGAGATATGAGATAAGGTGTGTTTAGGAGATCTATCATTGAGAAGGTGACTTTGGACTAAAGACCTAAAAAAAGGGATAATTTCCACAGGAAAAAGAAAAATGAAAAATCCAAAAAGCAATAAAAGGAAGTCCTTATTTGAATGGCATAGCATGAAGTTAATTAGGTTTGTAAGAAAACTCAGGTCTCATCATCATTTTCTCATTTACTACTCAATTTATTCAAATCTGCAAACTTCAGTTTCTTCTTATGTAAATGTGCAATGCCTACTATATAGGGTTGTTGTGAATCCAATGAGAAAAGGTAAATATGTAGAGAGTTATTTGGCAATTGCAGATTCTTTTGTAACTGTTTGTTGTCATCATTAATTTCAGGTCTTTACTGTAACATCTACATAATGTCTGGATTTTTTTTCAGAAAGCAAAAAGAAGGCAAATATTGGCCACCTTAAAACCTGCTTTTTCCTGAGTTGGTCTGTAATATTTTAAAGCCTGTCAAATTGATGGAGACCAGCTGTGAGGATAGACACGGTCAGGTGTCACTGGTTGGCAAGGAGCCAGGAGAACTTGTACCTCCATTTCAGGTTCATCTCATTTTTCTTCTCTTTATCACTCCTTGTTCTAGGACACTTACTCATGTGCTTCCTCTCCCATTGCCCCCAGTATTAATGCAAGATTATCAGCAGAATAATTGGATAATTAACACTAGCAAGTTTTGGCTATGCTCTTAATAAAATTTTATTTTCCTTCTTTCAGAAATTACATTTCCTTCAGAAATGGTGCATTTCTATATAAAAACAAATGCAAGTACACAGAGATATGTCTAGTGAACGCATACACTGTAAGCTCCTGGGGATGTTTGTCCAAAGTATTCTTTGTCAATAACAGGAAGGAACTGAAGTGTACTTTCCTGAGCATTAAGTGATCTGATTGTACTACTTCAACTTTTTTCCCCCCCCACACCTGCAGAGAAACAGACGTGGTGATCTAATTGACTTTCAATATCTATTGCCAAATGCCACATAGCATTCATGTGGCGTCTCGATGACCTGTATGTACTCCCTACTCGGTACCCCCATGCCCACTCTACTCCAAATGCTTCCTTCCTATTTATAAGAGATGCAGTAAGATTTGTGCAAAAAGAAACAGAAGAGGGCCATAACAAGTGAACGTTGCCTTAGCTATGTCTGTTCTAGGTGCCTCTGACCCATAAGAACCTGTAAATTCTTCTCATGATTTTAATTTTCTATTTATATTTGCAGGTTCTTAAGTGTAATAGGAAAAAAAAAAAAAAAAAGCTTCATACAGAACCAAGGCAGAAATAAAATGGATTTGTAATTAAATATCTACTTGGTAGGTTAATGATTTCTGGTTTCCGGATGTATACACAGTAGACAGGGAAATTGTTAAAAATGCAAATCTGAAACAAACACCAGAACCTCTGATTTGGTGGAGTGTCAATGCATCCATTTTATTACTCTGCTAGTTGGTGTCAGAGGCAGAATTAGAAGTTAGATATGACTCCCTGTCTCCTATGCCTACAATAGCCTCAATAAAGCTGTGCAATTTAAACAGCAAAATTTTATTTATTTAATACTCGATACATGTTTTAATGGTGACCTAGGGCTTTCTCAATTGGAAAATGGGTGTTCCACCAGCCAAGGCTGGAACCGAGCAAGGTCTATTGTGGCATCTAAAGAGTGAAGCAGCATTGAGAACTGTGCTTTCCAAAATAGTAACCACTAGCCAGGCATGGCTGCTGAGTACTTGAAATGTGGCCAGTGTGACTGAGACACTAAATTTTTAATTTTGTTTAATTTTAATTAACTGAAATATTCACACGTGGCTGCTGGCTGGAGAATTATTCTGCACAGATATAGAACACTGCTATCATTATGGAGAGTGCTGCTGGGCAGTGGTGACTAGGACGTGTACCTCTGTCTTACTCTGTATATGCCTTCAACAGCTTGAAAGGAACGGTTGCTCTTTAACTAAAATGCAGCTGCCAAGAGCAATGGCAGAGGACACTTGGGTTGTACTCACAGTGACCTGCTGCCCACAGAGAGCCTTTGTTCTCACAGGCATTCTAGTTAAAGCAAACGCAGAGCCCGCACCTGGATTCAAATCCCTTCATTACCAGTCATGACCCGAACGTCTGCAGACAAATTTCCTTGAGTGTTTGATCCTCAGTTTCTCCATTTGTAAATGGGGAAAGCTACGTAACAAAAGCCTGGATTTGCTTCCCTCCTCTATATGTTACCTCAATGAGAAATATCACATTAGTTTGCTCCTGGACAGCTATCGGCCTTATGAAGAGATTCCTGAATATTCACATTTAGCTTCCTTGAAAGAGACTCCAATGCAAGGAGTTCAACTTAAGTCTTATTTAGGTGATTATCAACTGCCCAGTCACAGCATGCTTTTCTTTGGCTAATAAGTCCGAGTAAAGAAGAAAGGCTTTTCCAATTCTAACTGGACCTATGGGCTGCCATCTTAAGTTCTTTGTTCTACTCTCACAGCCAGGACACTTGGAGTTTGGGTCTCCAGGTAGCATGAAAGGCTATTCCGGATGCCCCTTAGAGCTCTTACTGGCAGCAGCAATGCCAATGAGAAGCACCTGTTCTGTTCCTCCGGGCAGCTTTCTCCCCTCCTCCCTCCCTCTCTTTTTTTCTCCCTCTCCCCCTCCCTCCTTTTCTCCATTCTCAGTAGACTGTCAGTACAGAAATCTACGCTTAGGGATGTTTATGAGAATTGAATTGCTTAACCCAAAGTTTCTCAACCTCAGTTGCATTTTATATCATTTGAAACACAATTAAAACATTGTGATACTGAATATCACTGAAAGACTCTGCTTGGAAGGCTCTGAAGAACAACTGGCAACATCAGCTGAGACAGAAATAAGAACAAAAACCATGAATGAAGTCTTTCACAGTAGCAGCCACCTGTAGAAGCTGGTGCAATCAGTGACATTGTTTTCTCTATTGTTCTCTTGAGCAGTTGTCACTTGCACAACACATATGGGATACTCTAGTTACACTAATCCATGCTTAGCTTCTCTACTTAGACTCTAGCACAATGTAGCATGTTTTCTTGCTCAGAATAAGCCTTAGGAATGAGGCTAGGCAAGTAGATGCAAACAAAAAGTGTGGGGGAAATTGTGACATGGAATCTTCAAAAAATGCTTTCATTTTTAACCTCTTGCATTTGAAGAATATCACTGTCAAGGATCCCTTCCATTAAAACATTACATAGGAATCGAACCAAGTATTTGTGAGGGTAGAGGCATGTTAGATGCCATGAAAGGGTTTCCTTATTCAAACCTTTCTGCTATTCTGTTGCAATTGACAATTAGAACCAAAACAGAGTTAAAAAAAGTCTAACATTGAAAAAAGAAACCAGTTATATACTCCAAATCATAAATACACACACACACACACACACACACACACACACACACACACACACACACACACAGGCTTTTTTTCAACATAACTCTAAGCTGTATAGCAACTGGGCTAGGAATAATGAAATAAAGGCAAGTGCATACTTCGACAATTCATATGATAAGATGCATTGTTATTTTATATCAGAAAGATGTAAGAAGATATCCCAAATATAAGATATTTTTTCTTATTATAATTATCCCTCAGAAGAAGAGCTGCCTTATTTCCAAGCCTTTGCAAATCTCACTTTACAAGTTGCTCTCTGTTTTCTACAGGAAAGATGCATTCGCTTGAAATACCCTGAATCAATTCTAGTTTTAGATGGTCTATGGAGGATAACTTATAGAATTACTAAAAAAGGAGGCAGAGACATTTTGTATAGATTTTGTTTTGTGCCTGAGGATTTGACCTCACAGATGTAGATGTCACTGAAAACATGACTCTCAAAGATCTCCTTCAAAGAGCAGTACATTAAGTTGTTACTTAGTAGAGATCATTATTATATTCTTGCAGGATGAAAGAACAACAAAAATGTTCGAATGTTCCAAAAATGCATCGTTGTTGTTTGGGACAAATTTGTCATTGATAGTATCTACACTTTCAAAAAAGTGCTGCTAAGTGAGATTACTTCATTAAATGCAGAGGGTAGAAAAAAAACAAAATAGTATTTCTAAATTAAAATGCATTTATGTTAGTTTAAATATGCACAAGCATTCAAATTGATAAATTAAATAGCATAACTAAATATGTAATTGTTCCATGAACATCCCTAAAAGTCTGTTGCCCCCCCCCCAAACATTTTATTTTGTTTTATATGTTGGGCAAATGAGAGATTTTCTTAAAATTGGTGTCACCTTATATTTGGGCATATATGTTTTAAATATTTATTTACAAATACTTGTAATCAATTAATACTAAAAACAAAAAGTTGTTAAATCTCTGTGTGACTTTTTGCTTATATATTTAATTTTTTTAATTAATAGAACTTCGTTCTTTGGAAAGCCACATAGATCACTTGATTTAAAACAACAGCAACAACCTCTTCCAAACACCAAGAAGGAAAAACAAAAGGTAAACATTAGCGCTTCTTTTGGGGGAGTGGGGGGGGGTTTGACCTCATTCCCTAAAAGCACTAGTAAATTTAAGATCAAACCATAAAGCTTACATAATATTAACACGATAAAACAGATAAATATTTGTGCTAGAAAACAATGAAATCAAAAGAAGTCTTTAAGCATCTAATATAACTTTCATTCCCACTGAATTTACCTAAAATTAAGCTGATTTATTTGTGTTATATATGTGAAATTTTAGTACAGTTAATTAATTTATAAATTCAACTTTTTGCACATGAATAATATCCTTTCTTTACAAATGCTTAAAAAGATCACATTAGATGTTTCTTATTTATTTCTCAAAATGAAAAGACATACTTTATATTCTCATAAAGTATTTTTATCTACAATGGGACAAAAAAAGGCCTTAATAGAAGCATTACGTAATCAATAATATTAATAAGGATTAAAATTACCTTAGTACTGCTATAGTAAGTGTGTATAGTGAGTGTGTTTAGCAGATGAATGCTTTATAATTCACTGTCAGACTCTTTAAAATATTCCTAAAGTACAAAACAAACAAACAAACAAAAAAACCCACAAAAACCCCAAACAACAACAACAACAAAACTTTATGACTGGGAGTCTCTGTTAAATAAGAACTGCACATCAAACACTCTAATCAAAATCTAAATATGAAGTCACATAGAGGCATTAAGTCTGGTCAAAAAATTAAGTCATGATGATTAGGTCACAATCATGACTTTAAGTCCCAGACAATTGTGAGACTTTTAACCCCTTCTTCCCAAATACTCCCATGAAAATAGGGCCAGTAGTGCTACCTGTTCTCGTTGTCTCCCAGACAGCAAAATACAACAGTGTAAACAAAAGTGTTTTTTTTTGTTTTTTTCCCTAAATATTGAGTTCTACAGAAATGCTAGCATTCCTTACCTTCTGTGATAGTTAATTTTATATGTCAAATAATTAGGCCACAATGCCCAGCTCTTTCACCAAACACCAGCCAAAGTATTGTTGAAAAGATTTAAATTAGAACACTTTGAGTAAAGCAGATTGACTGCATTGTGTGGGTGGGCCTCATTCAATCAGTTGAAGGACTTAAGAGGAAAAGATTGAGGTCCCCCAAAAAAGAAGGGATTCTGCGTCCAGACTGCCTTCAGACTTGAGTGGCCACATCAACTCTTTCCTGAGTCTCCATTTTTCTGGCCTGCCCTGCTGATTTCAGACTTGACAGCCTCTACAATCACTTGAGCCAATTTCTTAAAATAAATCTCAATCTGTCTCTCTCTCTCTGTAGATATTTACCATCTATCTTTTTATCTAGAGGAATATCTATCTATCTATCTGTCTGTTGTCTATCTATCGACTGACAGAGGAAACTTGTCGCCTCCCCACATACTCTAAAATATATTTTGTTCATGTGTTTATTTATTGTCTCTCTTTCCTACTAGACTCTATGCCCTTTATGGACATGGATTGTCTGTGTGTTCTTTAACTCTAATGCCTTGTACAAATAAATTATTTAGATTTTTAATCAATCCTTCATTGTATATTAAAGATTAAAATAAGCTAAATATTTTGTTTTAAATCTAGAGGGAAATTAATGATAAGTATGTTATTATTTGAATATAAATTTTTTATGTGTATCTAGGAGGGAAAGAAGATTTACTGAAACATGTAAGGGAGTATAAAGGAGTCCCTTACATCAGGAAAGGAAAACTATAGAAATGCACAAAACACAGTGAATACATATTTTATGTAGAATGGGCACATTTACAAGACTAACTTGACTACACTTTAATTATTAAAATAAAGCTGATTTCAAATTATCTTACTGTTATCTACACAGATTCATAAGAAATACAGATATTAAAACCATGTTGAATAGCTAATACATAAATAGATATTTATATCTTGCACAATTCAAATTTATCAGAAATAACACCTCCATATTTTCATTACAGTTCATGAACTCATTTTTTTCCCCTAAAGCTTATAACACTGGATGAAAGCTTAGGTACTGAGTATATTTTTAGCTGTTTCCTTGAATTATGTAATATAGACTTCTTTACTCTTTGAGAAAAAGTTTAATCAAAATCTATCATCCAATTAGAAAGCTCAGTTAATTAATGTAGTCTATCTCAATGTGAAGTAAATAGAGCTTCCTACTTAATTTCAACTTACTTTGGAAACATGGAGTTACTTAAACTTATTATGGAAATCATTTCTACAATTCTAACTTTCAAACCCAATTCATGACAATAAATCATAAAACTTTCCAAATCATATAACATCTTCTAAATATATTAAGGTGATAGTAACAAAAATAACAGCGTATTACCAGAAATGAGGAAAAAAACCAAAAACATTCAATGTATACATGTACACAAGGCAGCTACAACAACAAAGAATATCTGGGTATCTGCATAGAAGGTGATTGTTAAGAGAAGGCATAAAGCTATTTTTGAAACAGAATTAGAATTGTTTATTTTATTAGAAAGTTGGCATAGGTTATCTTTAGTGTTTATGACTTGTAAACTAAAGTATTTAATATTTAACATGTTTAAATACAAGCAGTAGCAGTTTGGTAATCAAAAGGAATAATTTGAATCACTTCAGAAAAATAAATTCATTATAATTAGGATATTTCAGAATATGATTACTAAAACACTTAAAAGAAAATACTCACCTTTCTTGTCATCGAAGTACAGAGTCTGTTGAGCTGGATTTGACCACTGGAGGGAGGTGTTATCATTTTGATCAACTCTGCAGGTCAAAATTGCAGTTCCTCCTTCAACAACTGTTACATTCTGTGTAAGTGGAAACTGTCCTTGGCTGCCTAAAAGGGGATTAAAGGAAATGTTGATTAAATGAAAGTTATAAAATGATTAACTTCCCAAGAACTATTTAACTTCTCACTCCAAATAAAATTTAAACCAACAAAACTATATATTACAAAAAGACGAAAAAATAATTTAAAATTTTTAACCACCGGACAACAGTTTTGACATATAAGGACCGAACCCCCTTGTATTCCCTAACGTGTTCCAGAAAACCTTCTTTCCTTCCTAGGCAAACACAAAGATTTATATTTAAATCATAACGCAATTATCATTGATTTCTCTTGGCCTTGCATTATATGGTGCTGGACCTGGTCATCTTTGAAGATAAGGCACTGGGACAATTTTGGAAGAGTTGAACTCGCTAAAGCAGTAGAGCAAACACATTCAATACTTCCCTGGTAGCTTTTATAATCTTGAATAAAGTCTGTAAGATATGGATACTAGAACCTTAGATTCAATTTCTGATAAAACAAATAAAAAAAGAATCCTATTTCACCAGTATTTCTTGTAGGTGTAACTGTTTTTAGAAATACAAAATGTGTGAGAGAAAACAATGTAAGTATTCTTCAAAAAAGTGTTCATCTTGTAGAATATCTATCAAAATTTGAAGTAATTACTCTAATTTGGGAAATAGAGATCATATTGTTCTTTGCTCCTTTCTGTAGTTTTATGATTTTCTCCTTTGAATATATATTTCTTTTATTTCAAGTAAAAAAACAAAAACAACATATTGTTAAATTTGGACACTTGTCAATTTGGATATCATTTGAATACAATCAAGTTTCCTATCTTTCTACATATTATACTTATTTATTAATTTGGTAATAACAAGAGCATTTATAATAGTTAAAACAAAATTTATGCACACAGAAACATAATACATGATATTCACCTCAGCAAGATGATCTGAAGATGAGCTCTGCCAAGTCTGGTAACAATTATCAACATGGGTAAAAAAATTACTTTCTAGAGCCAGGTTAAAACACTCTTATTTGAGCAAGGTAGTTCATTAAGTCAAGAATAATTTACATACGCAAGAACATTAGGATGACTTAATCACACCCATGAAATGTATTTCTCTTTTTTCTTTAGTTTTATAATTATTTTATCATTACTACAAGTGCCACTTGAAGTTATGCTGGAGCTATTGGCATAAAGAATTTTACTACCAAGAAGCCTGTTGATTGGCACCACAAGAGAGAGAAGAGCCTGACAGGGAAATTTTCTTTCCAGACCTAACTGACACAAGCAAGGAGGTTCACGACCACATTATACAATTAAGCCTATCAAATATAAAAATCTGATAACAGTAGCTTTGTCTCCTCAATGCCAACCCCTAAGAGTCACTATGGCAACTCCCCAGGATATCTCCCTATAATCTTTCGGGTGGAGTTTCTAAATTGAGGTTAGGAGATGTCTGGAATAAATTCTTTGGTAGTTGACTGGAAAGTCAACAGGAGCCAGAGTGGGATGTGTTTTGCCTTCAGCTCAGAGGTGACCTCTAGCAGGGAAATATGGAGAACTACCAATCTTGTGAAGTGAGGTGAGGCAAGAAACCACATTAGAGGAAACATGAGCTGAAACAGAAAAAAAAAATAATTACCAGCGATATAGGATTAGCAGCTTATAAATATGAAGCTCAGAATAGTTTTAAGATACTTTGCTTGGGTTCCCAGGTATGGACCTAATGAATAAATAAAGCCATCTGATGGAGGAGGGGATTCTTTAAGTAATAAAATGCACACAACTGATAATAAATACACATAGTTCATCCCAGATGACAATTTGACTATCAACTAGTACACAAATAATACTGTCTGCTTTTTTAAAGAAGTGGGGAAAAAGCAGTGATGCTTGCAACAATTTCATCCATTACATTTGCAAAATAATTTTAAAACATCCACATAAGAAAATATTATCCTTCTCATTTCACAGATGGGTAAACTGACACTGGGAGGTTAAGTGATTTTTCCATGGTGAAACAAAGTCAATGAACCATTTGGAGTTTACTCTGAAAGTTCAACATTTTATTCTTGTTTTTCCACAAAGGCTGCTGAGTCATAGTAGCTTTATCATTATTTGTTTAAAAGTGAATTAGACAACATTGAAAAGTAAATAAATGAGTAAGTACTTTAACAATGAAACTTTAAATTGCATACCTAACTGAACTGTGTCCTCATAAATTTCAGTTATAACATTAAAACCGAATAGGAAAGGATGACAATATTAACTGCCCTTAAATATTTTAGCCTATTCAGAACTTACTTTTGGTAATTATCTCAGTCTTTCCTTATCGGTCCATAGAAGAAAGACACTAATATTTGTTGGGGTCTTCAATATGCCAGGTACTCTGTATACACCAGCACACCTATACCTTGTTCTTCCGGTAGGAGATTAGGACAGTTTCCCTCCATCTTCTCTCTACATGGATTCTGACTTTAAAGTATTATGCCTTCAGTTCCCTGGGACCTGCAGTCTAAAATCCCTGCAGTCAAATAATTTAGTTTTTCCCAATAGAGAGCTAACTCATGTGGAGAATCTACTAATCCTAACCACCCTTAGGATATGTAGTTTCCGAAATCAATTCCAAAGCCACTGTTACAGGCAGTCAAACTTCTCAAAGATTTGAATTGCCTTTTACTTCAGGTATCACCTAGAGAAAGCATCGTTAGCTGCTGCTTTTCTCTTTTAACTCCTAGTGGCTCAAGGTCATCATTTAATTCAATCTCAGAGGGCCCAGCGATATTACTAATTTTCCCAGTTAGCAAAATTAGTATGTTGCCACATTAAGGATTCCTCATCAATGCATTCATTAAATGAATATTTTAGGGGACCTAGTGCATGCCTTGCCTTGTATGAATCAACATCTGAAAGGTGCTTAGAGGAAGAAAATTTTCCTAAGGAGTCTGCAAAGTAATCAGAAACTTCAGGGGAGAGGATGATGGCAATGCAGAAGGCACTCTAGGTGACCTACAGGACACATCCTGGTTACCATCTCCAACGATTTCCAAATGCATTGGTCTTATCACCAAGGCCTTATTTCAAAATGATCCTCTCTCTGGCTAAGCTCACCACCATCCTTGGTTTCAGAGTAGTCATTCTTATCAAACGAGTTAGTGATGAGAATTAACGGAAACACAGCTTTCAACTTAGAATTGGAGAAGCTGGCTATTTTTCCAGGCAACCTACATCCATTATTTTTCTCCTCCCCTCCTGGTGTTTATTTCCTTTTATTATTTGCATGCATATCAGTTTTGTTTACTTGTTTCTAAGCTAATTAAGGGTCAGGGAAAAGGGCATTTTCTTTATCTTTGAATCAGCTACATTGCTTGACATGCTGTACTGTAAGTCAGAATTCTCAGTGGGTGCTCATTGTTCAAAATGAAAGCATCTTCTTAGAACAGGGGCTGGCCTTTGTAAGGGAAAGGATGGCAGGAAAAGGACTAGAGTAACTCAAGTCTGCTGTGGTTGTTCACGGTCAAGATGGAGGGGCAGAAGGAAAGGCTAATTCATCACTCAGAATAAAAAAAAAATACGGAAAAATTAAATCATAAAAGCCTTTTGGTATGACGTCTTAAGACAATTTTTCAACTTCTACTTGAAAATCGTGAGTGTTCATAAGAAGATATACCTGATGTTGATCTAGAACATACATATCTAACACTATTGTCAACCCCCAAAATAGGACATGAAAAAACAGGTTGTGCTAAATTTATGTTCCAGAAGGAGAAAAGCATAGACAACAATAACTTGTCTTGAACATTAAGTATAATAAGCTCTACCAAAGCCCTCTTAAGAAGATCGACTTCTGTGACTAAAAGTGTTTTACCTTCCTTCCTTTCATAGTGCAATTGATTGCATCCACATCTATTTTAATAGTACCTGTGGATGAAAAAAGGGGTTCATGGAAAGGAACCTCACAGGGTGATCTGATTGCAAATTCCTAACTGGGGAGGTTATGCTGGGTGGTCATGTCTCAATCCTGTAACTTATTTAGTGAACGGTTTTAAGCTAGTCCTGTCCATTGTTCTTATGCATCTAGGATAACCCACCTTTGAGATACCAGAAATAATACCCCTCAAAGGGGGATTAACACTCAAGAGAGCACATACTCTGGTTAACTATCCTGTAATGCAATCCTGCCTTGCCTTCTGTCATCCCCATGTAATCTTCCTTACATTTCCTCCTTCATCTCAAATGTATAACAGAAGCCGCAAAACGGTTATTCTCCAGAGCATTGGAGATCTTGCTCCCTGGCATACATCATCAGTTTGGCTCAAATAAACGTTTATAAAAATTTCTTACAGATTTGGATATTATTTTACATCGACATATCCTTCCGATGTTGTCTTATTTCTCAGCCATCACTAAGCCAGCAGTAAATACATGAAACATAAAGCTAACTTTAACTGAGCATTCATAATATGCTAGGCACTATTCTAAGTATGTTTCCTTAAGCAATGATTTTGGTTTTATGCCCACCTTGTCATTACCTCCACCTTGAAGATGAGGGAACCGATGCAAGGGAACGATCTCCACCTTAGATAGTGTGCCCACATCATATAGCTAGAATGTGCATATATCAGTTTCAGGGGTACACCATAGTTATTCAACAATTCTATAGCAAAAGAAGTGATCACCATGAGTCCAGCAACGATCTGACAGCGTACCCCACTATCACAATATTATTGACTATATTCCCTATGTTGCATATTATATCCCTATGACTTATTTGTTTTATATCTGGAAATTTGAACCTCTTATTCTCCTTCACCTTGCCCCCGTTTTTAAATTTCTCAATTACAGTTGACAATATTATTTTATATTAAATTCAGGTGTATAGCACAGTGGTGAGACATTTATATACTTTACTAAGTGATTCCCCTGACTAGTCTAGTACCCACCTGGCACTATACATAGTTATTACCATATTATTGACTATATTCCCTATGCTTTATATTGCCATGATTATTTTGAAACTACCAATTTGTACTTTTTAATGCTTTCACCTTTCTTACCGCGTCCTCCAAACCCCCTCCCAACTATCACCCCAATAAATCTAGTATTCATCTGACACTATACATAGTTATTACAATATTATTGATTATAATCCTTATTCTATACTCTACATCCCCATGACTGCTTTGTAACAACAAATATGTATTTCTCAATTATAAAAAATGTTCTCTGTATCTATGAGTCTGTTTCTGTTTTGCTTGTTTACTTTGTTCTTTAGATTCCACATATAAGCAAAATCACATTGCATCCATTTTTTGACTGCAGCAGCCAGGTTTTGAACTCTTGCACTCTGTCTTCAGATCTCACAGTGCTTAACCACAGAGCTGCTTTGAAAATAAAGTGAAAATTCTGACTGAATTAATGTAATAAAAGGAGCATGGAGTTTGGAGTCAAACATTTCAAAGATGCAATTAAACATTTTACATCTATTTTTAATAAGTGAAGGAACATCTTCAATTCAAGTAAAAGCAGTGACTTGCTAGAGCTGGCTCTCACCAGCTTGTGAGAGACAATTGAGTGCAACTCCTCACTTCTTGCTCAGTGAGATATGTTGGTAGCTTGAAATTGACCACAGTGGGATTATTTTCACGATGGAAATTGGCAAACAACTCAAGTCAACTTTCTTTTTTTCTTAAATTTTCACACACAGAGTCAGTTAAACATTTACATCACGTAACGAAAGACACTACCCTTGATGGCTCTTGCTGGGGCTGTTGCATACATTTTTAGCGTAAATAATCTTCGTTTGTGTTTTTCTGAAAACCAATTAATCTTTCAAATGCAGTATAGTTCTGTTTTAGAAGTTGTTTTCCTTCACATTTTTATTCTCTCCTTCAATCACATTTTTTGCCTTTTTCTCAAATCATTTTCTAACAGTCCTTTTTCCTTCGCATCAACTGTTCTTCCAATTAAGAAAAAAAAAAATCTTTCCGATAAGGTCTGTTTCTCTCTAGTTTGTGGACCGTGATCTTGAGTTGCTGGTGTTTCTTAGGCTGCTGAGCTTACTTCGCTTTAACTAGCATCAGTGGTTAAAAATCATTTAGGTCAGTTTCAGTAGTTATATGAAAATAATTTGCTAATTTATTGCTGTGAAAAACAATTTAGTGAGAGCGATTAGTCAATATTCTGAAAAGATAACTCTCCTGATTCTGTCTTTAAATAGCAGACCGAGCAGCTGTTAGTCTTCCTTCAATGTTTGCATCTGTCAAATACTTAGGAAAATAAAGGTTCAAACACTTCCTTGTGTAGACTAGGAATTACCAAGTTCAAAATCAAGTGAACTGAGTTTTGACTCCCTTTGACGTCAGTTAGTTAAGAGATGCTCTCTCCTCACCTATTTCACACATGCCTTCACTGTCTGACCACGAAGAACCTAACACACTGTCACACAGGACATAGAGAAGCAAATTCTAAGATTATGGCCACCTCGACTTTGGTGACAGGCTGTGACAGGTCGTAAGCATAAAGAAACAATCAGCAAAGCAGTGAAGAGAGATTTTTGAAGCTAGCAATATTGTTGAAAGAGACCAGACAGGTGAAGATGCATGTTGGAACACTGATCCCAAAGCATGGCTCTGCTTCCCAAATCAGCATCATTCAGGCCTTGCTATCTCCTGAATGGATGACGAGTGAAGGCGGTGATTTTCTCCATCTCTCTTCCTAAGCTAAAGATGAAATGTGGGCCACAACAGTGGATCAGCGCACACTGTGCACAAGTGCTCACTTACTGAGAGCAATAATAACCTGAGATGTATCTAGATGGACAGGCAGAGGTTGTGGATTTGCACATCTGAGAAGGAGTGATTTATAGTCAGTGATTTTTCAGGGTAAATGATCAAAGTTTGTGGGCTATTTAACGGGAACTGAGGACACTCATTATTTTTCTTCCTGAAAATGAGCAAAACTTTCTCAAAGGAAGAGCCAGACTTAAAAACAATGAATGGGCAACAAAGGAAAACAAGATGTGAAGAGAATTTAAGGTACTGTTTTTCAATAAGAAACCGTAAATGTCTCATGAGATAAATAATGCCATGCATTTTGACCCTTCCTTTTGGAATACATTTATACTTAGTGAAAAATGTCAATTCAGTCTACAAAATTATTTAATTCAACAGAGTTATTGGCACCTGAATCAAATAGCATACATATCTTGGTTTGTTTGAAAATTGTTTTGTGTCCTCTCAAGAATCCCACTTTAAATGCAAAATACTGGTCTTATATTGAGGTTCTCATATTTTGGTTATGAAAATCACAGATGCCAAAAAGATCAGTAGATACAAAAAAAAATTTTTAAAAATCAAAGGTTATTAAATGCAACCTCAACAAAAATGACAGAAATAGGTGACTCATTTTTAAATGAAATACAAAGGTAGCCTACTATTCTTTAGTGTCTCCCCCTCAACCAGTCTCAGCTTTGTCTCTCTCTCTCTCTCTCTCTCTCTCT
Source organism: Rhinolophus sinicus (assembly GCF_057876585.1). Taxonomy (NCBI): domain Eukaryota; kingdom Metazoa; phylum Chordata; class Mammalia; order Chiroptera; family Rhinolophidae; genus Rhinolophus; species Rhinolophus sinicus. Next base: position 88,630,084 of record NC_142517.1, read on the forward strand.
CTCTCTCTCTCTCTCTCTCTCTCTCCCTCTCATCTGTTTCATCAACTAGTTTGGGATATTTATACAAAGAACCTGCATCTTAGAAAGTTCAAGATCATTCTTGTTGCTTAAATTAGAGTCTAAAAATATATCTAAATGCACACACAGCATGCTATTACTTCCACTAAATTACTGAAGGCATTCTAAACAAATAACCTTCTAATGTGAAAGTTGTGGCTCAGTAGTTGTATGGACTGAAACACATATTGCATACTAAAGCCTACTGAATTGAAAAGCACGAATGTCATTAATGCAAGCTTATAATTCTCAAGAGAAGTGTGATGAATGCTCTATCATGTGAGAAAGGAAATTAGAGGAAAAAATTAAGACAGATAACTAAGTGCAAAATGGTTCCATTTTTGGAATGTCCCTCAGTTCTTTCAAATACTTAGAATCATGAAGTTATTTTTCTCATTATGCCACTCTAGCTTTTAGGTCGATCTGAAAACCTTTAAGAGTTCTATTTTCCTAGGCTCCAACATATAATTTATTCTTCTCTGATTCTACTTCATCCTTTCGGGATTCTGCAGCCTTATAGAGTACAACACCTGGTATCACCTTCTGTGCCGCCCTTCTGCCCATTCACTGTGGAGCATGGCCGCTGGTCTGGGGCTGCCTGCCAGTTTCCATAGAGACAGGAAGCACTTTGGAGACCTGTGTTCCATTGCAACTGCCAGACCAAGGCAGGAAAGAAACAAAGCTGGCGGGCAGTGGGTCTTGCGAGGCCAGCAAAGGTTGGAAGGGTTTCCTCCTCCTGATACCAGAATGTGGGAGTGCCAAATTGGCAGCTTCAGTGACTACAGTCCCATTGACCAGATCCTAGTATTCACTAAGGCCATTGTTAGCAACCTATTCTGCTCCCAACTCCTGGAGCAGAAACTCTTGTGTACCCAAAGTTTGGCCCTAGTCTTTTGTTGGCCTCTGATCCATGACAAAAGGCTCTTTCGGATTTACAGTGACTCCCACAGCTTCTGACCCAGAGAATCATAATTCTCCTGTAGAAATTTCACCTCTCTTTTTATTTTCAAGAATGTGATAATAGGTTTTCCGGGACACTCATAAAAGATCAAGGGACTCATGGGACAACGACTGCATTGTTTCCAAATGACCAATGGAAACACAATGATGGTGAGTAGGTGACCCAGTTAACTACATAGCATTATATTATGACTAGTCACCATTTGCTGTAGCTGTGACAAGATTTATAATTTGAGTTAATTCTTGATTATCAGGATCAGGGCTGGCCCTGAAGAAATTTGCACTGTAGGTGAAATATAACATCAGAACCTTCCCTTCCATTTAAAAAGTGTTTTTGTGTGCTTATATAGCTCAGGCTTCTGTGTTATAAATATTCCCAGCACATTTATTCTTTCTACATAAAGTAGGTTTCTCATTTCTTCTATTAATTTTATGCTGGTCAGCCACATCACAAAATTTATGTTTTCCCTAAATTACAAAATTCAAAGCTTCAGAGAATATTTATAAAACCCTGGGAAACATTGTTTTATGGCTGCTTTATGTTTATGCTTAGTGGTTATACTGCTTTCGCATGTGTTATAACATTAGCTAATTTTTAAAAATTCCCAACATTTTTTTAACCTGCATCTGTACAAAATCAGTTATTTCTATTCTTAGCTTGTTTTTCTGCTTTTACCCTGCCAGAATGCATAATAAACAAAAAAATTGTTTACAAACAATGGGCTTAGTGAACTAGATGAAGTATAAATATACCTAGTTTCACAACCAAAATAGGTTTCTTTGGTAAAACATTAGAATGCTTTGTTTTCACTTACATGTCTGTTTTAATTCATTCCCTAATATGTTTTCAAGCTTCTCAAACATTCAAAAGAATGAGCACATACAATTTTTCAAGGAAACAGTGAACTTGAAATGTTCACATTTATATTCACAAGGTTAGTTTTCTTTTGATACAAATAGATCTTCAAGTATTGTAATATAGGAGAATAAAAAGCAAAGGCAAGAATTTCAAAATGAAAAAGGAAACTACATCTTGTAAGACAATATAAATGAATAAGAGGATTTTGAAATTATTTCTATAACTTTAAAACAGGTTTACATAGTTATTATCATGTGTGCATAAAGTCATTTTATCCGTTTAGAATACTATTTTCAGGGTGAATGAGCAAGACCTAGAGCTGACTAGCTTTACTTGCTAACTGATGAACATTTGAGAGGCAGCCTTCCAGAGAAAAGAAATTTATGAGCTCAGTCATAGTCTGGTTCACAGTGAAGCTCCATCACGTAACTAAATTCTAAATTGAGATGTCAACCTGGAGGAAATATTCTGGAAAGGAACACACAGATGGTAGGACTCTTCTGAAGACAGGGTGAGGAATATAACACTGAACATACAATAATCAATCTTCTGGAGGGAACAGAAATGGACTGGGTGGGACAAAACTGTTTAAAATTGAAATCACTGGGGTAAATTTCAACCTGAGACTAAAAAGGGAGAACATTATATGTATATATATTTTTTTCATCCAGTAGGCATTAGAATATTGATATGTTTAAAGAAAGTAAGACATAATATTTAATTGTAATACATTTTTAAATATATAATAACCTTGAGGAAAATTAAAATTCCTGGTAACATTTCTAGGAGCAAATTAAACGAAAAACATGTAAAAAAATAAAACAAGTATCATTAAATACTAATTTCAAATATACTGTTGTTTTAAATATACCAAATATAACAAGTAAAATAAGGTAAAGATAGTGAGGACAGTTTAAATGTGGTTTTCGTGTTGACTTTCCCTAATTCCAAAAAAAAAAAAAAAAAAAAAAAAAAAATATATATATATATATATATATATATATATATATATATATATATGTATACCAACTCAAACTAATTGTTGCCTAACATATTGTTATTAATTAATAATAATAATCAGATGTAGTAGATTTATTTTGGTAATATTTTTCTTTTGGATTATGTCACATATATGCATATTCTGCAAGCATGAAATGACATGACTATTATCTAAGTTGCCTATACATTAATAATATTTTCATGTATTATCATCTGAAGAAAATTTAAATAATTGCATCGGTAAATTGAATAGACATAGTCACATAAGAGAGAGACATATATGTTGATTTGGATTATAATTTTTGGATTATGAGATGTAGTAGGAAATTTGGAGATGACATTGATATACAACACACATGCAAGAAAAAAATATATCAGGCAGGTATCATTTAATCATGTATAATTAGAACTTACAGCCTAATGACAGGCAGTAAAACAATAAAGCACAATCATATAAAGGAAAGAACTGACTGAGAAGGTGGTGACATTCCAGCTGAAACCTAAATGGGGAGAAAGAACCAGCCTTTTAAAAATTGCCAGAGGACAAGAATGTTAGAGAGAGGGAGCCAATATTCCAAAAAGTTAATTAGCGATGTAAAAGTCCTAGACCAGAAGGAAGAACAGGTTGGCTATTGAAGAAACTGAACAAACAAATGATGAGTACGGAGCATTAGAAGCAACAAATGGATGGCCCAAGATGAGTTAGCTAAGAAAATCAAGGCCAAAGTATGCAGGGCTTTTTATGTCACAATAAGGAGCTTACATTTCTTCTAGATGAAATGTCAAGCCATTGAAGAAAGTGACATAACTCAATATAGAGTCTCAGAAGATACTGTATTTCTAAAAATTAATCATTATCACTAAATGAAGGATTTCTAATCTCAGAGATGAATCTCTATAAAAATTGTGTTTACAATCAAAAACCTTATTGATAAAATATCAAAGAATCCATTAAATCAGGGGATAATTTATTTGTAAAGGTAACCAATCTCTTGGTATTTTTTTTATTTTACACTGTAAATAACTGGCGAGTAAATGGAAACACCTATTTTACTGACTTGAGCTTGTACTAAAACAGGATTGTTACTCACACTTCCATATACCTCCCACTCTTTGATAGACAGTATCTCCCTCACTTCCACTTTTAAGATGTCATTGCCTACAGAACTTCTTTGTTCTTAATAATGGAAGACTTCCATTTTATTGTTTAGTTTTAAAACTGCAGTAGTTATCTGGGAGAAAGAAAAGTGCTGCAGTAAATATTATATTTAAAACAGTTTTCTTTTGCAAAGAGATATTTCCCTGGGTGGATAACAATACTATCAAATAATGAGTTCCCAAAAGACTACAAAGTGAGGTGACAAAACATTTGAGCTTTCCCCTATTTAAGAGTGCATATTAGAAACTTTATGATTCCTTTTTTGACTAATATCATAGAAATAAGAGTTTTCTTTTCCAATAACAGAATGTTTATACCCAAGGTCAGCATTGATATATAAGCGGAGACATGACGAGAGTCCTTGAGAGCAGGGACAGAGATGTCTATCACTTTTCATTCTCTAATGGGTGTAAGAAATTGCTTTGGACACAGGGGCACACATTTTTTTAAATACTATGTTCAAAATGATAGCACCTCAATTATTTAAGTGTTGATCAATATGTAGTAACTTATGAATCAATTTAGAATGTTCCCTAAGGAGCAAGCTCCCTTTTGAAAAACAAACAAACAAACAAAAACAACAATCAAAACCCCCACAATGTAAAAACACAGTGCTTAATAGGATGTGTTTTTCACTGTTTGATCATTGCTGAATACACAAAGATTTCATTAATGTTGATTTCACCCATCTTGTCCCTGTTTACATGCTTTGATGTTCAAGTCCTTTGTAGTGCCACATTAGATCTAGGGGAACATTGCCCTGTGAGAGCAAGTGGAAACTGCTGTGGGAAAAATATTAAAATGAAACTTGATACTTTGTATAGATTTGTACATATAAATCAGCTCAAAGAATTATATTTCTGATGAGGCAGAGAAGAAATTAATAGCGTTTCATGTCTTTTTTTAGAGTTACTACATTTTTAATATGCTAATTAGATAATTAAAATGAATGATAGTGTTTTTAATGGAAACTATTAAAATTAAACTTTAATAAAATAAACTGAGGTGGGTTAAAAAAAATTCCTCGTCTGACTCCTTAAATTTGAAGAGTACTTGTTCTGGAGAGATGGTTGCAAAATGATAAATGGAAAAAAATATATATATCCATAGCAAAGCTAATGGTTTCTTTACTACAATGTTGAAAAGAACAGGATAACAGCTGATATTTGGTCTTTTCTCTAGTCTCAGGAAATTCTAAAAAATTGACTCTTGGTTGAATCATCTCTCTTTGAGAAATTCATAGTCTAATTCATAGGTATACTGGATTCGAAATAAAGGAGAATGGGGGAGGTTGCTATGTATTAGACTAAGCACCTGCATTTCATTGTCGAGATTACTTATTGAATAATAAATTATTCGTATTGATTAGGTGTAATGGTATCATAGAATGGGAACTGATGATATAATCCTGAGAAGGCTGTGTGACTAGCAAGGCAAAAATGCTGAATGGATTCCAGAGCTAAAGGCTTCTGACAGACAGTTTAGTCTTGGGTGAGGAGTGACTGCACATTCAGAAGCATTTCAGGCAATCATATGGCTTTTGCTCGTTGTTGACATTCTTGTTGTGTCACTTGTCTTGTAACTTTTGGTTAAACTTGGTGTTGGATAAATACTGTTGTGTCTCATGGGTATTATCATATATATGAAACCAAGAATTGTGCTACTGCTCTAGCAAAGGTGGCATTGCATCTATAATGTCTTAACAAAAAAATAAGACTTATGCATCATCTATCTGCTGAAATAAAGGCTCTTACAATTAAGAGTAGAGTGGTCACATTATTCATGCTGGAAATTAGTCCTATTTGTCTTGTTTCCTTTCCGTATCAGATTGGAACTAAATAGATTATGATGTATTTAATGAATTCTATATACAATTTGGGCAACACAGAATTTTTTCCCAAAATCCTAGTCTTACATGCTTTGATCTGAAACTAAAGATGTGTGCTATGATAGATAGATAGATAGATAGATAGATAGATAGATAGATAGATAGATAATAGTTAGATTTAGATATGTAGAAATCTTTCACTCTTTATATATGTTATATATAAATAAAACTATATATTACACTGATATGCATTATTAATAATAGCTGATATTTCATTGCTCAAATTTAGGTATCTATTGAGTATTGTGTTTATCAAAAATTATAATAAGTCCTTGGAAGATATACACTTTGCAAATTTAGAGCTGAATAGGATGAGCCACAGACACAGGACACTTGCAAAACAGTTCCAAGGGTTCAGGGCATTGACCACAAAATGGAAATAAGTCACACCTTCGAATGCAACTGCTTTTGAAATGGCAAGTGTGTGTATGTGTGTGTGTGTGTGTGTGTGTGTGTGTGTGTGTGTGTTAAAATAAATAATTATAATTAGCAACAATTTATTAAATTCACATTTGGGACTATCATCCCAATTCTCACTATTGAGATCATTGATCAGCTAATCTTAAACTTACTTACAAAGACGACCTTATGAAAAAAACGTGGTACCTATTTTTCTGACAAAATATTTTCTCACTGAGAACAATAATAACCAACTCTTCAAGTGTAAGGGTCAAATCTCTGAGCAAAGTCCTAATTGCATGGAACCCATCATTACTCAAAAGTATCTAATTAATTATAAAAGAATCCAATAAACTCTGCTATTTGTTAGAATTCAAATTTCATTAGTACTATACTCATAATTTATAATACCATGAGAGTTAGTTTAAAATATATATATATATAATTCTTATTTAACACAGGAATTTTGACAAGTAATGTGTTTCCTTATTTTTTTTGTTTGACGAAGCTGGTACAGCCGCAGGGCACAGAGAGTATTGACTCATATGGCAAAGCGCATAAGCATCAGGCTTCCCTGCTGACTGGGGCCAGCAAGCTGCTCGTGAATCCAACAGATGTTTCTACTATCTGGGCCAATGGAAACCTTATGGACCTTTTTTCCTTCATCTCCTCCCAGGAGCAAATGTTAACGCAGCAGAAATTTGGATGCATGCCAAATAGGAAGCAGAAGGGTTGATGAGAAAGTAGGTTACACCCCTATCCATAGTGGCCATCAGTGGTTTGAATTGACTATTAAGCCACTTTCAATGACTTATTTTTGTGCATTTGCTACTTCATATAACCAAACCCCTATAAACCCTTCTGTTTTTTTACATAACAACATTTATCCCAAACGTATAAATCTAATCCTTGAATATGCTATTTGTTTCAAGAGATAAACAAATAAGAACAACAACAAAAAAGCTGAATAAAGCAGGAAAATTGTTTCTTTCTCATTGTTTTTCTTACATGAATGGACAAAACATCTATTCGTCAACCTGTAGTTTCATAGATTTATTTACATTTTGATGTCATGTTAAAAAGTAGCAATAACAGGCCGAGATTTGATTTTAGAAATCCAAGAAAGAATAATTACAGGGTTATTGAATCATTCTTATTTAGGTGAATTTTGAATGTGCTTACTGAAGAATGCAACCTGATGAAATTTATGTAGCTGTTCCTCACCCTCAATTACACTGACCCAGTAGAGTGTTCATCAGTTTTATAAGATTTAGATTTTGTCACCTATATTTAAATTCAGTATTTTAGAATTCCATATTTTCTCTACATAACTTTTCTCTTTTAACCAATGCAAACATTTAAAGGGAGAGAAAGTTTTTAAAAGAGGTGGAGCGTTTTTCCTTGACTGGGAAGCTATCTATTTCCCCTGTTTACTATAGCACAGCAGGATATATTTTCTGCTGACAATGGGATAAAATGGTTAGAAAAGTAATTTTAGTAGAGAAATAACAATGTTTACCAATTTTTATTTACTCTAACGTTATTTATTGAACATCTTCTATGAATAAAGCACACTAAATTCAAATAAAAACAAACAGCGAAGTGTATAAGCATACTACATAGTATAATATTTGATAGGAGTTGTTTCAATAAGGTCAGTATTAACAATATCCTATATAATACATTCAATCAACTCTAAAAGCTATATTGAGTGACTGCTTGGCAGAAGCCTTGTTTTCATTTGTTTCCATGATAATGTTAGAAAGGGCATGTTCTTTTGAGTGAAGTAGCAAGACATAAGTAGCTAAAAAATGTTGGCAGTATTTTAAAACGATTCCTGTGCATAGCACTTAATGATAGTTGTGATCATAAAAGACACTAATTCCCACATATTTCCAATGCCAAACATTTAACAGTTTTTCTCTTTTTTATTCTAATTGTCAGAAACTTAATTTTAAGTTTCTCCAAGGATTTTGCCGATATTACTTAGTTTTGTGAATGGGGATAGAAATTCTCATCCAGAAGGTTGCAAACATGGCCATGAAGCAGAGGCACTACAGAGATTTAATTTCCTACAGAAGTATTCTTTGCAAACTGTGCAAACAGTCTTTGGTCAAATAAGGAACCAAGATGATTCAGATTTGACATCTCAGTGAAACAACCTCAGACACAATTCCTGATTTTTATAATGAAAAAACAAATACAAACAAACAAACAAACAAAAAACCCTCAACAGACTATCTTTCCATTCTCTACTATTCTCTACTATTCTCTATATTATCCTGTAGAAAGAAGACTACAAACACCGTTCAGAAGGCCCAGAATTAATTAGATAACAAATAAAATAAAATAATTAACCACTGGCTCATACCTGAACCACATAAAACAATCAGGAATGCTATATTATGAAAAAGACAGTGGGCTATAGAATCTAAAGGAGAAGACGGTATTAAATCTGTCATCCAAAATGAACAAATCATTCCATTTCTAATTATTGGCTTAATAATTCTAGCTCAAATCAATCACAAATATATATTAAGTTCATAAAGTATTCAATTATTTCATTATTAAAATAATCTGAAGTTTTAAAAATAGCAGCAAGACCTAAAGACCAATTAGATGGTCAGAATGGAAAGGAAACAACTGTGAATGACCCTGGGTCTCCAGACAGATGATAGACTAGATAGTAGTGCCACTCATTAAGATCTAGATACAAAAGGGAAAGTAGTATGCTATTTTTTTTCTGTTTAGCAAACCTCCCCAAATCTTGTGGCTTATATCATTCTTTAAAATGTGTTGTTTTCTTTTAATTAAAGTTTGTTGAGGTGACAACTGTTAGTAAAGTTACATAGATTTCAGGTGTACAATTCTGTAATACATCATCTACATATATCACATTATGAGTTCACCACACAGAGTCAGTTCTGTTTCCATCACCATATATTTGATCCCCTTTACCCTCATCTACCACCTCCCTCCCCCCTCACTCTCTGGTAACCACTAAACTATTGTCTTAGTGGTTTATGAGTTTTATGGTCTATGAGTTTGAGTTATGGTCTTAGTGGTCTATATATGGTCTATATATGGTCTTAGGGAATTTTTGTTTCTTCATTTGTTTGTCTTGTTCTTTTGTTGTTTTCAGTTTTATATACTACATATCAGTGAAATCATATGGTTCTCGACTTTTTCTGTGTGACTTATTTCGTTCAGTATAATAATCCCAACATCTATCCATATTATTAAATTTATTATGGTGACATTGATTACTAAAATTATGTAGGTTTCCAGTGTGCATTTCTGTAATACATCATCTATATATTGCATTGTGTGTTCACCACCCAGAGTCAGTTCTCCTTCCATCACCATGTATCTGACCTCCTTTTCCCTCTTCTATCACCCTCCCAAACCTCTGCTAACCACTAAATTATTATTTGTGTTTATGAGTTTTTGTTTCTTTGTCTTATTTGTTTGTTGCTTTCAGTTTTATATCCCACATATAAGTGAAGTCATATGGTCCTCAACTTTTTCTGTCAGACTTATTTTGCTTAGCACAATAATCTCAAAATCCATCCAAGTTGTCACAAATGACAGTATTTCATCTTTTCTTATGGCCAAGTAATATTCCATTGTATATAGGTACCACCTCTTCTTTATCCAATCATCTATCAAATGACATTTTATTTTTTTCCCCATATCTTGGCCACCGTGAATAATGCTACAATGAACATAGGGGTACATATATGTTTACAGATAAATGTTTTCAGATTTTTGGGATCCCCCAGAACAGGGATCGTTGTGTCCTATCGTAATACTATTCTTAATTTTTTAGGGAACCTGCATACTGTTATCCATAATGGCTGCACCAATTTACATTCCCACCAGCAGTGTATGATGTTTCCTTTTTCTTCACAGCCTCTCCAACACTTGTTATTACTTGTCTTGTTGATAATAGCCATTCTCACAGGAGGTATATCTCATTGTGGTTTTGATTTGCATTTCTCTAATAGTTAGTGAAGTTCAGCATTTTTCCATACATCAGTTGGCTGTTTGTATGTTTTCTTGGGAGAAGTTTCTATTCAGGTCCTCTGCTCATTTTGTAATTGGACTGTTTGTTTTTTGCTGTTGATTTGTGTGAGTTCTTTATATATTTTAGATATTAGCCCCTTATTGGAGATGTTGTTTGTAAATATCTTCTCCCATTCAGTTGGTTGCCTCTTTGTTTTTTTGATGGTTTCTTTTGCTTTGCAGAAGCTTTTCAGTTTGATATAGTCCCATTCATTTATTTTTGCCTTTACTTCCTTGACCTTTGAGGTTAAATTCATAAGATCCTTTCTGAACCCAATGTCCGTAAGTTTAGCAGCTATGATTTCTTCTATGAATTTTATTGTTTCAGGTCTTATGCTTAGGACTTGGTTAATTTGGAGTTAATTTTGGTGTATGGTGACAGATAGCAGTCTAGTTTCATTCTTTTGTACATGGCTGTCCAATTTTCCCACCACGATTTATTGAAGAGGCTTTCTTTCCTCCGTTGTATGTTTTTGGTTCCTTTGTTGAAAATTATCTTCCCATATAGGTGTGGGTTTATTTCTGGGTTTTGAAGTCAATCCCTCGGTCTGTGTGCCTGTTCTGCTAATACCATGCTGTTTTGAGTATTGTCGCGTTGTACTTACATCATTTTTGTAGTTCACATTTCTATGAAGTGGCATTTTGTACGGGGCTCTCCTGGGTAGTTCTTCTGAGTTTGGCTATGCTCCCTAACATATCTATGGTCAGTTGCCAGTCATCTGATTTTAGGGGTTCTCTTTTGGGGGATAGGTTGCCTGTCAGCTGGAATGACAGTTGGTGACTGGGCTTGATTCTATGGCTCTCGGGATCCAACTGTATAGCCCAACTAGCAAGCACTTTCCAAGTCTCTTCTTATTTTACATTTGCCATTTTTCATTGGCCAAAACAAGTCACAAGGTAAGCCCAGAGTCAATATGGAAAGAGACTATTTAAGGGAAAATATATATGGTAATATGATCATTTCTTGTCCCTTTTATTGAACAGCTATTGGTTGAGGAGATGATAGTAGTTGATTATGTGAGAGAGAGTGGTGCATTTCAAAGCAAGGCCAAAAAATAATAATGAAAGAGATTTTCACACATCAAATGTTGCAGGAAAACTTAGTTTATAACAGATCAAAAGCATGCCCATGAGGACAGACCACCAATATACTTTAGGGGCTTTGCTATGGAGAAGTTACTTGCAAAAAATGAAAATGGAATGCAGTGTTTTATGAAGTGAACGAGAGGCAATCAATCGAAGATATTAAGTGTAACTAACAGTTTTCAAGAAACTTGACAATATGGAGATTTAGCAAAAGCTAAAAAAGAGTATAGAGCTTGAGGTGGATTTGTGTGGTCCTGTTGTTTATTTCTTTATATATCAGTAACAATAATACTGTATAACTTTCATTGTGACTCAGTTAACTTCTGTCTGTTTATGGACAATTATTTTACCAATGTTTCCTTTAAACCTCCAGGCAGATTAAGCTGACTAGGAGTAACCAATGCAGTGTTTTCCAACTTTAGGAAAGCCCCTTAATGCTCTATTTGTAGGTCAGTAGTATTATTGTTATATATCCAGTCAGCACAGTCCTGTTCCAATTAATGTGTTCGACCGATGGTCATACTCTTACTTTTTTCTAATGGCAGCATTAACAAAACTTAAAATAAAAATACCAAGTTAAATAAGAATACATCTCACCACACATTACAGATTTCACTTACATAATCTTTGTCATTATTTTGAAATTAGTATTTATTCTTAAATGCTGTTGAAGCCCGATATATATATATATATATATTTTTTTTTTTTTCCTCCCTCTTTATAGTACATTGATCAAATGCTATTAACCCACTTGATATTACTTAGTCTTTTACATCTTCACCAGTCCAATCATTGTTAAGAAGCCAGGTGTACTGTATTCATTTGTTTTTAAAATAAATAAGTAGTTAAGGAAATCTAACAGGAAGCATAAGAAAATAAATGCAGTTTCTTGTTGAGTAATAATCCTGACAAATATACAACTTCCATCTAATTTTCCTTACACATATGGTAGGAACATGCTATCTTATGTATGCAAGGACAAGTATGCAAGTACAAGAAATGCATATTAAAATGAGGTAAAATGTAACTTTTGTGAGTTCACCCACTTTGATTTTGAGGTTTGCTTAACGGAGTTTATTCATCGTTTCTGCATGGCTTCTATTGCTGCTCTGAACTGAGACACCTAAAAACCTATTGCATAAATTGGTCAGCCTGTAATTTAGACAATTTGAGATAAAGTTCTTACTGAACACCGACTTAACACACTTGTATTAAATAATGTAAATTGTACGAAAATTTAAATTGAATTTTACTTTAAATCAGGCATATTCAAATGAGAATGGGTAAGAAGAAAAGAAATAGCAAGGGAATAGGGGAAAAGGTGAGCGAAGAGCCAACCATGAAAATTTGTGTTTAAAATATAGCAAATATGCTCTAGATACACTGGAATGTCATGAGGAGAATGTCGTAAAGAATTTATTTATGAAAATGATAGTGCTAAAATACAAAATGAAAAATTTGCATAAGTAGATGAAAGTAAGAGAAAGATATATGCATATTTATGTACATTTTGGCAATATAATAAGCAATGAATTTGAGATGGTTTAAAAGGAAACATGAATAAATAATGTGTAACCTGATTTATACTAGAGGAACAAATAAACAGGAATGAATTAAACTGTGATTCAAAGACCATATCAAATCAAGTCACATTATTTAGCAGAACTTTCAGGAATATCAGAGATATATTCTGCTTTTCAAATACTTACCATACAACTATAGTGTTATGGGATTCATATTTCTCTTTCAACGTGGGAAACTTTGGTTAAGTAGACGTAATCAGCATGATTGGGAAGTCAAAATAGTTACCATTGAGTGTTGATTTATGTAAGGTATTAGAAATCAAATGTTTTGTTAAAAACACCTGACCATTTTGTTTAAATATTACATTTCTCTAATGTACTAAAATGTAGTCCCTTGTAATTAAAGGTTAGAAATAATCTCAAGGTGCATGTTATTGTCATCAACAATATAAAAATTATAAGTAATGTGTCTAAAAGAAAACTAGGAAATGGCAATATGGGGATTTCAGATTAGATCCTATATTAAATAATTTTTTATTCAACTATCCACTCAAAAAACAATTTATTCAGTGTCCACCATATGCAAAACATTATGACAGGCATGGGGTTTTAAAATAATAAAAATCAAAGTGATTATTTCAATTCCCTAGTGTACATGAATTTAAGACATTCAAGTAGAGGGATTTAATAAAATAGCTTTCTCTTTCTCTTTCTCTCTCTCTTCTCCCTCTCTCTCTCTCTCTCTCTCTCTCTCTCTCTCTCTCATATTGTGAAGATTTGAAATGTCCTTATTTTCAATTCTTAAATTAAGTGATTACCAAGTGTCTTTTATTATAAAAAAGTTAAAGGTGTATTTTTCTATCAACACATTTAATTTTTCTTAATACAGTAAGACTATACCAAATCTAAAATGAGTGATTTTTTTTCACATTTTAATTTTATTAAATTTTAATAAATTAAATAAAAATATTAATTAAAATCTTATCTTACTGATAATAAAGGCATAATTATTATTTCATTATGAAAAGTTATGTATTTTCATTATACACAAAAACGGAATTCAAAAATATTTTAATTGCTAATATAAGCAACTGGCTGATAAATTGATATGTGAATTAAAGTAATTTTCTTGATCAGTAAACTCATGTTAGAAACTGTTACATATGCTAAAATTACGTTTCTTTTTTTGCTCTTAAAAATTGTTTAATAAAAATATTCTACTTTTTAAAATGCTGAATTATTTTAAAGATAATTTAGTACCTAATAACATGTAGATGTGAATGGATTTATCTGAATAGCAACTGTGTTCGAGCATGATTTTCTCATAAATGAGAGCATAATTCGTTTTGCATGTCAGTAAGTTTATTGTATCAGATTGCATGTAACAGAAATAATGGAAGATCAACTTCTAGGAATTTTGTAATACACAAATTCACCTAGTGTAGCAACAAATGCATTTTATAGAACTGATTTTCAAGGAAGCACAAATAGCTAAGAGATAAAGAACAGAAGTCAGCATAGACAAAAGGAGAAGTTTAAAATACTCTGAACAAAAATGATTATCTTAATAAGGCATTCTGAATGGATTTTACTTTTCAGGTTTATAAAGCTAGAATGCAGTCATCAGAATCGGCTGAATGCTATGCTGATTTCTTGAACTATGTCTTTAAGACCTGAGCCAGGTACCAATATATTATTAATTTCTGCCTTAATAGGACCAATGATAACAGTAGTAATGTCATTATACCATTATAGGGCAAAAGTTTTTAAAATTGGATAATTTTAATTGTTTTGCAGCTATGTAAATGTACTCCTTTTTAAGATTTGAAATAATTGTAAAATTTACGAAACAACTCTAATGAATGAACATTTAAAGGTTTGGGCCTTAACTTGATATCTGACACTGATACCTCAGTAAACAAAATTACTTTAATTCACTCTACATAGATGCCTTCTTAAGTACATGTCCACTAGCATCCTATTTATTTCTTAATTTGAGTTTGTTTACAAGATTCAACTGATTGGTAATAATTTAGCCCACACACAGAAAAACTGAATGGAAAGTTCTTAAATCATTTTTGAGCATAATGCAGATTTATCACACTGAGCCTGTTAATAAACATAAACTACACAACTCTTTTACTGTCCCAGTATTTTCATAGTCGTCCCGATCCTAACAATAGTTACCAATGTTATCCAAAGTAACTGTGACTCTTGTGTGTGACTTAAAGAAGATGTTAGGATGGCAGACTTCTTAATATGAGGTCTGACAATTCAGTTCGCGAACTTGCCACCGTGTGCTTACATCGGCAGCACCGCACGAACAGTTCAGTAAGGTTTCATAACCTTGGTATATCAGTGTCTCACAGCTGTGTTTCTATCGACGTGTGGTGGTGTCTTTCTCAGTGGCGTTCATTATTGGTGCGTGTTTTTTGTGTGCTGTCAAGAGAATGTCTGAGCTTGAATTAGAGCAACAAATAAACATTAAATTTCTTGTTAACTTAGCAAGAGTGGAAGTGAAGTCAGGGACATGTTAGTCTAAGTTTATGGGGATAATGCCATGAAGAAAACAGCACTGTACAAATGGATTAAATGTTTTTCTGAGGGGAGAGAACGTGTTACTGATGAAAAGAGGTCAGGGCGGCCAGTCAAAAGCACAACTCACAAAAACATCGCAAAAAATTCATTAAATCACACATCAAAATTGTCAGCTGACTACGAAAAGCATAGAAGATGTAGAGAAACAGGAAGTTCTTAACTGAATACCTTGGCATGAGAAAAGTGTGTGTGAAAATGGTCCCAAAGGAGCTCTTGCATCATGACAATGCACCAGCTCACGGCACTGTCTGTGTGGGAGTTTTTAACGAGCAAAACAAATAACTGTACTGGATTTTCCTCCCTACTCACCTGATCTGGCCCCCAATGACCTCTTTCTTTACCCGAAGATAAAGGAAATATTGAAAATAATATATTTTGATGATATTCAGGACATCAAGGGTAATACCACCACAACTCTGATGGCCATTCCAGAAATGGAGTTCCAAAATTGCTTTGAAGGGTGGACTAGGCACTGGCATCAGTGCATAGCTTCCCAAGGGGAGTACTTGGAAGGTGACCGCAAGTAATATTCAGCAATGGGGTATATAGCACTTTTTCTAGGATGAGTTCGCCAACTTAATTGTCAGAACTCATATTTCAGGAAAATAAGGATTAAAAGTGAAATCTTAAAGAAAACCTCAACTTTTCTAATTCTAGAGCTTTTCTGAGTATAAAAATGTAGTAACCGGTCTGGTTGCAAAAGATTGATAGAAATGTTTCATGAGGATAATATTTTTGCAACTGAACGTAATAAAGAATAAACATTGAATAAAATATAACATGGAATTGTTTTTAAAAAGGAAAGAACATTTTAAAAATATCTTTATGTTAAAACACATTTTTGTGAATACTGTGGTGTGTATGGTGACTGTACTAGCAGATATAAATGTTTCATACAATCTTCCTCTTTAAACCACTAAAAATAATTGCCTTTTTGTTATTAATTGCTTTTCTCATGACAAGAAATTCCACCATGAATAATATGTATAAAATGTCTTTGAGCTATTCACATTAAATTTAAAATACGCATATGAAATTAACAATATTTTCTCTTGTCCATCTAAGCTAGGAGACTGTGCATTTGTCTGTTGATAGACAATGTTTACCATGTTTGTTCTTAGGCTCTTTTTGGTAAATTTTCAGATAGAGACATAGAATTCCTATTCTTCGGAGAACGTTAAAGGATGCAGATGAAATTGTGCTGTGAGACTGAAAAACACAGGCAAAGAATCTAATGACAGTGCAGAAACTATATACCAAGGATAATCAAAGACAAGTTTCACAGATACAAGATAACTTTCAGAAAAAGAAGTATCGGCCTCAAAATCTAATTTTATGCTTTTGTGGCTGGGGATAACATCTTCCCTTGAAAAGGGGCATTCCAGTCTAATGAGGTTAATAACTTTAGTTATTACTTAAATTATACCATCTCATCAAATTTTGGCTTTTTTATTCATTCAACACATACTTATATACATCATTTGAGTACTTAACATGAACAATGCGTCAGTCTTAATACTAGGTATAAAATGATCAAGGTTGAAATGGACCTTAGCCCTCAAGCAATTTAAAGTATGGGAAAATCAAGAACATTAAACCAATAAGCAGCAGTCTCCAGTCTTTCTCTCAAAGATAGATTATGTGTTCGATATAAATATTCCTGAAAGCATTACCATTTAACAGAAAAGTGATAATCCAGCTAAGTAAATTCTAAATAAGTGATTAACATATGCATATTTGAAGCTGTCCTACTTCGGCCACATCATGAGAAGTCAGGGTTCTTTGGAAAAGACAACGATGTTGGGAAAAACAGAAGGCAGCAGGAAAAGAGGAAGCCCAAATATGAGATGGACTGACTCCATGAAAGAAGCCACAGGCAGGAGTCTATGGGAGCTGAGCAGGGCTGTGAGGACAGCACACTGTGGACACCACTCGTTCCCAGGGTCACCAGGAGTCAGAACAATTCAGTGGCACATTACACACATATTTGACAATAAAGTTAAAAATATCGATATATTGAATATTGAAACAAGTAAAAGACTTTTTAGATGACCATTTTTCTCATTTGAAAATATATACTTTTATTTGGGAATATAGGTGTCTTGGGGCAGGGTTAAATGGACTAAAAGTAGCATTTTATGTGAAGTTTCTTACGCAGAGACAGTTAGTTATTCATGAGAATCTTTTTCCTCCCATTCTTGTCCTTTTGGCTGGATTGCAATGCCCATCTTCCTTTTCAATTAATTGTGACCACGTGGTAAAACGACAAAGGATTCTGAACATATAGGATTGTTTATTTTGTAGGCTTGACAACTAAAGAGTTCCACAGCACTCTGCTATGTTGTCCTCCCCTCTGATTGGGAAGGCAATCTAAGAGACTCTGTTTTTTTGGATGACAAAGTCCTTGCGAGACTGTTTCCCTGAATTTTTTGGAGGAAGAAGATCACACCATCACACCTCAGAACAGGAACACTCAACTCTAATCAACAAGTGAAAAAGAAAATAAAAACAATTTTATATATATATATATATATATATATATATATATATATATATCTTGAATTTGTTTAAACCATCATATAATACAAGGTCTATTTATTTTATCAGCGATCTTTATCTAAATAACATATTTATCAAGGCACTTATCTAACAGAAAACACATGTTGACAACAAAAATGAAGATGAGCATTTCAGGTGTACAAATAAAGAAAAAGAAATGAAAACAGACCAAAAGGAGACCTGAATTGATGAATGCTACAGACTGCACTCAGTGAAGGTAAGGGGAAGAAACAAAATTTGGCCTCTAGACTCAATCAAGGTAGAAGTTAAATATAAATAGACGATTATTGATCCTCAACAGCTTTTGTATTCTGCATAAATATTCTCATCTCTTAAAGTGAACTTCTTAACCACTGGATATTAAAAAAATATATGTTAATATTCCCTAGTGATGAATATTAATTGGTGTTTTGGAATTCTGTAATGAATTATATATTTGCGATTGGTCACCAATGCCAATGGAAGTGAAACTGAGTTACAATTATGCAAATGTACTTTGTTACTGAAAAGCTATCTGCATTGTCATTCATTTCTGTAAATTCTGCTTAGACAAATGCATACACATATGAAACTAATACAATATATACATAATTTCCATATACATATACTTAAATATAGACTTAAATAAGTCAAAGAAAATTTCAATATTCAAATACAAACATTTCAAAGCTCAAAATGACCGGAAAGAGCTTTAATTGAAAAAAAAAAAAAAGATCAGTTAACACTATGAAAGTTCTCTTTTTCCCTATATGAATGCATGTGAGTGTCTTACTTGTACAGATTTAAAACTGGTTTAACTTGTTTTATGTCCCAAAAATGCTTTGGCTAGGAACAGTTCTGCTAACCTCAACTTCATTCTCTCCCCATGATATTTCCATTTGCCTCCAATAGTGTCAGAGGTGCACAGATCCTTTTATCAATACATTTTACACACACACCAAAAAAAAAGAGGAAGAAAGAAAGAAAAATACAATACTATACAGCTTGTAAAAGCTCAATGCATTTACTGCCCCTTTTGCTGAAAAACTTCACCTTTCTTGATTTGTGACATTCTGGTTCAACTTGGAAAGAAATGGAAGCAGTTCTTTCTGATCATTGACAAAACACTCTCAGGAAAGATCAAAATCCTTTTTTCAGCTCATTATAGATCGGCTATCTAGATAGACAGAACATGAAGAAATACAGATATTTCATTTTGGAAAAAAAAATGCTTTTCAGAAATAATTCTATCTGCATTCCATAAATTTCTGGCTTGTTCACCATTTATTTCTGAAAAGGGTGGAGGGAGGCCTTTTGAATTATTTTGTTCATTCCACCTAGCTCTCTTAAGTTTTCCTAAACATTTCCTTCAAATATGTCCACAATGTTTAAAAGCACGTAACATGTAATTGTATACTCAGAAGCTGAGGTCAGATTTAAAATACTAAGTCTAGTATAAATAATATTAGGTCAATATGTATTTTACTCAAATAATTTATGGTGCCTTATAAGCAAGCTATGTTTCCCCATCCACACAGTACAAAAATACTGAATTCTAGAGCATTCCTTGAGAATCTTTTCAGTTAATTCAAACTTAAGGTAGTAAATGCATATTCTGTTAGTGCATCCATAGGAACATTAACTGTTATTCCACTTGTCTGAAGAGAGATATGGATTGATTGGTGGACTGACCAATGAGTTTAAGAAGTTCAGGAAGTGCTGTTATTTTAACATGATAATTATTTCATGTTACTAAATCAATGAACTGTAGCCTATACTTCACTGAACAAAATGTTTATACCCTAATTGAGATTGATAGAGTGCTTTCCATGGCTCACACACCTTTGCTAGAAGAATTACTGTTTTCTAATTCATAAAAATAAGAGGGTTGTTTTACTCCATAAGAGAAAGGGGTTAGGAGAGCCATGGAGGGACATATTATAAATGATATCTATTACAGGCCATGAAGTTCAAGCACTACATCATCTCCTTGCAAAATACAAAAGCTAAGAAGATTATATTTCCACCCTTGCTGTGCAGCAAATTAACAAAGTATATAAAAAAACATGTCTGGATTTAGAGGAGTGGAAAACCATGTGCTGACCTTAAATGAGGGCATCAACAAGAAGTAAATGACCCCATTCAGTGAAAAATAAAGAATTAGAAGGGATACTCCAGATAGTACAGTCGAATGGTTTTATGTTTCCCATTATCTGCCATCTCCTTGTCACTTTTATATGGATAGGACTTTTACATATATCTAGAACAACAATCATAAAGTAATCTTCATATTTAATCTTGCAATCATAAAAATCATTGTATTTGTATATGTTATTAGTTGTGCTTCAATTTTAGTGGGTTATATGACAGTGTAAAGATACATAAAGAAATTTTAGCCACCGTCCCACATAAGTCCATAAAATTGAATTTTTTGTTTGAAAATGACATTAAAGATCGTGAGATTTTATTTCATATTTGAAATGAGAACACCAAGAACTCCAGAATTGAAATGGTTACCACAATGGCACAACGAGGTAGTGGTAAGGTTGGCAGAGGGACCAGGTTTCCTGCTTCCCAGTTCACTATCCTCCTTCTACAAAATCCCACTGAAAAAGGTTGCAGAAAGTTGATTTTTTTTTAAGTTGCGTATAAATTTCCAATGAGCAAGCACATTGTATTTGAACTCATATTTTTAATTAAGCTATCAATATTTTATGTTTTAGCAGCAAAATACCAAAGTTAATTGCTACTTCTTTTCTCTTCTCATTGAAGTCTGGGCACTGCTATGTAGATGTCACAAAATACTTTTGACTTACAGGAGGAAATCAGACAAAACCAAGCATTGTCGTCTATTAAAATGAAATAAAGAGACAGTTCTTGCTAACATGTGAAAAGACAAATTAGTATATAAAATACATAGAAGAACAAAGCAAACATGGAAAACACAGCATTTTCCAAATAAAGTATTTTTACATGACTTATAGGATAATCAATTGTATTACCTAGGATTATATGAACAAGAAAAAAAATATATATATATATACACATATATACATATATATATATATATATGTATATATATATATATATATGAAGATAATATACACATATGTATATTAGGTATGTATATTATCTTCCAGTTTCCATTAATAGCATGTAGATATCTAGAAATAATTTTTAATCTAGGAATTAAGATATAATTTATAATATGCATGTTAGATCTTTATAGTGATTGTTACTGTGTATGTTTATCAATTTAGCCAAGAACTTTTGCTAAATACTGGTTGCTCCAAGTTTGGAAAAGAAAAATAAAAGAAAACAATAAGCAAGCCAAAATACAATTTTTCCCTTATAACCCCAAATGAAACCAGTTACTGTGGTGTATTAGCAAAATATTTAAACAGCTCTCATCCTATGTTCAACCTCTCAATAATGATGCTTTCAATGACATATTAAAGGGATTTATTTGCCTCAGTGATAATATGCCTTTTAAATGAATATTATCTGAAAACCATTCATCAAACAGAATAGATCTTCTACCAACATTCCATAGGCTTTATTTTTGGTGAGACTTTTGGAGGCAACAGGGATGAAGAGGGAAAGGTTCACGGGACTGTTGTCCTCTAACCTGTTTTGAAATGTGGTCAGAGACTTTTTTGTGCATGTGAAATTCTGAAAAATTCAAACTGTTTCTGTAATGTCATGTGCAGTCATGAGGGAAAGCGGAAGTGCTACAAGATCATGGTTGGAGGTGTCACCACGCTCTTGGGTGGAACTGACATCTCCTGCAGAGAAGACTAGACATACTAGGATAATAGTTCACAGTGGTCCAGCCAGCTGCAAGAAATTTAGGGACAGCAAACTTCATAAATTCAATTTGCACTAATATGGTGGCTATTCTGCAACTTTTATTCCTTTTTATTCATCAAAATAGACATGATTGCATAAAATATTCAACTAAGCCTATTACTGAACTCTTAAGTTATAGGCTTAATTGTATACTTCAAGGTGATCTCTAACAGAACTAAATATGATAATTGAAGAATGTTCACTTTGTGGTACATACTTTGCTACTAACAGTAAAACATTGGACATCTACTCATTGAGCAAAGTGATCACTTAATATCATCGTTGTTTATGTACTTCCTCTATTCAGAGTATCAGGCCAAAAGCATGGTGAGAATTAAAGAAGATTGTATCTTACTCTAATAGATCTGTAGTAGTTGTATGCCAATTAGACACCATAAATTGGTTTAGACACCATGTACATTTTTTCCGTTTTTGTTTGGATCTAAAGAGTATTTCATCCTATATTCATGCTGTAAGAAAGTGAAACCAAAGATAATCTAAGGACTCTGTTGGAAAGCACACATATTGGATAAAATTTTCTCTTTCATGGATGAGTGAACAAAACAAAAACATAGGTGGAGGCTTTCTACGCATAGTAGTTCTTCTATAGCTGACAATTTCTTAGTAATATGCCCAATCAGACACAAGGAAGGTAGCCTCCATGAAACAGGAGAAGTATGATAAATACAGTAATATGAAAAATTAAAAACAAATGATGAATGGAAAATTAATGAACTAAAAAAGAATTTTTAAAAAAGTTTTAAAAAGCAGCTGAAGAACCAAAACTTGACTTGGAGGATAATCAAGAGCTTCTTGATATTATAAACCAAAATAAAGGAATTAGAGGAAAAATTGAAAGCTTCCAAGAATGTAGACATAATATGGCAACCAAATTAAAATGGTTGGAAAAAAGATGATGATAGATATGGTGGATAAATTTGGAGCTCAACATTTGAAGAAGTAAGTGTAATTGGGACTATGATGGTTAAATATAAATGTTGAAATGGAAAGGTATGAAGATTGAATGTCCTTACCATCTCATAGACAACATTAATGAACGCTCAATTAGGCAGATGCTAGGGATATTTAATACTTTAGGAATACATTTTAAAAATTTAAGCAACATCCAAGTAGGTGATTCTCAAAGCAGAAGGCTTTTGACTTCTTTTCAGTAGTAACTGCCAGAGGACATCAGAGTAAATAGCTATAAATCCGAAAAGACATTTCATATCCTCTCAAGTTGTTCTTTTGTGAAAGCTTAGAAAACATTACTATTTCCTACGTATTGGGACCTATACCAAGCAACAAGAAGAAAATAAACATTAAGACTATAAGGTTAAAATTTCTGTGTTATAAAAAAGATGACATTCTCTGTCATCGTACCAAAGCCCACCTCCCTAACATTAGAAAAGCATAACAATAACAACAAAAGCCGAATGAATCAGGTCAGTTCCTTAGCTAATGGTCCCATCTTCAGTAAATCACTTTAACTTCTTTAACCTCAGTTTATCCATTTATAAAGAAAATATTGTAGTATCTGCTTCACAGCTTTGTTGTGAGCATAAAAGGAGATAATTAATATGAAGCGATCTTGCAACACTTTTGTTGTACAAGTGGAAGGAATTATTATTAATCATTTAGGGGCTCGCAAATTCTTTAGGAGGAACATCAGTCATTTTCACATTTCTTTCTGGAAATGACCCTACTTCTTATGGTGCATTAATATTTCTCTTAATAAATAAAGACTTTGGAACTGGGTAAGCATATCACATAGGAAAACATTCCTTCTTGTTTTTCAAATGCTAATTTTAGGATTGGATATATATTTGTTACTATTAAACTCCTTAACAAATTATTTATCTACTTGTTCCTTTTATCGAGCATGTTCATTTATGACATTTCCTATTTGCAGATTTAATCTTCCTATCCCTCAATAACTCCATCTACCTCTGATAATCAGCAATTCTTTTTAACCGATTATCTGAATTTTCCAGTCACACTACTTATTTTATTTTAAATTGTATTTTAGAATGGAGTAGAGTATTCTATTTATAGTGCAACTCCCTGTAGTTTTATTATCTTCTGGAAAAAAAATGCTGTTCAAAAAGAATTTTTAGTATGTGGAAAATGCTTATGATATATTTAGCATAAAAGAAATGACTCACAGTAAGTATAGAGTTGGGACAGATTTATATATATATAAATATATAGAAGAATATATATATATATATATATATATATATATATATATATATATATATATATATTCTTCTTTCATATATATATATGAAAGAAGAAAAGAAACCTGCTAACACAATGATAGTAGATATCCCTAGATGGTAAGATTCTTTTCTTTTTCTTATTTCCCTCCATTCGTCTCATAAACTACATAATTGTAGAAACTGTTGAATAAAAATATACTAAAGGAGAACAGAGTTCTTGCAAGTCAGAGAAAACACAGAAAGGGAGGCAAAGCAGGATAATTGTAAGAAAGGATATGGTGCAGAAAATTGCCAGCAAATAAGAGTGAAGAGGATGTAGGCGAGGACAGAGAAAACTAATGTGAAGCCCTTCGATGAAAAGCTTTGGGATAGAAGGTGCTATTCTCCAGCCTGATGTGTAGATTGTGAAGCTATAGGAAGGAATAATTGAGAAGAGTCACAGTCAGAGCACTGGGAGAAAAGGATCATTTTGGCAGCTGCAAATTGGTAATTGATTAGAGGAGGACAGTGTTTAAAGCAGACAGACCAGGGAGGAGTTGTGCAGTGGTCAAAATGAGAGATGGCCATATCACTGGCCTACTTAAGTAACTATAAGAAGTGTTTCTAAGAAGGTAAAATTGACTCACTCAGAATAAACTGGTAAGATGGCAATAAATCATGTGCTTCTACAAAAGAGCCACCGAAAGGGAAATTAATATAAAGCTACCATTGTATAAGTGCAGATGACATTACTTCCAAACAACTTAAGTATTGTGAATATGTCAGTAAATGGGCAGATGGCAGGTAATTGCAATGATTCAGGATACGTCTTACATAAATAAAGAAGGATGAAACACACCTGTAGTTGATATAACCTATATTATGAGAAGTTAGTACATTATATCAAATAAACACCGCCTGCCTAATGGTCTCTTTTTACATATAGGACACACGCTCTTGCTTCCGGATCTGAAGTCATTGCTCTCCAACTAATCTGTAAGCAGGATGTTAGGTAATTAAAGGAATTTCTTCCTTCCAGGAACCTGTATTCCTGTTAGGAAGCTCTAACAAATACATGTTAATGATGTCTAGGGATATGTATTATAGCTTTGTTGTAATAATGAAAAATTAGAAACAGCCCAAAGAACCATCATTAGATATATTCGCAAATAAAATCTGGCTTAGTCATATGATGGTATGCTATACTTCAGGTAAAATGAACATACCTAAATGTATTACTATCAATAAAATTCATAAGATGGGAAAAACATAAATACCAAAGTATAGAAATAGTTTACTATATAATAAATAATATACTGTATACATTTATACACCATACATAGCATGTATATATGTGTGTGCATGCAGAGAGTGTATAAATGCATATAGTTTATTATTTATGCTTTTATTGTAAAAGTAAAAAGAACAAAAACATGAATGGGAATGTAAAACTGAGAGGGAGAGAAAGAGAGAGAAGGGGAGGGGATAAGGAAATGAGAAGGGAGGAGAGGGGAGGGGAGGAAAGGAAGGAATGAGGAACGTGTAATAACTTACCAGCAAAATGTGGTAAATAATTTAAAGGGGAGAAAGAACTAGGAGGGCCTTGAAGAAAATGGAGAGTGAGATAGAACTTTCAGGATGGTAGGACTTGAAATGAAAAAAAAGGGGTGGGGGTGGAAAAACAGCATGATCCATTTGTGAAATTATTGTTCATTACAGGAAATACTTAAGAAACAAATTGGGAGTAGTGCCAACTGAAGTAACATTGAAGAAGATAGGTTGGTGACAAATGGTGAAGGATCTTGAGGAAGACTGTAATATCACTATTAACAGATTTCTTTAGTTCATTTGTCACAAACCTTGCATTCTTCTTTATGAAATGGGGGTTCCTACTGCACTACAATTTATTTATCGTCCTCCACCACCTATGATTACCTGGCACCTGGCTCACTTACCTGTGTAAAGGACTCCCAGTGTTATTTTAAATTATGCCCTAGTTATCTCAACAATCTTTCCCACCCCAATCAAGAAATCTTCCTCCTTTCAATTCACTAGTGCTTCAAAACCGAAGTGTCCATTCATAACTTACTACGTTAAAATAAATTAGAGAGACTGGATGCTGATGAACACCACCCAAATTCCACTTCTAGCCTGTGACACTCATTTCCCAGCAACTGAGTGACTCGTGGCCAAGGTGTTCTGGAATTGTATTCAGTCAAAGAAAGCTAACTCACCAATGTCACACTCCCCTCAAGAGAATGTGGCACATCAGAAGGGACAATTTTAAAAGTCAGTCCTGGCTCCATGCTCCTAGAGGGATCAACTGACACCTTTTTCAAGTCTGCATTACCACTTTGACTTCCGACCAATCCTGCTTCATTTGCAGATCTCTGTCACAGTCTTTTCCTGGGAAACCTGGCCTAAGACAATGAGCAAATTTTACCAATCCTTCCTTGCCTGGATATATTAATTTATAATTGTCATTACATTGCTTTTATCTAATATTTAATTTATTTAATGCATAACCATTCCCAGATTCTTCTCCGGCCACATAAAATAGGTTAGTGTGCATGTTCCTTGTTTGACTGGTGTCCATTATAAAGTGTCCATTACAAAGCCACAAAAAACTGTAAGCCCTTTAAGGGCAGAACTCATAAATACTACAAGCCTGATTTGTATGAAGGTTAGCACCGTGATGCGACCAAATAGACTAGAACAAGACAATGTTTTTGTTTTCTGATGGTTGAACTCATTATTATGAGTTAGTGATAAGATGTCTTTTCTATAACTTTTTATTTTATGGGATTAAAAGTTTTTATTCGTAGAACGAATTGCTTTTTCTTAGTTTGTTTTTCTACCAATAGATGGAGGATGAACACACACACACACACACACACACAGTGTGTGTGTGTGTGTGTGTGTGTGTGTGTGTGTGTGTATCTTTTAAAGGAGCTGGTGATCACTGTTTGAATGAAAAAAAAAAGGTTTTTTATTAGAGTTCCTAGAAAACAGGTCCCCATCTCTATTTACATCCCCAAAAGAAGAACACAAGAAGTCTAGTATAATACTTTGTGGTCAGTAAAGAACAGTTTGGGGAATTGGTGCTGGTAGTGGGGTGTGATTTGCAAAGGTTTCTGTAGGTGATCCTGATAAGCACTTCCTCTCCTGCCTTGTGGGAAAATCAACTAAAGGAAACGGCCAAAGGCATTAGCTCTGATAATATAAACTATTGCCAGCAGGACTGGTGTATGATATAAATCAATTTTCCATTTCCAATAAAGTAGCAAGTCTATGTGGTATAAGTAAGAGATGAGATAAAATTCATATTAACAATTTTTAATGGGTAGATACCCTTTCCAGTTTTGTTTTTTGAGTCATGTGAATATATTACCTATTTTAAAAATACTACTGTTCTAGAAATATGAATTTAATCTCTAATAATTGTCTTCCAAGGCATATATACAAAACAGAAAATAAAAATTGATTTTAATATAATTGCTCTTAATATGTTATTTTAAAAATATTTCTAAACAACTATAAAGCGATCAAAATAATGCTACTAGAAGCCATAAGCTTATCAGCTGCCTTGTGTAAATTATGTACAGAAAAGGCATATTTCCTTGTGTTGCTAAAACTGCAGTGCATCCCTGAATGCACACTGATTCTGAATGCTGTGTGTTCTTTTATAATGAATTATGCAGAAGTTCCATACCAGAACTATGCTAAGGTGCTAAAGTTCATGTCAATGAGTTGTTTGTGATTCATACAGATGTAGTGAACAAATGCCTTATTTTTTTCTTTACATATAAGGCCAACATTTTGTGTAGAATAACTGCCATCAGCACACAAATGGAAAAATTGAAAAGCAAATGCTCCAATAAAATGTTTTCCTTATGAAAAAAAAAAAAAGGAAAGAAGAAGTATCCATCTTCTAAGGATGCAGCTGGGAAAAATTTCAGAGTAACTTGCTGTGCAAGTTATGCCTGCAAATCTCATTAACAGTAATGGAATTTTGAACGTAATAACTAGCACATCGATTCGAACATTTTCCCAACATGTACGTTTTATTTTTAGAAAAGCATTTCTTTCAGAGCAGTAAGAGTTCAGAAAACTTTGTATTTCTAGCAAGTCTGACGTTATATATGGGTGTTTCTTTTATGAACAAATGTTATAAAAACACTCAAACAGAAACTACAAAGGTCTTCCTAATATTTTATAGAAGAGAAAAACACTAAGGAAAGAATTTCTGGGGTCTCTTTCTCATAAGTGTATACATTCATCTTTAAGTGTATGTATTTACCATGTGCATTTACTTACCACAATAAAGCTTTTATTCTTGTAGAAAATATTTATAATAAAATTTGGAGAAATTCCATGGGAAAAAAGAGTTTGTAATTCTGTTGTTTAAAAACTAGCAAATGAACATCAAAATAGAGAGAGGACACAACTTAATATCCCCAAGGTACTAAGTATGGTAGAGACTCTGAATCATTTCCCAATATCCAATCTACCTTCCCCAATTTTATCTGAACATGTGAGTTCCAGAATAATGACTATATTTCCAGATTCTCTTGCAGCTAAGTGTAGCCACGTAACTAAGTTATGGCCAATGGAATATCAGCAGATGTGTTATATGGCAACTTAGGAAGAAATGATATAAACATCTCTTTATTCCTACTTATACCTTCCTCCATACCACACTTAAATAAAAGATGTTGGTATCTGCAATACTGGGACCAGACAAAATATAGAGAACAGTAAATTTAAATTAACAGATAGGAGTGATCTGGATTGCTTATAAAAGAGCATAAGTTATTTTATTGCGTTGTGTGGTACTATGTTATATTACATTGTATTTCATCATAAGTAAAAGTATTTTACTATTGCGTTCCCTTTTCTTTCCTTGCTTATATTTTAAATGGTTTAAATGGACATATTTGAGGAAAACTGGGACAACGCAGAAGAGAGCTAGGCAGAAAGGAAGGACTCTAACAGAGGAATTCAAGCAGTATCCTTTACATTCAGGTAAAAATAAATTTCTACCAATAACAGAAAAGAAGTTCAAAGTCAGAGCATTTATTGTATATTGACATAAATTTTTTTAAACGTTTTAAAAAATATAATCAGCCTCTGTTTGAGTCCCAACTCAAACAGTGAGTGAGACTTTGTCTGAACAGTGAATAAAAATCTGTCCAAAATAATAGCCAAAGCTACATAAGTAATGGGGTTCTTTATTTCCAATTATCAAAGTGGATATTAGGTTTGTGTACACCACATGTGAATAAGTTATTTTATGCTTTGTGTCCCAGCCCCACTCCACCTCTTCTCATGCTCAAGATCATGCATTACAAATGATTTTACTTTTATTTTCCTCTTTTTGGCAAAATAAAGAAATACGTGGGCCAGCTTTTCAACAGTCAAGAAAGAACACTGAGATGTTTAGTGCACACACAATAAAAGAGAAATGAATGTGACATTGACAAGCTCAAGTGAAAGTGGCAATATAATAGTCAAAGAGATTAATCCTGGATGAGATTACTGCTAGATTGAAAACCTCACTCACATTTCTTAATATTTGTCTTTAAATTTAATGGATTATGTACTTAAGCCTCTTTTTCATGTAAAACCAAATTAAATATTGAATCATCAGAAACATGCACCAATGACATTCTACTGGAAATAGAAAACAGTGTGTATATAAATTTCCCTCCACTTTAGAAAGAAACACCTAATATTTAAAAGTATCTTAAGGTGCAGATAAAAGTCAACATATTTCTCCACAAAGCATCTTTGACTAATTATGCTGAACATCTACATGTTTTGTGGACAAAGATGATTTTAATGTGGAGGAGGATGCTTGTCACGTTTCGCTTAGAATTTATAATTACCATCAACAGATATTTTTTGAGTCTCCTCTGTGCATGGAGTATGGTAATAATGATCAGCTCACTGACCTCCATCTAGATGCCCAATGCTAAATTAAGTTTCTCTGATTTATGTTCATTGCTTTATTTGTACCCTGGCTCATCTGTTCTTACAAGCTGCTCTGTTGTGCTCCTACCAGCAAATTATGTGATGGTACCGACATGGTGCTAATTTACTGAACTCTGTGCTACTAACAAAACACTCTCAGTTTATATATATCCCTGCTCATTATTGTTTGTTCTACCTCCCTTTGTCTCTAAGTGAGCACGGCCAAGACAATAATATATCCAAATAATTAAAAAATAAGTAAAATAACTCAACTTTACACTTTCCCATCTGTTGGTCTATGTTAGCTTACATCCTCTCCGTACCCTGTTGAAATCTATAAAACTTCCAGTTCGTTTCCATTGTGCTAGGATAAAGCAATCCTCTATTACCTAGAAAATCTTTTAAACTATAACTTTGAATAGGTCTCTTACTCATTTAATGGATCATAAAGATTAAATTCATCAATCCTCCTTTAGTATCTGACTCATCTCTCCCTCTCCAGCCTCATTTTCCATTACTCCATTTTCCGGACCATACATTAGGACATCAAACACTTGAAGTCCTCCAAATGAATCTACAACACAATGCCTCTTTCCAAAGCATTTGTGTGCATTTAGCCCTTCCTTCAGTATCTGACTCAACTTCTATTCAGCTTTCAAAACAGAACCTTTGTCAGTCGTCTTATTCAAACTTTTCCTCCAGTTTATGAAACACTTTTACTTCTGTTTCTATAAGCCCCAGTAACTGTAAATATCAAAAATTTATCATACTTTCTTTCAATTAACCACTTACTTATCTATTTTCCTGACCAGAGTATGCTGAATGAAACCATGGTCAAGGTCTTTGTTAGCTCTTCAATCATAAGCTCCTGAAATATTTGAATCAAGTGTCTTTATTTCTAAAACCTAAAAACTTAACACAATTTGCCTTTCATGTAGTAAGTGCTCGATAAAGTTATTTGAATGTAGGAATAAATAAAAGGACAAGCAAATATGCATCTGCAAGCCAAACTCTTATCTTCAGTCCCCTTCTTATAATTTTCCAGGTATATTACAAATGTTAAATACTAATTTATTTTCCTAATTGTTGTGATATTTAAGTCAAGT
The DNA here is from genome assembly GCF_057876585.1 of Rhinolophus sinicus. Lineage (NCBI taxonomy): Eukaryota > Metazoa > Chordata > Mammalia > Chiroptera > Rhinolophidae > Rhinolophus > Rhinolophus sinicus. Next base: position 88,661,344 of record NC_142517.1, read on the forward strand.
TTTATCAGTGGAAACTTTCCTTTACTTAATATTAATATTTCATTATATCATAAACAGCAATTTCCACTTAAGATAATCTTCCTTTCCTGAGCTTGGACAACCCAAATAGAGATCAATAAATGATCTAAAATAACCATTTATCTATGCCAAAAATTCAAATAATATTTTTATTAAAACCATGCTATTCTATTTTTTATACTGTGCAGGATATTCAACTATGTAACTGTTTTCTGTATCTTAAATTTTCAGCTTATGATAACAACCCTACCGAAAGTTCTTAAAATAATAGAGTTAAAGAGTTGAAAAATAAAACATCAATCCATTTACCATCACAGAGACCTAGTCAATATCATTCAAATAGATCAAGATAAAAGAATATTAAACAAATAGTAATATAATCCTAATATCTATGCTGAGATAATGTGAAAGAAACCAATTATTTGACATCAGTCTAATGAATAGTTTTCATATGTGTCTATTATTTCTGAAAAATAAATGCAAGACATATAGTTTCAGAATCAGCAATATCAAGCAATTACTGCATGATCTTTTACAAATATCACTCTTGGCTTAAATATAATATGAAGTAGAACCATTGTGACCAAGGTAGTTGAATAACTTAATTATATGTCTATTTGATATACAATGTCTTCAAATATATTTATCATATATTATAATAATCTTGTCATTTAGAAATTACTTATGGTTTCTTACTGGCAAAGCACAACGAGTGCAAAAACATACCTTTCTGTTTTTCACTCATTAAACAAATTTCATTGAAATTTATTTTTAAAGGAAAAAAAAAGAATAATTTAAAACCATTAAATTGTGTGTCATTTCAAAACAAGAAACTGAAGGACCCATGGAGAGAAAGATTCATCTTTCTAACCTTAGATATTTACCAGATTTTATAAAACTTAATCAAATCCTTCAAAATCCTTTAAAATAAACTTATAAACAAGAAGCACCAGATGCTGAGTTGAGACAGAATTCTTGATTTGTTCAGTTTTAGTGATAAATTAACAGTCCTTCTAAAAATTGAGGGAAAATAATTTTCTAATTTTAAAGCAAAGTTTAAAACCACATTAACTTGAAGTTGAAGTAAATGAATACTTAGTATCATATGTTTATTTATACAAACACATTAATTTTTTTTTCTGGACAAAAGAGAACTGTTAGAGGCAAAAAACATACTTTTTGTGGCTTTTAGTAGAATAACTATAATAGAGATTTGCTGAAGTATTTACTCTCACTGATATTAATGACTGACTCTACACTCCAGGCTTTACTCTCTGTTTCTTAATTGCCTTAAGTTCTACATTGTGTTCTGTGCTTTGTTATTACCTTCTCTTCTTCACTGAAAACAATGCTTCAGGGAAATATCTACAAAGACTTATAGGAAGCATCTATTACTTCCTGTTCTGCCTAGCATACTTTACTTTTGTGAAATGACTTTCTTTCAACATGGTGGAAACAACCAATCACTTGATTCTAATTTCTTCTTAATAGAAACGCATGGCTGGCTTTTTAAAGTACCCAGTTTCTTTGAAATTGTGATTAGTCTAGAACAGACACATAACCCAAATTGGCCAAGATCTGCTCTCAGGAGGGGAGAGAGAGAGAGAGAGAGAGAGAGAGAGAGAGAGAGAGAGAGAGAGAGAGAGAGAGAGAGAGAGAGAGAGAGAGATCTTTTTCTCATTCTGACATTCTGACGTTCTGACATTGGGAGAGCCATTGATCGTGTAGATAAAGATCTGGAACTGTTAGAATCTCTCCTTGCCCACAGTGTTCAAAGATCATCTAAGAATGAAGCTAAGTTAGAAGAAAGTGGAGTCAAAAATTGATGAGAAAGAGACATGATGATGAAATTATTTGAACCTTTGTATTCCAATAATGTCTAAAGTCAGCTTTATCCTGGACTTTCCAGAAATCTAAACCAGTAAATCCCTTCTTATGCTGGTGTTGGAGCCCAGAGAAGGCTGCCCCCAAATACCCCACAATGGCATATTAATTACTTTGAATTAAATTTACTTGACAAACAGCTGGTGCAAGAAGAGCAAGGTGACCCACTCTTGTTTCCTTGAATGCAGGAAATAAATCTCCCCTGTGAAAGGTGGCCTCCTTGCTGCAAAGGGGTTAAGAGAGACATCCTTATCACTAGAGTTAAGGAATTCAGAGCTGAAAAGCTTAAACACACACACACACACACACACACACACACACACACATACACACACACACAATTGTTACTCCTTTACTAATTTACTACCCAAGTCCTAATTTTGTTTAGATTCCTCACTAATGAGCACCCAAATCTAGGTGTCTTTGTCCTGTGAATTCTTCACAAATTTAGTTTCTTTGTCTAAAAAGTATAAAAATTTGGTTGGTTCATCATTTCTTGGATCATCATTTATGATCTCCCACGGGCACATATTAAATTGTTTTTTTGTTTTTTTTCTCCTGTTAATCTGGTCTTGTGTCAATGTTATTATTCCAGCCATAAAAACTCAAGAAAAGTAGATGGGAATTCTTCTCTCACCTACACTGTGGTGTGATAAAAAAAAAATATATATATATATATATATATATATATATATATATATATATATTTATTTATTTATATATATATATTTTTTATTTATTTATTTATTTTTTTCTCAGGCTACTGGTGCAAGAACTTCAAATATCCTTGGAAGTTCCTACGTGATATGCATATCTTTGGTTATTCATAATAAACCCCTTTCAACCATACATTGGTTTATGCTAACAAGAAAACTCTAGGTGGGCCCTTAGATAATAGTTTCAAGGTAGGGACTGGCCAAGTGCTTGCGGATTGAAACTTTTAGCTCCACCCCCACATCCTCCAGGGAGGAGAGGAGAGCATGAGATGGTGTTCAATCATGTGGCTATGATTTAGTCAATCATGCCTAAGTAATGAAGTCTCAATAAACAATTGAACAAAGAGATTCAGGGAGCTTCCAGGTTGGTTAATACATTAATGTACTGGAGGGGTGGCATGTCAGAAGAAGACCTAAATCTCTGTGCTTTACCCCTCCCCCACCATGCCTTTTTTATGCATCTCTTTCATTAGGCTGTGCTTCATAACATTTATAATAAAACTGTAGTCATAATGATATTGCTTTCCTGAGTTGTGCCTCATTTTAACCAATTTTCTAACTTGACAGGGGGTTTTGGAAACCTTCCAATTTTATAGACATCCAGGCAGAAGTGAGGGTAACTTGGGGATACTTGAGGTTTTCAACTGTCATTTGATGTGGGGACAGTCTTGTGGGACTGAGACCTACCTTGTGGGTCTGTGTCAACTCCAGATAGTTTGTGTCAGAACTGAATTAAATTATAGGACACCCAGTTGGTGTCAAAGAATTGGCACTGAAAGTGCCATATATGGTTAAGCTGTTAGAGTTGTTTTCTGTTACTTGGAACTAAAATGAATGTGTCTTTTGATCATTCATAATTTACTGTTAATTTACATCCATGTGTTTTACCTCCTCCTGAGGATATTTCTATTCCATTCTTTTATAAGCCAAGATCCCTTTTGAATTGCATACAATTTATACAATGTTAACGTTCTGTAGTGATATTTAAAAACTTGTTAAACTCTTATTTTTTAAAAACATGATGATAATAATGTTCATTTTATTGAAAAAATTGACAACAATCAGTAATTATTTTTCTTGTTGTTTTGGTTTGGTTTTTGCATTCTCACAAAACTTGTTTGGGCGACAAAGATTCTCTCCTGACCAAACTCTACTCAGACTAGTCGGTGCTCTTTTTGGACATCTGTGTTGTTCTCTGCATTGTCCAAGTTTAGCAAGAATCCTACTAAATCCGTTTAGTCAGAGGCCCTCATTCTCCTTATCCAATCACCCTCAATATCTAATTGGGATATTCATCTTCCCCCATCCCCATCTGATGTCTGCTCATCTTGGCCTGCCTTTGTCAAGAATCCTGTTAGTTTAGTTTAGCTCAAATCCCCTCTCACCTCTGATATTGTCTCTTAATTTCCTTCCACTTTCTTCCACCTTGCTCTTTGCCTAAAATTCCCACTTGCCAATGCTATATCCAGAGTTGAGTTCAATCTTTCTACCCACTGAAATATTCCACTGCAGTAGTCCCTCCACCTACTTCCATGTCCCACTTGAATAAAGTCTGCTTAACTATCTTCAACAAGTGTCACAAATATTTTTTGTCTTCAACAAAACTTGATTTGTGTTACTTAGTGATCAAAAAGAAGAAATGCTCAGACAGGCAAATCCAACAAAGTGCAGACTCCAGTTGTTTTGTTTATATGGATAATGATCTATATATATAAAAAAAAAAACATTAAAAAATGTATATAGTACACCATAGAGGATAAGTCAAAGACTATAAAACTAACCTTGCAAGGTTACAGTGAGTTCCCAAGTGAGATAGTGTATAACAAAGTACTGATCCATATTTGATGAACCCATATATTCACCTTGATTTCCACTGCCCTTTCCACACACTTTTGTACTCACCTTTTCCAGTTTCTCCTTTCTCTGCTCAAGGAAAAACACAATTGTCTTTCATTAGAATTATGTGTACAATTTCAAGTGTTCTGGTTTTTCATATATCTCCTTTCAATCACATTATTTTTCTATTTCTACTTTTATAGACTCCTCTTTGTCAAAAATCACCTTCTTATTATTATTCTGTCTTACATTTCCTCCCCTTTCCTCCTTCCTTCTTTGTTCACATACAACACCCCTTTATAATGTGCTTTCTTTCTTGCCTCAAGCATTCAAAAAGTATTTGATGTGTTTGAATGTGTATGCACACCATATATCTGCTGTATACAACACAGTTCCCAATATCTCTGTAAGCACAGTTTTTTTTATTTGTTTGTTTGTTTCTCTGTTTGTTTTTGTTTGTTGGGGTTTAAAAAAACAAACAAAAACAAATTCTGTCATATTAAAAGAAAAGCAAAAAACAGTATCATCAATTATAGGAAGCAGACCTGCCTACCTTTGCAGCTGCATGACAAAAATGTCTCTGTGCTCATCTTTTATTCGTACCTAACCAGTAAGGAAAGAATTCACCATAGGCAATCCTGGAAAGTTTACTTCTTATTTGTTTCTCAAGTTGGCTTGATTTTCAGCCTCTGCTTTAGATATACTTTTCCTTTATCCACTTCAGTGGCTAGTGTTCCCCACATTACTTTTCATACTCAATGACTGAACAATTACATTCCTTTTGAAAATTTATTTTGTTACCTCAACTCTACATTTGTGATAAAACTTCTTTATTATATATATATATATATATATATATATATATATATATATATATATAAATTTTTTTTTTTTATTATTTTTTTTTTTTGCCCCCCTTCCACAGGTGGGCAATCTGGTTATTAGTGTTTAAGTTTGGACAGTAATACTTCAGAGTGGCTTACAAGACAGGAGGCATAAGAATGGATGGTCTCCTCAGATGGTGCTTTGTCTTCTTCTTCCTAAATAACAATTCAACTATTTAACCATTTCAGAGCAAACAGTGGGCCTTGCCTTGCATACCACTGAAGAAAATTTCCGTGGAAGGAACAAGCACCAGCCCATGCTTAAATCTTTCTTGGAAAACCGTCAGGGCTCTGTGGGCCTGAGGCAGGTGGTGGCTGGCCAATGTGTGTTCGGGAACATGGGTCAGGGGAACCAGACTTAGCACTGGCACCAAACTTGAATCTGCATTAATGTGATGAACACTTGCCCTAGCTTAGTGACCTCCTGGGACCTGCCTTACTCAAATTATGTACCAACTGATGCTCTTTCAGTGGCTGAGCCTTATGGACCAGTGGGTATATCAGGCCTCAAGGCATCTGGGCCTTTGCTAAGCTGTCTGGTGCTGGTGGCAGTGACCTTGGTTCTAAGCATGGCCTCTCCCACACACCACCAGGTCCAGCACAGTCAGCGACCAACTGTGGATCTCTTTTTAGCTTCTAACAGGTAGCTCAAGGCTGGTCACAGAGAGGGACTGACCTTGGCCTGCACAGGAGTCCCTCCTAAGAAGCCCCAGAAGTAAGACACTTGGAGGTCAGCTTCAGACCACAACAGAAAACTACCTGATTAGCCCCACAAATAGCACACTCAAGGGTGGTCTCAACAGGCACATGAACCCATGAGGCAAATCACCTTCTATGGGGTCAGCCCCCACACAGCAGGCCATTTGTTATGAAGGTGGGCAACCCTCACACCTAGTCAGCCTGTGAGTCAATTCCACCCACTGAGGTGTCAAAAGCTATCAAAGCTCAACTTCAACAGGAAGGCACACACAACCCACACAAGGAGCACTCTTGAAACACATGGCTCCACAAAAAGCTATTAGAAACAATCAACGAATACAGTAAAGTGGCCAGCTACAAAATCAACGTACAAAAGTCCATTGCTTTCCTATATACTAACAATGAAATCTCAGAAAAAAAAAAAAAAAAAATTCCTTTTGCAATTGCAGCAAAAGAATAAAATATCTAGGAACAAATTTAACTAAGGATGTGAAAGACTGAAAACTACAAGACATTTTTAAAATAAATTGAAGGAGACAAAAAGAAATGGAAAAACATTCCATGCTCATGGATCTGAAGAATTAACATAGTTAAAATGATCATATTACCCAAAGCAATATACAGATTTAATGCAATCCCCATAAAAATCCCAATGGCATTTATTAAAGAAACAGAACAAAAAATCATCAGATTTGTTTGGAACCACAAAAGACCCCGAATAGCCAAAGCAATCTTAAGAAAAAAGAACAATGCTGGAGGTATCACACTCCCTGACTTTAGCTTGTACTATAGGGCTACAATAATCAAAACAGCACAATATTGGCAGAAAAACAGACACATAGACCAATGGAATATAACTGAGAACCCAGCGATAACCCACCATAAATATGGACAGATAATTTTTGACAAAGAAGCAAAAAACACACAGTAGAGAAAAGACAGCCTCTTCAATAAATGGTGCTGGGATAATTGGAAAGCCATGTGCAAAAGAATGAAACTGGACTGCTAGCTCTCACCATGTACCAAGATTAATTCAAAATGGATCAAAGACTTAAGCATAAGACCTGAAACAATGAACTGCATAGAAGAAAACATAGGTACTAAACTTATGGGCCTTGGGTTCAAAGAACATTTTATGAATTTGACTCCAAAGGCAAGGGAAGTAAAAGTTAAAATAAATGAACGGGAGTATATCAAACTTAAAAGGTTCTGCACAGCAAAAGAAACCATCGACAAAATAAAGAAGCAACCAAGTGAATGGGAGAAGATTATTGCAAACAGTGCCTCTGATAAGGGGCTAATATCCAAAATACACACAGAACTCATGAAACTCAACAACAAAAAAACAAACAACCCAATTGAAAAATGGGCAGAGGACCTGAAGAGACATTTCTCCAAAGAGGACATACAAATGGCAAATAGACATATGAAAAAATGCTCAACATCACTAATCATCAGAGAAATGCAAATGAAAACCACAATGAGATATCACCTCACCCCAGTTAGAATGGCTATCATCAACAGGACAAATAGTAACAAGTGTTGGAGAGGCTGTGGAGAAAAAGGAACCTTCATACACTGTTGGTGGGAATGCAGACTGGTGTAGCCACTATGCAAGGCAGTGTGGAGGTTCCTCAAAAAATCAAAAATAGAATTACCATATGACCCAGCAATCCTACTCCTATGTATCTACCAAAAAAATCTGAAAACATTTATCCATAAAGACACGTGAGCTCCAATGTTCATTGCAGCTTTATTTATGGTGGCCAAGACATGGGAACAACCAAAATGTCCTTCAATAGATGAATGGATAAAGAAGTTGTGGTATATATACACAATGCAATACTATTCGGTGGTAAGAAAAGATGAAATAGGATCATTTGGACAACATGGATGGATCTTGAGAATATAATGCTAAGCAAAATAAGTCAGACAGAAAAAGCAGAGAACCATATGATTTCACTGATATGTGGTATATAAACCAAAAACAACAAAAGAACAAGACAAACAAATGAGAGAAAAAATCTCATAGACACAGACAATAGTTTAGTGGTTATCAGAGGGTAAGAGGGGTGGTAGATGAGGGTAAACGGGGATCAAATATATGGTGATGGAAGGAGAACTGACTCTGGGTGGTGAACACACAATGGGATTTATAGATGATGTAATACAGAACTGTACACTTGAAATCTATGTAACTTTACTAACAATTGTCACCCCAATAAACTTTAATTAAAAAAGAAAAGAAAAGAAACACATGATATAGATGATCAGGGAGACTGTGTCACTGCGCCATATACAAGTTCTACTATATAAAGATATCCAGTGAAGACTGGGAGACACAGGCGCCATACCTAATACATAGAAACAAACACAGAGAGGCAGCCAAAATTAAAATGCAAAGAAAAATGTCCAAAATGAAAACAAAAACAAAACAAAACAAAATAAAAAACTCCAGACAAAGAACTAAGCAAAATAGAGACAAGCAATCTAACAGAGACAGATTTCAAAACACTGGCTATAACGACGCTCAAGAAACTTAGAACTTAAACAAAGATATAGCAAACATAAAAAAAGGAACAAAGAAACCATAAAAAAGGATGAGTCAGAAATGAATAATACAATAATAAAAATGAAAAATACATTAGAGAGAATCAAAAGCAGATTAGTTGAAGCAGAGGACTGAATCAGAGATTTAGAAGACAAGAAGGCAGAAAACACACAATCAGATCAACAAAAAGAAAAAAATAATAAAAAAATAATAGGATAGTTTAAGGGACCTTTGGGACAACATAAAGCATAACAACATTCACTTCATAGGAGTAACATGAGGTCAAGAGAGACAGAAAGGGATCAAGAACCTATCTGAAGAAGTAATGACTGAAAACTTTCCTAATCTGGCTAAGAAAATATGATTGAAAGCTCAGGAAATGCACAGTCCCAAACAAGATAAAACCAAAGTTGTCCACACCAAGACATATCATCATTAAAAGAGAAAAAATTAAAGACAGGGAGAATCCTAAAAGCAGAAAGAGAAAAGCAACTAGTTATTAACAAAGGAGCTCCTAAAAGATTGCCAGCTGATTTCTCAACAGAAATGCTGAAGGCCAAAAGGAATTGGCATGATATTCAAAGCAATGATAAGCACGGACCTACAACCAAGATTACTCTAGCCAGCAAAGCTATGATTAAGAATTAAACAACAGATAAAAAGAGCTTCCCAGTCAAGAAATAGCTAAAGGAGTTCATCACCACTAAGCCAGTAAAACAAGAAATTAAAGAGACTTCTTTAAGAAGAAGAGGAAAAAAATAAATAAATATGAATAATAAAATGGCAATAATTATATATCTATCTACAATCACTTTAAACATAAATGGATTAAATGCCCCAATCAAAAGAGAAAGCGTAGGTGAATAGATAAGGAAACAAGACCTATGCTTATGCTGTCTACAAGAGACACAGATTGAAAGGCACACACAGACTGAAAGTAAAGGATAGAAACAGATATTTCATGCAAATGAAACCAAACACACAAACAAAAGCTGGGGTAGCAATACTTAATATCAGACAAAATAGACTTTAAAACAAAGGTTATAATAAGAGAGAAAGAGGGACATTACATAATGATAAAGGGATCAACTAACAAAAGGACATAACCCTAGTAAACATCAATGCACCCAACAAAGAGCACCTAAATATATAAAACAAATATTGACCAACATAAAAGCAGAGATTGACAGTAATACAATAATAGTAGGGGACTTTAAAACCCCATTGATACCAATGGAGAGATCTTCTGGACAGAAAACCAACAAGGGAACAGTGGCATTAAATGACACACTAGACCAGAAAATTTAATTGATATTTTTAGAATATTTTTCATCCCAAACCTGCAGAATATACATTCTTTTCAAGTGCACATGGAATATTTTCAAAGATAGATCACATGTTAAGACACAAAACTAGTCTCAATAAATTTAAGATCATATCACTATCAAGTGTCATATTGAAATCATATCAAGTGTCTTCTTCAACCATAATGGTATGAAACTCAAAATCAATTACAAGAATAAAAAACAAAAAACACACAAACTCATGGAGGCTAAATTAAAAGCTACTAAATAATGAATGGGCCAACAATGAGATCAAGAGAGAAATCAAAAGATACCTTGAAACAAATAAAATGAACACACAACAACCCCAAATCTTTGGGAGACAGTGAAAGCAGTCCTAAGAGGTAAATTCATAGCAATATGAACATACTTCAGAAAAAAAAAAAAAATCTCAAATGAACAATCGAAACTTACACTGAAAGAAATGAGAAAAAGATCAGATAAGCCCAAAGTAAGTAAAAAAAGGAAATAATAAAGATCAGGGTGGAATTAAACAGAATAGATTAAAAAAATACGAAAGAGCAATGAAAGCAAGAGCTGGTTCATTGAAAAGATAAACAAAATTGATAAAGTTTTAACCAGGCTCAAGGAAAAAAGAGAGAGGATCCAAATAAATAAAATTAGAATTGAAAGAAAAGTGACAACTGACATTACAGAAATACAAAGGATTATAAAAAAGTATTACCAAAAAAAAAAATATATATATATATATATACACCAACAAATTCAACAATCTGGACGAAATGGATAAATTTCTAGAAACATACAATCTTCCAATACTAAATAAAAAAGAAACAGAAAATCTGAAGTGACCAATCACTACTAACAAAAACTAGCAGTAATCAAGAAACTATCAACAAAGAGAAGTCCTGAACAAGATGGTTTCACATTTGAATTTTACCAAGTATTCAAAGAAGAATTAACACCTATCCTTCCAAAACTATTCCAAAAAATTCAAGAGAAGGGAAGCACCCAAGCTCATTTTACAAAGCCACCATTACCTTGATTACAAAACCAGACAAAGACATTACAGAAAATGACAATTATAGCCCAATAACCCTGATGAACATAGACGTAAAAATCCTCAATAAAATAGTAGCAAACCGAATTCAGCAATATATTAACACGTTGCGTATGGCAGGGTTTAAATCCTTCATACCCCTCTGTTCCGGCAGGTTTTTAAAAGAAACTACTTTAAAATGCACTCTTCTCTTTAAAGCGTAAATGCTTCTATGTCATTTATTATTTTTCTATGGAATTTTTTAGGATTTACTCACCTATGATGTTAGTAATCCCTCCTGGTGGGACTGGTGCACTGTTCCGGTTAACACAAATAATTCAATAAAATATGCAAAGTAAAAAGAGTCAACAGTAAAAACGAGAATTCTCATTATCCGTCCTTAATGCATGGCTCCAAAAAAAACGAAGAGTCTCGTGATCCATACGCAACGTGTTAAAAAGATCGTACACCATGATCAAGTGAGATTTGTTCCTGGGATGCAATGTTGGTTCATTATTAGCAAACCAATTAATATGATACATCACAAAAATCCAATGAAAGATAAAAATCATATGATTATATTGATAGATGCAGAATAAGCATTTAACAAAATCCAATATTCATTCAGGATAAAAACTTTCAGTAAAGAGGGACTAGAGGGAACCTACCTCAACATAATAAAGGCCATATATGACAAACCTACAGTTAACATTATATTCAATGGGGGAAAGCTAAACACATTTTCCTTAAAATCAGGAAAAAGACAAGGATGTCCACTTTCACCACTTTCAGTCAACACAGTATTGGAAGTCCGGGTCACAATAATTAGGCAAGAAAAAGAAATAAAAGGAAGGAAGGAGAAAAACCATCATTATTTGTAGATGACATGATAATGATAATATATATAGAGGACCCCAGAAATTTCACCAAAAATAGAACTCGTAAACAAATTCAATAAAGTAGTAGGATGCAAAACTCATATTTAAGAATTTGTTGTGTTTTTATACAGCAATAAGAAACTATCGGAAAGAGAAATTAAGAAAATGATTCCATTTACAATTGCCTCACAATAAAATAAAATAAAATACCTAGGAAAAAATTTAACCTAGGGAGTAAAGGCCTGTACTCAAAAATTATAAGACACTGAAGAAAGAAACTGAAGCAGTTACAAATAAATGAAAGCATATACCGTGCTCATGGATAGGAAGAAATAACACTTTTAAAAAGTCCATACTACCTAAAGAAATCTATACAGCCAATGTGATTCCTATAGAAATACCAATTGTATTTCACACAGAACTAGAACAAATAATCTTCAAATTTATATGGAACCATAAAAGACACCGAAATCCATGGCAATCTTGAGAAAGAACAAAGTTGGAGGTATCAAGCTACCTGATATTAAACTACACTAGAAGCATATAGTAGTCAAAATAGCATGGTGTTGGGATAAAAACAGACACGTAGATCAATAGCACAAAATAGAGATCCCAGAAATAAACTCACGCCTATGGTCATTTAATCTATGACAAAGGAGGCAAAAATATACAAGGGGATAAAGACAATCTATTCAACAAATGGTGATGGGAAAACTGGACAGACAAATGCAAAACAATGAAACTCGGCCACCTTCTTACTCCATATACAAAAATAAACTCAAAATATATTAAAGACTTAAAAGTAAGAACTGGAACAATAAAACTCCTAGAAGAAAATATAGGCAATAAACTCTCTGACACTGCTCTTACCAATATTTTTTTTATTCTGATATATCTCTTTGGGCAAGAGAAACAAAATTAAAAATAAACAAATGGGAGTACATCAAACTAAAAAGTTTTTGCACAGCAAAGAAAATCATCAAAAGAAAAAATTTACTGAGGGAGAAAATATTTGCCCATAATACATCTGATAAGGGGTTAATATTCAAAATTTATAAACAACTAATACAACTCAACAACAACTACAAAAAACAAACAATCCAATTAAAAAATGGGCAGAGGATCTGAATAGACATTTCTCCAAAGAGGACATACAGATTGCTAATAGACCTATGAAAATATGCTCAACATCACTAATCATCAGAGAAGTGCAAATTAAAACCACAATTAGATATCACCTCACACCTGTCAGAATGGCTATTATCAACAAATCAACAAACAAGTGTTGGCAAGGATGCAGAGAAAAGGAAACCCTTGTGCACTGTTGGTGGGATTGCAAATTTGTGCAGCCACTGTGGAAAACAGTTTGGAGGTTCCTCAAAAAATTAAAAATAGAATTACTTTATGATTCAGCAATTTGACTTCTGGGTATTTACCCAAAGAAATCCAAAACATTAATTTAAAAATATATATGTACCCTTATGTTCACTGCAGTGTAATTTACAATAGCCAAGATATGGAAGCAACCTAGGTGTCCGTTAGTAGATGATAGGACAAATAAGATGTGGTACACATGTATAAAGGAATATTACTCAGCCATTAAAAAATGAAACCTTACCATTTGCAACAACAAGGATGGACCTAGAGGGTGTTATACTAAGTGAAATAAGTCAGATAGAGAGAGAAAAACACCATATGATCTCACTTATATGTGGAATATAAAGAACAAAACAAACTAACAAAAAAAACAGCAGCACACTCACAGACACAGAGATCAAACTGATGGTTACAAGGAGGTGGGAGGGGGGTTGGGGGACCGGGTAGAACAGGTGAAGGGATTAAGAAGTACAAATTGGTAGTTACAAAATAGTCATGGGGATGTAAACTACAGCATAGGGAACACAGTCAATAATGTTGCAACAACTATGTATAGTTCCAGGTGGGTACTAGAATTATTGGGGGAATCACTTCATAAATTATATAAATGTCTAACAGCTATGCTGTACACCTGGGCTAATATAAAATAATGTTGCATGCTAACTATAATTGAAAGACAAATAGCATTTTTTAAAAAATTAACCATTTAATAAAGCTGAAATCAGAATTCCATATTTGATGGATTTGGGAACAGCCTAAGTTACTTTGTTACAACACACACACACACACACACACACACACACACACACACACACACACACACACAGATGAGAGAGATTGAAGTTTTCCCTGTAAAGATATCTTCCATTTACCTGCCCGGATCCACACCCCACATTCTACTCTTCTCCTGTTTCTGCCCTTGGAGGCTGACTTACATGATGGACTTTATTGCTCTGGCTTCTGCCTAAGTTACACAAACGCATAGCCCTTTCAGGAGAACAAAGGGAGAAAGAAGACAGAAGACAGAATCTCACCTCTTGTAGGGTCACAGCAAGCAGGCTAGGTCTCACCTTTGAAGATGGACCGCTCTACACTGTTCTCCCTTATCTAGGAAATCATTATCTCCTCTGTATCTTCAGGCTGAAGGTTGGTAGCAACTTTCTGGTTAACAAACCATGGGGTGGTACACTGTCCGTTAAGATTCTCCAACACTCTGCCCACTCCTTTGCTAATAGCCTCTGTTAAATTCTCTTCAAATTATCTTGAGTGTTTCTTGCTGGAACCCTGACTGAATCATTCCTCCTAAAATTTATTTCTAGGGACAGCTGGATGGCTCAGTTGGTTAGAGCCCGAGCTCTCAACAGCAAGGTTGCCAGTTCAATTCCCACATGGGATGGTGGACTACGACCCCTGCAACTAAAGATTGAAAATGGCAACTGGACTTGGAGCTGAACTGCACCATCCACAACTAGATTGAAGGACAACAATTTGGAGCTGATGGGCCCTGGAGAACACACTGTTCCCCAATATTCTGCAATTAAAAAAAAAAAATATATATATATGTTTCTAAGAAAAGTTACTGTAGATATTAGTCCTGATAAAGATTCTGCATGTTTACCAAATGACCTCATTCAGTGCTGGCTCTAAATACTTATAAAAGTCACCTGGCACAATCCTTACAAATAGAATAATAAAAGCAGACAGAATCCAGCATGGACTGAGTCATGATCATATGCCTTGATAATTGCAAGTGTTGGCTGTCAAGTTTTTAAAATGTCCTTTAAGAAAAATGTACTAAGTGGTTACCTTGTATAGATTATGAATAGCAAATGAATACTTTAGGTTTACACTAAAATTTCCAGTGCCAGCATGAAATCAAAAATTGTTGCAATACCTCAAATATCTTAAATAGATGTAAAAATGTGCTTTGGGAAAATCATGTTAAATGTCTCAAGTGGCTTTGGTGATGGCAAGTATCTGATGTCAAAGATATATGTGAAAACTTTGAATAAAACATCCATAAAATATGAGAAAAGAAATGAACTATTTTTCAATGAATAGATTTTATTAAATATACTAATTTAAATGAATATATGCATTATTACATTAATAAATAAATATGGCAAGGTAACCATATCTAACCATGCCCAGAATATAAGAGTTTAACTTTTAAAAATCCTGAAAACATTTGAAAGATACTTTCCATTGGAAAAATGAAGTGTGATTTACATCTGGTTCACTTTAGGATCATGTATATGCAGTGGAATATTACTCAGCCAAACATTCCTCCTTAAACATACTTCCTCAATGACTTTCAGGCTCACTGCCTAGGGTTAGGGTTAGGGTCACGGTTAGGGTTAGGCTAGGGTTAGGGTTAGGGTTAGGGTTAGGGTTAGGGTTAGGGTTAGGGTTAGGAGTTGGGTGAGGGTTAGATGCCCTTCCACAACCACTGCCATTGCCTCCTTCTTGCCTCAGCTTGGAGTTTCTCACAGCTGACAGACTCCCCACGCTTTACCATAGCCAACTTTAACCTACATTCTCTCATTCCTGTGCTCAAGACTCCTAGTTAATTACTTTTTAAAAAAGATCTATTGCATTTATTTTTGTTAATACTGAATTCTTCTCTTCTCTATATTCCAAATGCAAAACGTATATCTAATTTTGAAACGAGTTCTCAGAAAAAAATTGAGTGTTTACTTTTCATGAATTAAGTTCTTACTGAGCTTGATAAATTATGTGATAAAAAATGTCACATTTGAAGTTATATTTGTGCCTGTATGGATGAGCACACTGGTAGCATAGAGGAGCCTAACCTAGCATATTAGTTGATAAAATAATACTCCAATTTTTTTTCTCTCAGTGTCAGAGCAACATCAGATATCTGAAATTCTAATTATCTTGCACCATGGCATTTGACATTTTTTTCAACCATAAAATAGGTTAGGAAAACCTTAATATAGGTTTAATAAAATGGGTTTATTAAAATATAAAACTGTCCAATTAAAAAATCTAGTTCCTCTTGCAACTGGAAAAAATAATAGAAATGCTTTCTTCATTCTATTTTTCATATACAGAGGGTGTCAATAAATGTATACACATTTTAAGAAAGGAAAAAATGTATTAAAATTGTAATACTCAATATATACCATTAACAAAAGATGAATACAAGTCATGTGTATACATTTTTTTTAGCACCCCTGGTATATTACAAATGTATTTAAAGAACATAAAGATTGAATATTAAATATATTTCACATAATGCTTGATGCTATAACTGAAAGTATTCTTCAGTGAATCACAGATTATTTCAAATATGGCAAGAAATCCAGAGGAAGAATGTTTGTGCGTTCAGTCCCACTAGCTCTAACATTTCAGCATTGTTCCCAAGTTTCTAAGGGCAAGATTAAAGTCAGAATGACAAGTAGGAAATGTTAGAGAAGTTGGGAGATGACCTCAGAAAATTAAGTAGCAGAGAAGAAGACACCAATCATATTTCAGAAAATGCTAACCTGGGCATCAAAATAAACTCATTCAAGACGAAAACCCACCCCAAAAGATGTGGAGCTGTGAGACAATTACTAGACATTTTCAGGAACATGAAAATCTGTGATTAAGGTTGAACTAGATATTAAATGAAACAGGGATATAAAAAGTGTCTTAAGATAGTTCAACAAACTTCTCACAGTATAGCTTTAATTGTACTTACAACTCGTATGTAATGGAGAATGACAAGAATAGTGCATGGAAAAAAAATATCATTTTAAAGGAACAGGTTTGCACTTTACTCCTGATCATTAGTAAACAGAAAACAGAACGTTATATACTACTAAAACAAAAGAATCTAATATCATAACTAAAGCAAACAAATAGGAAGAATAAAAATAACTGATATCAAATGTGTATCTCCACATCCTTCTAACTAAATAACCAAAAATTTAAGTAGAAGTAAATATTAACATTTGAAACTGACCAAAAGAAATGGTGGAATTATAATGTATTTACTTTATTTCAAGCCCAAATGGATTCCTGAGCATCTGCACATAAAAATATTCTTGGTTTAGTGATAGTGGTTTTGCTACCACATATGTCTTCTTCCCTGTACCTAGTCACACAATATAAACATACAAAACATCCGTATTCTTTCATTTACTGGATGGACATCTCTGCAAGCATTTTTTCTATGTAGTTTTCCACAAATTGTTGCAAGATACAGATATATCCCAAATCGTATCTATTTCAGAGCAAGTGACACTCTCTTTTTAGATTGGCAATTTATAACAAAATTGATCTGCACTTCATTAGAGCATTTAATAATGTGAAAATAAGTAGGAAAAAAATAGGTTATACCAGAAAAGTGAGATATCAGAAGAATAGTTATCATGCAAATTATTTTTATAACAATGAAGCCCATAACAATTCTTTCTTCCAAGGTTTTCATAAAGAAAGTGAGACACTAATGCTTGAAAGCACTTAGAAAAGTATGGACACTTAATACGTGCCCAATAAGTCAGCTATTATCATTTTCATTATTGTTATTACTAACCTCATATTTACAGCAAGTCTTGGGCTGCTTAAATATTTTCATAATTAATTTATTCAGAAGACCTGCAGATAAGATGGACTAGTCAAGTTCCTGTGGATGCAGTGAATACCTGGGGATTAGGTACTGTATTAGGGACTAGTAAAGTTCCTTACAGTTTTTGATGATAAAGAAACTAAAAATAAAAACAATCAAAAAAATAAAGACAATGAAGTGTGGTAAGTGCTATGAGAGAGAAAGGACAGTGTACCATAAAGGAAAGCCACCCAAATAGGATGGGAGTGGGGCAGGTATGTGTAGGGAGAATAAAGCAGTCAGGGAAGGCTTTTCAAATCAAGTGAAACTGAGCCGTATGCAGTATAACTAACACAACCTCGCTCCTGGTTTTCTCCATCCCATTTGCATCTAGAGCTCTGATATCATTAGATGCAGGTAAGTGAGCATTCAGCTGGCGTAGATCCAGTCAGACTCCCTGCACAAACACAGATACCTATCAGAAACCAGGGTACAGAAATAAATTGACTAGAAAGGAGAGACAAGGATAATTTAAACTATTTTGCCTGCTTCAGTTTTTTTCCTTTTTCTTTTTCTTTTTTTTTCTTTTTGGCAATGCTGTGTGCTTAGTTTTCTAATTGGTTGTCTAGACATAAATGAGATAAAGTTGGTTAAAAAAAGAATATAAATGAACTTTACAGTGCTTTTATTTGAAAAGCTAACACTATTGAGAACTATTAAGAGCAGTATGACAAGAAAACGGCTTTGATGTGTAAAAAGAGAAATGTCCCTTAACAGTCGCATTGAGGAAAAAAAAAATCTACACATATAATCCTCTTTTCCACTACTGGAATTATGCTTTATCAGAAAAAGAAGAAAAAAGTTCTCAATTTACAAAACAATGTCATACACATGAATTTTTGTAAAAAACATTGAGAAGATATCTGATGTTATAGTAAAATTTTAAAATTTAACCATATTCCTTTGATTCAAATGCCATTATAGTTTACTGAGGAAACTGACTTACATCAAAGATTTTTAATGTATTGATTACTAATCCTCCTCCTTATTTTGGGCCACACTTATTGTCCTTCCCATAGAATGTCATCCTATAATACATAATCTATTAGAAAACTTTTTCCACATACTATATAACGTTTAAAAACAAACAAACACAAAACTGATAATGCTAGCATTTTTGATGAGTTTATCGAAACAGCGATTAAATATTTGTGGAACTAACAAGGTCCAAGTTTTCATAAATTTGCAAAGTTTTCAGTCTATTTCAAACAATGAAACAGTCTACATATCACATCTGAGAGACTATTGTTTTATATTTTTTATGCATTTCTGCTACCACAAGTATTTAACATGTTGTTGTTTTTTTGTGTGTGTGTTTTTTTGTTTGTTTGTTTGTTTTTTCCCCAGTTATAAGGCACAAGAACATCACAGAAGACTAAAAATTTTGGAGTTGATTCTATTCCCCTATTGATAGTGCTTTCACTTTCTCCCAGTACTCTGTCAGTCTCTCATCATTTACTACAAATGTCTTACTCACCCTTTCCTCTTAAATGGAGGAAGGGAAATTTATTTCTATTACTATACAAACATTTAAGAAAGTATGGAGTAGAAAATTATTTGTCATACAGTATGAATTTCTGGGTTTCAGTAATGTGTTACTGATAACCCTAAAGTAAATTATTTAATGTCTTTTGGTCATACATTTCGCATCTATCAAGCTATTATCTTACAAAGCTGAATAAACAATTATTTTTAAATGTAAATGAAAGTTCTTGGTAAACATTCAAGGGTCAGATAAGTATAGGATGTTGTTAGTAGTACTTCTGTTATTTATTGTAATATTGTGGCATAGTTTCTTTCCTTCCTTCCTTCCTTCCTTCCTTCCTTCCTTCCTTCCTTCCTTCCTTCCTTCCTTCTTTCTTTTTTTTCTTTTTTCTCCTGATCCACTTAGGTCTTCTCTTCACTCTGCCCCACTGCAGTAGTTAGGATGTTCAGTGTCCTGCTACAGGGAAAATACATGTTCAAAGATGAGAGGGAAATTAAGTTTGAATGCCTTTTAGATTTTGAAAGCCTAGGTCCTAGGAGGCAAAATTTGGACTTAAACAAAATATTTGGAAAGAAACATGATGGAGGCGATGCCAGGATTTAAGACACACCCATAAGAAGAAAAATCCATGAGTAGGAGAGAGATTGGAAGTTGGGGGGCCAGTCATCCCCTGAGTAAATGGAAGAAAGAGAAGCTACAGACAGTTTTGAGGGATCCTTGAGCAATTCTGCCTGAGTAGCTCCTAATGGTGGGACAAGCCTTTAAACAGACAGGACAGCATATTCAGTCCAGGAAGAGAGAGTTTGAAGCAGCCCTTTGGAGGTTCTGTGGTCCCCAGCTTAGCCTAGGAGCTGTACGACAGTTCTATAGGATTAACGGGTGTTAGGGAAATGCAGAGGGAGAAAAGGGAGGGGTGGGACAGGGAAGCAGAGGAGGGAAGGCCCGTAACAAAGGGAAGGCCCATTATTTGATTGAATTGAGAAAAATGCAGTTACACTGTCTGTACTCTTATTTTTATGATTAGAATCTTGATGTTACTATATGAATTCTCCTCATTTTCTATTCTAAAATCTTTGTTAGGTTAAACCGATACACAGGGTTCCCTCAAATATACTTCAGTCTTATTTATATAATAAAGTAGTTTTAATTATCAGGTGGCATAGTTCTAGAAATTGGAAATAAGCAAAAAACAATCCTGAATCACTGCAAATACCTGTCAAAAAGCCCAAGCAATTTCGACCTCAATCACCTTTGATAGTGTCACTGGATGTCGTGGAATGATCTGTGTTCAAAATGATGTCCTAGTTGCAATTTTAGGAAGTTTTTCATCAAAGTGATTAAAATAAAAAATATCTTTATGCTTGAAATAAAGTGCTAGTTATCCAGAAAATTTACTTCATCTGATCATTTTATTTCCCTGACCGACATATCTTCTGTACTTCCTAGTTGATCATGAATGTTGTTCTTTTCATTATGTTGGAGTGAGGAGGGGTACCCTTGGGGACGAGCTATGATTCCAACAGAAAAAATAAACAGATCATAGAGAAATGGAGAAATAATAGACGGATGGGAGAAAGATCAACAAGGGAGGAATCTCAGAAAGAAAATAGGCAAGACTGCCCAATTTCACACAATTAATTTTACATAAAATCATTTGTACACATATTTTATCATCATTATTAGTACAGATAATATTGGGTTAAAACAAAATCAGTTAGCATAAAGTGACAATATAATATAATTGAGAATACATAATTTGTAATTCAATTCCTTAATTTCTGAATATAAAACACTGACATAAGTTTTAAAGATTATATTAAATTAAATCAAAGTTTGAAAAAAGATGTACCTACTAAGTTCTTAGGAATCTAACAGATAATACTGATTTTCTGAAATACCTTTGGAGGAAAAAGGGGATATTTAAAAAAATTATTTGAGAGAAGAACATGTTTACTAACCATTCTCTATTTCCAGAAAGATGATTCAAAATGCTTAGGAGGATTCTAGTTAAATAATTATAACAGGTACTCAAGGAGATTATAGAAGCTAATAGTCATAGAAGTAATAATATCTAGCTACCAAGTGAAAATACCTTTTAAAAAGTGATTATATCTGATGCAAAGAGCCAGGGAAGTGAAAATTTTTGTATTTGTGGATTTGTATTGGTAAAAAAAAAAATTCCACAATCTTATATAAAAGTAGTCGGGAGTAATATAAAAGAAAATTTACTAACAGGTATATCATTTAATCCAGTAGACTAATTTCTGGGTATTTATCTTGTAAATGTAAAAGAGCCGGAATAAAAGCACATGCATATTTAAAATTTGTTTATTGAAACACTTTGTATAATGGTGAGTGAAGGGAAAGAAAACAACCTAAATTTCTGAGTTGGGAAATATTTTGGATTATCCGTATTATGGAATATGATGCAATTATGTAATAGTATACATAGACACACACGTTATACATATGCATGTATATCTATGAAAAAAACATCTATAATACACATCATAGCTATTTACCTCAACTGTGGTAAAAGGATATAAACTATCAACGTTTGCATATATGTTTTGTCAAAGCCTTGTAGATGTCCTTGACCTTGCTTTCTCTTGTATTCTGCCTCTAAACTGTGAGAAAATTCCACCAGCTATCCTTTCAAATCAAATGCAGTTTCTTCTCACCAGCTCAGTGCTAGCACATGATAAAAGGCATTATCTCTCTCCTGTAGTATTACATTATCTCCACTCCCCAACAAAGCAACCAAAATTATCTTTTAAATGCATAAGGCAGATCATGCTACTCCCCTGTAGGATATCCTCCAATACACCCAGAGTTAAAGCCAAGCCCATACATTAGCCTTCCAGGCCCTATACAACCAGGTCCTGTTATCCCTGATTTCCTCTACTCCTTGGCACACTTTACTTCCTTTCTTCCCCTGCCTCAGTCTGTTCCACCTACATCATCCCTTGCTCTTCCTTAAGCAGGGAAGTATGCTCCTGCCTCAAGGCTTTTGCACTGGTCTTATTCTTTATTCATAGTGCTTTCCCTCCAATAGCCTCATGACCTGGTTCCTTGCCAAATTCAGTTTGTCCCATTGTCACTTTCTCAGTAAGGCCTTACTGTGACTACATTTAAAATAGCAACCCCACCACCTCCAGGCCTGGCCCAACCCCATTCTCTGCTTTTTCTTGGTAATACTAATCACCTTCAAACATAACTATATTGTTTTCTTATTTTGCCATTTTGTTTGTCTTCCCCCACTTGGACATATGTTGTATGAAGGTAGGGATTTTTCTCTCTTTTTGGTTCTATACACCAGTGAAACAGAAACACCTGAAAGAGAGGTTGGCTTACTCTAGGTGTCTAATAATGATTTTATAAGTTAACGAATAAGTATAGAGTCTAAGCTCTTTAAGCTATTATTTTATTAATATTCTTTTAAAATACATCTTGTGAATTGAAGTATCTCATTCCTTCTTAAACCCACACCTGGAACATTTTAATAAATGCTTTTGAATCTCTTTTCAGGCGATTTTAATCTTTGTGTTTAAATTGCTTCCACTCTCAAGCTGCCTTGTCGTGCTATTCAATGCATGAATTCTGGTGCCTGAGTTTGTGAGAATAAGGCTTGTAGAATATTCCTCCAAATACAAGGGAGGCTGTGAATTCCTTTTATACCAGGATCAATAACCATCTGAATTGGACAGATTAAATTAGCCACAGGCTGGTTTGGAGGCAGGAGGATAGATGGACAACTTCCGTGAGTCTCTTGTAGTTCTATACAAAGTGTTTGTTAAAGTTTCAATGAGAAAGAAGGCACTGAAATGCAAAGGTAAACATTCTGCTTTAAAGTGATAGAGACAAATGGCCTTCTACAGCACAAACCTTTTCAGAGATGGTATGGATGATCTGCGTTATGTTTTTGTGTTGCCTGTGAAAAGAATGTGTGGAGAAAAGCACTACTTGAAATTCAGTTCCAATATCATGTTGTCTGAAAAGCTGTGCTGCTTAGTAAATCCAACCAAATACACTGACATTTTCAGAGTGCATCTGATACATTTCAATAATTAATTCTTAAGTCAAGAAAGAGTCAAGAAATCAGATGAAGAAGCACAGTAGGCTGAAAATTGCCAGTGGGAAGGAAAAAAATCAGCCATAGATAGAACCTTTTCAAGCTGAAAAGAGGTCAGTGGGATACCACTGGGAACAGGGATGAAGCTTCAGGGGTTTTTATTATTGTTATTTACATAAACCACCCAGAGAGCGATGTGAACTGCTCAGGCCATAACTTTGCAGAAATTGATAGACTCGGAAAAAGTAAAATGCAATCACATAGCAGAAAGAACTAAATCAATGAAGTATATACATAGCAAGCAGTGGGAGGAGAACAATCTCAAACAAAAAAAAATATTCTTTTAAAGAAAACATTGTGGAACAATGGTACTGGACAGGAATTTGAGAATTGCCTCCATAAGTCTCCATCGGAAAGTTTTATCTATATTATATATAGCTGGTCTTCATGTTTGGGTCAGAGGGTTGCCCATTGAAACACTAGAATTATATTAGTAGTTGAGCAGTTTTTAATGTGGAAAAGATATATTTCAGATAGAAGTTTTCAGACATGCATAATTGCTACTGAGAGAAATTAACATCCTTTCAAAGTATCTGTTAAGTTTTTTGTTTCTGCTCCTAAATAATTATCCTTTTTAATACTATCAGTCAAACTGAAATAAAATAAAATGTGTAATTTAAATTACTGCTACACTTAATTTAAAAATATCAATTTAACTTATTTTATCATCTATTTCTTAAAAGTTGATCATGTGCTTTTTAGCATGGACAGGCAGATACAATCAGATCATTATATTCAGTGACCTATTGAGAATATTCCTTTATACTGATTTTTAACACAAGGTCCCAGGAAAGGTTACCATATGTAGAAAGATATGTGCGCATAACATCTATAGCATGCTTTATCAGGTGAAATTCACCCACTGGAAGTAAAAAAAATAATACCTCTACAGGCAAATGCCTACCAACTGGCATAAGAACTGCTAGATGACATTATCACAAAGCTAGTTCTGATCAATGGTCAAAGCCTCTAACAAGGAAAATAAAATAACAATATACTTATTTTTAAATTCATGAAAATGTCAGTGTGTGCTCTTGTATTCTATAATCCAGTAATAGGAAATGAGAGAGTGTTAGATACTGCTGGACAAAGCCCCTTGTACTCCTAGCTGCAAGACCAGTGCTTAACACATAATAGGTAGTCAACTTACTGGAAAAACATATCTTATATCCCTCAACAACCTCTAAGGAAGTAATAATTTGTAAAAAGAAGTGTTTTGAATTTAGAAATGCACTATATGGTTCCTTACAACTCAAGTGATTTATGAAATAGTAGTTTCCCATTGTCTCTGTGAGCTACAGGATAATTTTTTTTTTTTTTTTTTAAGGAAAGTAAATTATATGTACTTTAGTTCCCATTTTATTTTCTGAGTGAAAGAGTAAAATATGCAGCTCAAATGGTTGGAGGAACAGCACACTTGATTTTTAAATCTCAGCTTGAACAATATAAAGTGATAGTAGCACAGACGGGATTTTCCAAATGTGACATAGTTTGTTATTTGGTAGCCAAATAACAAGAATCACTGTTGTTGTTGTTTTTTTCCCTGGGGAAAAATTTTTATCTAAGACAGGAGCAAGTGACTTTGCACTAATGCACTCACCAATTATATGGAGAGATTTCAAAAATATAAGCGAGGAAGCTATTGGCTGAAATTATATCTTATACTGAAACAGAAGATGATATCTAAACATTTCAGATGCTCAGGTCAAATGGTTTGAGGAATTTCAACCTCTCTTTTGTGAGTAGAGTTGAGTTCTCAATATAGAGAAAATAATTCAAAATGAACAAACATATTAATATTCGATGTGAGGAATTAATTAGAACTAATACAGAGAGCCAGAAGGAAGTTGGCTCCAAATACTTCGTGGTAGGGTTGTCAGGACAAATTTCTTGCACACACACACACACACACACACACACACAAATTAAAATAAAAACAGTTAATCAAAAGGAGCCAGCTGATGCTGTAGGATCTTGAAACTCTTAAACACGAATGTGAATTGTTACGGTAACTTGAAAAACAAACAAACAAACAAACAAACAAAAACTAGGGAATCTGGTGGTAAACTACTATACTGATACAAGAAGAAAATGATGGCGGTAAGAAAAAAGAGGGGAGAAAACACAAAAAAATAAGAATAAAAAGATAATGCAAATGGTCATGATAACGTAAGTACCACAGTGGAGCAAAAATTAAAGGCTATCAAATAATAAACCTGAAGAATAGTAACTATCGATTGCAAAAACAGTCAATTAAACAAACCATTGGAATTAGTGTCAAAAACTGTAAGTTATTTGATCTCCATCCACACTGTCAAGAAGAGTACATTATACCTAATGCATTACTGAACCTATTGAACCAAATGCTACTACAACTCTCATTGGGACAAGATATGCAAAGGGGGCATACAGTTATTTACTGGAAGAGTAAAACATTCTATAAGATAAAGTGAGTAGGAATAGAACACTGTATCTACAGATATGAAAAATATATGAAAACTAGTTTACCAAATCCCTTAGAAAATGAAATGCTACCAACTTGGTCATCCATTCCAACTAGATTCCAACCAGAATGTGTATGTAATTAATTTTCTTCCTTTAAGTTGTTTGACCCTTATGTCAATTGCATCTGGCTTCTCTTTAACATCTGATACTATTGTTTATACCAGATTTGTTTCCAATGTAAAACCAGCTGATTAAACTAAATCTGTTTGCAAGAGTGAAACTTAAATGTTTTCATCTCACCATAGATCACATCTGCCCTTGCATATAACTCTCAATAATTAAAAAGAAAAGCAATTATTTTGAATGCAGACTTCAGTGTCACATGTCACAGGATTTGATAACAAGAATTCAAACTTTTAAATATCTATTTTCTGACATGTCTTTGTTTTTAAAATTACCAATAAGAAATTGTCTCATGAGGTAGCTAATATATTTTATTTATATTTAGACAATGGTTTAAATTTTATCTGTTCCAACTGCTTCCTCACCTGCAACTATAAATGCTTTGATATTTAAAATTAAAATAGCTGTATTATCTTTGAAAATAAGAACACTCTTTGACACTGTGTTCCTCACAATGACTGTAACTTGCATTTTCTATGTATTTCCAATACTTTTGTTGCCATCTTATTAATTTCCCAGCTACATTATTATTTCCCCTTAAATTATTTTTTTCTTTCTCAATTGCATGTTGAAGTTAATTTTGGATCTGTCGTTTACATTTGCACAAGCTATCGATTAAGCTGAGATAGTTGAATGATTTTACAAAAAAACAAATTCTGTCTAATTTGTTTAAATCTCACTAACATAAAATATATTTCAGTATATCCATCTGTGTACCAGTTTTAAAAGCGATAATATGATTGATATCTTAAAACTTACTATCCATACTCCAATCTACTTTAAGATAACAGTTGCTTCTAAGGCTACAGAGAACTTTTCAACCACAAAAACATCATGATTCCATTCCCTCAAAATTTGTTTTGGTATGGAAATTGGTACTATTCAGTTTAATAGTAGGATATATACACTGATAATGCAAACTTCTGTTTCATTATGATATTAGTAATTCAAGGATAAATGAGATAATCTAAGGTAAATCTGTGATGCTTATTTTCTTGGGATAAGTTTTTGCAAATATTGTGTGCAGTCTCTTTAAATTAGATTCTGAAAATTTATTTTTGCTGCTACATATAATTTATTTGAAATCATTGAGACCGATATGACTGTTACCATTTTAGATTTGACTTCAAAATACAAAATATATTATAACTATCTTTGATGAGTGACAAATTCAATAAAAATTTTGGAAATTAATAAATTAATAATTAAATGTGAATGAATTAATGTGTCACGAAATGGCATTTCTAGTTGTTAGATTTTATTGTTTTATTATAAATAGTGTTAAGATTTACTCTCTTAGCAACTCTCATGTATGCAATAGACTAACATTAACTATAGTCACCATGCTGTACATTACACCCCCATGACTTATGTATTTCATACCTGGAAGTTTGTACCTTTTGTCCCCCTTCACCCATTTTACCCATACCCCACCATCCTACCCTGTAACCATAAATATATTCTTTGTATCTATGAGCTTGGTTTTTTTGGTTTTGTTTTGTTTTGCTTGTGTTTTATATTCCTCATATAAGTGAAATCATACTGTATTTGTCTTACTTAGCATAATGCCCTCAAGATCTCTCCATGTTGTTACAAATGGTAAGATTCATTTTTTTTATAGCTGAATAGTATTCTATTGTATATATGAACCACATCTTTATTTATTCATCTATCAATGGGTACTTAGATTGTTTTCACATCTTGTCTATTGTAAATCATGTTGCAATGAACACGGGTTGCATATATCTGTTCTAATTAGTATTTTCTTTTTTTTTAAAAAAATACACAGAAGTGGAACTGCTAGATCATATTAGTCCTATTTTTAAGTTTTTGAGAAACCTCCAAACTGTTCTCCATTGTGGCTGCACCGATTTACATTTCCAACAGTGTAATTTCTCTCTTTTCCACATCATCACCAATGTTTGTTATTTCTTTTACATTTGATAATAGCCATTTTAACTGATGTGAGGTGATATCTCATTATAGTTTGGTTTGCATTTATTTGATGATTATTGATGTTGAACATCTTTTCATGTGCCTATTGGTCATCTGCATGTCTTCTTTGGAAAAACATCTATTCAGATCCTCTGCCTATTTTCAAAATTGGACTTTTTGTTTTGTTTTGTTTTTTGATATTGAGTTGTATGAGTTCTTTACATATTTTGCATATTAACCCCTTATCAGAAGTACATGATTTGCAAATATTTTCTCCTATTTGCTAGGTTGCTTTTTCATTTTGTTGATAATTTCCTTTGATTTGCAAAGCATTTTAATTAGCTTTATTCCCACTTGTTTATATTTGTTATTGTTGCTTTTACTTCTGGAGTCAGATTGAAAAAATCATTGCCAAGACTGATGTCAAAGAACTTATTGTCTGTTTTCTTTTAGGAGTTTTATGATTTCAGGTTTTACATTAAAGTTTTTAATCCAGTTTGAGTGAATTTTGTGTATGGTATAAGATAGCAGTCTAGTTTCATTCTTTTGCGTGTGGCTGCTCAGTTTTGTCAACACCTTTTGTTGAAGCAATTATAGTTTTTCCCACTGTATACTCTTGGTTCCTTTGTTACAAGTTAATTGACCATATACATGGGTTAACTTCTGGGGTATCTATTCTGTTTCATTGATCTAGGTATCTGTTTTTATGTCAAGATCATACTCTTTTGAGTTTTGCAATATAGTTTGAAATCAGGGAGTGTGATGCCTGCAATTCCTCTTTCTCAAGATTGCTTTCGCTATTCGGGGTCTTTTGTGGTTCCATACAAATTTTAAAATTGTTCTATTTCTGTAAAAAAGAAATGCCACTCGAATTTTGCTAGGCATTGCATTGAATCTGTAATCTTTGGGTACTATGAACATTTTAACAATATTAATTCTTCCAATCCACAAGCATGAAATATCTTTCCTTTTCTGTGTCTTCTTCATTTTTTTCTTTTTCTTTCTTTCTTTCTTTTTTTCCCCCCATCAATGTCTTATAGTTTTCAGTGCACAGGCCTTTCACCTTCTTGGTTAAACTTATTACTAAGTATTTTATTATTCTTATTACAATTATAAATGGAACTGTTTTCTTAATTTCTCTTTCTGTTACTGTATAGAAAAGCAGCTGACTTTTTTTTATATATTGATTTTGTATCCTGCAACTTTACTGAATTTGTGTATTAGTTTTAACAGTTTTTTGATGTTCTTTTTCTATATAAAGTCATGTCATCCACAAATGGTCACAGTTTTACCTCTTTTTATTTTTCTTTTTTCTAAGGCAGTTGGATGCTTTTTATATCTTATTCTCACCTAATTGCTCTGGCTAGAACTTGCAATAGTATGTTGGATAAATATGGTGAGAGTGGGCATCGTTATCTTGTTCCTTAGCTTAGAGGAAAAGCTTTTAGCTTTCATTGTTGAGCAACTAGATAATAGACGAGAGTAATTGCAGTTTATGAGAATTCTTTTTCAGTATATGTTAATAGGCTGTAAGTATATGTGTTTTCTTTGTTGTGAAAATGACTAGAACTTCATTAAAATTGGGTTTTCCCAACTTGTCTGGTTTATATAAATTAAAAATAATAATAATAATAATAATAAAAATTAGAGAGGTACAGTCAATTTTGGTGATTGAAATAGCTATAGAAGAAATACTCATTAAGCAGTATTTTTCTGTAATAAATATAGAGTCAAATCATCATGCTGAAATGGCTTCTTGGCAATGCCTGATGTACTAAATAGTATTTGAGTGCGAAGAATCCTAAGAATTTGTTAACACTTCCCCAAAGGCTTGTAAGAAGTTTTAAAATCTACCTACCTATATCAATCAATCAATCAATCGATCGATCGATCGATCAATCAATCAATCTATCTATCTACCTTTCTATCTTTCATTCTTTCTATCTTCATATATCAAATCTATCTATAGCTATATAACTGTATTTCACCTAAATCTAAGTTTATTCCCCAGTATTATAAGGAAGAACATATTTCATGCATGGAAAGTAACTTTTTACTTTCAGATAAGCAAATTTCAAGTTTTCAATGAGTAAAACATCAGATAGAAACATCTATCTCTATATCTAGGAGAAATTGTATTTTGATATACACATATATTAGCTCCCTACGTCACACTTTCCATTTTAATATGCTATCAGATATGAGTTGCGTATGCCATTGAAAATATATATTATTGGAGTTCCCAAATTCTGGTTAGGTAACCAAGAGATTTGATTGTATTTCTCAAGATGACTTCTGGCTAAGGTGGAAGACAGCTGCTTTGTGAATTATTTGGTAATACTTCAAGTCAAACAGTATTCCTGACTTGTGTCTAGGGAGCATGGCTAGTGAACCCAAGGCCCATCAGATGATTACCGTATCGTGGGAAAAACAGATTACCAAAAAAGAATCGGGAATCCTATTGTGCCAGTAGGTGGTTTTTATTTGCCAGAATGGAAAAACACAAAAGTAGTGAGTGAAATTACTGAATGTTTTGAAGCTTATGCCATGCACATTATTACTGCTTTGATGTCACTAAAATAATGTCATATTGAATTAGAGACAAGAATCAAATGTATAAATAACTTTAAATCTGCTGCGTTCAAAAAGAATCAACTGGAATATACAATTACCGTGTTTCCCTGAAAACAATCCTAGCCAGACAATCAGCTCTAATGCATCCTTTGGAGCAAAAATTAATATAAGACCCAGTCTTAGTTTACTATAATATAAGACCAGGTCTAAGATAATATAATATAATATAACATAAAACCGGGTCTTATATTAATTTTTGCTCCAAAAGATGCATTAGAGCTGATTGTCCAGCTAAGTCTTAGTTTGGGGAAAAACACGGTAAAAGGTGCAGGTTTTTATATAACTTTTAGCATGTTATTATCAAAAAGTGTTTTTTTTTGTGTTTTTTTTAAGTATAAAGTTTTATCTTCCATGAATTATTTAGACATATGGAGCTTTTCAATTATAAGAATCAGTAATATACCAGTGGTGCCAAAAAAATGTATACACATTTTAAGGGATGTTAACACTTTGGTCAATATTGCTCAAGCAGTAGTTTGCCATAATCAGAAGTGTCTGGATGCTGATGGTAACCACTTTGAGCTCCTCTTGTAGTTGCAGAAGTCAAATGTGACTTGTATTGATCTTTTGTTATCGATACATATTGAGTATTACAATTTTAATACAATTTTTGTCTTAAAATATATATACATTTTTTGGCACCCTCTGTAGATAAGAACTATTTTAAGGAAAAAAAAAATGTTATCTAATATTTTTCTTGTAATGCAATTTATAATTTCTCTTTAACTTTACTTCTATTCCACAGTACAATATAGACATACTTTTCTGTTATGTAACATATTAGATATGTTATATCTAACTACCATTCTAATTTTCTAAATGTTGGTCTGCTGTTTTTTTGTTCGTTTGTTTGTTTGTTTTGTTTTGTTTTTAATTCGATTTTGTCTTATTAAGATGATTCTGTTGATTTTTTTTTAAGATTTTTTTTTTTTTTAATTGAGGAAGGGGAACAAGACCCCACTGGGGAACAGTGTGCACTTCCACTAACTTGGATTTTTTTTTTCCAAGTCAAGTTGTTGTCCCCTCAATCATAGCCGTGGAGGGCGCAGCCCAGCTCCAGGTCCAGTCGCCACTGCCAGCCGTGTGTTGGGTGGGGGGGGCCGGACAGCCCACCATCCCTTGTGGGAGTCGAGGAGTTGAACCGACAACCCTGTGGCTCAGAGCCCACTGGCCAATGTGGGAATCGAAACGGCAGCCCCAGGCGTCAGGAGCACAGAGCTCCAACACCCTGAGCCACCAGGACAGCTCCTGGTCTGCTGTTTTGATGACAATGAAGAATAATAAAGTATTTTCAGTCCTTTACACATATTTAGAGGTAATTATTCAATTCATGGATCATTTTTTTTTTTTTCTAAATGTTTCCTCTGTATTTTTGGAAAGATTTTCTATTTTTCTATTTCCTCATATCTTTCTAAGCCCACCTACCAGTATTTCTACCTGAACTGCATTTTTTCATACAATTCAACTTGTTTCTTTGTCACCTACAGCAATCTCTTCTAATTTATTCTTTAGGGATATCCAATAACCTCTTTCAAAGTAGAAATTTGATAATATCCGACCATTCCTATACCTATCCCCATTGAAATCCCCTTAATTCTTCACATTGTTCTTAGTATTTAAAAAACAAAACAAAATTTTTGAACTAAAACCTTCAAGGTACTGTATGGGATATTATATACAGAAAACTCTAAAGACTTCACCAAAAAAACTATTAGAACTAATAAAGAATTTCAGTAAAGTTACAGAACACAAAATCAATGTACAAAAATCAGTTGCTTTTCTTTCTTTAAATCAGTTCTCTTTCTTTTCAGAAAGAGAAATTAAGAAAATATTTACAAATGTATCCAAAAGGATAAAATACTTATTAGTAAATTTAAACAAGGAAGTGCAGAACCTGTACATTGAAAACTATAAGATATTGATGTAGGAAATTCAAAAGGACCCAAACAGAAAGATATTTCATGCTCAGGGTTTGGAAGAATTAATATTGTTAAAATGTCCACATCACTCAAAGTGATGTACTGATTCACTGAAATACCTATCAAAATTCTAGGGTCATTTTTCACAGTAATAGAACAAATGGTCTTAAAATTTGTATGGAACCACAGAATCCTGATAGCCAAAAGAATCTTGAGAAACAAAAACCAAGCTAGAAGCCTCACACTTCCTGATTTCAAACTATATTACAAAGTTATGGCAATCAAAACAGTATGGAGTTGGCATAAAAACAGACACCTATCATCATAGAACAGAATACAGACCCTAGCAATAAAGTTAAGCATGTACAATCAATTAATTTTCAATAAAGGATCTATGGACATACAATGGGGAAATTATTGTCTCTTCAATAAATGGTGATGGGGGAACTAGATAGTCACATAAGTAACAATGAAACTGTCTTATACCATACACAAAAATCAACTAAAATGTATCAAAGACTTGAACATAAGACCTAAAACCATAAATCTCCTAAGAGAACTCACATATGGTAAACTCCTTGAGATTGGTCTTGGTGATGACTTTTTTAATTTGATATTTACCCGAGGCTCCCATTGTTTCCTCCACAGGAACTATATCAGCTTTCTTTTAGTCCCCTGCTGCTAGTACCATGACTTGGGAAGTCCTTCCCCCTCTCCTTTGCCTACTTAGTTCTGAATAGTTCAGCTCTCTCATGAAGTCTTCCCTGTAGACTTTTCTGACTAAAATAAATGTCCTTGAAATCGATCTCACTGTACTATTGTGCTATTGTTTCACAGTAGCAAATCTACAACCCTACAAGTGACGATTTGATTAATTCCCTTATTTTTCACTAAATGGTAATTACCAGGTTCAGCATTCATTCTACATTGCTAAATCCAATGGTAAATTCTCAGTTCTCATCAATTAAGGATATTTAACTCAGTTGAACACCACTTCCTTTTTGAAAACATTTTCTTCACTTCTTTTTTATTCTTTTCTGACTCTTTCACTTGTATCTCATCATCGATTTGATCTATCTAAGGTTTGAATACCTGAGAAATCAGTCCTGAAAAATAAGGTTTTTGATTTATTTTCTAACTGCACTCATAGCTTCCATGAGCTAATCCATTCTCATAGTTTTATATACTATAAATTGACAATGATTTCCAGATCTTTTCTCTGCAGTGTTGAACTTTCACCTGAATTTTATATTCATATAGCCAACTTCTCCTGGTCATCTTCTCTTGGGTGCTTAATAGCATTTCCCACTTCACATTTTCAAAACTGAGCTCTCATTATTTTACCATGTTTCTCCCCAAATCTTCTCCATCTTTAAAACGTAACTTTGTCTTTCTAAGTTTTTCATGCAAAAGAAAAAACAACGAAATAAAACATCAAAATCATCCTACACATTACCTTTTATATCATGTGACACTTCCAGTTGGCAAATTCTGTTAGATGTAATTTTCAAAGACCACTTCTCACCCCCTCCATTGCTACAACTCTAATCCTACCATCATCATCTGCCCCTGGTTTCTTTGAAAGGTGTACTGACATCTCTCACTGTAGTTTATTACCACCAGAGGACCCAAACTGATTCTATTAAAGCTAAATCAGCACCTGTCTATCTTCTGCTGAGTCGTCCAGTGGCTTTTTAACACAATTGGAGCAAAACCAAAACCCTTACATGACTTGAGTCCTTATTCCCTCTATGACCTTCTGTCTTATTTACTCTCCTAAGCTCAGGCTTTTTTAGCCACACAGGGCTGTTGAATGTCCCTTGAATAAGCCGTGTCCCTTACTGCCTTTGGGCCTTCACTCTTGCTGATTTCTCTCCTTAGAATGCTTCTAAGATACCCGCATGGCTTGCCTTGTCATCATCCATCTCCTTCTCATATGCCCCCCTTTTTTTTCTTATCTCCCTGTTCAAAACCAGAATCACCCCCATTCTCCACTGTGTCCAAGCACTACTATCTCACTCTTCTGCATTGTTCTTTCTTTATAATATTTATCACATTATAACACACTAGTGTATAAGTTACTTTTCTTTAAAACAATATATTTGCTGCAATCCCTACTAATGTTAGTTAAAGGAATGAATGAATTAATTAATGAATGAATTAAAGACTCATAAAGTGAAACATGAAATATATATATATATCTATTACATATATATATATATATTATATATATATGTAATATATATAATTTTTCCCCATTATATCTTAGCACAGTATAGACATTTCAGTAAAACTCATCAAATAAAAGAGTCTTTTTAACACTCCCTTTTCAAGGATGTTCAGTAGGAAAAAGCATAAAAGGGATATCATTATTACAAGGTCCTTCCATGCAACAGATCATTAGCATGAGCTCAGAACACTGGCCACATTTTATTCATTACTGAATATCAAGTTTCTGGCTCTGTGATTACGACTTATTTAATTAATAGCTTTTTACATCTGAATATCAGTTGGCTATTTTAAAATTCCTTACACATGTTTTTTGATTGTTATAACTGTATGAAATCAGTGGCACTGACATTTTAAAGCTTGTTTTAATGGTGTAAAGACTGAAGAGCAAGTAAGTGGTAAAGTAAAAACTAGAATCCAGGTACTCTGATAACCTTCTTCAAAGTTTTTAACACTACAGTTTGCTCATGGTAAATATTTTATATTATCATG
This sequence comes from Rhinolophus sinicus, assembly GCF_057876585.1. Classification (NCBI taxonomy): domain Eukaryota; kingdom Metazoa; phylum Chordata; class Mammalia; order Chiroptera; family Rhinolophidae; genus Rhinolophus; species Rhinolophus sinicus. The sequence continues at coordinate 88,696,600 of NC_142517.1, forward strand.
TCAGGTCAAAGGATTTTTTTCCCACTAAAATTATATACCCAACACAGCATCTGTATTGAAATATAAAATAGGATTTATTTTCAACTAACGTAACTGTTGGCCTTATAGCACTTATTTTGAAAATGCCCCTAAATGTTGATCTATTACACAATGATTACTGTAAGTCTTCTCATCACAGAGTTTTTCTGTTTAAAAACCTGTAAGAAGACACAAACATTGGGAATTTAACTATAGACTTTCTAAACTTCCACACAACAGCTGTAGAATAAGCAAATATCAATTTTATTAACATAATAAATGATATGAATCAACTGAATGTATTGAGTCCCAAAAGATCCTGCCTTTTGGATGAAATGTGTTTAGATAGAATAAAAGTATTACGATTATTTATTTATAATTAAAATTAGGATACAAAGTTAAGGTAGTGATTCTTAAACTAATTTCTAACTGCTCTACAAAGTTGTACCGTTTTAGTGACAAATGAGTTATGTTTATCCACAGAGCCACAAGAAAGCTCAAGCTTGTATTTGCATTTCAAAAAGAAAGGAGAAAGGAAAATTCAGCCACATTAAATCAAGTGAAAAGTGAATCAAGTGAAAAATAATACTCTTTTAGACTTGAAAATGGAGTATCTAAAGGGGTCTTTCCATCCCGACCCACACTAGTTTGTACTCTGCAACTTTAAGAGGGACAGTGACATGACAGAACAGTAATGAGAAGCTCCACAGAACAAATACATGTCAAAACCTCTATACATTGAGAAATAAAACTCAGAAAGTACGTCAAATGAAGCTGCACTTTTTATCTATATAAAATTTATCTATATTTTGACCTACTGAATCATCTTACAATAAAACTTTCATGAACACAATCTTTAACCCTGCTACTCTCTTCTGAGTTCAGCATTTCACATTACTTATGCCTAATGCATTTCTAGAACATTATTCATCTTATTCAGAAACTAATTGTCTTGTTTTCCTAAGATGGAATAAGTGAGGTTAACATAAGGTAAATGAATGACAGAGAAAATAATAAAAAAAAATAACAAAAAAAACAACAACAAGACAAAGCAAGTCTACCTGTGTAGGTCCAACTTATTTGTTCCTGATAACTCGTCATCATTCTACTTTACTCCCAATCCCAATGCCAATTCTACCTGGATGGATGGGATCTAGGTAGATGCATTTAAATAAATAAGATTTAGGTGAATGGTAATATTGATTAATCTGGTATCTTCAGAGACTTTAACAGATTAAAATTTTGAACTCAGGAGTCAGTATGTCTGATTTGGAATTGTTGCCCTGCCTCTTACTCAGTTTGAGAACTTAAAACAAATTTCTTAACCCTTTGTTTCATTTTTGTCATTTATTAAAATGAGGATAATAGTAGTATCTATCTCAAAGAATTTGGACATATAGAATATTTAGTATAATGCTAGGCACATAGTAAAATTCCATTATTATTAGCTGTATTAATTATTATTGCTATCCACTCTTTTAAAAGTTGTAGTAATAAATTATATCTTTAAAAATATCATTACACTGTCATATACAACAATGTCTTTGGTACTTTTGCAAGAGAAGTGAGATGAATTAGAATAAAACAATCTCACGGCCGTCTACCTGGAGCCCTTAGTGAATATGTTATAGAAATATAACGTACTTTTAAATTCTGTTACATATTTCTAACATCTCTAAAATATTTCCTTATATCAGCCTTCTGTGGGATAAATAAACATAAGCTTCAATAACTGTTCCTCAATGAGTTATTTTTGGTGAAGATTTTGTAGTTGTTATGTAAGAGTTTGAATAATTTTAAATTAAAATCTAAACATAGCTTCAACAAAAGTATTTAAGTGATATATTCAAAAGAAATTACGTATAAACTTATACCTAAATTTCTTCACTGATACAAGTTATTTTTACATTTTAAGTATTATATAAACCTCTCTGACATAATTTTCTTAATTTTTTTCCCTTTCTTTTGACATTGGGTTGAAATTATTTAATGATATAATTTACCCACTTTGACTTTAAATATTTAAATATGAAGAAAGAAAAATATACATATATACCTAGTGAATCATTTACGTTATATTTTATGTGTTTATTTGAATATTATAATGATGATAAACACAAATGTCATTATGAAGATGAAATACAGCTGATACTCAGGAAAGTTTTAGTGTTTGTAATTGTCTTCAACTTCATGGGTTTTTTTTTTTTTGGTTGTTGTTTGTTTGTTGTGTCTGTGTTGCTTGCTTTCCCCACAGACATTATTTAAATAACAATAGTAATGATGATAATAATAATTAAAATTTACTGAATGTTTACTATGTGTCATTCCCTAAGTTTGTTTCTTTTTATATAATATCTGATATAATTGTCACAACAACTGAATGTTGATCAAATTGTCCAGGTATTCAAATCTAGTAAGTTGAAAAACAAAGATATGACCTATGACTGTTACAGTACAAAATGGAAATTATTTTTACATATATACAGTATATTATACATACAATACAAATTAAAGCATAGGTGGCCAGTTAAGATAAAATCTGAGAACAATTTGAAGCAATGTCTCAATTTCAAACTCTTATGTGACTTTCAATTTGTCCCCAAAAGTGTAGTAGATGGAAAACCTAGGATACTAAATGTCACATTTTGGTTGATTAAAAGAGCAGACTTTTTATATTTATACTTGAATGCATCATTTATATAATATTATATATGACTATTACCTAAATCCAGTAAATTGAAATACTGATTCTTCACTAAAACACATATATAGCTCAATTTAGATGGCTGAGTGCCATGCATTATCTTTTAAATCTTATTCAAAGTCAGAATAATTATGTTAATTTTTATTTGAGCACCGAATAATGGTTATATGACTAAAAGTAATAGCTAGTAATCTAGAAATGACATAAAATATTATCCTTACAATGGTTGCCAAATTTTGAATTAAAAAAGCCTAAAAATCAGATTAAAGACTAAAAATATATTTACTATATTAAAACTATTTAGAGATTTTTTATAAGATTGTGGAACGATATCAATGGTTAAGGTACATTTAGTCTGTTTATACGTTTATAAGACAATGAAATTAAATTATTTTATATAAAAAAATCAGGAACATTCTAAGGTAACTTTTTGTCTATCTGTAAGTGGTAAAACATTGTTGATCTTATTTAGAATTCACTGTGATATATGAATGTAGAATAGATTGTGGTGTGTTGAGAATTGAAGCGGAAAACAAGTTAAAAACTTCTGCAGACAAGCTCTGAGAAAGAAGTGATTTGACGATAAGGGATCCATGAAAAAGCTACTATACCCATAGCAAAATTAGGACATAATTAGGATAATAATTTTATCTGCATTAAGTAGGACAATTTGATATTTGATTGATTATGGTGGCCTTTAAGGCAAAGGAGTTATAGATGTTTTAAATATTTTAAACTAGCAAATTAGGCAAATATTCATTCACGAGAAGACATAACAAACCCTGAAGGATCAGATTTGCAAAGAAAAATAAGCATTTCAATTTTTTATATTCAGGTGGAAATGTTCAGTAGGATAAATGGGAATAGCAGATAGAAACTTAGTAAGATCAAATCTAGAAAAATCAGATAATTGAAATAAACAAAGAAAACTTTAGAGAAAGAATGAAGTTATATTAATTGGTTCTTTTTTGATTGCAAGCAAGGAAAACCTATCTAGGAAGCTTAATTTAAATATAGCTGTGTCACAGACTCATAGGCAAGGATTAAAAAAACTTCCAAATACATCAGGAAGGGAACTTGAGAGCAATGAGGACATTCTTTTAACCTCTCACTCTGTACATTTCTGCTTTATTTTTCTCTCCTTTCTTGACTTATTTCATCTTCTTTTTCAGTCTACTACAAATTCATGGCCACAAAGTGCAACAAAAATGATTCCTTATCTCTCATTCTTCCTCTTGCCCCTTTTAATTTACCTCTCTCTTTCCCCCCCTTCCAGTTCTAAGTTTTCAGGGAAGGAAAATTATTAGATCATTTGTTTTTCTCTTAATATTCAGCAATAGTGAGGGAAGTTAGGTGTGGACACACAATAATCTAGAAAATGGCTGCTTTTTTTATTTTGTAGAAAGTGAAGTTTATCTCTTAAAATGGATGTGGAGAGCTGAACCAACACTACAATAAGCAATCTCTTCGGGGATCAAAATTATAACCTGAGTAAAACCTGTATTTCAGAATGAGATATAAAAAGAGAGAAGAAGATAGATGCAAAATGGAGTTGAAAAGAATAAAGGATGCATAGAGATGATGAAAACAAAGGAACTGGGATATCAAAAGAAACTACATATATATATACATATATTCAGCAAAACAAAATTAGTACTATGAAGATTGGGAAACCCTTACTGGATCTGACCACTAAAGAATAATTGGTGATCTTTAGAAAGACAGTGTCTGTATAGATAAGTAAAGTGTTAGCTGTTACATGATTCGATGAAAGTCAGAGATATTGATATTCTTGCCTTCAGAAACTGGTATACTCCTAATAACTAATATTTTTAAAAAAAGGGAAAAGGAAAGACATGGTAATTTTCTATGCCATTACTAATAAGTGCTGAGTCCTAGTAAACTCTAATTAAACACTCACAAATTATTTTAAGAGTCTCTTTTAAGAGTCTGTTTAACATTTTTATTGGGAAATTATCGTCAAATTTACCATTCCATGATTTCTGGCATATAATCCTGGAAAAAAATGTCAAGAGGCATGCCTCTCTCCAATATTCCAGAGGCTCCCCTCAGTTGGACGATTCCATAAGGATAAAGGAATGAGATATGATCCTCTTCAACACTTCCCTTGGTTCCCTGGGATGCACTTTGTTTGGGCCAGAACAAAGTAACTATTTTTAAGCAACCATCTGCTCTTATATTATCTTGAGTTTTATTTTCCTCTTATCCACATTTTTATTTACTGTATAAAGACCCTTTTCCTTGATATAAGAATTGGACAATAAAAACATTGAGTAGTTCTATTATATCTACATAGCATACATATGTCTTGTTAGAAATAAAATTTCAATTTTTACTTGAGGCTCAGTCCATTTTAGAAAGTACCATTTCTTGTCTCCATAAGGTCTTAAAGATGCAAAAATATAGGCGCAGGGTAAACTACTCCCCAAAGTCCTTCTAGGCTTGCACGAGACTGGAGAAAGGAGATTCAAATAAAGTGGACAGGTGTGGAACAGCAGGGATGATGACGTGGGAAGTACTCCATCAGGCACAGAAATGTATCTGCATTGCAAAACCTAGCCAGTTTGATTCCTGACATGACTTAGATACCTAATATATGCTTATAATTCTATAATAGTAAATGTAAATCGGTCTCCTGTACTTAATACTGTATAATATGTATATTATAATTTGAATTATGATCCATTGTTTTTACGAATTTTCAAGTGATCATAGATGTGATTATTATAAGAGGTTTTATGTCATCTAATGCGGTAATAACTCAAGATCACTCCATTGCCTATTTACTGCATCATCAGATTTATTTTCCTTCACTCTCATAAGAATACAGGTCTTCAGTCATAAGGTGTCCTCATTATGCTGAAATGAACTGTAATCATTTCTGCCTTCACGCCGTTACTTATGCTTTGAAATTATTTTTTTATGTACTACTTTTTTTCTATATACATCCTACCCAACCTTCAAGAGTCAGTTCAAGCCCCCCCTCCCACATAAAGCATTCTCGAGGGGAACTCCAACTTTAATATGTATCTCTCTCTAAGTCCCTTCATACTCAACTTCTATATACCAGAGTTAACACATTATTATACATTGTTGTTAGTTCTTCATTCCTAAAACTGTATGTTTTAACGTTTTGTGATATAAATACACTGTTTATAACATTTGTAAACACGTAGTCATTGTCGAGTTTTTTTCTCAGTGATTCTGTGAATGTATTACTTTGGTTGACAACCAGTCAGAAAAATTCCTGTGGCAAGAATTGGCTAATTCTTCCAGTGTGTTTATTGAAACAAGATACTAGGCTAGGTGTGAAGATACAACAAAGGGTAATGATAGATTTCGCATCTTGTCTTTTATATCTTTAGTGTTCTGTAAAACAAATATATTGCTAGGAAAGTAGTGCTTGCACACTAAATGCTTAGCCTTATAAACAGGGAGCAGTTAACACTTCAAAGATGAATCTATGTCGTAGTGTTAAAACTAGCTGTTAAACTAGAACCTGGGGGAGGGCAGGGCTTGAGGGAGAGGAATAACAGAAGTTTGGTCTGTGGTGGATTTGAGTAGGAGAAGTAGAGAAAGAGAGAAAACCGCCGGGTCCTTCCTTCTGAGCACACACAGGAATACATTAGATACAGCAATACTGAGTGATGAAGATCCAGAAAATTCTCCATAAAGAGGCAGATTTGTGAGAAGTAAAAGAAAACCAGTGCTGTTTAAAATGCTATTAGCAGCAGGAAGCTTACTAGCTGTTTTACATATTTTACCTAACTCAATCCTCACAACCTTTCGAAGCGTTTGTTATTCCCTCTGTAGATGAGGAAACTGAAGATAATAAATAACAGGGGTGCAAAAAAAAATGTATACAAATGGAAACTTTCGTCAGCTTTGCTCAAGCAGTAGTTCACCATAATCAGAAGTGTCTGGACACTGATGGTAACCACTCTGAGCACCTCTTGTAATTGCAGAAGTCAAATGTGACTTGTATTCATCCTCTGTTATTGGTATATATTGAGTACTACAATTTTAATAGTTTTTTTTTTCCTTTTTTAAAATGTGTACACATTTTTTTTGCACCTTCTGTATATGACCAGTGAGGTAGTTGCAGTTTTGTTGTATATGAATAAATGAAAGAGGAAAATATACCTTTGCTATATAAGGAAAAAATATTTTTTAAGTATATAGATTTTTCTCGAGTATGAAATTCAAAAACATAAACTATAAACCTATGGCACAGTATCATTCATATATTTGAATTCTTTCAAAACCATAAAGTCTGAACATACAGCCAAAAGTCTTTTTCTTTCAGGGAGACATTCTGGCATTACACAAGTGCATTGTCTTTCATGAAGATATATTTTTAGGATTCTACCAAAGGGAAACTTAATGAAACGAGGAAATGGAAGAAATGTCATAAATAGAAACCCACAGTTTATAATATTCATTTCATAAAGGATAAAGTTTTCTTTTCACATAATTCTGTGAAGGCATGTTCAACTTCGAGATTTTTCCACCAGTTTTATTTTATGCTATGTTTATAGTATTACCAAAGAAACAAAGGTCAACAAGCAAAATGTTAGTGCACAAAAGCACTTTATGAAAGAGGGAAATAAAACAAGAAAACAAACAATCTCGCAATCATGCAAACACAGATATGTATCAGAAACTAAAAAATTGAAATCATATACATTTGTGTTTGTAGAAATGTGTGACTAGTACCTATGCACTGAACTAATATTATCATGAACAGAATTGGATCCATTATTTAAGAGGATTTAGAAGACTCAACAGGAAAAAAAAAAGAATCATGGTGAATCATGCAAAATGGACAGGAGCTCACCTTTAACTTTATTTTTTGAAGCAGCCGCTGGTCCCAAGGAAAGATTGCACAAAAAGAGAAGAAATATGTTAGATATTAGAAATATGTTAGATACAGAGTATCTAGTTAGTAAGAAAAAGATATATTATTACTATTAGCTAACGTCTAAAAAGATACATGTATTATTACATGATCAATACACTTTACATAAATAAGACCTTGAACAAAGAAAATGACAATGTTTATATTTTGTTAGTATATGATTAAACTTCTTGAATAAGAAAGAGTAAAATAGATAGGAGCCACACAGTGCAAATTCGAAACACAATAAGGCGCCAAATCCTCTAAGGACAGTATATCTATATTTTCTCTGTCCTTAACTTTAAACTTTAGATAACAATTCAATTAAAAATATTCATATATAGTTTACATATATTTAATATTTTTAACAATTAAAATATAATCCATAATGCTTGCATAAGTCACAAGGGCAGATCAGTTGCATTTATTGAGTGCTTACTAAATTCCAGAGATTGAGGTTGAACACTTTCCATGCATCTTTCAGTTAATAATGACAAGCTCAAGAAATAAGTTTTGTTATTATTGCCTCACAAATATGAAAACAGGGACTTAGACAAGTCAGATTACTTGTTGACTATGACATAGCCGGAAAAAGGCAAATTTGGGATTTTATCCTAGATGTGTCTGCTTCTAAAATCTTGCTCTAAGATCCTAGCTCATGCTGTTGGAATTTAAGGCCCTGGGTCATCAACTGAATTGCAAATATCAGATCTACAAAGCCACATCACTACTGCATGATTCATTAAACTCCAGCTATTTGGTACATGACTGACCACATAGCTATGAAACGAGAAAACTCCATTACTTTGCATAGCTTTATTCCCATTAAAAAGTAGAAATTGAAGCTTACTTATATCTATAGTGGTAAAGACTATAAGGGGCAGAAGTCAACTTAATGAGGAAATTATAACAGTCCTACAGCAGAATTCTTTACTCAAGGGAAAACTTCTAGACAAAATGTATAATTAGAAAACACTAAAAGTTTTAAAGTGATGTATTCTATTTTGATTTAAATACTATTTAAAAATGAAGATTGACAAAGGAAGGAACGTTTTTTTTTTCATTTTCTAAGTGACGGTAAAGATGAAGTGGCCCATCTGCTTATTGGGATATATGCAGGCTCTAGTTTGGCATCCTGACCTTCAGTGGAGTTTAATTGGCATTTTAGATTGAGTATGAAGTATATATGGAAACTTTTAACTTACAGTTCGTTCTTTCAAGTGACTTAGAGCTAAAGAAAAAATTCTACAAATCTAGGTACATGCCAGACTACTAACAGATACTATTTTTAATTACAAAAAAAATCAATTATAGTTGACATTCAATATTATATTAGTTTCAGGCATATAGCATGCTGATTATTTATATAACTTACAAAATGACTGTGGTTGATAAGTCTTCCACCCACCTGACACCATATATAGTTATTACAATATTACTAACTATATTTACTAAGCTGTGCTTTACATCCCTATGACTGTTTTGAAACTACCAATTTGTGCTTTTTAATCCCTTCACTTTTTTCACCCTGTCCCCAACCCCCTTCCCATCTGGAAACCATCAGTTTGTTCTCTGTACCTGTAAGTTTGTTTCTGTAAATTTGCTCATTTATTTTGTTTGTTTTTAGATACCAATATAAGTAAAATCATACATAATTTGACTTCGTCTGACTTATGTCACTTAGCATAATACCCTCTACGTCCGTACATGTTATCTCAAATGGAAATATTTCATCCTTTTTTTATGGTCGAATAGTATTCCACTGTATGTATACACTACTTTTTCTTTATCCATTAGCCTTTTGATTAGATTATTTAATCTATTTACATTTAAAGTATTTGTTGATAGTTGTGTAGTTATTAACATTTTATGAATTGTTTTCTGATTGTTTTTGTAGTTATTCTCCGTTCCTTTCTTATTCTCTTGCTCTCTTGTATGTTAATGGCATTCTGTAGTATTGTGTTTGGATTCCTTTCTCTTTATTTCTTATATCTCTTTAATAGAGTTTTTGGTTTGTAGCTACCATGTGCTTCATGTATACCAAGCTATGTTTATAGCCATCTTTTTTAAGTTGATGGTTGCTTAAGTTTGAACACAATTTAAAATCACTACCATTTTTTCTTATCCCCTCCACATTTAGCTTTTTGTTAGTATATATATATATATATATATATATATATATATATATATATATATATATATATTTTACTTTTGTGTGTGTGTTTGTGTGTATCTCTTAATTTAGTGTAACTACACATGATCTTCCTACTTTTGCCTTTTGACCTTTTTACTAGCAATTGTGTTGGTTGATCTGCTTTTATTATGTTTGTCTTTGTCAGTCAGATTTTTTTTTGTGGTATTTACTTATTCAAATGTTTCCTCCTCCTCCTCTTCTTCCTCCTCCTTCTCCTTCTCATTCTTCTTCAAGAAGTCCCTTTAACATTTCTTTTTTATTTATTTATTTATTTATTTATTTATTTATTTATTTATTTATTTATTTTAATTAGTTTCAGGTGCACAAGACAAAGCAAAATTTAGACATTTATCATTTATATCCCTCACACTGTGTGAACCCCCCTCCCCCCATCCACTATCCCTCTGTACGTTCCCAAAACCTCTCACCTTCCCCTTATCCCCACCCTCCCGCCCCTCTAGCAACCCTCTGTTTTTCCTCCATGTTTCCAAAACTGTTTCTGATTAGTTCATTCACTTATTCTTTTCTTTAGATTCCGCATATAAGTGAGATCATATGGTATTTGTCTTTCTCTTTCTGACTTATTTCACTTAACATAATGTTCTCTAGGTCCATCCATGTTGTTGCAAATGGTAAGATTTCTTTCTTCTTTATGGCTGCGTAATACTCCATTGTATAAATGTACCACAGTTTCTTAATCCTTTAACATTTCTTATAATGCTGGTTGGTTTGGTGATGATGAACTCCTTTAGCTTTTTCTTGTCTGGGAAGCTCTTTGTCATTCGATTCTAAATGACACCTTCGCTGGGTAGAGTAATCTTGGTTGTAGGTACTTGCTTTATATACCTTTGAATATTTCCTGTCACTCCCTTCTGGCCTGTAAAGTTTCTCTTGAGAGATCAGTCGACAGTCTTACAGGAGCACCCTTGTAGTAGGTAATTAACAGCTTTTGTCTTGCTGCTTTTAGAATTCCCTCCTTGTGTTTAATTTTTGCCATTTTAATTATGACAAGTCGTTGTGTGGACCTCTTTGGGTTCATCTTGTTTGAAATGCTCTCTGCATCCTGGGCTCATGTGTCTATTTCCTTCACCAGGTTAGAAAAGATTTCCTTCATTATTTCTTCAAATAGGTTTTCAATTCCTTGCTCTCTCTCTTCTCCTTCTGGTAATCATATGATGCAAATGCTGTTATGCTTGATGTTGCCCCAGCAGTGCCTTAAACTATCCTTTAAAAATATATATTATTCTTTTTGTTTTTGTTTTCTGCTACCTGTCTTCCAAAACATGATTTGATCCTCTGCTTCATCAACTCTGTTATTGATTCTACCTCATGTAGTCTTCATTTCAGTTATTGTATTCTTCATTTCTGACTGATTCTTTTTTGTTTTCTACCTCCTGTTCTTAATGTGCCCTATGCTTTTGTTGAAGTTACAACTGACATCATCTATTCTTCCCCTAACCAGTGTTTTGAACTCTGCATCTGCTAGATTGCTTGTCTCCATTTTGTTTAGTTCTTTTTCTGGGGCTTTGTTCTGGTTTTCTTTTTTCTTTCTTTTTCTTTTTTTTTGGGGGGGTGGGGTGGGCATGGTTCTTTGTCTCCCCAATTTGGCTGCCTTCCTGTGTTTGTTTCTATATATTAGGTAGATCTGCTATGTCTGCCAGTTTTGAGAGTGGTCTTATGTAGTAGGTGTCCTGTGGGGCCCAGTCTTCCTGGTCACCTGAGCCAGATGTTCAAGGAGTGCCCCTTGTATGTGTTTTGTGTGTCTGTCCTCCTGTTGTAGTTGAGCCTTGATTGCTGTTAGCCCATCAATTGGTTGGATTGACCTTCAGGTTGACTTGCTGGGAGGACTGGCCATGAATTCAATGGACAAGCTCATGTGCAGAAACTGACCCCATGGAAAAGGATTTGCTTTAGCAGGGCTCTGGTGCCTACAAATCCACCTATTGGTATATCATTTGTGGTACTGAGTGGTGTCTGGTGTGGTCTGAAGCCAGCCACCAGGTGTGTTAGTTCTGGGATCTTTTCGGAGGGGCTCTGGTGCATGCCAAGTTCACCACTGCCTGTGTCCAGCCCAGGGTCTCCTGACAGTAGTTACAAGGTGATCTATAGTTGTTAGATGTCTGTGCTGGGCTTGGAGAAGACTGGGAGTGGTTATGCTGTGAACCAAGGCTGGGTGCTACTAGAGCCAAGCTTGGGGTCACTTGCCGTGTTTCCCCCAAAATAAATCCTAGATGAACATTCAGCTCTAACGTGTCTTTTGGAGCAACAATTTATATAAGACCTGGTATTATTACATTATTATATTATATTATATTATATTATATTATATTATATTATATTATATTATATTATATTATATTATAATGACCCAGTCTTATAGAAAAATAAGACTGAGTCTCATATTAATTTTTGCTCCAAAAGACGCATTAGAGCTGATTGTCCAGCTAGGTCTTATTGTCGGGAAATGTGCTACTAAGAAGTAGAGGGCACGCCAAGGCTAGCCTCAGCTTGTTTGGGGTTTGTAGACCTTTGAAAAACTTTACGAAAATCTGTAGTGTGGGCCCAGTCCAGGAGCTTGTGTGGATTAGCCTCTGAAAGAGGTTTGAATGGGACACAAGAATTGAGTGGTGTGGAGTCTTAGAGAATCACCAGGGTGGGGCAGTAGCAGTAGTACCCGGGTTGATTGAGACTTAGATGTGGCGCTTGCCTGCATCTGCTGGCTGTGTCTGGGGAGGACTCAACAAAGGAACAATGGTGCCTGCCAGCACCTTAGCCCAAGCGAGAGATGTCCCTCCAGCCCTTTCCTTGAAGCCAGATAATTCAGTTTCTCCCCATATGTCCCTGGTTCCTTTTGAGCTGCTGTCCCAGCACTGGAGCTCAGATTGAATGAGTTCGTCAATGAGTAAGTCCATGTGTAGGCCCTTGAAGAGGAACACCGAGGACTCCAGCAACCCTCCATCTCACCTGGATGAATCTTCACTGATTTTGACAGCCAGATATTGTGGGGACTCCTGTTTCTGGCGCTGGTGCTCTGGGCTGAGGAACCAAGCGTGGGTTTGGGACCCCTAGCTCCGCAGGTGTATCTCCACAGCCAAGGTATCCCTCCTGATTCTTAACACCATATGTGGGTGTAGGACCAGCTCCTTTCACGTCTCTGTCCCTCTTACCAGTCCTGATGTGGTTTCTTCTTTATATCCCTAGTTATAGCAGTTCTGTTCAGCTAGTGTTCATGTGGTTCTTAAGGGTGGTTGTTCTATAATTTAGCTGTAACTTTGATGTGGTCATAGGAGGGAGTGAGCATAGCATTTACCTACTCCACTATCTTGACCAGAAACCTGAATATTTCATTTTTACTCACAATCAAAAACATGATCTTACTATTTGCATTTATCTTCCACTAGCTCAAACAAAAATGTACACCATGTTTTTTAAATAATAATATTTTTAGGTAAAAATGTACTATATGAAAACTATAAATATTTTGGGAAATCTTGATTAAGTCCTTGCTTAAACCCATTCAAACTCTATTTATTCCATGAAGGTACATGATTGGAGAATGAGAATGTTCACAATATTGTTGTGAAGATAAAACCCAAAGTAACTTAAAAAGCCGTGATCCAAAATTAAACTACCAGCTGTATTGTAATATTTTTACTATGAAGTAACAATTCATAATAAAATATATATCCCATTAAAGTCCCTAAAACATTTAATATTAAAACTTAAATTTTAGAAGTTATTTCTTTTACTAAGAAATTTACGCCTACCACGTTTCCACGAAAATAAGACCGGGTCTTATATTAAGTTTTGCTCCAAAAGACGCATTAGGGCTTATGTTCAGGGGATGTCCTCCTGAAAAATCATGCTCAGGCTTTTTGTCTGGTTAGGTCTTATTTTCGGGGAAACATGGTATTTAATGAATGAAATACTTTTACTTCAATGTTTCTTTCTTTTACAGAATTGATACATGGCAACATATTAGAGGTGATATAAAGAACCAATATCTCATCCTTCCAATGTCAGCTATTAAATCATCAATGTTAACAATTTGCTAATGTTAAAAAAATAAGTTTTGTAATTCTTATAAAAACCAGTAACATATATATTTTTGTGTATTTGTTTCCCAAAACAGGATAATACTATACAAATTGCAGTCTGCTTTCCCCACATTTTCCAGGTTAATCAGCTTTATATGTTTCTTATAAATAAAGTATGGACCTATTTTCCTATTGACAGACATCTTTTTTTTTTCTGGTATCAGTAATGCTGAGATACATATCCTAATCATATCCCTTATGTATTTTGTTGGTGTTGTTTCTATAGGATAGATTTCCAGCTTGTTTCCATATATTTCAATACAGAAAATAAATCAGTGACAAAAATGAAGACCTTAAATACAGCAGATGGAAGTCTTAGGAATATTTGGAAAGGAAATATGCAAGTACATTAAATGCTATAAAATCAGAGGAAAACAGAAAAAAAAAGAAAAAAGAGAGAAAACAAGAAAAAGAAAAGTACCAAATCCAAAGTTCCAAATAACTGACACACTGAAAACTCTCTGGATTTTTTAAACCACAAATTGTTTCATTTAACATTTCTTACTGTTTTTCAATTAAAAAATTATTTTTCAATGCCTTAGCAAAATTTTAGATTTCTGAAGTGTAATCATCAGGAATTAGTTTTTATCTTTTGTGTTATTTTTAAGACTACACAAAGTTGAAAGACGTATTTTTAGATTATTCAAAAATATTATTTGCCTCAATTTCAAAGAAAATACTTCAGTGCACCAGTATTTTGACTTGTTCATATCAAAGGAAATTTTACTTCAAATTCAAATTCATCACTTAATAAATTTTAGCCTGAATTTAAAGAAAAAATGCCAAAATTCTCTACACATTTTTGAGACAAATATTAGTATCTAGTATATAACAGACACAACCAATATTTTACAAAAAATCCAATTTGTTAAAAATTAATAAAATAAAAATAGAGAAGACAAATATTTACATTTCTCAATGGAATGGAGATTAATTATTAAAAATTCTCAAACATGAAGGCAGATGATTTTATTCTCAGATTATTGGATACATACCAAAATAAAATATGAAAGAAAACAAAAGCTCTATTCCTGTTTCTGTGTGTGTTCAGGCAGCTAATCTAGACTAGGCTGGTTAATATAATTGGAAAGAGGCCAGGCTACCAGGCCTGTTAGCCCAATTATAATTCTCTGCATATTCAATAAAAGAAGCCAAGATGACAGCAATACTGTCATAAATGTCATGTTCAATACTTGTAAGATTTTCCATTGTCAGCACAGTCCAATTATAAGTCAATTGTAAAGTGCAAATTACACTCCACCCAACAGTGGCTGAAAATTATCTTAAAAATATAATTTTAACAGTTCATAGTTAAAATGAAAAGAATGGAAGTAAAGATACTTTGACCAGAGAAAAGTTTTAGATACATCAATATTTTCTCACCTCTATAATAAAAGCAGCAAGTTGTAACTATAACATAATAGGTAGTCACATTATATTTAGAGGTGATTACTTGTAATTTTACATTTATAACTGCTAATTATAATATTAATATGGTAAAAATCTGTGCATATAATTTTAGAAGAAAAAACATGTGAATAATAGAATTACCATAGCTATTTACAGTGAATGCTGAATAATTAGTGAATATTAAGCATCATATTAATAAGTTTATTTCTAATCTCACTAATTATGAAAAAGTAAAAAATACAATTATGTTAGCAATTTAGTTAATTAGTTTCATTGAATTAGTCAACCATCTATGTGAAATGTATTGCTATCTAATAATTTTGCAAAAAATTGGTGAATCTGCAACAGTGTTTCTCAAAATAAAATACAGGGTATGAGTGCATTCTCAGGGGAATTTTGATAAATTTTACCTACTTTGAAAATGGTGTGATCTAGTCACATTTTCCCTGTTCTTTTAATTCTCACTTTTTATTTTAAGATTTCCTGTCATAACAAAATAGTGGTACATTTGATAAATATTTGCAATATATGGATGATGTAGAATATACTGGATTTGTGTGTTGCCTTTAGAAGTGTTTGCTGAAAAGTTATTTACGTAGCAGTTAAACATTTAGTAAAACATAGCAAAGACATTACTGGTATTTATTCACAGAGAGCTAATATTAAAGCATTATATATAGTTCTTTTTATTTTCATATGATGCAGAATTTGTTTGAAACATCTTGATATTTTAGCCTACTATTTTTTATTCGTCCTTCCATAAGCAAATTTATAGATAAGAGATCATTGTTTCCTGATCGGGAAGTAATAAACTTAGAAAGTGCTTAGATTAGGAAAGAGAGGTTTCTTATATCTATGACTTTATGTTCAGATATACCTGATGTTTCCCTTGCCCTAAATTTATCTGCAATGAAACAAAACAAATACCCATCACCATTGGTAAATACTGTACAATATAATATTTTAAAATGTAAATTTATTCTTATATACATGTGCAAATTATATAAATAAAAGAGAATACATCGCCACTACTTCCTAGGCTAAATTATTTTTTCTAGGTCACAAAGCTATCTGGCAGCAAATTTACAACAAAAACACCACATTGGACATATATATATATATATATATACACACACACACACATACAGAGGGTGCCAAAAAAATGTATGTGCATTTTAAGAAAGGAAAAAAACTATTAAAATTGCAATGCTCAATATATATCGATAACAAAAGATAAATACAAGTCATGTGTATACATTTTTTTTGGCACCCCCAGTATATATATTTTAAATCTACTGCATCAAAATGCAATCAGTAGATAATAGTATAAGAATGCAGTACTGATCAATACCAGGTGAGCTTTACTCATTTTTACAAAGAAGGAAATCACACTGATTTGAAAAGGAGAACTACTACATCTTATTTATCAGATCCTTACCACATCATTACAGTCCTTTAAGATACAGATAATAAAATAATTGCATTTTAGATAACCACCTACATTTCCCCCTTTTTAATTTTTTTCTCTAACTGTCCAACACAAAGTTACATACATTCTTTCACTAATCACTTGAGATTTATTTATAATAACTTAGTTTCCAACTAACATCAACTAAACACTAGAATTTTCTTCAGAGGCTCAGTAGAATTTGAAGACTTGAAAAAAAAATTGACTTTATCTAATGTCTTTAAAGGTTTTTCCTTTTTAACAAATTTCACAGTAGAGAAATGTGTAAAATAAAAGTTTGCTAAAAGAGTTATACCCCAGAGTAACCAAATATTTGATGCATGGAAATATTTCTTCATACACTGCAGCCAATATATAAAGAGGAAATAATAGAATTTAAAATCCATCATTGTGCATTTCTTAATATGTTCTTATATGAAGACAGTGATTACCATTCCTGCTAACATCATTAAAAGGGAGTCTATCTACCAGGCATTATATACCTTCTCATAGAAGAATACAACATCATTTAAGAAAGATTTTTTTGCCAAAATAATCAAATCTGGATAGCATCATACCTCTACATTGAAAATTCAGTGTCCAAAAATATAAGGAACTAAACATTACTTTAACTCAATGTGATGAGTCAAATCTTGAATGTGAGAGACCACACATAGTCAATTTCATTGTTTGATATCTTTAGCAAATAGATTTCAGGGATTAAAAGAAATATCAGTTGAAGAGAGTATCTATGAGACATATCTCACAATTACCATGTGTATACTATGCTGGATCCTGACTTGAACACTGGATGTTTCATGACCCTAAGTAATTACTGTTAATATTTAGGTGGAATAATAGTATCATGATTATGTTTTTTTAAGTCATTTCACAAAATGAAATATTTATAAAAAATGATCTGTTGCCTGGGATTTGTTTCAATATAATCTTGGAATGCATGCTCTTTATTTTTATATATCACTGAAATTTCTGATAATAAAAATTATTCAAAATATTTAAAATATTCAATTAAATTTTAGGTTAATTTTATTTTAAACATTAGCATTTCTCAATACCAATTTTCCTATAATATGATTAAATGCACTAGTGTATATAAAACAGCACAGTATTGGTTATATACTGAAATTCACATTGAATGAAGTCACTTTATCCTGTGAGTAAATTATCTATGGCTTGTGCAAGGCAAACAAGCACCACTGAAATAATTTTGGTTTATGAAATTTAGTCTTTAAAATGTCAAAAATAGTAATTTCCTTCATGACATAATCTTTTTGCTCTTAGAGAGATAAAACAGAAGTTTATTTTAAGCTTCTAACTACTTTATTTATGTGTATTTTGAAAATAAGGTAATATAGAGTTCCTCACTCTATAAATACTGAATAATTGCATGTATCAAAAAAACTTTTTCCTATTAAGAATTTTTTTCCCTACTGTTTCCATGCTTCTTACATTAATAGTGTACATATAAAATATTTACACTACCTTATTCTATATTTATTTCTTTTGTTCTTGAGAATCTTTTAAATTTCATGAGTCACTATCAACTTATAAATCTCTTTTCCTTATGCTATATGCCATACTTCCCTGCAGGCTTATGACTTTCCTTGATAGGTATAGGAAGAAGTTTCCAAGGCTTTGTAAAAAAAAATGGACTCAAACTCATGTCTCAAGAAGAGACTATAAAATAAATGAAAACCCTTTGTTGTATCAATCACATATCATTATGAAAGCTTTCAGGTGCATCAAGAGTAAAAGGTTCTCAGTAAATAAAGTACACGGGCATCCTTTGAAATTATATTTTATGTCTACGTAACTAAATCAGGAAGCTATTTTAGAAATACCCTAAATCAGTAACTGAAATAAAATGTAATGTTGGAGATTAGTCTCATATTAATCCCAGATCCTCACTGGCTAATTTTGATGGATAAATGTAGTATATATTAGATTGCTGTCAATTACATGACTACTATTAGATTTAAGAAAAGTTTTATAAACAGATAATTAGAAAACTAACTTCCAAAACCAGTGGTATTGGTCACATTTCCTCTTTTCTAGATGTTATATTTGCAGTTAAAATACATTCTATCTTACTGATTTAAACATGTACAAAGTAAATGATACTGTTATGCCCATAAATAGTAATGGCAAAATAGTAAAGCAAGTATACATAGTTGAATACAAACTATACATTTGAATACTTTCTGAACCACCAAATTTCTTTAATTGTCATGAAGAATTGATAATGGTATGGAATCTACCAATAAGTGTTTATATTCTAAGGCAGAAGGTGATATGAGAAAAAGCATATGACATAAACATTTTGTCCATGTGTGTATGTATATACAGAATCCAATATTATGTAATCAGTTTGTATGATCATATGCACATATAACTCAGTTCGTATTCTACTATGGTAATTAGTACTTTTCATTTTTATCTAGGAAGAATAACTGCTGTACTCTGTATA
Organism: Rhinolophus sinicus; assembly: GCF_057876585.1. Classification (NCBI taxonomy): domain Eukaryota; kingdom Metazoa; phylum Chordata; class Mammalia; order Chiroptera; family Rhinolophidae; genus Rhinolophus; species Rhinolophus sinicus. Next base: position 88,715,876 of record NC_142517.1, read on the forward strand.
AGTGGGAATGGGAATGGTTTTCAATTAGAGAGCCAAAGTATCACCTAGTAAACACATTTATTGACTGATAACAGTTTTGTAGTTATTATAATAGATGACATAGATTCATTGATGTAAAGGAAAACAAACTATACCACCTTGGGCTTACACTGAACCCAAAGGGTTACAGCTTCAGCTTAAGGAAAATAGTGACAGGAGATTAGTTTAAGGGGCAGAAACAGAAAAAAGGAAAAAAAAAAAGACAGAAATAATCAAATATTTTCATGAGATATTTTTTTGAGATGTACAGGGAAAGATGTGAAACTCAGGACCATGTGATGATTTGGCCTATAGCTTCAAATAAATAGTTGTAAAGTAAACACAAACTCAGAGGTCCCTAACTACGAATTACTAGATAATGGGTTAATTCTGGAAAAGCTGTGCAAATGGAGAATGTGGTTAGGAATAACTTTAGGGAATCTAATCTGCTCTAGTGTAGTTCAGGTAACTAGTTTAATTCCCAGGTGATTCAAAGGCAAACAGTGCTCCCGACAAGGGCTAGGTCCTCCATGCATAAGCTTTGGATCAAGAGATACTTGGTGTTGCCCTCTAGGGGATCACCCCCACGAGGAGCTCCAACAAGGTGAAAGGTGACTTGCCTGCACAATGCAGCTACTGCTGCTTCTCTGATCTCATCGTGACATACTTAGGGTAAGGACATGATTCCCTAAAATGAATTCATCCACACTAAAAGAGCTCAGATCCAGAATACACACTCTTAACATACATTTAGTATTTAAGGTATGCTAATTTAAGGAGCACTTAGATGCCTATTTTTAGTATATCCCTTCCATAAACCAAAAGCAGGAAATGTGATCAACTAGAAATATCATTTTCAAATTCATTAAATATGATCTCTGGTAGTTTTTACCATAATATAATTAAAGCTTTCTGACACATAGATGTTATTTTACTTAAAGTCTTAACAAGTAAAAGGAGAAGAAATCACATTACTGATTTGGTGGTAAATAGGTGGGTTAAGCTAAGTACTGGGCTGTTAATACTTGGACCTCAGTGGCGTCTTTTTTCCTATGTTCCTCTGATGTTGCCTTGTATTTAACATTTTTATTTTATATCGATATAGTCAATACTTTCTGTATAATTTATTTTTCAGAACAAAGTTTTATCAGGTACTATGTAACTCTCTGGGCCAATAGATATCATTATTACACCTCAGTTGATACAGTGATGCTAATCATAACAGGAATTATAAGGGATAGATTATGGTTCAAGATATATGATTAAGGAATGATAACAAATGTTGAGCGACTGAAGATTTTCTATGACTACATCTCAATTTGCAATCCACATTTCTTAGAGATACCATGAGGATCTCACAGCTCTATTTTAAGACACACAAAAAAATAGATAATTATACCATATTCTGGCCAATTTAAGGGCATTAGATATTTTAAAATGTATGTTTAAAGTTATTTAAAAAGTATTATATAAATGAATCAAAAAACAACTTGAGCCAGATTCCTGTGTCAAAAGTCTTCTTAATAAACATGAATAGTAATAGAAAAAAGAAATTGATATGGTCTGGACTATACATATTTTTCGTCTGAGTCAAATACTCTTTGAATGGAATGCTATATTTATAATTAATTCAATATATAGAGGGAAGGAGCTTCCTAACATTGTCTGTCTCAATTGGTAAAATGCTAATAGGTAAGATTAATCAGGTCATATGGAGATAGAATGAAAAAATGGTCTTAGGAATTCAGTTTTAGAAAACCTATTTGACATACTTGTAGTATCTTCTGTACTCCAGCTTTATGGAAATGTTCTTCAGAAGTTCATCAATGACTCTGCCCAAGAGAGTATCTAGGGACAAAGTTACTTCACTGTCCATTAGTAAAATAGGATGACAAAATGGCAGAAGGGGTTACAGAGAAAAAAGAAAACTCTTTTAATTATAAAATATGTAATTATAATGTCTACAAAAGCCACTTTGCATTTCACATATGGAAGCAAACAGGTTAAAAATATCTTAGAATGTCATGAACTGTCTCTCATCTCTAGAATAGTTCAAATATGTTAGAAGAAAAGGCAAGATGAAAAAGGTCACAACACAAAGTAATAAACTGGATTTCAAGATCCATTCATGGAAACCAGTATCATTATTTTATATTTACATTAGATTCAGGCAGTTTGAAATTATAGCCTAAACAGTGTCATTTGAAATGATCATTTTCACTGAAGAAAATGATAAAATAATTTTTGACCAGGACAAGTAAGTAATACCAAAATATATTCTGTATCCTCATTTTCCCACTACCTCGGATTGCTACAGAGAGCAAGTAGAAAATTACTTCATAATGTGCTACAGTTAACTGCTAATTTTGGCTCGTAAGATAATGTTCAACTGGTAAGTATTTTGTGCATCTTACACATCAACTACTGCTAGTTACAAAGTTGTAAATATATACTGTAAGACAATCATAATATATGAAACAGTTCATATTTTAATCAAATACCTAATGTTAAAGAAGATTGTAAGTTATTTTTGTTGGTGATTTTTTTTTTTTTAACATAGCACATTTTATTTGAGGTTGGATGTCTGTGATAGATACCACAATGAAAAAATAATAATAATTGTAGCTCTACCTTTTTGTGATCACCTTGAATGAAAGTTAAAATCAAATACTTCAACCTAGTCTAGAATATACATTTGAAAACATAAGAAACCTACGACAACCAGCAACTTCACTAAATCAAATTGAAAATTAATTCTTAAAATAAAAAAGCTTCCTTTGTAGACAATGTTCTACCCTAAATTTTGTAGGGTTGATATTTGTGAAAATCATTGTTAAAAATAATTTAATTCCTTTCTTTTTAAGGTTTCCATATCTATCATTCTACAGAATTCACAAAGAAACTGTGGGTTCAGACACTGTTAATTCTAAATTATGTATCTGAAAATTGAGGCCTGAAAAGCAGTACATGATTTTCTCAATAGTACCAGCTACTCTGAGAGGAATTGAGAAGATTCCAAATCTTCCAACTCCTAGCACAGAGACCTCTCTCTCACATAATACATCCTGAGTTTCAGTACCTGTGTACTGGTTCCTCTAACTTACACAACAATAATCCATCTAACCACGAAAGAAAATGTTTGTGTTATTATGTTATTTTTTCATAATTTCACAAACCATTTTATGTGTACAAATTAATAAACATGTTGAGAAGTCCCAAGAGTCTACAGAAAAATATATTTTAGAGAGAAAAGAAAATTAAATTTGTTCTCAGGATTTTTAAAGTCAAACTGTGAGTAAATTTATTCAGGTTATTTGCATTTGAATCTACTGTTAAGCCGAAAATCCCACCTGGGGTGATTTCAGAGAATCAGAGGATCTCAGAGTTAGAAAGTACCATAAAAGGTTATCTGAGCTAACCTGCTTCCAGTGTTGATTACCAAATGCCATGTGCACTCTAAATAAAGGGAAAGAGACAGCTATTCAGCAGCATAAACTGCAACTATTCACTAATTTTAAAACTCTAAAGGAATATTCAAAATTTCAAATGAGCAAATTACAATTGAGTGTTTCTACTTGCTCTCTCAGAACTAGGTCTGAACATGCATCACCCTCCTGTGCCAGCTGAAAGCCAATAGAAGCCCCCTACACTGGATGTTTTTCCTAAAGCACAACCAATATTAAACTTCCCTCAATGTTTCAAATATGGAAATCATTTTGAAGTCATAGTTCTTTATATCAACTGTAAACAGTATAATATATATTGAGGGTAATTCAAGTCAAGATAACCTAACAGCTATTTATTGAACATGCCTATAAATTCAGGGATGATACTACTCTGGAAAAAAGACTACAATTAAATCCAGGTCCTTGTCCTGAGGATTTTACTGTCTAGAAAAGGAAACAAATTAAATATACATATACATATACATATACATATTCATATACATATGAGAGAGAGATATATATATATATATGAGAGAGAGAGAGAGAGAGAGAGAGAGAGAGAGAGAGAGAGAGAAGAGAGAGAGAGAAAGAGAGAGAGAGTAATTCAAAACCAGCATAAGTGTAAAACTAGGCTATGCCATTAGCAGTGGGATTATGTTTTAGAAAAGTCAATTGCTTGCAAAAGAAAGCTGTTTGTAAATCTGGAACAACAGAACAGAGAGAGGTCTTTCCAGGCAGCTGCATCATTGCAAAGTTATGGAAGAGATGAGAACCATGGTGTGGGGGGAATGACAGCTTCCAGTTCATTTGGCTACTGAGCTGGAATAGAAAATGTGTGTTCTATTGATGAGCTCTACCCACTTCTGTACATAATGTATGTGAAATGTTCCACATTATGCTCATTCTACTTTTCCATCAAATAGACCCAATGGTAGAAGGAGTAAGGGAGGGATGGTCATTGGATTCCATTTCCTAAAAAGAGATTAACTTGCTAGAGTACTCAGGTAACACACTTTACAGGCTATGGAACATGCCACTTAAAAGATGTGTTCATATGCAGCCAAACACAACATATATTGAAACTGGCAACACAACTATGACTATGTCTCCATAAAACCTCCTCTTCAAAGAGATTTATGAATAATGTGAACTAAATAATTCATGGGATTGCAGATGCTAGTCCAAATAGCCTCTTCTTTTTCAAGGTTTCAGTTTGTAGAACTGTGATCAAAAGCCTTCATCAGTCATGATAGTTGCATTTGTCCTCACTCCAAACAAACCATATTTGCATGTGAATGTTTTTCATTGAAATGAGATATATAATATGCCAGCCAAGGCCCAACTAAAAGGCATTTTATGCCATTTAAATTCAGTCAAATTAAAGGCTGAATGCAACCTAAAAGGTCTACTCTCAGAACAGTAATTTGACATATCATAAATAAAAACCATTTTTTTTGTTAGTGTAGATTCAGCACTTGTCAGAAAATTGTACACAGCAATATTAACAAAGTGCCGCCTCTTAGAGAGGAATAAACTATAAGGAAAACCTTGTATGTAAAGCAACAAAACACACAAAGAGTGTAATATAGTGTCACTGGTTCAAAGCTGACATATTTTGCTGACATTTACAGAAAAGGTAGATAACATGTTAACCTGATTGGAGGCCAAAATAAATTGCAAAAAAAAATAAATATTTTTAATTTAATATTTAAACTAAAAATCGTGTTTGGAACAGGCAAATACATTGATTGCCATTTAAAATAGCTTCACCTCATCAATTTAATTCTTGGTCCTCAATAGTGAGAACTGGACACACTGGTGAAATCATAAATTAAGGAAGGCAAAATTGAGTTGAAAAATATCAACTGTTTGACATTATAAATATTTTTTAAAGACCTCAGTGATGTGGGGACCTAAATTTTTACTAAAGACTGTTAATAGGTATTATCACTAATTTTCTAGTTCTCATTGACTAAAATAAAGTGTCATTGAGTAAACACATATTGAGAGATTTTTACATGAAAATTGATAATTCCATTAGGCAAAAGGCTAGAATCCAAAGTTAGAGAAAGCTATAATAAAACAAAATACAAAGCAAATAAAACAGAATCCCTAAAATTTACATTGTCCCAGATGTTCAACCTTATTTATTTATTTACTTTTAATACTGCCACATGTAACATGTGTATATTCGGGGCCCGTCTATCTATTCAACTTTCTCTGCAAACACCAATTCATTGTCATTTCTGTGTCCTCAATCACATTAGAAAAATATTAAAGATTGTACTTTCACATGTACTGCCTTCATGATGGCTGTAAAGGGTAATTATTTTTTTGACTACGTGTTTCCTGTGTACTAAAGAGATTTGAGATCTTTATAGTTTAGGAAGAATATGATACCTCAGGTAATGTACAGAAAAATCACTAGACATCAGATGTCAGCACCCAAATTCGGTTCACATGCTTAGAATAAAATATCTGAAATTCTAAAGGCAGGAAAACAATTTATTATTACATCAGCCCACTATGAGCCAGTGATAGGAGGCCTACAGTATTAAGAAAGTATGTTTCCAAGTCTTCTTTTTATAAAATAGCAAAGCATTTTAAAAAACAAAACAAAAAAATCCTTCACATCTGGTAATGATGATTCTTATGATATATCCCACATGGGTGGAGAGTATTGTCAAGTAAGAGGAAAAACTGGATTACTGATATTTTAACTCAAATTCAAGTGCATGCTGTTAGAAAGATTAAAATAAGAACAAAGGAAATCTGCATTTTTTAAAGGTGAAGCATACTGATTAATTGTTTTTAAAATATAAACTAAGGGAAACTGTATTTTTCCTTGATAAAAATTGGGGGAGGGGGTATAGAGGTTTGGATGTCTCCAAGATATAACACCGTAGCATATTTGTATGGCTGCATAACATTAAATTCATCTGTATCATCTCAAAATGTGCCTTCCTGTTTTTTGCATATATGAACTTTTCAGTGTAGATGTTATTCTTCAGGTTAAGAAAAAGCAACAGGTAACAAAGATATGAAATAGCAAAGTAATATATAATAAAGATAGTGACCTTTACATTTAATGAAATTTCCTAAGTACATTAACTTTATTTTTCAATGCCGATTTTACAACAAAACCATATAATGACATAGTCTTCCCAGGAAATTTGCATAGTATCCAAGAAAATAATGGTATTCCATAGAAGGAAATGTGTAAGATCTAACAAGCTTCAACAGACACATCAATTATAAATCATAGATCTAGAGAACTACTGATCTCACAAATTCTTTGAAAATGTATTATTTTATTTTGTCATTTTAAGGGTAGATATTTGGTAACAAATCATATAGTAATTAAATATTAATATAAGGTATAGAAAACATAAATCTCTAAAGTATATAGAATATAAAATATACTTGTACCTGTGTAAGTATACATTCATGTCTATTATATATGTGTGTGTATATGTATATATATGTATACCATATATATAGTATACACACACACACACACACACACACACATAATTATAGCTTTGTCATTCTATAAAGAAATATCCACTAGAATATATAGGTTATGAAAAGTACCTAAACCACTTTTTCTTTGTTCTGATTTAAAAAATAACATACAAATTTTAATAGATTTCAAGTTTCCATCATGAAAACAAAAGAGAAATAAGTAAGGTGTTTGTGTGACCTAGATTTTCTTCTCTCCCTATACCAACTTGTGAGTTACTTATTCAGATATTGAGAAATGTATATATTTTTCATACTTCAGTATAGATGTCTCCAATTCTAAAACAGATGCATTCATATGTAAATAAACATCATAAACAAGTCAATATAGAGGAACTGTCTGATATGCTAGGAAAATTAGGACAATTCTGATGCAGAGGTACTGACTTTATTGGAAAACAACAAGGAATGGCTTGTGGCAGAAAAACACAATATATCAGTGGGAATGGGAATGCTAATGAGAGGAAGCCAAGGGAAAGGGATACAGCAACGTATACTGCAAGCAGACACTGATGAGGGCAGATGTAGAAAAATGATTATCAACTTTGGACCCCTAGAGCAACATGAATGAAATCACATCCTTGTGTTCTGGGAAATAAAACAGGCAACTTGGATAGAAATAAAGAGAGGCTTTAATTATCTAAAAGTAAATTGGGAGCAACCCATGATAATACTGAAGTGGGTTATTATAGAACACAATGCAGAGTTAATTCAGAAATCAGTTTGTTCAAAAACATCAACAGCTGGGTTTAATAATAGACACAATGAATCAGAAATGAATAAAACCTTGAGATGAAGATTATCTGAGCAACTCTAATCATATTATTAGATTTACTAAGGAAAATAAAATGACACTCTATAAAAGGAACTTATATGTGTGAATATAGTTTTAAGCAACATTTTTAAAGAGATAAACTGAGGTCATGTTAACAGTATACATATTTCATGGACACTTATTCTAGGTTTTATGCTGCAATGAACAAATTATATTAAGAGAAGGGATTCACTATAAATAATCAAATATAGAATGTAAGGGAAAATCCACATGTAACTCTAGAATAAAATTTTTCAGAGTTAAATTAGACTTCAATTAGCTTCTTTTTTTCTTAGGCCTTGTGAATGGAAGGGCCAAGATACCAGATTTCCTAAACTGTTAACAAATATTTAATGAGCCTCGCTCACAAATGGCAGGAAATTGTATGGAACAAGATTACTTAAAAGTCTCAACATGTGGAGATCAAGAGGAGACAGAGTGAAGGCCTCAAAGAGCTTCTAATCAGGAGCTGACTCCTTGTACATATAGACAAATTATGGAAAAAAAGTGAAAATTCAGGAATAGGCTTTGACCAAACGATTGATTTTTATTTTAAATTAAAATTGCCTACACAGTGTCTTTTGTCATGTTCATATAACACATCTACTCACTAGAAGTATCCAATCCCAGGTTTGGACCACCAGCCCTCGTCACTGACTGATGTGAACTTGAGCAAGAAATGTCATCTCTCTGTGCTACAAATTCTCCATTTCTAATATGGGATTATGATAATACCTGAATCATAGAATCACAATAAAAATATAAACGAATCAATGTATACAGATATAGATGATAGAGCTAGAAATAGAAATACAAAGCACTCAGAACACAGTCTGGTGCATTCTAAGAACACAGAAACTGGGATATTTTTTATTGCGTCTTTTATCTGCATTATCTGTGCCTTTTCTGTCCCTTTATTGAAGGCTTGGCTTTCTCTGTTCACTGTTAGGAACCCATTTCGTCATGTAGAAGTCAGTGTTTAGTAGACACTTAGGACAGTTTTTGAATAAATAAAGATAGAATACCTGCTATGTATCGAGCACTTAATTCTGAAGAAACAAAAGGTAAAAACAACAAGATCTTTGCCAATTTTTCACTAAGCAATGATATTGATATTTTGTAAGTCCCTTATCCTTCCTTTATATTGGTCTCGAGAACATTAAAAAAATATCAGCATACCAAAGTACTCTACAGAAGTGATAAAAAATAGTTAAGTCACCTTTTCAATTTATCTAATATTGAGTTATTTTGTTTTGCAAGAAAAAAAAAATTCTCAAGTATAAAGTAGTTAAGATAACACCGAGGTAACATTTAACTTCACTTTAAAGTAGAAAAGGAAAAAGCTAGTATAAACATATCGTATAATTGCCGTATAAATTGATCTTGTATTAGATGTATTTAGAGTTGCTTGACTCCCCACCCTAATTTTCATCTGGAGAAAAGGGGAAGATACCCTCCTTCAGTAAAATGCCTGCTCAAGGTTCCTACTGATATTTGTTATTGCAAAACTAATTTTTCAATTAATCATTTTGTCCTCTACCATACTTGATATACAATGTGAGTTCCCTGCTTTGAAAAAGATTGGCCAGGTTCTCTCAGAAATGCATGTTTGGATAACTTAGAGGCTGTGATGACTGACAGCTGAAACTGAGATATTTTACATAGTTCATAGTGGAAGTTAAATTGGAAAGATAATGGAAAATGGACCAGAAAAGGGAAGATTTAGGTGATAAGGTTTTTTTAAGAGTGTCTTGGTTCTCTCCTTCCAGAGACATATTTGTACTGCTTCCTGGATTCCTTGGATTTCCATTCAGTAAATCCACTGATGGAAGCAAGATGAATTACCTCAGTTTCTTGAAAAAAAAAGTGTCCTAAAAAGATAAAGCATGTATTTAAAAATAAAGACTCAGACTAATAAATGTGCAATAATACACATTTAAAACACAAAAGAGGAAAACTCCCACTGTCATGGGTTACGAACTCTAGCTAGTGTAGTACTGATTCATCTAAAGCACACTTTTGAAGAGTGGATTGTCTAGGACTTAAGCTTTATTAAAAGTAAGTTGATTCATTACAAAAAATAATAAAATATCTTGCATAAATTATTCAGGGCAGGACTGGCCAGTAGAAGAGTTCTTACAAAGTAGGTACAGAAGATGTGTGGGAAACATTTTATTGAATTTTGAATGACGTGTTCCTGCTACATCGCATAATATAAGACTGCATAGTACCCATCTGCACCACACATAGTCATTACCTTATTATTGACTATATTCCTCATGCTATACACCCTGCTTTGTTGGGGTGATGGGGAGGGGGTTGGTAGTGGGGTGGAAAATGTGAAGGGATTAAGAAATACAATCTGATTGCTACAAAATAGTCCTGGGGATGTAAAACAAAGACAGGGAGTATAATCAATAATATGGTAATAACTACGTAAAGTGCCAGGTGAGTATCAGACTCGTCAGGGGACCATTTCTTAAATTATACAAATGACTAACTACTGTGCTATATCCCTAAAATTAATATAAAATACTACTGAATGTCAACTGTAATTGAAAAATTTAAAAGGGGGGAAAAGGTGAAGGGGAGTAAGAGACCCAAATTTCCAGGGATAAAACAAATAAGTCATGGGAATGTAATATACAGCATGGGGGATACAGTCAATAATATTGTGATAGCGTGGTGCGGTGTCTGATGATTGCTGGACTTATCACGGCAATCACTTCTTTAGGTATAGAAATGTTGAATAACTATGGTGTATCCCTTAAACTAACCTTAATATTGTATCTTAACTATATTTTAATAAAAATCTTAAAAAAATAATTGCATTAGGGTGAGTAATAGGGGTTCTGGGTCATCCAGGTTTTGTTGAATTTGAAGAGGGGCATACTAAAAAAATAAAACAAAACAAAACAAAAATGATCCTGGCAAAACTTATGTCTTATTATTCAGTGTTTCTTTTCAACCAGATAGAAAATGGTAGGATAAGAGGAGGAGTCCTGATTTTTTTACTTTTCTTAATGTTAATTCTGTAATCTTCTGGATGGCATTTAACTCTGAGATTTGAAGGAAGGGCTCATGACAAAAGTTTCTAGTCTCCTCCCTCCTGCCTTTTCATTGACTTAAGTGAAAAGTCACCACATTTTTGGCATCAGAGAGAGAAGTAAGAATAGTACCAGTAAGTAAAACCTTTGTTGTCCAAAATTTTGATTGGAAGTATCAATATAAATATACAAATATTTTGTCTTAAAATATATATACATATCTGTGGTGTGTGTGTGTGTGTGTGTGTGTGTGTGTGTGTGTGTGTGTGAGTGTGTGTGTGCACCCTCACTGAAAAAAGGCCCAGAAATTATAGCAAATCTAGTGGGCATGAACAACTCTAGTATCATGACTGAGGTCTTTAAATACTTTTCCATTAAAATAAAACAAGACTTTTCAAATAAATAGTTTTTAAGGGGCAAGAAATATGCAGTCCAGAAAGCTGAAAGCCATCAAAGTCAACTGATCGTATGTCAAAAGAATTGAAGAGGCACTCACTAGTCAAATATGGGACTATCTGAGAAATTATTCTGATAAATTAAAACAGGTCAAATATGCTTAAATTTATCAACACATACTAATCCCCAAAACAAAGAAGAAAACACAAAAACAAATTTCTTTGAAAGATGTCAGGAACCCCACTAGTTATTAAAACTGTCAAAAACGAATAAACAAAAAGGAATCAGGCATTTTCCTACCTTTCCTATATGAGTAGTACCAAAGGGAGACAAATCATTGATGAAATTTAGAGAAGGTAGAATTAGAATATCACAATTAGCTTCAAAACAACCAAAAATCTAGATGTTGAAAATATGAAACCTGATTGACCATGAGTTGATAATTGTTGTAGACAGGTCATGCGGATATAGGGATCTGTGCTTAACACTTTCATAATAATTTCCCAAATGTCTTCGTTGTGGACCAGATTAAAAAGTGTGAGAATGATAGCAAAAAGCTGAATAAGAATAGTCTAACAAAAGGAGCCAGAAGTACAAATATGAGAGAAAAAGGGGAAAAGGCGAAAAAACAAACAAACAAACAAACAAAAACCAAAAAAAGAATGGTGCTGAGTAAATTAGCTGTCTTCCTGAATCTCCAGCACCTTTGGGGCAGGGGTAGGAGATGGGAGAAAAACAAAGATAGCATAAAGTAAGGAATACCTGTGTGGCCAGAGAGGAATTTCAAGACTTTAGAACAAAGGCACGGTTGCTAAAGGTGCAGGTGGCACAACCCGTGCTATCCAAAGCATAAGCTTATGCCAGGACTTTTTGCTCCAGCAGCAGCTATACCAGATGAGCCAGAGATTTTCGATCTCTCTCTCTCTCTCTCTCTCTCTGTCTGTATCTGGTGTTATACAACAGACTAATTTACCAATTCATATAAATGAGAGAGGGCTGAATAGTGGTAATGATATGTAAAGAAAATGAATAAATGAAAGCACAGGGTACCTCATCCAAACCTTCATTATGAGCCCTGGTAGAATTCACCAATTTAAGATGTGATATGCGGAGACCACTAGAAAAAAATGACTGAAAAAGTAGGTGGATATGTGGAATTCAGGATGACATAAATGGAATGCTATATGTGTATATGTGTGGTGGTTTAAAAACATGCCTGCCAACTCTTTGACTTCTTCCATTGAGATGTGGGTCTCTGCCCTTATCCTTTGTGTCAGGGAAAACATCTGACCTCTTCTCCTAATTGAATACAGCAAAGGAGATGTTACCTGACTTCTGAGGCTAGGAAAGCCATCCAGCTTCCATCGTGCTTTCTAGAAAACTTGCTTTTGCTTTTGGAAGACTGAGCCTTCACATGAGTCTTACTATCCTTAGGCACTCACGCAACAGAGGCCAAAGGCACTGGACGTAGCAGTTGTGAGTGAAGTTATCTTGGACCCTACAGATCAGCCCTTCTGCCAGCTGAATATAAGGGAGACTTTCATTGATGCCGTAAAAAGTAGAATTCCCCAGCAGTGGACTGCCCAGATTCCTGGTCCTCAAAATCGTGAGATTTAATAAATTTGTTGTTCTCTTAAGCTACTAAGTTTTGCAATAGATAACCAGGCTAGGTGAAATCACAAGATCTGATCAGTGAAAATGATGAGTCAATTCGTCTCCAGTTGATCTTACTTTAAGTTTTTGTCGAATTAGTAAGAACACAAAAATACAGATGATATATCCAATACCTTCCTGGTTTCTCAGCAAAGCATACACACTAAGTTCAGTGATTACTGCATGGTGGAAGGGCAAAAAATCACTGTCTCCCTGCGTTTGCCTCTTATATAAGTTTTAAATATAATATTTGAGCTATACAAAGTGATGCACACACACACACACACACACACACAAACACACATGAGTTATAAAGTATTATATAATGAACAAGAGAAATACCCCAGCAATCCGAGAAATAAAACATTACAATAAAATGCATCTACCCATACGCTTCTTACGTAACCCATACCCCAGTCTTCCTGCCTTTTACACCATTAGGGAAAGGGGATGGTTGTGTTGATATCTACCTACTGCCATACAAACAAGTAACTGCTGCTCTACACTAAGAATTATAAAGTTTATAATAACCACTAAACAAGCACAACAAAAACATAATTATTTTTTTCTTTATTCATTGTTTCTGTGTGTTATTTTACAAATGTTCAAAAATAGGTTATTTGTTTTATTGTTACTATTTTTTTCACCATACATGAAATTAAAATATGGGAATAAATTGGGATTGGATTATTTTGACTATATTGAACATCTCCCTCAGCTGGAATAATTGGCATTTTTCAGGATTCACAGCTGCACAGTCATTGTGAAGTTATCTAGCTGCATGTAATTGTATACATCTGTCTGTTAAATCACATATACAAATGCAGGATCTAGCTTTTGGGAACATTATGTGGATTCATGACACTCCCTAGCAACTTATGGATCTAAAAAATTGTGAATTAATTACAAGGAGAAAAATATATGGCTTTCATTTATGATGGATATAATCTAGCTGTAATATTGTTTATATTATGTGAAGAGTAGCTAAATGGAGTTGTCTCATATCTGCAATCAGAAACTTACACAATAAAGTAGTGGCAATAAATAGAGCTCTATCCAGTTTAGTTAGTGTTTCGAATCTCTAATTTGTAACCTAGTCACACAGGCCTTAATGATACTGCTGTGTTTAAAAACTATTTCACAGGGATAAAACACTGCAAAATCTATTTCTTTGATTTTTAAAATAAGCTGAAACATTTTTGAGCATATAATCTAGATTTTATAGGCCACCCTAGTTATGGCCTGGTGACTATGTGACACTATAGTGACTGTGTGTTGTGACATACACAGATGTCACAATAATTATTGATTAATAATACTTTAGGTAGATATCACATTTGTAATAAACCTAAAGACAACTTCAATATAAATATATTTTTAACTTTAATGAATATCAAGAAACAAAACAATGTACTGATCCACTAACAAAAGTATTTTATGCATACGTATTAATTATTAGGAATTTCAATGACTGAAAAGGAGGAAAGCTACATGCTTCTAACATGTTGTGATAAAACATACCTACAATGTAACCTTTCATTTTCATATCAAACTACAACCCGATTATTTTATGTGCAATATTTTTCTTTAAAGTGAAAATTATTTTATAACTTGTAGTCAATTTACCAAACACATGTAATCCATTTGCTACTACTGTTCCACAGAAACATGAAACATCTTTGAGAAATTAAAGCTCCCCAAAGAGACTATAATGCAACATGTCATATGATGGTTATAACTGAGTTATAAACCAGGATGGATTGGATCAAATGTGAGGAGTAATTTATTTTCACTATGATTATAGAAGGATCCTATTAGAAGGAAAGTGTTATGGGAGTTCAAGTTTGAAAAACTAAATAGTATATCAATAAGCATAAATGGGGTAGGAACACACTTCAAATCTCGGTAACAGCACATGGAGTATTACACCCTTCCACTTTGACCGGGCTCTAGAGTACATGAGGACATTGTAACGGAGATCAGAGGCAAAAGATAAAATGAAGACTGTAAATATTATGACAATTCATTGAACAGTATTTTGCAGGTTCTAGAAATACCTTATTTATTATACTTTTTTAGTTTTTTTTCTTCAGTAAAGTATTAACACAATAAATGGTATGATCTAAGACAGTAATTTTGCCATCAGTGTGAAGTATGAAGAAAACTAGACCAATTAGGTGTTCTTGTAATAGTTCAGACAGTAGTGATGGAGGCCTAAAAATTATGTCAGTAAAAATGTAAATAAGGAGGCAAAACAATATTTTATCATGAAGGACAAAACAATATTGTTTTGGTTCATTCAAATTTCTAGTGTTCAACTTTTTTCCCCGAGATATAATGTGCTATACAAACTGTGAAAGACAGAAAGTAAAACAAAGAGAATAATGGAAGGATGTTTATCATCATTATAATTATTTACTATGTGGCAGTTTAGAATTTTCCATAACAGACATAGGAATCAAAATAGACAGAGAGAAAGAGAAAGAGAGAATCCAGAATCAAGATCAGGACTAGAATCCCTGACCTAAGAAAACTCTTTTTCTCCCTATTCATTGCATCTTTGATACATTCTTCCTAACACCAAAATGGCGAGACAAATAACATATACATGCATAGTTTCTAAACTTTCTCTATTAATTAAAGTGAGATATTAATACAAAAATGATAAAAGTGTGTTAATAAATATAATATATTAACTTGATATAACTTAATAAATCTAAATTATTCACAATTTATGAAATTAAAAATCATCACTATGAAACAATACATATTTTCATCACTATTTTATTAACTTGGTGGGGAAAGGTGAGCTACCATAATCTGGTACTATACTCTGAAATACCACAATAATCAAAAAACAAAAACACTAGACTTCAGGAGCTTACATTCTAAGATAGAAGAACAAAGGGATGGACAGGAAATTTTCGCTCTAGAGTCATGTTTGGACTCCCAGGGCCTAGCAAGTGCCTGGAGCACAATAGGTGCTTAATAAATAGTTAATTAAATGAACGAATGAAGAGATGCATTAATCATTTTTATATATAGTATTTTAGTGCCTATCGGTATGTTTATGATAATATTAAAAATATATATATACACACTATTTTAGTCTGCTAGGGCTGCCGTAACAAAATACCACAGACTGGGTGGCTTAAATAACAAATATTTATTTTTTTCAGTTATGTAGGCTGTAAGTCCAAGATCAAGGGTGTCTACAGGTTTGGGTTCTCATGAACAATATTAATACAGATATTGCTCTTACCCCAGTGTCCTCACATGGCTTTTTCTCTATTCCTGCTGCACTCCTGGTGTCTCTGCCTCTTATTATTAGGACATAAATCCTATCAGATTAGAGCCCTACCCTAATGACTTCATTTAAGCTTAATTACTGCTCTAAAGGCTCTATGTCCAAATACAGTCATGTTGGGGTTAGGGCTCCAACATAAAAAGAAAATGAGGTTTGGGTATATATAATTCAGTCCATAACAATCACTAATTTATTTTATTGTGTATTTTATATTATTTTAAATCACTGTTGTTGTCACAATAAATGATGAAAAAAATAAACTGCCCCTTGGTCTTAAAAAAGATGGGACTAGGTATTTTTGAAAAATACTGAAAGTTTCAAGGGATATTAGAAATGTCTCCAGAATTTCACAAAACAAGCCAAAGCCAGTTATCCTCTCCCTTTATCTATTTCTCAAGATAATATCTTTCTTTCTTTGTAATTTTTCTATGGCGTTTAGAATAACCTGTGCGTGTGGAGGGGGGTTAGAGAAGAAGAATATATACTTTCAATTTGCATCATCAACATAAGCTAATGAGCTTCCTGCAGGGAGAATGAATTAGAAATGGAATAAGTGTTGAAGTACACTATCCACTAAATATTTCTTATCTGTGAGTTAGAGAAACCATAATGGCCTCTAGTCCTTGGAACAGACAAATAACTGGTGAGGAGTAACCAGAGGAAATGTGAGTTCAGTAACTGATTGTGTATAGTCAGATGCCTTAGATCAATTGATAATTAAGTTGATGATTCCATCAGATCCAACTTCAAAACAAAAATATTCAAGTATACAAAAGAAGCATGAAAACCTCAGGTAGAACTAATTTAAAAGGAAAGACTGGGAGTTAAATATTTAAATATACTCTAAGAATTTTAACATGCTCACACTTTTTCTCAATATTTTCTACAACTGGGTACTTGACTTCCTACCTTTGTGTTTTCTTTAGTGGCATCAATACCTTCTTTTAGTATCATAAAGCCAAGATTTCATAAAACTGGTGGCTCAATGCCCTTAATATGTATGCAGAATTGCTAGGTCATGCAAAATGTGCACTGAATAAAAGCATATTGGGCTGAAATTCAGCCTGCACCTAATAGGCCAGAACATGGCCCTGGTGCTGGCTGTGTGGAGTCTAAAGACGTCTAGTTTTTCCTTTTCCCAAAGCTTCCTTCTTCTTGCTAATCCCTACACCCAGCAAAAGGTCTGTACCTGCTTGTCAGGGAAGAGGTGCCTTTTTCTACTTTTCCCTATAGGATAGGGCATAACTGCTCTTCATAAATGGAATAGACAACTCAGTTCTTAATGAATATCAGCCGTCAAGAATACTGCCTAGTGTCTCAGGAAAGTTTGCCTCTCCTGATAATCAAGTGTGCTCCTACAGGAACTGTGTAATACAATGTTTCTCTTTTTACCTTGGCTGCTAGGAAGCAGCACGCTGGTTGTTATATTCAATTTTGTTTATCTCATCAGCCAGGATACCATGATATCAATTTCCACTCTATTAATATCTCTGTTATCCTCTCTTTGTCTGTTTTCCCTGTTTTCATTGTCTTTTAGTCACATTAGTCAGTTTGAATCTTATAATAATTGCACTTTTATTATAATACTCATCAGGGCTTTACTTAGCTTCCACTATCTACCAGAAACCCATCAACTATATCTCATGCAATTCTTTGGTATCCATAGTCAAATTTTACCAAATCTTAAATAGTTTTCTCTCTGTAAATCCCCTTCACATTTTATTCTCCCCCACGGAAATTTCTTTACACAAACAGGCTCTATTGGCTTCCCTATTTGATCTGAATACACGTCACCGAGTTCTCTATAGAGGTACAGTCATTCCGCTTATTCTATCCATCACTAATTTATCAGCCCCGATCCTGAGAAAGCTCTGTTATCTCCTTTCTCTATTTCCTTTCCCATATAGAAAATTACGAAGCTGCAATCAACTTTCTATTGCATTTTCCTTGTATCATTCTCCAGAGACTGTCAGCATAGAACCTCAAATTTATACTTGCTTCTCTTTTTGTCTAGATCCATTAATATCCAGATTCTGTACCTTCTAATTATTTTTCAGAATATTTTTTTTTCATTCTCATTTACCCCACCATACCAAGCTTGCCAATCTTCTCATTACTTCATAAATGACACTATACTTGTATATCATGTGTGTATTCTGGAAAGAAGAATAGTGCCTTGTTAATCTATATATTCTCCACAGGCCCTGCCTGTAAGCACAGTTTGATTTTATTAGCTCTTCCTACATCTATATAATTGTCTCATAAATGATTTGCTTATTTCCAGTACCTTTATTTTTTTAAATCAAGTCTATGCCACACACCTTAGAGATTCCTAAATAACAGCTCTAAACATGGCTTGACCCAGAAATTCCTGAGTTTCACTGTGAAAATCCATACTGTTTTCCAGTCTAGCCTCAACCTGCCTTCATGTACTCATTTAATCCACCCCTCAATAACTGTGATAACCTCTTCTCTGGTCAACCATCTCGAACTACTTTATCTCGTCTGCCCTCCACCCTAACCTCATTTTGTCCATATAGATATAGACTGTTGAGCTATGTTATTATATCTTTTGTTCTTGCATTGGTGCCCAAATTTTCATTATTTTATCTTTGCAGTATTTTCTAAACTCACTTGTGTTATAAAAATAACATACAATAAACTGCACATCATTAAAATGTACAATTTGATACTACCCTCGTGCCTTTTCCCACCCTCACATTCATCTCTAGGCACCATTGGTCTTCCTGTCACTATAGATTAGCTTGCATTTTCTAGAACTTTATAAGTGAAATCAGGCAATATGTTTTCTTTTTGTCAGGATTATTTCACTCAACTTCATAAACACAGTCATCCATGTTGTTGCTGTATTGACAGATCTTTCTTTTGCGTAGTGTTGCATTGTATGCGTATACCACATTTTGTTTATCCGTTCATCTTCATAGACATTTGTTTAGGTTGTTTCCAATTCTGGGCTACTAGAAGTGAAGTTGCTATAAGCATTTACATCCAAGTCTGGTCATGAACATATGTTTTCATTTTTCTTGGAGTGAAAGGCTTGGGTCATGGGATAGGTGTGTGTTTAATTTTTAATGCCTACCAAATGATTTATCAAAGTGATTATAACAATTTTATTGCCACTAGTAGTTTATAAGAATTTCAGTTCTTCAACACCTTCACCAACACTCCATATGCTTGACCTCTTTCATTTAATATATTATAATAAATATGTAATGATATTTTACTGTAGCTTTAATTTGCATTTCCCTAATGACAAATGATGTGAAGTCTCTATTCATTTGCCTCTCTGCCATTATATACCTTCTTTGCTGAAGTGACTGTTTAAATCTTTTACATATTTTTAAATGGGGTGTTTGTTTTATTGTTGAGTTTTGAGTAATATATTTATATATACCTGTTACCTAGTTTAGGTCTATGGTTGATGAGTCCCTATTTTTTTAATAACTGTTAGCTTCTATAAAATCAAACTGAGGAATTCTACATTGTTGAAGTTGAAACAGCAGGAGAACTATGCATATCTAAGTCATCAACACGTTTCAATTTCATATTCTCATATTGGCACACTGATCTCTTTTTCTTTGAAGCGTCTTACTCTATATTCCTCTTCTAATAAGTAGGAGAAAATAAAACACATCAAATATTGCTAATTCTACAAAAACAACATTCATATACTTATTTCCTTCTAAGAATGTGAAAATTCAAAATGTCCTTCATTTCCCTTTGAATTCTGTTATGTCCAACAAATCTCCCATTCTTAGATGAAACAGAAATCCATTCTACCAGATTCTTTCCTTTACCACATTTTTAATAACTTCTATTTTACCATGATTGTTTTTATTTCCACAATCTTTCATTTCTTTGTTTCTATGTTTCCTACTTTATACAAAGTTAAAGAAGACTATTAATAATTACAAATAACATAAACATTGGCTGGATTCATTATATTTAACTTATTACAACTGCACTCTTTTAGTTTCCTAACAATAAAGCATTTTGAATGATATAGTTTATAGGTATGTAACCATAATTAATGAAGTTAAAATTCTATTGACCTGGTAAATGTAATTATCATATATATATATATATATATATATATATATATATAATATATATATATACATATATATATATACACACACATATACACATATATAATGTTATGACATATAATACCATTTTTATTTGAAATATTACATTTTAAATAAATATTTGACAGCAAACTACAATTTTCTAAACAAACTTTTTGTCATCATACTTGATATACATAATGAACAAAAGTGATTTATAGATATTAAATATTTTACATAATTATTATAGTATATAAACAATTTTAAGGTCAAATATTACTAGCCTTCTACTACTAATTCTTCTTGGTATAGAAATCAATAGTCATCATCAAAAACAGTGTCACCAGTCACATAAACCTTAAAGATATATGTTCAGACTACATTTCTAAATATTTAATTTAAAATGTCATTCACATTTTAAGGACTCTAACCGGTGTTATTGCTTGGAAAGTACACTTAAGGCAACTGAGAGGTAAACGTAGCCATCATATGATTTTTTTCAATAGGTACATAATTAATATTGGGAGGAGGTGAAAAGAAGACTTGATGTAAAACTGAAACCAAAATAAAAGCACTTATGATAAAAGTTTCACTGATGTCTTTGATGTTAGAAATATATTAGATGTTAAACATAAGAAACTGTTCTGTAGTCTATGAATTTACACAGCTAGCATTTGGGCCACAATCAACGGCTGCTTACATACTTCATGTAGCAAAATGTAGGTATTTACATGTATACAACAGAACTTGAGCTCATGCCTTTAAGCAGAAAACAAATAACAAATTTATATTTAAATTTCTATAACCCAATAAAATATTTTGATTGTTAAATTGAGACCTCCTATGAAGATTATTATTTCCTATTAGTAAGAGACAGGATGCTTGAATTGTACATTAGAAAATGTCTTTAGTCTGTCATTTTATCAAAAAGGAAAAGAAAAACAAAGAAATAACAGCTAGTGGCTATAGTGGTGAATAAAACATGTCTTTACATTTCTTATAGTCTAGATTTGGAGGTTAGTGATATCACCAGGTGAAAAGTCTAACAGGCAAGGGCATGTGTCCAGCTGGTAGCTGCAACACACTGCCATCTTTTAGATCAATGGTTCTCTCAAACAGGAAGCCCTGGGGATCCTTTAAAAGGAAGATTCTGACTGAGTAATTCTGAGGTGCAGCTGGAGGTTCTGCGTTTCTAACGAGATCCCAGGTTTTACTGACGGTGCTTGTCGGGAGCCGTTTTGAAGAGCAAGGCCCTGGACTATGATCCAAGTACACAAGACCCTAGAATTTGTTGTCTAAATGTATTTGAGACATTTCATAGCCCAACTGGGTGTCTTCTCTTGTTTGTCCACTGCTGAACTAATAGGAAATTGTCTTTAGGGGTATGGATGCAGAGTTGACATATGCTCTGGGGTGTCCACTCTTGCAAGCAAAGATTCCTCTTATATAACATGTAGTCTGGGGTGAAAAGGTGAGTGGATAAGGACCAGGGGCCAGCTTTGTCTGCATCACCATGTTAAGTGAGGAATTCAAAGGAATCCAAGAACTCTAAATTCAATTCAATTCTTCCGGATCAATTGGGAGATGTATTTATCAAAGTTGGAGATTTGGATAGATTTTAATACATAATTTATTAGCTTGATTTGCAAATTTTAAATATTAAGACCTATTGTATGTGGGCTTCCATTTGTTCCCTTGATCTATACCTCATAAATATTAGGGTTGGCCTGTCAATGGATGTGAACACATTGTATTAGATCACTCCGGTTATAATCAGGAGAAATGACTACTAAGGGTTGCTTAGGGGGTACACATACCGAGGCTCAGAGATTTAGACCTTATAGTATTATTGTACATTCAATAGTCACAGGGATTACTTATTTAAAGGATTTATGCTCTAAGAGTTACATCTTGTAGGAATAGGAGGGAAAAAAAAACAACAAAACGATAAATTAGGATACCTGGATTCTACGAACATTTCCACTGTTTTCTATGTAACTGAGGGAATCAAGAACACAGTTGAAAGGCTATATGGTTTTCCCACTAGCACCAGGTGGGTTCATTACTATCCTAGTCAAGCAAAGCATTTCGTCATGTTAAATATTACTATAATATTCAGTAAAAAGAATTTGACCTTCAACGTCACAAGAGACATCAGTCATAAATTGGAGAGCAAACTTTAACCTTATATTTTGATTTTCATGTAATCGTGAAAATATAAGATCTTATAACATTGAAAGAATTTGCGAGAAAAGCACAGCAAGATCAATATTTTATGTTTGAAGTTATTAGATTTACACTAAGGGTTCTATTCATCAGAAAAGACTCATACAGCTCTACTGCATTCGTTCTGCTTTTAACCTAAGAGAGAGAGATGATCATATAAGCAGATCAGACAACCATAAAGAACAATATCGTGTTAGGATAAATCTGAATAAACACATCAGGGAACATTGAGACTTTTAGATGGAATAGTGAACTGTCAAAACTATTTTCCCCCCTATCACTCCTCCATCTTTTTCCTTCCCTAAAAATAGAAAAGTTAGATGAGTTAGGATGCAGCTACTTCTAAAATATACTTCTGTGATCATATATACTTATTATCTCAGTGGCACTCATAAAATTATTTTTATTCTGTTCATATTATTTTACCCACACTGCATAAATGCACTGGGATAATAAACCCCTCAGCTCTTTCAAAATAACTCTTTTACTTAATCATAAAAAAAGAAAGCATTGGCACTTGTTCCATAAGATATGAGACTAGTTTTACCTTTGGGCATGTAATTCACACCCACCAAAATCTCCTAGACTTAAAGACATTTTTATTTCCTTATAATACTATTATGGTTGTAGAAATAAAAAATAAAGAACATAAGAGTCAATAAATGGTCCTCTTGAAACAACAAGAGAACTACTTGCAAAAATACCTTTAATAAAGTGAAATTCAGGACCCTCTTTGTATTAAATACAAATGATAATTTGTCTCTTTAAATAAGGACGTTTCGGAGTCCATCTCTTTTCAAAAGTTATTATAAAACAATAAGAAAAATGTAGCATTCTTGCAATTTTTATTGTATACATGATTGTTTTCAGCTACCTTAAATTATATATTCAATATACTCAATGTCATCTGAAAATACGTAAATCAAACATTCTCCTGGTCTCTGACATCCGTTTGGTGAACACCTTCACATACCACTCTGTTGAAACTAGCTCCCTGTTGTGCTCAACAGATAATCTGAGGAAATATGGAAAATTTCTGTTAAAGAAGTCTATTACGTTGTGAAAATGTGGGGAGATAACTGAGTAGATTACTGGAAAGGAGTAGGCTTCCCTCTATCTACAAAGGCAAAGAATTTAAAGATGGACACATTTTTAAAGAATCATTTTACTGCTTTGGCCAGTCACTCAAGACTGATCAAATTAGTCATTTATTCCCAATCTCCTTTTCTACCAAATATGTTACCATTTTATTATTTTGGGTTTTTCAGTGCTCACTCCTGTACTGGCAAGCGAGTACTCAGGCAGACGATGACTTTTAGCTGTATCATTTAATTTTTCAGCTGAGCTTTAGGTAATAAATCTGTTGTCAGCCTGTCTATTTGTGTCATTCTAAGCCACATGAGGAATGAAGCTGCGAGAAAAGCAAACCAAAGCGCATTCTTTGCTTCATGGCTAAAAGCAACAGATCAACAGCTAAATAAAAATGCCTGTCTCACACACACTGCAAGATGCATGCTGAACACTGTAGCACACTTTTCTCTACTTCCAAAACAAGTTTTATATATATATATATATATATATATATATATATATATATATATATATATAGAATAGGTATTTGCATAAACCCATTATGGTTTTTGCAATGAATTTAAGCTGGAAATTACTAAATAATTAGTAAGAAGCAATGGACCAAAACTTAATTTGGAATTCTATAAGTAAAATATAATATTTAATTTTTTTCTCTGTGATAATCAGGAGCTCAATGGATTGGTAGAGTGGGAAAAATGTGGGGACATTTTTCAGAAATGTATCATGAAAATGTGAGAAATCGTTTGACTCCACTGGTGTCAGTTTCATCACTTGCAAAATGAGGCACATAGTTTTAGATGATTTCTAAGGTCACTTTCAGCTCTAACATGCTATGCCACTCTAATATTATAAATCACACAGTGCCTCTCATTCACATATATCTGACTTAAAGGTGATTATCATTTAAAGAAAGCTGCATATTTAAGGAATGCACCTAACCCTACACTGCAAATTAATATGTTCATTAAATTTTGTCATAGATGGGAAATTCTTCAACCTCATCTTCAGCAGTTAGCTTAAAGATTAGGCAGAAACTAAGAAGCACAATTTTTTGCAAAAATTGATATTCTTTTTATCTCTCTATATTAAGTTAATGATGAGTATAATCAGCATGCCTAATGAACTGTAAATCTCACACCTGCCTCTGGACCCTATATAGTAACCTCATCTCATGATGTATCTTCTCTTCCATGCATTTTGTTATTAATATAATTTTTTTATTAATAATGGTCAGTCATGAAAATCACTGCCTATATTTAGGCCCAAATGTGACAAAGTCTATTCATGTATGCTGTTGTAGAATTTTTCATAACATGCTGAGCCTTTATTTACTGGGGCTGTCCAGCATTTAAAAGAGCTCTGTTAACACAAACAAGACTTCGGGTTCTTCTCATTTGTTGTCTGATGAAAATCGAATAACAGTATGCATGCCAATGAAGGACCATGAATTTTTCATCTATTTTGTTTTTCTTCACTCCTTCAAACACCAGTATTCTCTGAAGCGATTATGCAGTCCTGTATCAGGAACCTTACCCCTGGGTGGCAAGATGCCAAAGGAACATGAGCTTGAACTGACCTTTTGATAAGTTTGTACCATTTTTGCAGCCTTGAAAGAATATTAGGTCAACTCCAGAAAGCAAGCAATTCAGGAATCAAAAGAGGGGAGAGAGAGCAAAGTGCCAAACAGAGAGATAGTTTTGAAATCTTCTAAATTTAAATATTGCCTAAAGCAAAGTTCTATTCAAATAATCTGAAAAAGGCTATGTGTGTACTTGTATGCATGTATGTATATATATGTATACTCCTATATACACATGTACACATATATATCCATTTATATAAATACATATATACACTATACATATACATATATAAATACATATATATGTGTGTGTGTGTATACACATATATATACACACAATTTATCAGTTTATATTGCAGGGTATATGACACTATTAGGCCGTTAATATTTATTTATTATCCTCTCATTCAATAACCACTTATGGAGTACATAGAGCACCAACTACATGCTGAATACTCTAAGAAACATTGAAGAAAGCAAGTAACAAAATATTAAACTCAGCATACTTAAGTTGCTAGAGAATAATTATGCATGAGATATACAGCTGTTGATAGTAGAGGGTGTTTTCTTTACCTGCTACAATAGAAACAGGTTATTCCTTTTATGAAATTTTAAACATAAGTCCTTTATCTTTTCTTTAGAAAAAACTTAATAAAAAATGTACCAATCCAGCCCAAGATGATTATCTTAACTTTTATTTAAAATGATTTTTAAAGTATGTGTTAATCACCATTTCTTAGACGTATGGAGAAATTTTGTAATCTCACTGACCTTAGTGGACACCTTCACTTTATAAAATATAAATTCAGGGAGTGTTCAAAATGAATCAAAACTGTTCTTTATAGGCAGTTTTGCCTTTGCCTACCAAGGGTCTGTTTAAAAATCCATCTTCTATGTTAATCATTGAAATGCTTTCCAAAAAGCAAATTTCAGATTCCAAAGGAATTTTTTTCTTCATCATATTTTAAGATGTGTTATGAGTATTTATGGTATCTTACTCTTGGTATTAAATGGATTGTAGTAATGTTGGGGTCTTATAAATCATTTGAATTCTTCATATAGCAAAATAACTATTTGCCCTGCTATTTAAACAGTTTACAAATACAGGATAGAGAGGAAAATGGTGCTTCGCAGAATTTTTCAGGAAGAATAACAACATGCATGGTTTTTATTCAAATTCCAAAATAAGGCCATCTGACAACAAGTGATTTACTAATAGTGGTTATATAAAAAGCTCAGTGTAGCCCCGGGCGGCCTGCAGACACCATGACTGCCTGACAAATGGCAGTGCTCCAGCGGTGTCTGCGATTGGAAGCAATCCCTGAATTAATCAGAAAGATTGTCAAAGGCGCTACCGCTCCCCCAAAGTGGAAATAGGCATAATGCAATCTAAATATTGGTTTTCTAGGAAAAATACACAAGTCAAGTTAGCAAGAAGTCACTGTGTACCTATTCTGTCCCAATATTGTTCAAAGCGCTCCATGGGATAGAAAATAAATATTGTATTTGCCATGTTCTCCTCATGGGAGTCTGTAATCTCATCAGAGAGGAAAGACTTATGTACATAAGATAATCAGAGACCAGCCTCATCTCTCACCCACACACACCCGAGTTCACGCTGGTCCCTTCCCACTGGCTTATGCTCTACTCTTGGAATGCGTAGTGCTTCTTCCCTCTTCACACCCTCTGCATATGCTTCGCCTTGTGAACTCTCATTTTTTATTAGATTTCAATTTAAGTATTGCTTCCTCAAAAATATTTCTCTCAGACTTCCCTCCAACAGAATCTAAATTAACCTGTTCAGCTTTATTCTTTCATTGCACCCTATGTGTTATGTTCTTTCAACTTATCACATTTAATACCTATGTATTGAATTTGTTGGTTATTGATTTTATATCTGCCTCCCAAACTCATGGCATAAGCTCTACAAAGGCAGATATGTATCTGATTTGCTAGGCATTATATCTGTTAACTTTACATCATGGTTTCTCAGTCAGCATTATTGACATTTAGTGCCAGATAATCCTTTGTTGTGTTGGACGGCTTTGTGCATAGTAGGATGCTTAGTGTCATCCTTGCCCTCTCTACCCAACAGATACCAGTAGCCAACCCCTCAGTTGTGACAAACAAAAATGTCTCCAGATAGTGCCAAATGTCTCCTAGGGGCAAAGTTGTCCCCAGCTGGGATCTACTATCTTACACTAGTGTCCAACACAAAACACACATTTAAAACATTTTTGTTGAATAAATAATGGAATGAATGAACTGATATAGGCATCATACAATCAAATGCTAGACTGTGTGTGCTGTTGCTAAGTTGCCAACGTAATGGGGTTTTTATGAAGATTAAATGAGATAATGCATGGAAGATATTTGGCTCAGTTTCTGGTACATGCTAAATTTTCAGTAATAAATAATTATTAGCAATACTATTATATTAATAGATGAACATTACTATTAGGCTATATGGAACAAACACAGGCTATTGACCATCATTAAACAGAGCAGCATTTTTAAAAGATTCATTTTACATGATATGTAGGATAATTAACGGTTAAGGATTCCAAAGTTTAGCATCAATGGGAGAATAAAGGTATGAAGAAAAGTTAGCAATCAACATGAACTTGGAACTATGACACAGTACTAGTTGAATGCCATTGCTCTAGAAATCATTTAGAATCCTCAGAATTCTGAGACAGCCACGCATCTTAGACAGAGCAGATAAGGTTTTGAACTTGAGTGAGATGCCAATGAAGATGGCTGCCTCAATCTCCTTTACTCTCCCTGTTGCATTATGTTTTTATAGCTCACTGCTTATGGAAAGTTTCTCCTGGAACATTAATCTCACTTCTCTACTCTGCCTTCAAAGAACAACTCAATTCCCACCTCTCAAAGAAAACTGACCCAACATTTTTGACCCACATGGATCTCTCAGAAACCTAACTTCTCACTCACCAACTCCAGGTGGTATAACAAAAAATTATTTAACATCATGTTGCACTGTTCTTCTTTCATTTTAGGTAACTTTGTGTGAGGTTAGACTTCGCGTTTCTGATTTCTTTGGTATCCCCAAGCCCAACTGTGTGTGAAAAGTGATTTAAAATTTTTATTCTATACTTCCTTTGCCACAGGATATCAAAGGTATAAAGAATCTGGAGGTCTGGTGATAGAGGTGTTATAAAATTCATGGATTCCCACCATAAAGATCAGAAATATTCAGATGTTTGTTGTCTATCTCTAGTGATGGCAAGATGACTATTTCATCATAACTCATTTTTTGGAAGCCTTATCCTTAAACATTTCTTCCAAGTTATGCAAATATAAACTCTTCAATGACGATCTTGTTCAGAATGTCACCTTAGTTTCCAAACTTTACCATTCAGTTATACATTTCACCTTTTTTAATCTGCTTTATATTTGTTCAAATATAGTTCCTTATTTTATGTATATATTTTCCTATAATCTGTATTACGCATTTCTTAAGATTAGAGAGTCACAGTTTCCTTTAATTATTTTTTATTCCATTCTTAGCTTACCTCAGTATAACATACAATAACAAATTCTCAGTAAATATCTTATTCATTACTTTGAGGCTGTTTCCCCAATCATTTTTATGTATAATAGCTTTTCTACCATGCTATTCTTACCTCTCTATACTAACTAGTTTTCATTGCATCTGAAGACTCAAATGATATTACAGAGGGAATACCTCAGTAAGTAGTAAGTACTCTGAATGACATAATGATGGAATAAATAATGAAATAAAAACATATCCAAGTTCCTGACTCATAAAGTATTTGGTTGAATCTAACCAGTTGACAATTCCAGTCTGTAAAAGCATTCCTTTGGTTAAAAAACAAACAAACAAGTATATAAATATATACTGTAGCGAGAAAGCACTATAGCATACATGTTTTATCAGCAATAAGGTCAATACATGAATAGTGTCATGAAACTGAAAATGTCCATTCAATTTGAGGCTATGTTATCAGAAGTGTCCTCTGTGAGCACGGGCATTGATAACCCCATGCCACTGTCCACTGTGAAGACAACACCTGAAAGTTGTATATAATCTAGGATTCCACATTCTGGTCAAAAAAAAAGGCAAGGGAGAGTGAAGTTCAAATGATGTGTAGGATGACAAGGAAACATAAAATCAACTGGGAATTTCTAATTTGGAGATGTAAAATGAATGAAAATAAAAGCAGTTTTTATATAGTGGAAGAATTGTCAGGTGGAAGAGGATGATGTATGTACTTTATCAGTAGACTGTAATAGGTATAACTGGGTTCTGTGTGAAGAAATTAAATATTGACTTGATATATGGATGTTGATTCCAATAGTCAGTGTGAAATCAAGATGGAAGGTCCTGTGTGATTGAGAAATCATTTCGGATGATATTAACTACTGACTTTTAAATCTCACTACCCTGTCCTATAAAGAAGAACATTCAAACTTTTAATTACAAAACAGGATTACATTTTAAAGTAACAGATCTGGGTTCCTAGGGAGGTCTTATTATCAAAAGTTTCAAGAATAACATAGATAGCAGGAAACAGGGATTTTATGCCAAATAAAATTCAAGCCTCCTATTGGGGCTTGCGAGGAAAGTAAATGAGATGATCATTATACCCTGAGTCTAGATTTCAGTGATGTAAAACTAATTGATTTTAAGGGGGGTGTAAGCTCGTTTATTATAAAGGACAGAGGCCCATTGAATTAATGGGCTGCATTTCAATTCTCAGGCATAGAAGTCTAACGCAACAGATCTATCGGTGGGAATCAGGAAAACGTCAAAGTGAGGTACCTGCTGTGGTGTCAATAGCCATGAGCGGCCCTGCAATTGATGGCTACTTTAGTGCTGATAAGTGCCAAAAGCCAAATGATACTACATCGTTTCTAAAAAGGACAGTCTCTCTAATTAGCCTGTAAATTCTGAAAACCTGATAATACTAAAATTGCTAAATTCTTTTGTCATATATAAGCCATACATATTATTTCTTCTTCCTTCTAACCACTCCCCCCCACCAAAACACACATGTGTAACGAGGATAAGTTAATTTTTTTTTTTTTAAGTTTCTTTTACTTTAAAATGTTATGATAAAATGTAGGCAACATTTTGGTCACAAAGGCACACCCTCCATGATTAATGAACAATATGTGCAGTATGGGTGGTTTTCCCAACACTTCCTATGACATCCTTTGCCAACTTGACCTACCTGCAGAGATATTCTGATTTGTCCATTTCTTCATCATCATAAAAAAATAATAAATAAATAAATAATTACTCTATACAAAGCACTAGAAAAGATACTAGGAGAGAAGTATGAAAAATAGAATTCTGTCTGTATATGTGTATGCATGAAAAGAGAATAGACATAACGGCACATATATGTATCACTTGGCTTCTAAAAATCAGTTCTCTAATCCATGGTAGCAACACACAAGGGTGCTTATATACACCAGTTTTTATGTTTAATTTTCTAGTTAAAAATTATATGTTGAAAATCAAAAGCCTTTTGCAAAGAAGTTAACAGATCTGTGTTTAAAATTAAGCATGTGTTTTCTGACTAGAAGAATGAGATTTGAAAAATTAAATAACTTTCTGGAATTCTATAAAATATCAATTAATGTTTATATATTTAGAGGTGGTAGATTTAAATATAACCTAAATAATGGAAACCTGGAACATTTAAATCTGCATAACTCTCTAAATTATTATCAGGGCCCAATTTGTTAAAATTTTAAATGTCCAAATAGTATAAAGGGAAAACTGGTATGTGAGTGCTTTTTTCATTATTCTAGTAAGAGGTAAAGAGATAAATAACCAAACATTAATAAATTATTAGCAAATATTTAGTGAGGTATAAATAAAATCAGATGTTTAGATATTTGCACTTTTTTGCTCTACTCAGGGCCAAACATAAGACATGTCGAGCTAAGTCAAAATGACATCCGAAACACAACTGTTTACCATAGGCATAAAGGGCAGTCATCTTTCATAAATAGGAATTTGATATTTAAATACAAAATGTCCCTTATGATGCTCGTAATTCTATACACATGAACGACACAAAAGTAGAGCTGCTTTTCACCAGGAAAGATATTAATGTGGTTAGAAAGATTTTATGATGAACTTTTCAGGCAATTCAATACAAATCATTCAACATAATACTATAAAAAATCCTGGTGGTATTAGACGTATTTATTGCTGACAGACCATGGGATACCTGCTTATCACAAACTAATGATTTTGTCTTCATCTATTTAAATTATCTCATTTTAACAATTCAAATCCCAAGAAGTCACAGCAAGGGAGCTAAATTAAATATAAAAATAAGACTCTCTAGAGCCCAAATATTTCTATAGCAGTTTTTCTTCTCTGCTTTATTTATATTTCTGGTGATTTATTTGCAAGATAACTTAGACATTATAAAAAATTTCTCTTTAGCCAATAATATCATAGCTCAAATTTAAAACCTAACAATCCATTCTTGATACAGTGCAAACAAAATAAAAATTATAACTTCTACAAGATTATTTGAGCCCAAAACAAAATATGTAATGCAAAATGCTCAAAAATATATGCTCTCAAAATATAATATAAAATACTAATTTGGATATAGTAATTAAAATATTCATCTATATTTTACAAACCGTTTGCTCATTATTTACAATTTTTGTAAATTATTTGAATATGTGCATTTCTAAGTTCAACAAGGCAAACGCTCTAAAAATTTAGAATATCCTGTACCAAATTATTGTTAGCAAACTACTGGTTTAGATTCAAGAAACATCATTTGTTTTAGGTACTTGAAGCTATAATAACCTTAGAATGTCACAAACTATAAAATCACTATGGGAAAACTTCTGAAATCTTTTATTTGCTTTACATTCCTCGTCAAGTCTTTTGTGGGATATGGGAAAGAGCTCAGAATGATGTAACTCTGTCTACCTCACCACCCTCATTCGCCCCTAGGACCTCTTTTCTTTGGGCTGCCGGCCTCTTTCTGATGTCCTGGCTCACCTTCTCCCACCATCGTACCTAGGTACGGGTGGCTCCCACTGTCTTTCATCTCCTCTATTACCTTCTATTCTCTCTTTAAATATCACATCTTTTTCCTCCCCCAGCTTTTTTGAGATATAATTGACTTTTAACAGTGTGTAAGTTCAAGGTATATGTGATGATTTGATACATGTATATATTGCAAAAAGGTTTCAATAGGGTTAAGTAATACTTTCATCAGCTCACATATACCATCACATACCACAGTTTCCAAAATCTTTTCTTGATCCTTCAGACTAAGTGGATGCTTGTCAAAGCATGGAGGATTTTGCCTTCATCACACTGGTAGTGTGTGTTTTTTATATTTACATTTATTTACATTATTGTGTGTGTGCTTATATTAATGTGGTGCATTTTTGTGTGTGTGCCATATTTTTATTATTCTCTGTCTTCCCCACTAAAACATTATTTTCTAGAGTTCAGGAATCCTTTATATTTTCAGTGTCTGATGTACTCCGAACTTAGCAAAGGGCCTAGCTCTTATTACGAGTTCATCATATAAATGAATAATCCTGAGACACAGAAGGTCACTCACATGTAATCTACTTAAATTAATCTTAGGTGGAACACATCCCAGAATTATTATTATTATTATTACTATTATTATTATTATTATTATTGGGTTTTCTAAGTCTTTCAATGACAATCCTAGCACCAAAGTCTTAATTCAAATATAATACTGAGAATTTCTATTTAGCACCTTCTTCCCATATCCCACACATCTCAAAGTACAACAAGGATTTAGCAAAATTAATTTGGGTATAAATGAGCTGGTAACCTAGAGTACAAAGTATACTGTCTTTTGTCCTCTCCCTCTCTCGCCATCTATTTTTTTCTTCTTTCCTTCCTTTCTTATTGACATCCTAAGTATAGGCCCTTTAAAGTGAGAAGTATTGATATTTCTATGATTCAATAGTTCTTTTTGGATTGGAGTTTCTTTAGGTACTTCCTCTTCATACCGTAATAGGTGAAAATGATTATTTTAGCTTTGGGGGAAGTTTTTTTGTGTGTTTTATTTTGTTTGTTATTATTATTCCTACAGCACTCTCTTCTCAGTAATCTAAATAAATTGCCAAGCAAGCACATTGTAACCTTGGTGAATTTATCTCTGAGAACACTCACATAAGCTTGAAATTAGTATGCCCCTGGAGACTACCTTATTTTTCCTTCTTAATCAGACCTGTAGGTGGATAGTCAGTGCCTTAGAGCGGAGCAGACAGATTTGTAAGCTGAATAATGTTGGCTTCCAGAGTGCATTCTTTTACACTTGGAAAAGAAATTGGGACTAAATGACAGTGAGGTTTTGACTCGGCTGCTGTCGGTACCCTTCCATCCCTACACACAGGCAGAGGGCTTTCTTGGTTGATGGGCTGGGTTTGTGGAACACTGGTCCCTGGATGCTGTGTCTGTGCCCTCAGGTCGTAAGACAGACAATTTACATCCATTTACCTGACATTCTTTACACTCAAAGGCTACCACTTTATTCCCAGAAAGCCTGACCCTAAATGGTTTGATAAACAGGTAGGCAGAAATACTGCATTAACTCAGTTCTTATATTCATTCAGTTGAGGGGAAAACTACAGAAACATAAGCTATATACTCTCCACTCATTCTGCTTTTACCGGGCTTTTCAACTGACATTAGTGCTTACTTGAAGAATCTGAGTCAATTTAGAAGGTTAAATAAAGTCTGCATATTTTAAAAATAACCTAGCACTAAAATTGTTTTAATATTTCTTTATAAATATAATCACTTCTGTTAACATGTCAAAAAGGAGGGGTATTTGATAGTTTTTTCATGTTTACGGCATAATTTCAGATGATTAACAAATCAATTAAATTAGTGGCTAAATTAATATTTTCAATTGTAACATTTTTTGATTCATAAAAATTATCAGAAACTCAAGGGAAGAGTTTATCTTTTCTCCTCCAAATGATTTAAATGATGTGTTACTCTAAGGGATTGCATTTAAACAACTAGAGCAGAGGCTTATTTTGGCCCTGCTACTGAGTATCGGTGTTATCAGGTGGGGAGCCTTTAGCCCATAGCATTAAGAAAACCTAGGAATAAATTTTAGAGTCACAGAAATTTTACTTGCCTGTTCATTTTTCTCTTGACTTATTTTTGATGAACTCTGTGAGACTTCAAACTTATTTTCCTATACTAATTTTTTGCTTCATTCATTCAATAAATGTTGATTGAACACGTATTCTGTGGCTGGTACTGTAGTAGGTTTTGTGGAAACTGCAGTGACCAGAAGAGAAAACTTCTGCACTTATAAAGCTTACTTTCCAGGCAACTTTTTTTTTTTTTTTTTTTTTTTTTAAATAGTAAGAGAAAAACCAATCAATATATAAGACAATGTTAGGTGCTAAGGACTATTTTTTTTTAAATGAAATCTTAAGGGGATGAAGGGTAATAATGGTACTAATTTAGAATGAATGATCAAAGAATTCATATATGAAAAGATACATTTTAATCAGAGGCTTGAATAAATTGAGAGTGAACCATGTATATATCTGATGGAAAAGTTTCTATAAATAGGGGACAGCAAGTGCAAAGATCCTGAGGAAGTGAATCTGATAGGGTAGGTAGATAGATAAAAATGAGCAGGAGAAGGAGAGACCTAGCCCCAGTTAGAAAGCCCCCTGCTGCAGCTCTTACTTGGGTCAAGACCCCTTGCAGCTGTCCTTACTTAGCCCAGCAGGATTCCAGTCTTACACATACCTCTAGATCAGGGCTGTCCAAACTGCGGCCCACGGGCCAACTGCAGCCCATGATCCATTGTTAATTGGCCCGCAGCAAATTCCAAAAATATATTTAGTTTACTTAAATAAACCAGGTGAGGCAATACGTACTTCACCTCGAGTGAGTGGCCTGGCTGTTTGTGTATTTTACCGCATATGGCCCTTAGTGAAAAACGTTGAAAAAAGTTTGGACACCCCTGCTCTAGATCAAAGGGATATGTTGTTAAATGCCAGGGAAGGGAGGAAGTCATCCTGTTTATCAGAGTACACATCCTGCTTGTCAGGACCACCAATACCTTACTAGCCCAGCAAAGTTCCAGACTTACACATGCCCCTAAATCAAAGGGATATATTGCTAAAAGCCAGAGAAGGGAGGACCAAGCACCTTGGTAGGAGAAAAAGAGATGAAAGAAGGGAGGAGAGACAATTCTACCCATAGAGATAAAAACCCTCACACAATGTAAGAGGCTGCTTCCCTCCTTTGGGTTAGCCCGCTCCATGTCTCAGAGTGTACTCGCTTTTACTACTAATAAACTTCTCGCTGTCCTATGCTGCCCAAACTCTTTCACTTGACTGAATTCTTTCCTTCAGGAAGACTGAGAGTCGAGGTATAACATCATCCCCAGTAACAAATCCTTTGACATATTCAAAGCAATAGGGAAAAGCCAGTGTGGCTGATGTAGTTTTGGAGGAGGAGAAAGAAAGGTAGGAAATGATGTTGCATAATGTAGGATCGTGTAGACTTTAAAGCAGTGGGATACAGTGGAAGGGAGCTGGGAGTTAATGATCCAGGTTTCATTTCTCATTTTAGTCATTTCAACTATTCACCATATGACGTTTTGAAATAGGAGTAACTGCCTTGAACATAGAAGAGCAGTTGTTAACCATAAGGAGCTAATAATTAATATATTGTTAGAAAATTGTTTCTCTGCTCTCTTATAATAATCTAGCAGTGAAAATTATCAGAGAAAGAAATAACGTACACTCCATTTCTCTCCTACCCCCATCCCAAGGTACACACATTTTGAAATCAAGCAACAGATCTTTATTATTTCAGTTGGTCTTTGTGGTTGCAAGCTACAAGATTCACTCATTTTGCTCCAAGTTATGGGCAATTTATTGTAAGTGTAGAGAAGGAAAAAAATGTAATTAAATAGAAACACTGACAGGGGCAGCTTCTTCCTTTTATGAGAGAATCATTATTCAGCTCCAGAAACTGGCAATTCTTTTGTTTAACAAAGCACTTCAATTCCTGGTTTGGCTCAGAAAGGCCAGATCTTCCAGACACTTAGCCTAAATGGGACTGTCTGGGGAAAAAGTTCACTGAATCACCCTGCCACAAAAGCAAATCACATTTTGACTTTCATTCATCAGGCTTGCATGCAGAGAAGAGAATCAGCTCACAGATGAGCAGGGCCCAAGCAATTTAGCTTGGGGAAGGTCCAGAGCAGGTAAGAATGCAGAAAGAACAGGACCCAAAATACAGGTGATCACAGTTGAAACTCCAATGTTTCTCTATAGATAGTGGGTCTCTTCATGTGTCTTCTCTCTTGCTAAACATGTTCCACACCTCTCTTCTTTACATCAGATATCTCTGCTTCAGAGCTAACTCTCCCACACAACTTCAGGTCATACATGGCTAGGGTTTCTTGGCGGGACTTCCTACCTGCTCTCAGGAACTTTTTTCTCTTTCCCATTCCCGATTCCCGAGATACAAACTATTTTCTGTTTTCTGTTCTCCACGATGAATCGTTTACACAAAGTGACACCCGATACTACCAACCACCTGGGTTCAAGGAGCCGATCTTCCTGATTTCCCGACCAGCTTTTTCTTGGGATTAAGGAACTGAAAAGCAAAAACAACTCCCAAGAACAGGTAGGAATTCAAGCCCGGAAACCCTACAGATGGCCATCTTTTTTTATGTTAACATTTCATGTTTAGCTTTCACTGTTATTAATTTACATACTCTTGGTGATTTTGTTTGTGCAATTTGCTAAGGAATTGAGTTTCATTGGCTTGAATCTGAGCTAAGCCATGAAGAAATGATGGAAGATCGTGGATGGATAGAGCTTGAGAATTGGGAAGAATGGGATAATGGGATACCATTAACAGAAAAAAAAACAGAAATTTGAAAATTGTGTTTAATGAACACTACTGAGTAAGAGAGAATCTTAGAATAAGCGTTGTATTTGGGATACGTGAGGTTGGGAAAATGCAAGACAATTTAAGGCAGACTCCCTAGTTGTTGATAGAATAAAAGGAACATGTAAGTTACTGTGTGATTTATTTCTACTTAGTTCTCTCCTGAACAGCAAAACAATATAGATTCATTTTTAATTAGTAAAAGTAATCCATATGTGAAGAGGAGACCAAGAAAACACACAAAAAGTATTGCCCATTTATCACACACTGGTCACTGAGGCCAGATTTCTGGGTTCTATTCCCTCTCCACGGACAGCATCTATTCTAATTCTTTCATTTTACAGATGAGGAAACTGAAAACCAAAGAGAAGAACATTGGAGTTTACAGTTTATTGAGATCACAGCTGAGAAGAGAATATAGGAGTTTCTGCCCATGGCAGTATTTATCCATGTTGCTGCTCAATCATAATGGTATAGACCTTAACAACAACAGAATATTAATCAATATGTTAAAAATGTAGTCTGTGCTTTTTGCTCTATTCTTCTATGATACGTGCTCCTATGTTCAGTTGATTTTTTAAATTATTATTCTTTTGTCTGTATACTGATTACGATTATATTTATCCTTCGACTTGGGAATTTGCTATTTGCACAATGCATGAGGAAAGAGAATTTATCCTTTATTTACACTGTGTTATCTATCTTCTATATATTACCGTTTACTGCACACCTCTTTGTTCTTTGAAAGTGCTATAAAAGACTTGGGCATTCACACTGTGTTGAGAGTCTTCAGGACAAAAATTACACATCACTCTTTATTCTGTGACAATCATATTTGCTTTTTTAACTGACCATTGCTCAGATTTCAAGAATGCAAGAAACATTCTGCTCATTTTTTTAAAAAAGATAAATCTATGCATTGTAGCTGCATATTCTTTATACTCAATACTTCCCAATGCCCCTTCCAAAGAGACCTTTAACCCTTTGCTGCTCTTTTCATTGAGTAAAATGCATCAAGCATTTTTTAAATGTGCCAGTTTAACTTCTTTATGATGTCAGACATAATTGTTTTGGCCTCAGGGAAAGAATGTACTTTTTGCTGCAGATGATGGCTGTAAAACCATCTAAGTAAAAAATGAACTAGCCGTTGAGTCTTAGGTTTCTTTATCTTATCAATTATTGAAGTAAGAAACTTTCCTGAGCACAAGGAGAATACTGAAAACGTCAAGATAAAATGATAGGAAATGAAGTTGAGGGTAGAAACGGGTACAGTAAACAAGTTTGAAGTCAACAATCTTTTAATATATGAAAGAGAGAATGTGTTAACCACACTTACATTTTGTTAGGTGAAATTATTTGTTTTTATAACAGTAAAAAGAAAAATTGAAAATAAAAAGGGGAAAAGTTGAATCAAATCTATCATTTATGAAATCCACATTTAATTTTTCATGGAGAATTAAATATATTTTATTGTTACGATAATGAGAATAACCAAAGAATTGTGTAGAATCAAAAGTATATGCACATGCCATAGACACTACAAATGGATAAGTTAAAAATGACCTGTTTGTTTAAAAAACAATAAACTAATTTATTTGTGTCTAAAAACTAAGTTTATTGAAATATTTTGCTTGGGCACTAAGAAAACATAGTAACTCTTTCCCATTCTCAGGACAGACAATAGAAAAGTTGGGTGCTTGATATCTTTGTCATTTTCTGATTTTGCTATCAGGAAGAGGAAGAACAGGAATCTAAGGAGGGGAAAAGATCACCTCCCATGACTGTCCACCACTATCCCATAAGTTGTGATTTTCAAGGTTCTTTTAATATCAAAATATCCAAAATTTGCAGTAAAAACGACTTGATATTTAATTAAGGGCACTTTAGATAAGCAGAAGTTTGTTCAAGGTCTACTGTGAGCCCAAGTTGACCTTGGTTAGGTTAAATTGTTCTTGAAATATAGAAGGATGGACAATACCAGTTAACATTCATTGTGCATTAAGTATTGACAATGATGCTGTGCCTATGTCATTTAATTCCCACTGCAACCCTATGAGGAAAGTAATATTATGAATCCCATTTTATAGGTGAGGAAATAGAGACTCTGAGAGTTAAAGTTAAGGGTACTTAGACAGGAAGAAGGTCTGGAAGATGACAAATCCCTTTTCTCCCACTGCTCTTCTGCCTGTCCTGAGTAGATTTAAGGCCTTTCGGGTGAGAATATTAGAAGAGTAGTAGTTCCTATAATCAGTATATTCCCTGAGCAGTCACTGGGCTCCGCAG
The DNA here is from genome assembly GCF_057876585.1 of Rhinolophus sinicus. Lineage (NCBI taxonomy): Eukaryota > Metazoa > Chordata > Mammalia > Chiroptera > Rhinolophidae > Rhinolophus > Rhinolophus sinicus. Next base: position 88,755,306 of record NC_142517.1, read on the forward strand.
AGAGAAAATTCAAAGAGGAAGAGCTAAGTATAGCTAGAGTCTCCAGGATGAAGTCTCTAGGTATGCAAATTGTGTTCTTCAAAGAACGGTGCCCTTCACCTATATCTACTCTACCTCAAGTGCCAGTGTCCAATATGGCACCCACTAACCACTGGTGGCAACTGAGCACTTAAAGTGTGGCTAGTCTGAAGTGATGTGCTGTAAGCCAAAAACACATATTGAATTTAGAAGACTTAGTACTAGAAAAAGGATATAAACTCTCTCAGTAATTTTCATATTGATTACATGTTGAAATGATAAAATTTTGGATACACTAAGCCCAATATTTTATTATAATTAATGTTGCCTTTTAAATACTTTCTAAAATGTGGTTACTAAAAAATTTAAAATTATGTTTGTGGCTCATATTATATTTTTATTGTACAGTGCTGATGTAAAAATGCTTTCTTCTAAGCCCCCTGCTTTTTAGGAGCGACTTAGTGAGTTATACTCTCAGTCTGCTCCTATTTTAATGATTTTATCAGGTAAATGCTTTCTAAACTAGATTCTTCTGCTATAGGAACATAAGCCGTCTTTTTATTTCCTCTTGATCATCTTGTAATCTCCTATTTATTTACTTACCTACTATAACTAGCACTAAGCCCTTATGACAAAAACAAATTTTATAATTTTATTTTAGAAAGCTAATATGGAGACACACATGGAAAAGTATGCCACTCCCTTAGCCACGTGTATATATAGTGGAAAGGAAACAAGAAGCGTTCCAATGGTTGATGCAGGAAAGACAAGAGAACCTAGGTAGCACGTCTAAATCTGATAAGAGATCTTGGCTGAACACTGTAGTTCTAGAACATCATCATATGAGATGGAATAACCACAGTTGCAACAAATTCACATTGAGATGAACTAATTTGTTTCCTCAAAGAGATTCTGAAAGTAAAAGTTTTCCTATCATTAATTGAGGGTCAGGATCCCACAACTGAGAATTAATGCAGAAGATTGGGGTGAATTGGAAAACTAAGAAAGTTTCATATAATAGCTAGTGAAAATGAGAACTATAAAAATTTAATAAAATGTAAAGAAACGAGATACCATATAATGAAAATTTAAAGTGAAATATATTAAGACTGCTACGGAAACTATGGGAAAATTGTTGATTACCAGGAAGACAGAGGACACTTCAAAGATACAAAATACTTTTGTGAAAATAATAAAATAACTTGGCCAAAGGACCCTTCTATTTTCATTAACAACTATTGGCGATGAAGTCATGGGGGTAGCACGGCCTAGATATCAGAGTTAAATTTCTGCAATTTACTTTAATTTGAAAGAAGCCAATTTAAAACAAAATGAATTGTTATTGTAATTCTACTTGAAATAGCAACTAACTTCCAGTATATAATAAAGAACCAATACAGATTATGAGGCTATCATACCCAATTTGTGTATGACAGTATCAATAATGATCCCAAGGCACCACATTTAAATATTTTCACAATTACCAACATTAAATTATATTTAGCAAAATTGGACAGTTGAAAGCATTTTAAATGATTAGAAATGACCACTCCTCTTATGATAAAATGAAAATATTTACAACTACTGAGAATTTACAATGTCAGGAACTAATAAGCAACATTCAAATAGAAAATACTTGCATTTAATATCAGAAAATATGGAAAAGATAGTTGAAAATAATAATAACAACAGCTCCTACTTCACTTAATTATTCAGAAATATTGAATGAGACTCTAGTACATTTCAAACACACTTCAAGGTTCTGGGGATTTGGCAGTAAACAAGGGAGGCTGTTATAAAGACAAGAAATGGTGATGGCTTCTGCCAGGGTAGTTGTGTGGGAGGGTGGTATGCATTGGGCTGATTCTGGGTATATAATGAAGGTAGAACCATTAGGAATTTTGTTGATGCATCTAAAGTAAGGTGTGATTAAAAGAGGTGTAAAGAATGCTCCTAAGATTTTTATCTTGGAAACCGAAAGGATGGAATTGCCACTATCTGAAAAACAGAATTATATGAAAGAAACATATTTTAGGGGAAGACAAGAACCTCAGTTTTGGACATGCTCATTTGGAAATGCCTTTAGACACAAAAGTGGAGGTTGGTGGTTGAATTTATGTCTAAAGTTCAGAGGGGAGGTTTTTACTATACATACAAATTTGAAAATCATCATCTTATGGATGATATTTAAAAACATGAATTGAACAGTATCATCAATTAAATGAAATTAGATGAAATGAGAAAGGGTCCAGGAGCTGGGCCAAAGTCTAGAGGTCAGGGAACTGAGGAGACACCACCCAAAGAGACAGAGAAGGAGTAACCTGTGAGGAAGGAGGGAAAATCTGAGGGTGGGTTTCAGGCTGGCAAATAAATAAAATATTTCCAGTAACAGTCAGTGATCAACTGAGGAAAATACTTCTGGTTTAATTAAGATGAAAACTCAGAATTTACCAATGACATTTACTAGAACAGTTTTGAGGGAGTGGTAGCAATGGAACGTTGGTTGCAGTGAGTTCAAACCAGCATGAAAGCACAGGAGTAAGAGACAGTATAGACAACTCATCTGAGGAGTTTTGATGTAAATGTATAGCGGGAGAATGGGGTCATAGCTACAAAGAGAGCAGGGTCAATACGCATTTTTTTTAAGACAGAAATGACTGCCTGCTTTTATGCTGATAGGAAAGATTCAGTGGGGAGGTGGGCTTTCACGTAGGAAACAAAATGAGTAATTGTTGGGGCTCTACAGCAGCCAGATAAGAGAAAGTGGGATCTGTATACAAATGGAGGTGTTGGTTTTCACCAGTAATAGTATAAAGAGAAAAGGCAGCATACATGAGCAGAGTTTAATAGGTGGGTGGAAGTATTGGGGGCACGATGTGCAAAGCTCAATTCTGATTGCTTATATTCTCAGTAAAATATAAAGCAGAATCATCAGATTAAAACAAGAATAAGAAATGTGTTGAAGGTAAAGAGAAGGGAGAGGTATAACATGGTCACCAAACTGAAACAATGAACAGATTGGGACTGCAGTATTTAAAGGGAGTCCAGTCAACATGTCTGTGTGCTGATTTGCAACTTTATTTAACTTCAGGGGAGTATGGAATATTCTTCACAATAGTTCTGTGCCATCCCCATTGCAGAGCTGTAGAGATGCAGGAACAAAGTGAGGTGAAGGAAATTGTCCAAGGTCTTAGAATTCATAAGGGTTAACTCTGGATTCTAATTCATATATAGCTTACACTACTTACTACTACTACACTTATGGCTTCCATGAATTGTGTATTCCATGAATACACTAAGTATCTAATGAGGGCAACTAGGTGATCTTAGTGCTATTGTCTGAGACATGGAGTGCAGAAAAGGGAGAAGTTCTCAAGCATGGGAACAAAGGAACTAGAAAATAATTTTAATTTTGTGCTTTTGCAATGGAGGGGGGGCTGCCACTTTTCCAGAAATAGAACACAGATCTGGCTCTCACAATATTTGTATTTTAGTAGAGAAACAGGCATCAATCAAACATATCATAAGCACTACAGTGCATGTTCAATGGAACTAGAGGAGTATTCACCATCTTTGGGGGAGGTTGGAAGAAAAGGTGTCAACAATGGTAACCAGATGGTAAGTTGTTAGGAAGATTATTGAAGAATGAATACAAAGTCCTTAGGCAAAGAACAGCATGTACAAAATCATATATATATACACACACACACACATATATGTGTATGTGTATGTATATATATATATGTATATACACATATATAGAGACATACATGTATACATATGGGCTTTTGTATATGTATATATGGATATGCATATATATGCATATACATATATGCTTTTGTACATGATATACATATATATATACACACACATATACACACACACACATACATATCTCTACTTGCAGGGACCTGAAGATGCTCCGTCTGTAAGCAATGGTGGAAATGTAGGGAGATTATACATGAAAGGTGGGCTTGGAACAGCTGGAGAGCTTTTTAAAGATCAGAGGCATAGGAGTGGCATGAGAGGATTTGCATTTTGTGAAGAAAACACTGGACTCAATTCAGAGGATATATTGGAGAGAGTGGGAAAGAATATTTGAGGCGACAAGATCATTTTAGTGATTACTACAGATGCCCGGTAACTGGGAGTGAAGCAACAATTGTGAGGATGAAGAAGAGATGAATTCCTGATTAACAGAAGTCTCTTGAAATGGTGTTTTAATGTTTACCACAGTTTTTGTTTGTTTGTTTGTTTGTTTTGTTTTACCATTATTCAATTTTTGTTATATCTACTAAGAAAAAAATTTCCCACATTCTCAGCATTCTACAGTTAAAAATAATAATTGTTTAAAATTAATTGTTAAAAAATAAATCATTTATCAATAATAAGTGAACAGATATGAGACTCCTCTATCAAAGTATTGTATGTGATAGAGTTAGCACTACCATTTGAAGACGTAACTGACATATATAAATTTGCTATAAATTTATTCTAACACATTTGGAAATGTTCTAAAAGAACTCAAATACATTAAATCCTTTTGGAATTAAGGCATGTATAAATAAACAAAAAATAATGTTTCTTACTCTATATTTAACTATAAGAGAGAAATAATCACATAGAATTGTCTATTGCTTTCAGTTAAAGACACTAGTCTATTACATGTATTTATATTTACTGTATATGGAATTAAAACTAAAAATTTGTATTGACTGTTTTGGCAAAACTTAAAAATGACTGTTGGAATACCTATAAAATCCAAAAGAATATCTACTGTAGGCTTTAGGATAATCTTCAGTTTATTTTGTTAACCTGCTTGAGCTTTTCTTTAATAAAATTATTATTTGGTCATTCGAACTAGTGGTCATTTACTATTTATTTATTTATTATTTTATTTGTACTTTTTAAAAGTTTATTAGGGTGACAATCATTAGCAAAGTTACATAGATTCCAGGTGTACAATTCTGTAATACATCATCTATATATCACATTGTGTGTTCACCAACCAGAGTCAGTTCTCTCTCCATCACCATATATTTGATCCCCTTTACCCTTATCTACCACCCTCTGCCCCCTTACCCGCTGGTAACCACTAAACTATTGTCTGTGTCCATGAATTTTATTTGTTTTTCTTGTTCTTTTGTTGTTTTCAGTTTTATATCACACATCAGTGAAATCATATGGTTCTCTACTTTTTGTTTGACTTATTTCACAAGCATTATAATTTCAAGATCCATCCATGTTGTCGCAAATGGTACTATTTCACTTTTTCTTATGGCCGAATAGTATTCCATTGTGTATATGTACCACAACTTCTTTATCCAATCATCTACCTTAGGACATTTTGGTTGTTTCCATGTCTTGGCCACCATAAATAAAACTGCAATGAACATCGGAGCGCATATATCTTTATGGATAAATGTTTTCAGATTTTTTGGGTAGATATCCAGGAGAGGGATTGCTGGGTCATATGGTAATTCTTTTTTAATTTTTTGGGGAACTTCCACACTGCCTTCCATAACGGCTGCACTAATCTGCATTCCCACCAACAGTGTATGTGGGTTCCTTTTTCTCCACAGCCTCTCCAACACTTGTTATTATTTGTTTTGTTAATAGCCATTCTAACTGGTATGATGTGATATCTTATCGTGGTTTTTATTTGCATTTCTCTGATGATTAGTGATGCTGAGCATTTTTTTGTATGTCTATTGGCCATTTGTATGCCCTCTTTGGAGAAATGTCTCTTCAGGTTCTCTGCCCATTTTTTAATTGGATTTTTTGTTGTTGTCGTTGAGTTGTATGAGTTCCTTATATATTTTGGATATTAGCCCCCTATTGGAGGTATTATTTGCAAAAATCTTCCTCCATTTGGTTGGTTGCCTCATTTTATCAATGGTTTCTTTGCTGTGCTAAAGCTTAATTTACTTTTTAGTATGAAATAGTTGATCTAGAATTCTCCTCTTTTTTACACAAGTAGGGTTGTAATGACAGCACAGACATTTTGCATTGTGAACAACCCTAGGAGCTGGTCAACCGAGATTGGCTCCATCGCATGAATCCTCCACTGGATGCCTCAGAGTGGAACATCAGAAAGCGGGAATTTGCCCCAGGCAAATTTGTACATCAAGAATATGGTCTAACTAGCATTTCTTTTTTTTTGAGTGCTCTGTGCCCATAGTTGCATTTTAAATTGAAAACCAGTTAAATTTATTTAAACTGGATAGTCCCACATGATCTTATTTACTCCTAAATTTAAAAAGTCATCATTAAACAGTACTCTCCTGACCTACAAGGAAGTCCGTCCTTTAGCTAATATGTTGCCAGCCATATGAAAAGGGCACCAGCTGACAATCTGCACAGCATTGCCGCTCACAGTATTTCCAAATACCAAAGAATTTCCAAATACCAAAGAAGAAAGACCATGTTTTGTATTAATTTATTATCACAGATGAAACTATCTCTCCTGAATTAGAGCTATGGACCTGCAAATAACGATCCCTAAGTGGAGTAAGAATAACCCAACGTCATAATAGTTAAAATTGATGCAGGCAACACAATTTAAAACCTTCCTCCAAAGAGATGAATTCTTAAAATCTCATTTACAACCTTCACCTTCATTCTGAAAGTGATGTTTGCTCAGTAAATGAAAGATAAATTTGAGTACTTGTGACTGTTGCTTCTTTCTTTTTTTTTAAGGCGTCTGATTATGCTTTGTAATAATCTAAAGACCAGAAGTCATAGTTTTAAAGAGAGAAAGAGGGGGGAAAAAGTACACCATACATGCTGGTCAGTTTTCTCTTTGGAAATATCTGATCTTATTCTGTGTCAAAGTCTATCTGTCCATGATGTTATTTTTAAACCTTGAAGGAGGAAACTGATTGATCTTAAACGATTTCTAAAAACCTATTTTTCCCCCATACTTTGCCCATTATAAGCCACAGGGATCAACCTGCCCCCTGCTGATAAACTCCATAGTTTGAAAACACTAATCAAACAAGATAGTGAAATGATCAAAGTGTAGTAGTCTGATTCCTCCATTCAGTGTATGACACATCTGTGAACTGAAGGAGAGCAGGAGATTTCAAATAAAGACTAAAAAAACTCTTTTAAAGCATTTCTTTTGTACTTGAAAATTTGTTCATTTTGAGCTATAAAAAAACCAGGAGAGCTAAAAGCCTAATAAATTCTTTTGATCTGGACATGGTGAGTTCTTAAAGAGAAACGCTAAAAGGTTGCAGACTGTCTACTGTTTTCTAAAAATTAAAATGAAGCAAGCCATCACCTCTCTCTTCCTACTGCCTCCCGGCCCCTTCCAACAGATTGTATATTCCATCCATTTTAGGAAGAATAGGTACTAGAAAAGATTAAAGTGAGATCAAAACCTACTCAAATATTTTAACCAATAATACAGGAATCTCTCACCTTTTTGAAGTCCCAGAGGAGGCACCTCTCATCAAGGACCTCTCTTGGAAACATTCAGATGAGTCACTGAAATCATTTAGTATAAATAGAGGGAATCTGTGAACAGGAATCTAAACTCTAAATAGTCACTGATGGCAAGTTAACAAGCTAAATTTGAGAAGTAATCAATTTTAAAGTAATGAAGTAGGGACTGGAAAAATGTGAGCAGTCAAGTTCATAAGAAGGTATTTAAATTTATTTTAAGAAGCTGAAACCCTGTGCTGGCTTAACAAAGTATGTCCACAGCTAGATGTGATGCACACTTTGTCCTCTAGTCTAAATAATTGCTTCTGAAACTGTAGTCTATACATGAGCCTCATCGGTTCCATCTTGGGACTTGTTAGATACACCAAATTGTAAACCTGACCCTGGATCGACTGAATCAGAATCTATGTTTTAACAAGATCCTGGGTGACACAAATGCATGTTGAACTTTGAGAAGCACTGCCCTGGCCTGACATGCGTTTGATACCTGTCACAACATTTATTTATCATATATACACTGAATTTATTTACAAATATAAACACTACAAAGTGTTTTATAGAAAACTTTACCTAGAATTCTGAACTAAAGGACAACAAAAAATGAAAATTTCCTACAGAACGCACTTGTGAAATAATTTTCCCTCCCCTCTTGTGAGTGTATGTGTGTCTGTGTGCATGTACGTGTGTGTATTTCTGCATTACATTTTGGTTTGCTTTTGCTTTTTCAGTTCAATCAAGTGCATCCCAAAACCTTTATTGAAAACTTTCTCTATGCAAAGTGTTTGGATATAAGGGATAAAAAGATGAGTAACACGTAGTACACATCCTCAGATTATAAAATATTACAAGAAGAATGGATAAATAATAATTCAAAATAAATGTGTCTTCAGTTGCACTGTCCTGGCTGCCTCTATGTCCTGAATTGATTCAAAACATTTACCATTCATCGTCGTTTTGACTTTGAAGAAGAGGCAGAAGTCGCACGGTGTGAGATCCAGTGAATAAGGGGGATGAGGACATGCTGTAATGGTTTTATTTGACAGAAATTGCTGTAGTAGAAGTGATGTGTGACACAGAGCGTTGTCACAATGGAGGATGAAGTAAAGACACTCACAAAAGAGGGCTTCCAGAACTGATTCAGGAAGTGGCAAGAATGATGGGATAAGTGTGTTCGAATCAAGGGGAAGTCTTTTGAGGGTGATTAATGGTAGTGTCTTTTACCGTAATAAGTTTTATTTATTTAAAAAGTCACTGTATTTGTTGATCACATGTCATATAATGACATTATTTGAAATCTTGGGTTTAGCTATGCTTAGATTGGAATTCATTCCTGGTCTTTCAACTTACTGAAATATTAAATTCCATTTTATTTAAGGTAGTTTGGTTCAGATTTCTATAACTTAGAACTGGAAGATTTCTGACTATTACCAGAACATTTACTGAGAACCCCTTTGTAAGAGAGGTATACCAAGATTTGTTACGTGTATTGATTTAATCACCACAATGTCTCTACAACATAAATACTATTATCCTCATCTTATTGAAAAGAAAACTGAGGCTTTAAACAAGTAGAGACCAAATATATGGAAATAATTATTCAGATCTGGGTTTAAACCTCGTCGCTGTTTGTTATCCGTATATGTGTTAATTTTTAATGTTTCAATAAAAAAGCACCAGAAGTTACTATTAAAGAACTGAGACAGAGAGGAGAGAGAGAGACAGATAGAGATAATGTAACTAGCTAGGTGCTAGGGAAACTTTTCACTGAGGAGATATCTTTAATTTAAGCCCAGAGGCAGTGGTAAAATTTCAAAGAGTCAAGGATATGCTAGGAAAATGCAACTGCATGAATAATGCTTTTGTAGTACTATATTTTGGATATATTCAGAAGTGATACAAACATGTTTTGAACACAGGGAGATAGAATTGGGAGACTAGACAGACTGATACTCTATTGTATATCTGTAATTTCAAGGTGTTCAGTTTGGACTGAATTTATTAGACATTTGGAATCCATTGAAAATTTTTGAGCTGAGCCATGAACTGATGAGAATTTCACTTTAGAATGACGGATTTAGTTCATATGTGGAGTTTGGCTATAACAGAAAAAAGGCAACACAGAACACTCACATAAAAAGCAATTTTAATAATATAGGTCCATTTCTTTGTATATTTTTTAAAGCTCTATATAAATAAGGTATAATGATTGATAATGAGGGGCAAATAGATTGATCTATGGCAGGTTTATTTATTGTTATTTTTACAATTTTGGAAAGAACCCAAAATGCAACACAGCAACAAAGAAATTTAAATAATTAAACCCCCAAACAACAAGTTAAAATCATACCTGCTTTTAATGATAGAAATCACGTAACTCATTTGATAATTCATATACTCCAGTGTTAGATGTGTCAGAAGCATTCCTAGTATCAATATTCCTAGGTGGAGGGGAGGCTGGCGTAGGGAACAAAAAGCTTGAACTAGGAAATCGAAATGGAGAATAAAAAGGAGAGGGACTTTTGAAGCAATATGAAGGAGGTATCTGAACCGCATGGAAAATTGTTAGAAATGCAAATGCTTGGGCTCCATCCCAGACTTACTAAGGAATTCAGGGAATGGGGACCAACAACATTTGATTTAATAAGCCCTTCTGGCGATTCAGATACACTTCAAAGTTTGAGAGTCACGATGTTCAACTGGTTAGGAGCATAGGTCTGGGCTTGAATTCATGATTCTTTTATTAGCTGCTTAAATTTAGGGAAGTCATTGATAGTGGGTACGCTGCAAACTCTCCATCTGCAGAAGAATCCTCACTCAATAGGATTGATGTGAAGATTGTATGAAATTGATCTTGTAAAGTGTTTAGAGCAGTGCCTGGCATAAAATAAATACTAAACAGTGACAGCTCTTATTACAAGGTGACAGTTAGATAGAGGTGTCTCAGAGTATGCGACTACTAAAGTGAATTCCTGCTTCTCATTTGGGGTGATGAGAAGAACACTGGGGGTTTTATCAAAGGGAGCCATGTGAAATGTAATACTATAGAATAAAGCATACAGATTTCATCACTACTCTAATTTCTAGTCTGAACAAACTGTGTGACAGGCCAGTTTGTTGACCGATTTCATTCTTAGTTTGTCACCATAGAAATGCTGTTAATGGAGTCAATGTCTAAGGTATTTTTTCCAACTCCACATTCCACAGTTTTCTCTTATTTACCACTAATGCCTTCAATCGATCAGTTAACAATTAGGTTTAATGCACTGTGATCAATGATGTAGAGAACAAAATAGTTATAAAACACATGCTGCTTGATGTTACAATTAGAATATTCAAATGAAAAATTAACTAACCCTAAAGGAAGTATGTGGCATTTCAAGAGAGTCAGAAGAATGTAACTGGGGGAAAAGAACAACCAAAGGCTGTCTGGTATAACTTTAAATTCATGGCCACTAATATTGAGTCCTTACTTCTAACCAGAATCCCTATGTATCTCTAGGACATTCATTTTACACAGCCTAGATGACTTTCCAAACCTTCTACTCACTCATCAAACCTCTATCACTTGCTTACTCTTTCCTAGCTGATAACCATGCCTCTTAATTTCACTGAGTTAAAAACAAAACAAAACAAAACAAAAAAACCACTCAGAAGAAAACTATAGTAAACTTCTATCAACATATCTTACTCACCCTTCCACCCTTCTGCCTATATATACTTCCTTCCCTTTTGTTGTGCTTTGTGAATGAATGATTCTACATTCTTTCTTCTAAAGCCCATGCTTCTCTTATGTACTAGTTTTTATACCCTCTCAAGGTTATCTACTCAAGGCCATCACTCCAGTAATTTTCACCTTTATCACTATATCATCAGATTTTTACTTTCTACTAAATATTCCCTGTCAGCACACACCTATGATCTTATTTCTCTTCATTTAATAAATCCCTCTCTTGACCCTTTTTTCCTTCAGTGAACACCCAGTTTCTCTCCTCCCATTTACTGCAATACTACTCAAAATAATTTCTCATCATCTAATTTTCAATGTATTGATTCCCATTCTTTTAAATTGACTCCGGTCAGGTTTTATCCCAACGTATTCACTATATTGCTCTTTCCAAGTCATTAGATACTTTCCAGTTGCTAATCTAATCATCAATTCTTAGCCTGCATCTTACTTAAACTACAGCAATTTTTGACAACATTATCCTTCACTCAAACATTTGAAACACTTCCTTCACTTGGCTCTTGAGACCTGTAATTCTGGATTTTCCTCTTAGGCTACTGATTGCTCCTTTTTGAGACTTGTTTGCTGCCTTAGCCTTATCATCTAAAGTCATGGTATTTCACTATTTGGACTGATTCTCTATGGGAAATCACACATAGGTTACGCCATATACTCTCCTATATTAAAAAAAAAAAATCTATATTCTGAGTAGTTCCAAATTTATGCTTGTAGTAAAGACCCATTATCTGAACTCCAGAATGATTCAATATCTCCCTTTGGATACCTAATAAGTATCACAAATATAAATTATCCCAAACTCCTGATATTTCTTCTAACAATCCTGCTGCTCCCCCTGTAGTCTTCTTCTCAAAAAACAACAATCACCGTGTTCCTGTTACTTAAGCCACAAATCTTGATGTCATTTGCATTCCTCTTCTTCACTCACATACAACAGCCAAGCCATCAACTGATACCGTAGATTCCACCTTCAAAATATGCCTAGAGTAATTCCACTTCTTGCCCCTTCACTGCTACTGCCTTTCTCTAGGTCACTATCACCAGTCATCTGGTTATTTCAATAGCTTTTTCATTGGTCTCCCTACCTCAATCCCTGCCAATGAAAGTCCACTCTAAACCCATCAGCCAGAAGAAGATCATATCACACTTGTGTTCAAATCCATCCCATGGCTCCCTGCCTCAGTCCCAGGAAAAGGCAACCGTCTGCATAATAATCTCCAGCATTCTCATTCCTTGCTACTCCAAGAGCAATCCTTGCTACCCCAGATCAGCAACATCATCACATGGTGGGACACACAGCACCTCAAATCCTGTCTCAGACATTCTGAATTTGAATCCGCAGTTTAGGAGATCACCAGGTTATTCACGTGCACGTAGACATTTGAGAGAAGTTGTCATTCAATAAACATCGACTTCTTTTCTCTCTGATTTTATTATCTATCACATTCTCGCATCACTCACTTTGTTCCATCCACAGTCATCTCTTTGGTATTAGGACCAAATGTGTTGTGAAGCACTGAGTCATTCAGTCCAACAGTCACTGAGAAACCGCATCCTGCCACAGCCAGTGTGGGAAGGTGCAGAAGCATACCCTGCACTCAGCGAGCCTTGAGAGGACTGCACCTATTCCAACCCCTACTTTTGGCTTTTTAAGATACTCTGAGTCAGAGAACCTAGCTAAGCCAAGACTAAGATTCCTAATTAAAATAAACTATGAGATCATGAATGTGTGTGGTTGAAAGCCACCAAATTTGGGGGTCATCTATTATGATAACTAATGCAGCTATTACAGGCTGGTTCCTGCTTCTAGAAAACTTGTGACCTAATCAGTTAATATACTTTTTAAGCATTCACTAAGACCACTGTGAACGTATAAAGGAAGCATTCACTGCATGTTCCCAAGGTACTTACTATTTAATTGGGTAGATAAGAGTGACATCTTAAACTATTTTTAAAAAACTTAATCAATACACTAATATAAACAAGTACTAAGGTTGTAAAATGCAAACCATAAGTATGGTGAGAGTTTAGACAGAACAAGATTAATGAGGTTTGCAAAACCTATCATGGTTTAATATGACTTAAATTTCTTTTAGGAAAGGATTATGTTATATAGAAATTTATATAATGATTAAGAAGACAAAACAGGACAAAACATATTATAATCCAAGTTTCAACATTTTCAGTATATGTCAAATCAGTATTTGTGTTTCTTCATCTCTTTATAGTCTTATTGGGACACTCTACTTCCCTCCTAAAGATCATTGTTATCAAGCTTCTCTTTTGTCAAATACCTTCTCGTTAACTAGCTGTGCCTTTATGTTGCTCAGAGTACATAATAAACAAGTGATACAACTGTTATATAATCTTTAAGGACTGTAAAAACTAAATGGGTAAAGTAAAAATCCCCAAAGACAAGACTAATTTTCAACTTGCTTTCTTCTTTGTGATCGCTCTTAAATAATCTTTAATACGACCTGCAGGCATCAATAAATTTTAGAACAGCAATGAGACATTTATGTTAAGTCCCAGTTCAATGGAAAATATCTCTTGCCTTTTTCAGAATGCATTTAATTAGTTCCTATTAGGATGTTCCAAATAAAGTAAATAATTCCATACTTGTGCTATGGTATCATTTACACAAGAGAAAGTTTTACTTTTTTTGTAGCCCTGAATAAATATATTAAAATAAATTATTTCACATTTCATTACCAAAGGTTATTCAAACCATGAACCTTGACCTTGGTGGACCATATTGTATACATTCCATTGAATCTGAAACAGGCAGAGATGGAGGTATACTTTAAAGCTAATTTCAATCAAGCGATCAGCATGCATTTATTATACCCAGTATACGCAAATATTTGCTGTGAGAGCAGGATTTATGAAGAAGTATACAATGTGGTAATTCAAAAGGCAGCTTTCTTTAGAAAATTAACATTTGTGGTGCTTTATAAATTCAAACAAACTACGTAATCATTAAGCACCAGGGAAAAAGTAAATCACCTGTAATCACATCATCTAGACTAAAGTACTGTTTCTCAAACTTTAGTGTCCAACAGAATCACTTTGAGGGTATATGTGGGCTTATTTAAAACTCGAATTGCTGCTTCATGTCTACCCTTTGAGAATCACAAGTGCCTATGCTGTAAGAACCACGGATCAAGATAAATCAGATTTAAAATGTTGGTATTTATCTCTCCAAGGTTTTGTTTTTTCATCATAAACTATAATTTATAGAAACACCTACATATTAATACATATTCATATGACGCATACTATCAGTATCTTTTGTATATTTTTGAAACTGCTTTTTTGAAATGGCGTTTTTCTTTTACTTAACATAAAATTATAACATCACTTTGTACCATTATATATACTTGCTTGTCTTTTCAAATACAATTATTAAAGGCTGTTCAAAAACAGATTTTGTCTACTTGCAACGTTTGTCACAGAAAGCTCTCTCTCTACCTCCCTGCCAGTGTAATGTGTATACATAAAAATCTCGACCTCTGATGGAGGAACATTTCAGAAAGTTTCACCCTTGTGCCCTGGGATAGAGGAAAGCCGAATGCTGACAACATAACCTTTTCCACATATAGGCAATTCATTTTCCTGAACGATAACAATTTTTGAGAAGAGACAACAAATAGACACACACACATGCACACACACATACACACACGCACACACACACACGCAAACTAATACACAGGGCAGAAAATGACAAGTTCAATTTAATTACATAAAATTAGAATTATTAGGATTTAAAGGAAAAAGGAGGACTCTTCAGAAATCAATAGATTTCATAGAGAGCACGCAACTTCAAGAAGCCCGAAAAGGATTCATAGTGATGACTATAAAGCTATTGATTGCTTCCTTGTTCTTTCATCCCGACTCTCCCCACTCCTCTCTCATATACTCCCTCTCACACACGCTTAGCTGTACTGTTGGATAATGTGACACAACCTCTTCTGGCCATTGTTGACCAGCACCAGACCAAACGAGAGTGAATCTGTAACTGGGCTGAACCAATTCTCTCTCAGAATTCAAACCATGAGGCGCAGAATGTGAGTGAGCTCACAGCTGGGTACACCAATGGTAGAACTTAAGATGGTAGAATCATGGTGTCCTTAGTGATTTAAGAGCTTCCCTGGTGAAGTCCATGGGCTGAAGCTTTTTCTTTAATTCTGTGAGATTCATATTCTTACAATAAATCCCCTTTCTTTTAAGGTAACTTAAGTAACCATAATTTTTGTTATTAAAGACACCCTAAGAGAGTGATATTGAGAGCTGTATGGTTATGGGACATAATAATTAAATGTTGATTGTTTTTAACGTATATTTTCTTCACTGATTTTAAAAGATGGGAAACAAAATCCAAGATAACATTTCAGAAACAATGCATATATCAACCATATTTTGTGGTTACTTGTTAACTTTTCTGTTCTATAAAATAATTTAGAATTATCGTTTCAAGGACTGTACAAAAATATTATGTTAATGAGCACATATACTTATTTAAGATAAACAGGACAGACTCTTAAGGAACAGAAATGGTCTCAGAAAGTACAGATAAATGTGAGATTTCCATTATAGTTAAAACGATGCTAATCTCTTAGGAGTCAGTGAAGTCGTTAAATACAAATAACATTTTTGTAAGGTACTTGTTGTCTAGTTTGTTTTTGTTATTGTGTTAAAATATATATTTTATTTCAAGTGATCTCAATTTCCATATAGAAGGATGTTATATTGTATAAAAATAGTTCTTCCACCCAGTGTGGTTAACTTCTCTTTTTGAATAGAGGACAAGCGGAATGTGTGAAAATATAATTGATCAGAACAGCAACTTATATATATGTATATATTTTTTGCATGACTAAAAATCCATGGTGGGAGGAAAAGTGAGGCAGGTGGAACTTTTATAAATCTGAATTTGCGAGTAAAAATATAAGAAGCTAAATTACTGTTATGGTCACTTTTATAAATATTATTATAGCTCTCATAACAGCAAAATTCAAAAACACATCAAAAGAAAAAGTACTTACACTTTGTGTGTGTGTATGTAATGTGTATATAAAACGAAGCTATTCAGGTGAAATCTCAGTATTAGAGAAAATGTTCAATGATTATTAGGATTCTCCTGTGAGTAAATATAACATTAATTTATAAAAATCCCCTTAAGAACATTTCTATAAAACTTTCTTTAAGTTTAAGCTAAATTCAACATAGTTATCTGTATCAAATCATAAATGTTCTTTAAACAATGAGGAGTTGTATAAAGAATCAGTATACATTTAGAGAGGCTATAGTCTTAAATTAATATTTTATCTACCACACTTTAGTTAGAAATATTGTACTACTATTCCTTACTTTCTTTGCATTCCATTAAACCTTTCCTGGTTCCCAGATAGAAAAAAAAAAAAAAAAAAAAGCCTTCAAGAACCAATTAAAATTGACACATAAATGAAGTAAATATTAATTATAACACTCAGCTTTTCAAAGAAAAGAGGACAATTAAAACATCAAAATAATGTCTACTTAAAGATTTTAATAATTGCTATTTATTTGACAGATAAGCATAACCTGTGTACTGCTAGTGTAACAGTAGGACATTAAATAGGAAAAAATATGTCATATCAATGAAACTAATTGAAAGTGAAGAGATGGAAAATTTTAATTAACTTTGTGAACTGGTTTTGTCTCTGTAAATTACCTGAATTACACTATCAAAATATGGGCAGAAATCTGTATTCAAGTTCAGAAAAGAGCATTGTGAAACAATTCCTGATGGTCAGGAAATAAATTGTTTAATTTCTATATTAAATCAATAAAAATAGAATTAATAGAAATGCAGAATAAATGATGGCCATATGTATGGGATACCTGGGAAATAGTAAAAGTAGATTGAATTAAGCCCAGGAAGAACCTACTGGAATAAGAACATTAATAGACTGATGGCAAATCAATTCATGTTGTTTATAATTCTTATAGACCTGTGAAACATCAATCATAGTTGTTAGACAATTGCTAAATAAGTATCTACTTAACTTTGTAGCTTTCATTTTGTTTTTAGTAAGTGGAGCCCCAGAAATATTTAAAGATAATGAGTAATGCAAACATACGTATAAATAAAAATTAATCTCAACTATTTTTTGCCTCTTTTACTATGTAAGGATGTAATACACATTATTTAAAATGACACTTTCCTAAAAATCAATTAGAAACAAAAAATATTCATTGCTGAAGTGTTTTCTCAAATATTCAAAATCACAAAAATAATCACTTTCCAAAAATTTTTCTCAAGTTTCCAGAATAGGTGAACTTGAGTGTGTATTGTGCTGACTGTGGATATGATAAGTGTGGTCCTTTAATTTATCATAGTATTTTTAAGAACTTCGTATTGATTTCTCAATGTACACATTCAACAAATTATTGGGATCTACTTTAAATGAGGCACCCTTCCAAGCACAAGGAATCATACAAGAACAAATTTTGCGCTAAAAAATATTTTGTGTATAGCAAGATATAGGGATTGCAAAAAGGCTTTATTTTGAACAAATATTCCAAGTTTTGAGCAAGAAAGAATACATGACTAAACGATTTTCTAAGTCTTCTGTGGCTGTGTGGTGGTAGGGGAGTGTCCCTCATATTTTCCATCCCGGATTTAAATAATCCCCTTAATATTACAGGTGAGGATACCAAACTCTTAACAGTTATAATGCTCTAGATCACAAATACAACTAACGTTAGAAAAAAGCCCTAGAATAGTCTTTATGATTTCCCTAGCTAAAACAAAAGGTGTATTATACACAGATGCATATTATATGTCTAAAGGAGACCTTTACCATACCTAATGTTTTACCATAAGCCAAAGACAGACACTCCAAAGAATTTACTTAATATTGCTACCTTTTAAATAGTGACAAAATAGATGAGATGAACATCAGCAAAAGACACTGGCAGCTAACATGAAAGATATAATTGTAATAATACAGGTACGTTACTCTCTAACTTTAAACATGGCCTGGTCTTCAAGTATGAGTAATAACAGACAATCTGTCTTTTGTGCTTTAAGAACCAGAAAGACTACTGTTCCAAATAACTACCCCTTTACCATGTGTCATGGTGCCTAAAATTTTATTACTTTCCTTGGGCCTTTAAGATTTTTAATGGTTTGTTTACAATACTCCTTAAAATGCAAATACTCTTGGATAGCAAACTTTATTTTAAGATTAGCTAATATAGCTAGAAGCATCTTGGTCATAATGACCCCAACTGTTCAACTTTTCAAAATAAATTTTTCTTTTGTTCTTTTCTTTCCTGTCTGAATGTTTTCATTTAAAATATCGTGCAATGTCTCATGTCTCATTCTTAAAACAGAAACACTCTATCCATCATTTGAAGATGTTCATTACTTTTTATTTCTTTTTACTTTTTGAAAGTTCAACATAGGTATGTTTAATTTATTATCATTTTTAAGATTAATGTTATAAAAGGAATATTAACAAAAAATAATTTTAGTTTAAACAAGGCTTTATTCTCTAAGGAAATACATATTTATAATTCCCTGCAAATCACTCAGTGACTTTGACATCTTCCTATCATAACCTCCTTAACAGTAACCATAGAAGCATATATATATATATTTTTGTTTTGTTTTTTAAGGAAGTGAGAAGGAAAATTAGAACACAATTATCTAAATGTATAGTGTTTGCCTCAAGAGCCTAATGTCTTTAACATAGCATTTTCTTGAAAAATGTATATGCTCGATGGATGTTTCTGTAATTTATTTTATTACAAATAAAGACTGTATTTTAAAATTAATTTAAAATGCAGCTGCTCTTATAACTGCTTCAACAGTTTTGTGATACTTGTAAAACTGATTTGTGTTCTAAATGCCTCACTTGACAGAATCTGAAAATAAATGATATAGGGAAAAACAGTGAAATCTTAAATATCAAATAAGAATGAGATATAATTTTAATTTTCCATAAATCAGAATTGCAATTTAACTGTAAAAAACGGTGCCTGAATATGTCCCACAGAATAATTTCCAGTAGAGAGAGAGGAATCTGTTTATACTATACATTAAAAACCCAGAAATGACTTTTTAACAATTAAGACAATTAGGCATCTTGAAAAATAGAATGCTTAAAAACAAAACAAAGAAAACTTCACAAGGAAAATCCTCATATTATTGTGCTCTATTTCTGGGAAACCAGAAAAAGGTTTTTCTGAGTTGTATAAACAACATTTTGAACCTCCTGGCTTTGCCTAGGAAGGGATGAATGACCAAACCACCAAGTAAAAAACTGCTGTCAAGTTTAGAAAGTACTTACAGCAGTGAGTTCCCCTCCTGCCCAACATAGACTCTACTGTAG
Organism: Rhinolophus sinicus; assembly: GCF_057876585.1. Classification (NCBI taxonomy): domain Eukaryota; kingdom Metazoa; phylum Chordata; class Mammalia; order Chiroptera; family Rhinolophidae; genus Rhinolophus; species Rhinolophus sinicus. The sequence goes on from NC_142517.1 coordinate 88,774,899, forward strand.
CTGGAGTATAGACAACCCCCCCTCCCCAATTATTTAAACATCATAAACTATAATTTTAGTAAATCAAGCAAAGCACTAATCAAGTTTTGATCTGCTAATTACTTCTCTATTTGATTGTAGTTGACAGCTAATCATCTCTGGATATTTAAAGTCAATCTTTCACTCACATTTGCAAATCAAGAATTTAGTGTAAAACAAAATTGGGACTATAGCATATAAATTCTTTGTATTATGACAAATAATTAATTTCTACATGTTGTTAAAATTTTAACAATAAGGGGAAATTTTCTAGGATGCCTCAACAAGTTAAACTATGCATGCAGTGCCGGAGAAATCAAACAAAACAAAGTAAGTCAGTTTTATACAGTTTTATGAAGAAGCCCACACTGAGCCAAGAAAGTATACAGGCTACATTTAAAAAGCACAATATAATTTAATGTCATACTACCATTTTTTGTGGTCAACAACAGTTTGCAGAAGAAATATTTACCAAGAAATCGAACCATGATCAATATTATATTTTTCCAATTGAAACCAATATTTAAAACATATTTAAGAAGTATTAATAAACCTAAGACAATATATCTTTGAAAAATATGCCAAGGTTGAAAAAAAGAATGTCACAGTCATTTAAATTCAACAAGGGAAAACACTATGATGAAATGTTGCAAAAAAAAAAAAAAGTGAGGCAGGTAAGGTGGTTCTAATTTCAGGGTAAAATGTGTTCCCCACTCATTACTCAAATACTATATTTAAATTGTACCCTGTAACAAAAGTTTCTTCTATCTTTGTCACTTTCTGCTCCTATCACAATTACAACTTAAAACTTGCTTGACTGTACTGTACTGAATAATGAATTATCTTTCTAGAAGGTATTTCATTATTACTACTGCCTCATTAGTATCATTTCCAAGCAGTATCTTCTCAAGTTATATGAAACTTTAGACAAATATCTTAAAAAGTTAGGTGATTTGAGCAAATGACAGACATTTTTTTCTGAAAAATATTACCATTATCATTTAAATATTATTTTTTCCATGTTCATCTAATATCAATAAAAAATGACTGGATTTTTTTTTCTTGTACAATTTTTAAAAATTTCCATTTTATTCTTTTTCGTTACTATGAGGTTGACTTTTTAAAATTTACTTCCAGTTTTAGTCTTTTTACTTTATTATTTTCCTTATGTAATCCTATAATATTTTAGTTGCTAATTTTAGTAGGAAACTAGTAACTGTTAGATCTATAGCTCAAATAATGTACTTATTGTGTCCAAATTTTAGCCTCATGCCATGTTCTCTCTATGAATGAATCCCCTGGTAAATTTAGCTAGATAATTAGAGAGTAATATTAGGAAATGTTCTGCATCTAAGTATGAGAGATAACTCTTCATACAACCCTGCAAAGCAAACAGTTGGAGCCTTCCATTAATCTTTGCCAAATGCATGAATGACTTCTTTCTCTTTTTTTAGGTATCTATTTCCATCTGAGCTCAGTGAAGTGGATTTCAAAGTTCTCTTTTGAAGGTCAAAGAGATGGAAAGCTCCAGAACTGTACCAAGTACACACACCTCATTTATACGTATTGCCTAGTCATCATTACTGATATTCTTGACCCTCAGAGGTTTAAAGGAAATATCTTTTTTAATAGATTAGATATAATTCTGCTAGATATAATTTTCCAGGCTCTTTCCTTTCTCTACTTATTTTCTCTTCTTATTTTACTATAAGACCTGGTATAATATAATATAATATAATACAATATAATAGCAGGTTTTATATTAATTTTTGCTCCAAAAGACGCATTAGAGCTGATTGTCTGGTTAGGACTTATTTTCGGGGAAACATGGTACTAATAATAGAAATTTGAGGAAAAAAAGAAATTAATCTAAGATTAGGACTAAGGTTGTAGGCTGCTTCAACCTGATTTTAGTCTTGTTAGAAAATGCCCAACTTTATACCCTCCTTTACATGAAAACCATGTGGTTAATGAACTTATTCTGAAAGCCAACATATTATAAAATTTTCTCACAGATTTTATTTTTTTATTTTTGATGCTAGAGATAAGAATTCTGAGCAGAAACAAAAATTTTATATAATGGAGGGTTAAAGGAACTGGAGAAACAGCATTTATTATTTATTATTACCTTTTTTTTTTTTTTAATGAAGAAGCAGCAACAGACAGGGCTAGAAGTTGGAATGTATTAATACAAGACATTAAGACAATAACATATTCATGACATTTAATGCTGCAGTAGAGGTTCTATTTAAATTCTAACATGATGTAAGTTATAAAGGGAGATTTTAACAGCCTGAGTTATTATTAGAGCTCTGGGCTCAGGCTAATAATATTACCTCCTTGAGCTGATTATTTACATGGTGTTTAGTTGGGTTTGGAATGCAAGCATAAGAGGGTATAGATTAGGCAAAGACTAAGATGGTATAGATGTATCTTCTGAAGCCAAGTATGAATGTAGCTCAAAAAATTCCTTAAATTGCAGACTATCCATTATACTCAATGCAAAAATCTTGGTTTAGACTTAGCATCTTCCTCTCAGCTTTCTGCAATAATTCTATACTGATCTCTTTGCCAACAGTCTCCTTTCACTCATTTATCCTCTAAGGTACGATCAGAATGATCTTTTACCTGACTTCGGTAACCTCCACTAACACCTTGCTACTTTCAGAAAAATACCTAGATTCTTTAGCATAATGTCTGAGTCCCTTCATAATCTGGCCCCAATCGCTTTCCCAGACCACCAATCCTGTGCTCCAGACACACTAAACTTCTTCTCTAAAAATGTCATGTTCTCTTATACTTTGTAGGCTTCATATCAATACACAGAATACTGATCCCTCCTCTTTAGCTTTGTAAAATACCTAATTATGAGTTCACTATCTCTTAAAAGTCATCTCCTCTATATAAACGTTATAAGATCTCCCATAATATACTAACCCTAATTTCCAAAAAACACTCTTTGATTTTGAAACTTATTGTACAGAGTTTGTGAGCCTGTGATCACTTCTTAAAGCAAGGATTGTGCTTTGCTCATTCATTCAACAAACATTTGAGGTAATGTGATCGGTAGGGCATTATATTTAGAAGTGCAAATTCAAAAATAAGATTTGAAATGTACAGTTTAGTGGGGGAATAAAGAAACCAACAGATGACTACAATTCCTAGTGATACGTTCTATAGTAGTGAAATGCCCAGGGTACCATGGGAAGGCATAGCAAAGGCAGATGACCTCAAAACGGCATGGAGGGCATTGACGAATGAGGTCCTCTTATAGCAGATTACACATGGCTCAGTTCACTAAATATAGTTTGAATTAATTAATGAATAATTTAATAGACAAAAGCTAATGTGGATGGTGCATTTCTATTTATGTCAAATGTCTTCCTTTTTCAAGCTCTTGGACCATAAAATGATTTCAAGGTCAGGCAGAAATATTTCCTTTTCAATACTTTATATTTCTTTTCATGTCACATTTTCTTGTCAGGTTTGGAGTTGCTGTGGTTATTATTCATTATACATTTTATGCCAGTATTCAGAGCTAGGTCTGTTAGTCAACTATACCTTCCTTCAAACAATTAATTATTATCAGGGTATGCCTCAGCCAAAATTGGTAGAAAAAAATATATATCTATACCTTCTGCCTCTGCCCTGAATCCTTCATCCCTCTGGATGGCATCCTCCCTCATCATTTTCTTTCATATCAAAATCCACCCTCAAAATATATCAGAAGAAAAGTATTTTCCCTCTAAATTACAAACAAAACCATATCGAAAATCTTTACCTCTTAATAAGAAACAAATTGGAAGCAAAATTGAAGACCTATTTGTCTATTTCTAGAAAACGCAAAGACAGAAAACATATTAAATTACATCATGAAGAAACTAAGACAAATCCAGGATGTGGAGCATACTATGTTACCTGAATTTTACACCTGCAAAAATCTGTGGCATGAGGCAAGAAAAACAAACAAATTCATGAAAAAAATATTCCACGTTAAAACCTGTCCCTACATCCTGAAGGTTGGCCTTGAATTTCATGTGTGGTGTACCATATTAGTGTAAACACAAGTCCAGTGTGCAACAACATTTAGGTAACAGGGATGCATAACTCTTTTCAAAGTTTTCTGATGATTGTAAACTATTTTAGTACATCTCTACTTCTGAATGCTTGAAGGATATCCAACTATTGTCTTTCATGATATTGTAACAGACTTCCAAATGAAAAAGTAAGAGAAACCTATATATAACATCTTTGAAATGTCATAACTTCTTAAAGTACACTATGAATCTGTTTCAAACCATAAATTTAAAATAATTTTTGGTTCTTATTTATTCTTTATAAGGAAGTGACTGTGTATAACTTTTCATTTTAGAATCATAAATATTGTTGCTTTATAAATTGTTCTACTACTGCACTTTCTCTCTTTTAAAAATATTTCCTAATTCACAATGGGAAAAAAATACCTTGGAAACTACTACAATTAAAAAAAAAAAAAATTCTAATGAGAGTATTTAGAGATGATCCAAGATGGAGGATTAGATAAACACTATGCCTACTGCCTGCCAGGAACACATCAAAACATCAAAATTACAACTAAATGATAGAACAATCAACCTCAAGAATCATCTGATTAGCTGAACATAACCCATATAAGGACATAAAGAAGAGGCCACATCAAGACTAGTAGGAGGGGTGGAGACATGAAATGGTCTGACCCCAAACATACAGGTAGTGGTTGAACACTGAGAGGGACACTTTGGTGGCAGAGGATGCCCTGAAGAGGGGCACGTGGGGTCCCGTGCTGGGAAGAGGAGTCCCCATACCATCTGGCGTGAAAAGCAGCAAGGACTCTGTCCACCTATCCTGGTGAGATGGAAGACGGTGGGAAACCCAGACGTCCTCCTATAGGGTCTGCACTCAGACTCGTTTGCAAACACTTACCTGGTTTTCAGTGGAGGGGCAGCAATTCGAAAGGTGACAGAGACATACAGGGAAAGATTGAGTTATATGGCTTCACACAAGAGCTGGAGGGACCAGCCATTGTCCCTGTCTGGAGCCTGCCTCATGTGTAGCCTATAGGAGGGCACCATATTTTCTGTGTTGGACCCTCTCCTAAAGGGCCAAATGTGAGAACTCACTGGTCTGGTAAAATCTGTGCATGCACACCACCTTAGTGACACCCTGGGTCCCCCCTTGCCCAGCTAGCGCTACATCACGCTGAGCAGCAAATGTCCAGAGGTGGCCTGTGGAACTTTCAGTGGTGAACAGTCAACCACAAATAGAGCTGCAGCCACTCTTGGGTGGCTCTCAGGGTTCTCAGGTGGCTGGCCGCTGTATTCTCACGGCATTTGGTGAAGTGGTCATGGGCCTGGAACTGGCACAAGAACTAAATCTGCATTCACTTTGTCAAAACCACCATCCACATCCCATAACTTCCTGAAATCTGCACTGCCCAGGTAGTGTGGCATCACTGGGGACACTCTCAAAACCGGGTCAAACAGGCTGGACCCCATACCTAAGGAATCTCTTTCAATGCCTAAGCCTTATGGGAAGCCAGCAGGTGGCAACCAGCCTGGGGTAGGGGCTGGGATTTTTGCTAAGCTGCCCCAGGCCCAATACTGATGGCAGATGGCCACAGTTCACAGTGAGGCCATCCCCCACATGTGTTCAGATCCAGCACAGACAGCAATCAATCACCTACAGCTTTGTGGTTCCTACCAGGTAGTCCCAGGCCAGTCACAGGCAAGGCCAAAATTGGTCTGCATGGAAGCCCCTACCAAGAGACACCAGAAACAACATACCCAGAGGCCAGCTTCAGACCACACCAGAGCACTATCTGGTTAGTCCCACAAGCAGTATGCCTAAAGAGTAGTCTCAAGGGGTGATATCAAAGTATACTACAGGGACATAGTAATCAAAACAGCATGGACTTGGCATAAAACAGACATAGATCAATGGAACAGAATAGAGAGCCCAGAAACATATCCAAGCCTCTATGGTCATTTAATCTATGACAAAGAAAGCAAGAATTTACACAGGGGTAAAGACAGTCTATTCAATAAATGGTGCTGGGAAAACTGAACAGGTACAGGCAAAAAAAAAAAGAAAAACGTGGACCACCTATTATGCCATATATAAGAACAAACACAAAATGGATTAAAGGATTAAAAATAAGACCCCCCAAACCAAAAAACTCTTAGAAGAAAATATAGGAAGTAAACTCTCAGACATCACCTTTAGTAATATTTTTACTGAGCTATCTCCTCAGGCAAGGGAAACAAAAGAAAAACAAACAAACAAATGGGATTATATCAAACTAAAAAGTTTTTGCACAGCAAAGAAAATCAAAAACAAAATAAAAAGACACCCTACTGAATGGGAGAAGATATTTGCCAATGATACATTTGATAAGGAGTTAATATCCAAAATTTATAAAGAACTCGTAATATAGCTCAACGTGAAATAAATAAATAAATAAATAAATAAATAAATAAATAAATAAATAATAAATCTCAAAAAACCCAATTTGAAAAATGGACAGAGGATCTGAAGAGACATTTTCCAAAGAGGACTTATAGATAGATGGCCAACAGACATATGAAAAGATGGTCACTATCACTAATCATCAGAGAAATGCAATATAAACAACATTGAGATATCACTTCATACCTGTTTGAATGACCGTCACCAATTAATCAACAAACAAATATTGGCAAGAATGTGGAGAAAAGAAAATCCTTGTTCACTGTTGGTGGGATTGCAAATTGGTAAAGCAACTATTGAAAACAGTACAAAGTGTTTCTAAAAAAATAAGAAATAGAACTACCATATGATCCAGCAATTCCACTTCTGGGTGTTTATCCAAATAAATCCAAAAAACTAATTTGAAAAGATACATGCACCCCTATGTTCACTGCAGCGCTATTCACTATAGCCAAAATATGGAAACCACCAAAATGCCCATCAATAGATGATTGGATAAAGAAATAGTGGTACACATATACAATGGAATATTACTCTGCCATAAAATGATTAAATTTTACCATTTGCAACAATACGGATGGACCTAAAGAATATTATGCTAAGTGAAATAAGTAAGACTGAGAAAGAAAAATACTATATGATCTCACTTATATGTAGAATCTAAAGAACAGAATAAATGAACAAATAAAACAGAAATAGACACATTGACACAGAGAACAAACTGATGGTTGCTAGAAAGGAGGGGGAGTGTTAAGGTGATGGGTGAGAAAGGCGAAGAGATTAGGAAGTACAAATTGGTAATTACAAAATAGTTAAGGGCATGTGAAATACAGTGTGGGAAATATAGTCAATAATATTGTAAAAACTATGTAGTGTCAGATGGGTACTAGATTTATTGGAGGGATCACTTCACAAATTATATAAATGCCTAACCACTACACTGTATACGTGAAACTAATATAAAATAATATTTAATATAACTATAATTAAAATTACATTCATATATATGAGCATATAGTCACAGGATATAAAGTACAGCATAGGGAGTAGTCAATGGTATTGCAATAGCTATGTATGGTGTCAGATGGGAAGGAAACTTGTTGAGGTTATCATTTCTTGAGATGTGTAAATGTCTAATCATTATGTTATTTTGCACACCTGAAACGAATAATAAAAAATCCTAATATGTTTGTATGTACTTTACATATGTGTGCTTGTGAGTTGCTGATATCCTATGTTGAGATTAAGTACATATAAAAATATACTATCCTTTAGAGAGAAAGAAAACTTCATTGAGGGTAAATATATATGGCACTTAAAGGAACATTTAAGAAACATCCAGTTGCATTTTCAATAATTTTTATTTATTAAAAAATAAACTTCATAAAGTTAAGGTAAAAAGTGTGTATAGTAAAAGCACTCTGGAATATATTCATTGTGCTAAGTGTAGCACAAATATCTTTGATATACAGTAAATTTAAAACATTGGCACTCTGAATTTTTAAAATTATAATCTATATTTTTTTCCACTGAAACATGTAAAAAGAAAAACATGCCTCTTTTCCTAACATTTGAAACATTCAATGTTTGAAAATATATTTGGAATGTTTCTATAACTTTTGTTGTGTTCTTTGTGGAGCTAGCTATTTGGTGAAAGAATAGAAAATACAGAAATGAAATATAATAATTTTGGAATAAATTCAAAATTAGAGCAAACTTCTTCATTCATAATATAATACTCTTCCAATGTACTTTGAAATTTATGTATTTTTCATAGATGCTTAAATTACAGTTTGCCCTTCAAATTGCAATCTTCTAAAGGATATTCTCTGGCTTAGCTTGAATATTCAGGAGACACCTCGAGTATAATATGTACATAATCAATTACTAGATATAGTGATACTTGTAAATCAACATTTGCTAAGCTTTCTTTAACTGTTAATAAAACTTAAGAGAGTTTACTGCTTCAAATGGTCTTTTTTTGTCATAAGAATTGTACTCTATAGAAATGTTATTTACAAGATTATATATTCCATTGTTCACATATAGAATTAATACAACATACCACAAAACCCATGGCTGTGGGAAGCATTGGTACCATTGATTAGACTTGATTCTATTGGACTAGGAGCTTTGTTCTGGCCTTATTTTTATCTAGAAGTTTGTGATAAATACCTCCTCCTCCCTATGTTGTTTTTCTTCTAGGGATGCAGTCTTGAATGGTAGGGAGAGCATTTACTATGTGTTCTTGGGTAAGTTATTATCACCTTTAGAAATTCAGTTCTTGTGAAAAAATAAGTTTAACAACACTTTCTTTCTATGGCTTTTAATGAAAATTAAATGCAAAAGAAATTAATTCAAGACCTAGAACATATTAAACGTATGAAAGGTTCTGATTTGAATTGAGTCATTATTTTGATTAATATAAAGCATGTTCATGCAATATGACTTAATTCAACATGAGACTTATCTTTTATTTCTTTATATCAGAAGATACGTGACATTTGTACACATGTATGCATATTCAGTGAACAGGGAATGTACGTGATTGCAGACATGGCCAGGTAATGTGGCACCGAACTAGTACCAAAAAGTGAAAAAATTAAGGTTAATATTTAACTTTCAGGAGATCTGTTGCTATTGTGCCTATTAAAAAAAAAATTATATAATGCAATATAATAGTCATTCAACAATTTCCTATTGAGTGAAATAATCTATGCATATTTTTCAATAACTTTTTTTCAGGTTCAAATCAGAATAACTATCGTACATTGCAAGTGCTTAAATTAGAATATATTTTATTTATAACATTATATGCACTTAAATGTTTTTGCTATATCCTAAAATAGATTTTACATGATATAGCAAATTAGTTCATTATTACACTAATGTAACGAGAAATGGCAAAACCAATTTAGTGAAAAGGAAACTCTTAATTCAAAGATTTTTCTTTCCTCTTAGTTGTAAGTTTTGGAACATGCAAAATGTTGAACAAAGATGAAAGAAAACACTTCCTTAAAAATACTTTATAGTATGCAACCATCTTAGAAATACTACCAATAATAGTTTTTAAAAACTATTTCCATGAGGCTACTGTGGAATTAAGTGGAAATATTCCACTTAATCCTGTAATAGCAATTGTTTAGCTTTATATAAAAACAAACAAATACCATTTGGAAAAGTGGAGGTAGTGTGATATGAGAGAATTTCAAAAAGTTGAAAAAGAAGATACAGGTCTTATTCTTGGATATGCCTCATACTGATGAGGTCAGGCAAAATTTTTGTGCATCAGACAGGACATGATTCCTATTATTTTAATTAGACTGCGTGTTGTTGTTGTTTTTGTTTTTTTTAATGAAGCTATATAGCAATGGATTTTTATAACATGCCACAAAGAAAGAGATCTTAAGAAAGCATCCATGACTACCCTTAATTTTATCAACTAGCATTTATTTAAACTCTTATTATATGACTAATACTGTGCTAAGTATTTCTCATGGATTAAATAATTTGATCTCACAATAATCCCACGTGATAGAAACAACTGTAATCTTTTTCTATATCAAGAAACATGGACCAGAAAATATCAGGTTAAATTCCTTCGAACAACGTGGGGGTTAGGGTGCCAACCCCCACACAGTCAAAAATCCACATGTAACTTTGACTCCCCCCCCAACTTAACTGTTGACTGGAAGCTTTGCCAATATCAAAAATAGTCGATTGACACATACAGTATTCACATATCAACACACACTTAAAAAACAGTTTTAATCTTTTGTTTCAAAATTATGTATAAACACAGAGCACCTATGAAATTTTAAAATGTCCTGTGTAGTTTCTGTCAAGACGTCTATGTTTGTCTTATCAGAAAGTTAGAAACTTGAAAATACAAGTTTACATCCAAGATGAGAACTTGTTACGTAGGTACACCTAGGTTGCCAAAAATATATACACATTTTAAGAGACGTTATCTATGTATTACTTTTCAAAGTTGAATTGAATTACAGTAGCAATGTGTAGTACAACACTTGCTCAAAAGTTGGCGTTAATCAAATGAATGCTAGCATCATTCATTGTATTACAATTTTAATAGTTTTTTTCCTTTCTTAAAATGTGTATACATTCTCTGGGGAGCACCCTCTGTATATGCTCATACACATATGGATAAAATTGCATTATTCACCAAGAAATCTAGTGTAAAATGGAATAAACTTTGACACCTCATTAAAATTTTTTTCTTTTTAAAAATATTTTATTAATCCTTTTTTTAATGAAAGGTCTTCTGTCGATGTGGTGATTTGTCCTATGGAAGTGTAGACTATGAGATTCTTAGAAAAAAATCAATTACATAAATCAGTGGTTCTTAATCTTAGCTATATATTAAAATTACATTGGCATTTTAAGGAAATACTTATGCCCTTGCTCCACTATTAACAATCCTGATCTAAGTGATCTGTGTTAGGAACTGGATATTAATATTGTTTGAACAAACCCCCGGTGAGTCTGGTATGTAAAACTGGGCAACACGGATAGTTACTGGCATATGAAAATATTATTCAATCAAGTAAATTATCTTATTTACTGAGTTCTCATAACCACTGTATTTCACAGTATCCTGAGATAAGAGTTATTATATCCATTTTCCAAATTACAGAATATGGGATTATGGAGACTAAATGACTCAACCATCACACTAGGTTATATAATTAGAAAGTAGGGGCTCCTTATCAGAAAAATGCAAATATCATCAATGAAAGATGCATTACGTTCAGAAAGCTAAATTTGCTAAATCAGGAATGTAACAATTATGTGGGAAAATGTACAACAAAATTAGTTATAAAGCTGGACACTCAAAAAACACATTTTTTTGTTTCCAATTTTATAACCAACAAAGTTATAAATAACAAAAAATTGACTAATATTAATGTTCAGCCACAAATATTACTCAACCATAAACATTATGATTAATCAAGATTTAATTCTCAAAATAAACTGCATTTATTGATATTGTTCCTGGCTATGGAAATTACAGAAGCTGTCAATAGGTTTGAAGAATAATGTGTACTTAACAATAGTTTACTGTACTGATTTCCTAAGCTTCTACCCTGGATTTCCAAGCATTGTCATTTGAATTAACAGTAACCTTTCAAGAAAGACGATAGTCAATGTATTCCATTTTAAAGTAGATTTTTATCTAAAATGGTATGACAGCTCACATTAAATTTCCATGCTCACACACATTATATTTTCAAGAGCTGTAATTTGAAGGCAACATCACATGAAGAAAGAAGAGTGGTGTCCGTACTGTGACTCAAAAAAAAAAAAAAAAAAAAAAAAATTTTGACCGTGGACTTCGGGTCTGTTGTAGGCACTAGAAAATTTCCGAAATACTCACAAAAGTGCACCATAATGAGAATAATAAAAGCAAGATATTTGTCTCCTGAGAATCTCTGAATGTGTTGCTGTCATGGGCATAGTCTAAATTTAGCCCTTTATAATTTGTGCACTTATGGCTGAAGTTATAAACCATATGGTGATAGAGTGAATTAGCCATATTTTAAAGAACCAGCCAAAAACATTTGCTTATTTCAGCCAACAAAACTCTCTTCCATAAAAGTATCTGGTCACAAAACAGCTAATTGAACGATATATTATTCTGCCTTTGGTATCATTGCTCATTTGTTTAATTTGTATTGGAAGTCATTTAAGCTTTGTAGATAAAAAGCAAAGCATAACAAAATCAAATCTATAACACACATTTTACAAGTCCTTGAACTAAAGGACCAAGCTGCAATCAATTCATTGGTATTTGGCAAATATTAATAAAATAAAAAAGGAATTTACATGAATTGAAATGACACCACTGTCATCTACTGAGATTTAAATTGGTATAAAGAGTGCCAAAAAGTATACATATTTTAAGAAAGGAAAAAAACTGTATTCAAATTGTAATAATATATACTCATAATGAAAGACGAATACAAGTCAAATCTCCTTATTGTTTCTGTTTTGAAAAGATAATCTCTACCAGTAAGAAAATATAACAAAATATTTAAATACATTACATTTAAAAATGATTGTCAGAATTATACTGCTTTAAAGATTTAGGCAATCAGGTATGCACATTTTTTATAAGGTAGCTGTTTCAATAAAAAATTAATTTTCAGGAGAAACTGTTGTTTTAATTTCCTTCTTCCCTCCTGATTTATCTTATAACTTCGCTTGCTGACTCAAGTTGAAGAGATATGTCTTCAAACTAGGGAAGCTCCTATAGCCTAGTTTGCCCTTTTTCAAATTGATTGAAGACTTATTTCAATATACTGATATACATATTTCAGCCTTAACATCCTGTAATCAATGTGATAAGGATATCATATAGTTAACAGAGAATAGCATCGAGTTTCTATTATATGCAATCCATTCAGTATTTAGTACAACTTTATTGAGCTCCCGATGTGTCAGCTGCTGTCCTAGGTGCTAGAGATACTATGGGATAGCACACATAAGGACTGGATGGTGGGGGAGATATTTTAGATAGAGTATTCAGGAATGCCTCTGTGAAGAGATGATGTTTGAAGTGAGACCTGAAATAATGAGACTGAGCAATTGTCTGCAAACAAAGAGTGATCCCTTCCCAGATAATAGTGGAGACAAAAATCCCTATGGTGAGCATGAATTTGATGTTTTCGAGCAATGAAAGAGAGCCAGTTGACAAGATTCTTTAAAAACAAACAAACAAACAAACAACAGGCTATAATACTAAGAAATATAGCCAAAAAAGAGAGGAAATGACCAGACATGCCCGGTAGGCAGAAGAAGGGCTTGGAATTTTTTCTTTTTTTTCTTTTTGTAATGTCAATAGAAAGCTATTAGAGGGTTTTAAGCAGGAGATCTGGTTGATATTTTTAAAAGATCTCTCTCACAGCTCTGTAGGGAGGGGATTATATGGAGAAATGTGATTAAAGGTGAAAACCTAAATGGCATTTAGAGCTTTCAAGAGGTGAATGCTTAATTTTATTTCTTTGTAAATCTAGTTTAAATGCCAAACACACTGTGCCTACTGATTTATTCTGAAGCAATTCTTGGTATACATTTTACATTTCCTTCTAATGTAGCATTTTTCAAAGTATGATCCTAGGATGGTATAAAAATAATTTGCCCCATTAGTTAATAATGCAGATTCTTTGAGTTCATCTCAGACTTTTTGAATTTGTGTCTTGGGATGGAACCTGAGAAGGTATATATTTTAATGATATACTCAGGTGATTTTTTTTGCAAGTGAACATTTGAGAACCATTGTTCTGAGGAGTAGTTCTTACAATGTAGAGATGGCGGTAATGTCAGGTAAGGATTTCAACAGAAGAGGATCCTTGAACTAAATCTTGAATGAGAAGTCAGTTATGCCAGTTAGAAGAGTGTGGGAAACGTGGTTTTCATGCAACAAGATACAACATGAAAGACTGTCCGGCATGGGTCAGAATGGAAATTCATCATGATTAGATTTCAGAATATTAGGGAGTAGTGCTGGGGTGGGAGAAAACAGCCAATGCAGAGAAAATTTGAATCCAGCAAATTCCTGAATTTACAGTGTGGTAAAAACCCAGGGCCTAGTATTTCACATAAACACCACACTTATAACATTACAGGAAATTGTGCTGCAGATATCTAAAAGAAATCAAGAATATTATGTCTGTTTTACTCCTATTCATTATTTACATGACAGGTAGTAATGTCAAATCCCTACAGAGAGCAAGCAGTAGCTAAAAACAAACAAATGAACAAACAAAGGCAAACATTTAATGACCACTTGATATAAATGAATTCATTTAGACTTCAAAACAATCTTATGAAGTAGGTGCTTTTATTATTCCCATATTATAAGTGAGCTACCTGAAAAGTGTAATGAAACTGAGTTGTGTAACAAACACATCTGCTCATCTCTAACCAATTTTATTATGTGATTGTCTGGTCAATTGTGTATCTATGGAACGTATGGAATGTGTGTCTGTTGTGAATATACGGACTGATAGGCTTTCCTATTATCCAGGCATCAGATGACCTACAGGTGTTACCATGGCGAGAAGCACAGGGACAGAGGGAAAGAGGGAGAGGAAGGGAAGGAGGAGGTGAGGAGAGACAAAGGAGGATGATGAGATCATCCTTAAGAAAAAGTGTGGCTACCAGACTGGCCAGAACTTGATTTTGGTGGCCTGATATAGCTGATCCAGGATGCCATCTTAATGGATTATAACATCATTAGCATTGCAGGGAGGGAAATCACCCGCTTCGTCACCAAGACATTTCTACATAGGTCAAATAAAGACACCAATCCCTCCTCCCGAGATGGGAAGGAGTGTTGTGGGAACACCTATAACACCACCTTATGTCTTGAATATTTCATGCCCTCATTTTGAAAATAATAAATTCCCAAGCCCAAATGCTTTTCAGTGCAGTGGCTGTTCTCCCAGCCTGCCCACTCCCACCATTCTGGGAGTGCTCGATCCTATCCTCTGTCTTTCAATAAATTCACCTCTTGCTCGCCTTATTCGATGAGCCTTTGAATTCTTCCCGGGAGTGTAATCAAGAACTGGGTTCCCCAGCAAGAGAGGTAACCTCTGTTTAGATTATTGTTTTGTTAAAGAGAAAACTACAGACCCAAAATACCATCACTTGTGTTAAATGCCATGATACCAGACTGAGATTTAATACTTGACCTACTTGTTCTTCCAAACTTTCCCAGAAATATAATCTAAAACAGTCTAGATTTTTCTCGTCAGCACCAATGAGGTAATCTGTCATGTGGCCCCTCTCCATCCCCCATAGAAAATAGTGGCAATCTGCATGATGAAAAATCTTGCCATCAATCTTTTCCTCCTGAAAGATGTCCTGGTCTAAAACTAGTCCTTTATTTTCTTTTGTTGATAGCCCCTTTCTCCCTGTAAAAACCTTCCATTTTTGTACAGCCCCTAGGAGTGCCAGTTGCTAGATGGGATACTGTCCAATTCATGAATTACTTAATAAAGCCAGTTAGATCTTTAAATTTAGTCACTTTAACTGTTCTTTAACAACCTTGGAAAAATTTCTTACCCTTTCTGTGTCTAAAGGAACTTTCTTATAAAATATCAGCTTCATAGTTATATTGCAAAGAATAAATGATAAAATATGCACAAACCATCTAATACCCTGCCTGACATCTGAGAGGTCATGGATAATCGCCATTGCTTTACTCTCCCTTCTCCCTTGCAAACTGCTTTGAATGAAATATCTATTATTAATTTGTAACACTTCGCATCTACTCGTCTATAAAATTCAACCAGCTCAAATATTGTTCTCAGTATTGTTGATCAGGTCATTTTTTAAAATTTTCTTTATCATCAGCATTTGCTGGATTTTAGTCCCTGTTGTATCACATTAGAATTTATTTCTTTTAGCAGAGATTTTGCCCACCATTTTGTTGACAAAGTTTGGTGTGATGTTTCTGAAGAAGCAATGTTTCATATTTAAATATTAAATGACAATTTAATGTTATTCTCATTGCTACTATCAATAAAATACTATCCACAATATTTTCCAAAGTATCTTTGAACTGTTACTTAAAAATTCATATATATATATATATATATATATATATATATATTTTTTTTTTTTTTTAATTTACAGGTAGTGTTCATAATATACCATCTGAAGTTCACAGAGATTGTTATTATGTATATGTATATAAAACTATTTGATGCATTTCTATATATTGTTAAAGCTAACTGTATAAATAATTTTTTAAATGATAAATAATCCTCACATCTAAAATAGAGCAAGCTTTTGTTTTAAATATATCCCTTTTACTATGTTTTGAGCTTAATTAATGTACCGTTATGCAACATTAAGAGATTAGGACAATTCTAGAGTAATAGAGATTTACTACCTCTATGGTCTTTAATTTTAGGACTATTAAGAAATAAGTGACAAAAGTCAGAGAACACACAAAAAATGTGTGCATTTCTTTAGAGAACTCTGCATTTATTTAAGATATTCCCATGGAATAACTCTCATCTTTTTTTATTTTTTGATATAGGATACCTGTATGAGTTAAATGTATGAACATTTATACAGGTAAATCATTCTGGTAAATCCTATTCATATAACAAGCAAATGTATATATGGAAAGAGAATGAGAAATTACATATAAAAATACCTCTATGTTATAGATAGCTCTAATCACTAAATGAAACTTGTAGCAGACTGTTAGGAGTTAAAATGCTGAAATCCTAGAAAGATTGCCCGAGTGAAATAGATGCCACTACATTTTTTGTTCAGCAATAAAGTAGAAATAAAAAGAACATAAAATTCTTGGGTTTGATTGATACACCAACACGATGACTAAACAGAGCTGCGAGTAACAGCGGTAAATAATGTCAGGTACTTCTAAAGCAGAGCCACCTTCTGCAAAGGCAGAATTATTATGTAATTATATCTACTTTTCCAAGTTACAAACTAGTCCCTGGCAGGGATCCACTTCTTCATTCATTGCGATTCAATATAATTTAAGCTGCTAAGGTAAAGTGTCTCCCGGCAGGAGGCTGCAAATGAATCCTGCTGATGCTTTTATTACTACTGATTCATACTGTTCGGCCCAACACTCAAACAACTCCAGTGCTTGGGGAAGCGTTTGCAAGTGGCTTATTTTGAAATACAGCAGAGAACCTCATGAGGATGAGAAATCCCAGGAATCCAGTAAGAGTCATACCAACGCAATCGGTTTGCTGTGACTGTATCAGAGTTGATTGCATGCAATTGTCCAAATTCTCTAATTAGTTTATATCTTCAATTAAAAACAAAAAAACAAACAAAAAAAAACCTTTAAATTTATTTCCAAGTAAAATGAGAAATAAATGCTGAAGAGCTGACATTTCCTTTGTTATATATATATATATATATATATATATATATATATATATATATGTATATGTGTGTGTATATATATATATATATATATATATATATATATATATGTATTTTTTAATGGTAGTATTTCCGTTTTGCTTTGCTTTGTTGTTGGGTTTTTGTCTCTTTTTCTTTTTTGTCCATCAAACTTTAAGTACCACAATGTTAGAATTTAGTTCATGAAAAAGCCATAATTATCTTCATTTGAGGACCTTGGGAGAAATTATACCACATGTATTGTAGCTATATAGTTGGTCACAATATAGAATGCTAAAGGGGCTAAACCATTTTGATTCAAATAGACTTTTTCTATTATTTCATATGCCTTTGTGATTAATATTCACTATGGAAAGTATCACTTTTATATATCTACAGGTAATTCTTGTACGTGTATATATGCTCATATATATACATACACATATATGGATGTTTATATATATGAATGTATATGTATGGATGTGTATATACGAGCATGTATACACACACACACACACACACACACACACACACACACACACTTAGAATCTTATAGAAAAAACAATCAGGATCCATGCCAAATTAGTGGTCTTTAGTGTGCTTCTCTTCAGGGAAAGTGAAATGGTTTCTGAAAGAAAGCATACAGAATTACAAAGCCAGGCATCAGGAAGGAAAGCTCATTATTCTTGGAACTGTGTTATATTCAGTAATAGGAAGGTCATTTTCCCGACCTTCTGAATAACGTTGAATGTAAGTGACAGAAACCAGGTTTCCAAAACCTCACAAAATAATAAAGGGAAATTTACTAAAACACACTTTAATGAAAATTTACTTTATTACTTCTATTTTAAAGTGCTATGTAGGTTTTTCTTTGAGTCTCTTACTAATACTAATAAATGCAATTTAGCTAAAAATTCCATAACACTGTTGTGTTAAAACTCCACTTTCAACCTATAGTCTCTGTAAACTATTTGAAGAATCAGGGCCTTTAATTATGACAGTTAAATATTTATCTACAGTAGTGGATTTCATTTCTGCCCTCAGTGACTAAAGCTAAGCCTTGCACTGACTTGATATACCAGTAGGTGATTTCAACTTCTCTTTCAATGTATAGCTAACCACTTTTCAGAAAAGAAAGGATGGGGGAAAATGTGGGATTATTAAAAACAAAATTCACAATGTTAAAAGTTAGAAAAAATATTCACAGATATTAGTTTCTTCAATGTACAGATTTTGAGTTAACAACGGATATTTTTAAACTAAATAAGAAACCTTTTTGCCATCAACATTGACTGACAAAGTAATAGCTGTTTTATTGACAATATTTTTAGAAAATCAGGTAAGATTGTAAGAAAATATTAGAAATGAAATTATGGGATATAAATATCTACCTAGAAATAGCTTCCTTTACTTTCTAAGTATGAGAAGACATACCTCAGTCATTCGTGTATTTATTTATTTATTTTTGAGAAAAAGGAAAGATAATTACCCTTCATGGGTGAGACATTTGATTTATTCTACTGAGATTAATTTCATTTCATTGTAAATTAAACTGTTTAATTCAACATTTTCAATACTACCTACTACTACTGAAGGGGCATCAGTGATGATGAAGAGTGAGTTGATAGAACAGTTATATTCATATTAAATGTAATGTTTGTAATTATTATCATAAGATAAGCTGTTACTTTCATATCATGTAATCTTTTTCCCTTTTAATGATCTATCAGTTTAACCAGAAAGCATAGTGCAATTGCAAAATTCCAAAGCATATACTTTGTAGAGCAATACTCCATTATTTAGGTTTTTATTCAAATCAATTAGAAATATATTTAATTTATAAATCTTTGTTACACATCTGACAAAAATTCATTTTTATTAAGAACACAATAATATGTATATGTTTAGAATTTTTGTTTGGGTTATGTTTTAAAATTGTATTCTATAATTTCAAAGAATTTTGCTTTCTGTATAATTTTCCAATATGTCGGGCAGTCAAGTTTGATAGGTATAAAAGTAAGATCAAAGTATCTGTCAACATATAATATTTTAAATATAAATGTTGAGAGCAATAGATAAAAATATTTAAAATCAGTTTTATTGTAGAAATAGACTCAGAGATAAAGAGAAAAAACTGATGGTTGCTAGATGGGAGAGGGGTTGGGAGACAAGGGAGAAGATGAAGGGATTAGAAAGTACAAATTGAAAGTCACAATATAGTCATGGGGATGTAAAATACAGTAGGGGAATATAATCAACAATGTTGTAAAGATCATGTAGGGTGACAGATGGGCACTGGACTAATCAGGGGGATCACTTCATAGACTGTGTAGATGCCTGATCACTGTGCTGTACACCTGAAGCAGATGTAGAGTAATATTGAATGTCATCTATAATTTAAAAAAAAAAAAAAAAAAAAATATATATATATATATATATATATATATATATATATATATATATATATGATGTAAAGTACAGCATAGGGAATATAGTCAATGGTATTGTACAGCTATGTACGGTGTTAGAGGGGTAGTAGACTAGTGGTGTTTTCACTTTGTGAAGAGTGTAAATGTCTAATCATCATGTTGTTTTGTACACATGAAATTAATTTAAAACATAAAAATACATATAAATATAATCAGTTTTATTGTAATTAAAGCCAAACAGAGAGCAACTTGGTTCTATCTGTCACAGTACCTAAATTCACTGTAAATTGTTTCTCCATCACCATATAGGATAAAAGTTTATTATCTATATAAAGTTGAAAATTATAAGTGTGATTGCCCATACACAAAATCTTTTCCATTTTCACTCTCTTTTAAATATGACCATACACTTTGAGAAAATTGACATACTTAGTGAAGTGCACAGACTGCTCTTCTCCACAAATTTAAAGAGTAGATAGCCGCTTTTGTTCAATGGATAATAGAATGTATTAAAAACAAATTATTACTTCAAGTGAAATTATTCATTGCAAAGGTAACCATGTAGTACTTACATACTTATGCCCAAGCATCCCTACAGACTGAGTTTAAGACAATCTGTAAAAATAAGTCTTCAAAATGGCAAAACAAAAATACAAAAATGGTATGATGAAACTAGAAGAAACAAAATACAGAAATGCATATTGAGGTCCTAACAAATTACTCAAGTTAAAGAATCTGGGTCTGAGTTTCCAGAGAACAACGAAAAGTAAGATGCAGCAGCAGCGACAGCAGCGGCAGTAGCATCAAAACTATCTGTTGAGCAATTTTAGGGGCTATAGTAGTGATGGTAACTACCTTACATGGTCCGTATGTTCTCCCTTATTCCTCATAACAATCCTGTGAGAATAACACATCTATTTTACAGACATGGAAACCGAAGCTTAGCTAAGTTAGTAAGTTGTCTGATACTGAGCTGATATTTGAGCCCACATGTGTCTCTCATCCTCTTCCCCAATGTACTACTTGGACTCACACTAAAGATTAGTCACGAGACAGAAATATTTCTCCAGTTGAGCTTCATAGGTACGGCACATGAAGATATAGATTATAATCTCTACAAGTCCTTAAGTAAGTTAAAGACCACTGTGTTTGATTTGTTCTCAGTGTGCCCCCATAGAAGGCAGGAGTAGAATGTAAAGATGAGTTTCATGAGGAGCCAACCATTAGGCACCAGCTCTACACTGTCAAAGAGTCCGGCTTCATTTAGGGATAACATCACAAATATAAATTTTTAAAATTAACTGGGCTTTCAATAAAATTTGTTTAAGTCAAGTTTGAAATAAAAATTGCTGTCAAATAACATAAGTTTATGTAGTATAGCCACACATACATTGCCAATATTTAAGCAGAGCAGCCTCTCAGTTAACCTTCCATGAACATCTGTTACAAAGTAAGAACAGCTACAGGAATTAAGTGGCCTGCTACCTAGAGTTTTCAAATATGCCAATTAAATATTTAAGAATGATCTAAAATATGAAAAATTTGGCTCTAAAGTAGTTGACCTTAAGCCAATATTTCTGACAGTTGGATACTAAAACCACTACATACAGTTGGCTATTAAAACCACTCATAAATAACAAAGAAAACCAGTCTGAAAATAAAGCAATACACTTAACTTTCCCTTGTAGAGAGTGTGCTTCAAAATGACTGCAATGATTCCATAATTATTTGTCTTAGAAGAAAGAGAAGATTGCTATGAAAGCTCCAACCATTATGTTTGGACTACTCAAAATGAAATATAAAATAACAGTTTAAAAGAGAGCTGCAAATGAATTGCCTTATAATTAAATTTACTAGGTGATTAATGTTATTTGAATTGATATTTGGTGTCATATTTTCAAAATTTTGCACAATTTAGGGATAGCCAAAACAAGTTCTTACAAACACAACTCGGCATAAAAGGAACGTGGTCTCTTTCTAACCTTGCCAACTACTCTCTGATCAAACCCTGTCTTCTCTCAACTAAGTACCCTTTGTCCACTCTCAGTCCAGAGGTCTCACACTTGTACTGTGTACCTGCATCATTCAGTTTCTGCAACTACAATTTGCTTCTTGTATAAGTGGAAAAAGTAGACTACCTAGTCTTGGTATTAATTCCTATATAGTAAAAATACCACCTTTTATTTAAATAAATCAAGAATCTTTATTAAACATAATGGAAGTGAAGATATATATTTTTATCCAAAAAAGTTTACATTAACCCTGTAAACTAAAAGGGCATGTGCCTCCCACATCAACAGAGATAATATATTATGTCATCAGATCACGCCATCTTAGGTGCTAAATGTTGAGTAGAAATTGTGTGCAGTTAACATTTGCATTGAAAAGAAATGAAATATGTTCTTACCAGTTGTGGTAAATAGTATTTTGTCCACAATTCTTCCTTCTTTCCCAGTCAATGCTATGTCTTCATTGTTTGTAGAATACACTTCACTGCTCCACTGATTTTGGGCATGGCCATATCATTTGCTTTGAGCACAGGAATATGGGCAGACATAAGCCATGCTGCCACACCAGAAACTTTAAATATGCTTGTATTATTTGTCTTGACTTCTTGCACTCCTGCCATTCACTATGAGAATCACTTTCTCTAGTAACCTGCTGCTGTCCCTTCAAACTAGGCCCAAGAATGAGAGACATGTAAGTCAGACCTCACCCTAAACCATAGCCTGAAGTGCATCCCAACCAAGTCCAGAAGAACCACAGAAAACCTAAAGTGAGAAACAAATGTGTGTTTTTGCAGATCCCTGAACTTTGGAGTTATTCATACACATTGCTCCTGCAATAACCTAGCAACAATGATTACAAAGGAACTTAAAACACTAATTCAAAAAGATACATGTGTACTCATGTTCACTGCAGCATTATTTACAACAGCCAAGATATTGAAGTAACCTGGTGTCCATCAATAGACGGATGGATAATGCGTATATATACACATATGATTATTATATATAATGAATTATCACATGTATAATGGATTATTACACACACACACACACACACACACACACACACACACACGAAGACACAGTACGACAATTAAGTTTGTGAACTTTCCAACTTTCCACCATATAAGTTCATGGTGGAAAGTTTGCAAACTTAATTGTCTGAACTTTTTTCCATCTCTCTCTCTCTCTCTCTCTCTCTCTCTCTCTCTCTCTCTCTCTATATATATATATATATATATATATATATATATATATATATATATAATCACATATATTACACACACATATATAATTACACACACATATATATGTAATGGATTATTGCTCAGTAGGAAAAAAACAAAACAAAACACTGCCTATTGCAACAACATGGATGGACCTAGACGGCATTGTGCTAACCAAACTGAGGTTCTCAAAATCCAGTGGAAAAAGAGGTAGGAAATATAATTAGGATGATTAGAGTGACCATCATAAGTAAGCAAGTATAAATAGTGGAAGAAAATACAATCAGTAGTTTTAGGCTAGCATTTGTCAAGGAAGAAAAGATGGTTTAAGAATAGTAAATTTTCAGAGAAAAAATTAACTACAATAATCAGCTAAAAAGAACTTGCAGATTTCATATAACTTTATGTAGAAAAATATAAAAACAAGGCAAGAGAAAACGCACACATCATACCAGCAAGCCTAATTAAACTACAGTAAAAGTACATAAAAAATATCTTACTGTTAGACTATATCTTAAATTTACAACATTCCTTTAATTTGGGTATGATAAGTTAGTTTGGTGCAGAAAACAGAATTATATGTAGAATCTGTGTGTTCTATATCATAGGGACATATTACATAGAAGCTTTAATTGTAAAGACAAAACATAGTGTATTGCTTGTATAGTAAACTCTTGTTTCGCCACTCCACTTCTCCAAGAAAAATAAAACAAACAAACAAACAAAATGTCATTATTTTTGGCAGTTTGGGGGTGGGTATCTATCAATAAAATCTGTAAGAGTTCAGACTTTGTTTCTATCCATATATGTAACCATATAAAAATAGTCCATCTATCACGTACGTTATTGTGTAATTGTTTGAATTTCTAATTTTCTAAGCTCACAATTTTATGTGCATTAATATCTTTCAATTGCCAGTTTTAAACATAAATATATACTGTCATTATTCTCCAATAACCCTTGGAGAAGATGTAAGCAATGGAATGCAAATGGAGAATTATTTTGTGCTTTTGTGTAGTGTTTACTTACTTTTCACCTTATTATCTACAAAACATGAAAATGCCCAGGTAGGTTCAGAACATCAGTCTGACAAGTTGTCTTCACACTGTGGCCAGCACTGGTTTTGTGATTGATTGATGTGTCAAAAACATTGTGATGGATTTTTTTAAAAATCGTAAAACCCTGTGTTGATACCAAAATCATAAGATTTTATCAGATTTTCAAGGGAAAGAAAAATTTTTTAAAAATGTGTAGCAATGCAACTTAGTAGAAATGAATCTTTGCCCAGAATAAACTTGAATCTATGTTATTACTGGTTTTCACTATTACAAAAGAGTAGAGTAATTGCATTGAACCAAGAGAAGATATGTAAAGACATAATACATTTCAAGTATAAAGTATTTCCTATTATATGTACTGGGCAAAATAAATTTAATACAAACTTAATTCAAATTTTCAAAGTTAGTTATTGATTTTAACAGGTAGCATGCTTACAAATTAACAACATAGGAATATGGTGTCCCCTAAGAATTATTCTCTCCCTATTTCATTTAGAATGATTCATTCATTACAGATGTTATTATCTTTTACTAAAAAAAAGAAAAAAACAACAACTCATAGAACTTGAGAAAAGCTTCTATCTACTGGTTTATAAAACACATCTCTAAAACATAATTCATGATATTACCCTGATGTTTTTTAACTGTCTAATTGTAAAACATCGTCTTTTATAATCTGACAGATAATGGTGATGTACTCATTTTCATTACAATGTAACTAGAACACCATTGTATATTTCTGTCAGAACAGTGGCTAATTTATGTCTGTATATAACTACAGCACCATTATTAGAGGATGCCTCTCATTGTTGAAGAACATCATCTTGAAAAAGCCTTCTTTGAGTCATATTTCCTTTAAAAGTGAAACAAAAGTACATTTTACTTAAAAATGGAAGTCACTGGGAAGTGGATTTTACGTCAAAATATCTTTTCAAAAACTAGAACTTGAAAAAATGAATGCCCATATAAAATGACATCCTTCCACATTTTAGAGGTATTTGACTAGTTAGAAACTATTCATCGGCATACCACATAAAAAACAGCAGCATCGAGCAGAGTTCGAGCTAGATGGATTTTATAATTGTTAAAATTTTTAACTGCAGTGGCAACCAAGTGTCAATACTTTGTGTCATAATCCAGAGTATACAAAATTATGGCTGAAAAAATGTTTTCAGGATTTCATAAAAGTCTAAACTTAAAGTTTTCTTTTTAAAATATATTACTTTATGTTTAATATTTTTATTAAAGTG
This sequence comes from Rhinolophus sinicus, assembly GCF_057876585.1. Lineage (NCBI taxonomy): Eukaryota > Metazoa > Chordata > Mammalia > Chiroptera > Rhinolophidae > Rhinolophus > Rhinolophus sinicus. Next base: position 88,800,286 of record NC_142517.1, read on the forward strand.
CTGGCTGGCTCTGACAGAATGTACTATTAGTAGCAAAATGAAGACACACTACTCACAATTTTATATCTGAAATTAGGAATACTTCTTTAATGATTCCTATTAATTTTAAGTTATTTCTTTTATAATAGCTCAATATCATATGTATCTATATTTTATTGGTCAATCAATCGTCTTTACACAGGGTGTGTGTGTGTGTGTGTGTGTGTGTGTGTGTATTGTTCTAAGGATTTTATATAGAAAATTCTATTTGTATGTTAAATTTTATAATGCAGTTTTCTGTAGTGAAATACAAGCCAGATAATAAAATTGTCTTGGTCATTTGATTACATTGACTGTTTACATTCTTTGTTTCAAAACAGGGCATGATAAAAACATTGCTAGTTGTTCACTTGTAATATCATATCTTTAGCTTAAATTCCATTGCATGTGATTTTATCACTCTGGTCCCACGGACTTCACAAAAGAAAATATTTTGGGATATTGGAAATGAGTCAATTCTGCTTGCCAATAGTCCAAATCTTTGGCATCATAGGCAGTGTCTATTCACACATTTGAAAATATAACTTACATTAAAATACATTTGATCACACTTTGTATTTGATTTACTATAATAGATTATAAAATGATTTTTATCAGTTGATGGGTTGGTTTGTGTTTGTCTCTTTAGAATTTCTGACAATCTGGGATTTATAAGATTTACTTACAAATTCTCTTTGCTCTTATATAAGCAATGTTGATTTTAGGTTACTCATCCACACACATTGAGCATTGGGACAGGGGCTGTTGATGGAATTCTTCCTTAAAGATAAGATGCCTAATCGTACTATCTAAATCTCTTTCTGAGGAATGAAAAGAATTTTGAGTCTCCTCCTGAGTATAAAAGAAACAAATTTCTAAAACAACAACGAAAAGGAATAAGTGATCTTCAGGGTATCTGGATCCTCAGAAGTCCTTTAGTGTCAACTCTTGAAATGGCACTGATGGGTAGGATTCAGATAAGCCAAATTCTTCCCTCAGGGAGCTTATAGTCAAAAGACCCAGACTGAATTCAACCTATAATAGCAAGTGTAAAGGGCTGTATCTAATTGATATGCAGCGATCTGCATGGACTAGAGGATTTCTTGAGTGAAATGGCAAGAATACTGGTAAAATGTGTACTACACTGTAGTTAGTTCAAGAGAATGATTTCCTTTCTTTTTTCTCGCTTCACTTTCCCATCCTCCCTTCCCTTGCTTTCTTTCTTTTCCTCTTAACAGTTTAAGTTTCCATATCATCTTTTTCTTTTTTTTTCTAAAGAAAATCAATTTCCGAGTATTTTTAATTCTAAGTACTAATGATAATTGTTTTTGTTTTTCCTTCTAATTTCAAAAAACATACTGCCTGTAATGAAGTGTATATTTTCATCCACTGATCATCAGTCCTCACGGTGTCTTCCATGCTGAAGTAACAAGCACAGAGACAGGGCCTGAAGTTTAATAGTATTCTTGTCTGTTTCCCACCATGCCCTGAACATACTCTGCAATAGGATTTATCAAATTGTGTTTGAATTTTGGGGGTGGCATTTCGGTTTCCCTGTTAGATTAGGAAGGATTTAAAGGCCTAACTCATGTGTTGTTTTTATTCCCATTTACAAGTTAACATGGTGTGTGGCATGCTGGTGTTTGGTTAATCTTGTTCGTTTAATATTTGTTGAGTGAGATACTGATATAATACATGTAAGAGAAAATAAAAATATCTCTCCTTATTGAGCACTTAAACTGTGTCAGGCATTCATATGAGACCAGTCATCGCTGTACCAGACAGGAAATTAAGGCAGAGAGAGATCGAGTAAGTTACATAAAAATGAGCAACTAATAAGTGGATCAGAACTCAGTCATAATGACTGGATCTCATGCTCCTAACCACTGTGTTAAGAATTAACAGGTGTAATTTAAGGAGTGGCTAGGATTCATACCCTGCATTAGAAAAAGGCAACCGACAGTTTCAGTGCATAACAATTGGGCAAATCTGAATAGAAGAGAGAACCAGCTCTGTAAGAAAAGACCAGAACACTCCCAATTGCACAGGAAGTGTAGCATCCAACCTGGATCTTTATTTTGGGAATAAAGTGAGAAAAATAACCTGGCAAATTAGTATAGAAACTATAGAGAGAATCCTGCATTTTAGTTATTTTTACAACAATAAAGTCTTAGGCTGTTAAAATTTTTGAAAGAAATAAACAATTGACGCAAATAGCATTATTTTAACAAAAAATCGTCTGCAATGAGAAATGAGGATAAAGGGAGTAGCCTTGCATTTTTTTTTGTTTGTTTGTTTTCTTGGTTTCTCAATATGTTTTGAGTGAGGAATTCTTGTTATTATTATTAATGGCTAGAAATATGGATGTATGCATTCTATTCCTGGTATCTGATGTGCCAGAAACTAAAATACTAATGCCAATGGTTTTAGGTATTTTAATTCTTTTGACTATTGAGTTTTATTTTTTAATGAATATTTTTTCAGTTTCCAAAGATATTTGCTTTTCTGTTTTCTGTGCTAAATACATTTCACAGTCAATAAACATACATAAAATTAGACAATTTTTGAGATTGTTATTTTTGGAAAGAAGTTTCTTATTTACATTCCCATTTTTCATGTATTTAAACATTCATATTTATTAAAAAAAACATCTTACTATTTTTCACTAAAATCATTTAGATGTTTACATAAGTGTCAAGAATGCTAAGAGGCAGACTTCTCCCTATTATCTGGAAAGCAAAATAAAAATTTGAACTGTTAAATTACAGGGAAATATAAGAACACACAGACATGTGTGCATACACACATGTTTGGGTCTGTACTTTTTTCCCCCAATATCAGGAGTAACATCAATATTTAGAGAGCCAACATGGGGTTTTCTATTAAGGTCTGGAAGAAAATAGAGCTATTAACATATCACAGAGTTCTTCTCATTGAGAAACTTATACAACTTCAGACACTAACACTATATAAAAAGATAAATAAGTCTCAATAGATTAAAATATACATGCAATTGAAATTTTAACATTTTAAAAAGTAATTTGAGAGGTTGATTATTTATAGGGAGAAAGATCAGTTGGAACTAAGGACATCCTATTTCACAGAAAAGTGAACTATTCAAATTCCCTGATCACTATCCCTGGAATGTTTTTGATAAGTAAGCATTGGTTCAACCTTACAATATACGAAGATAATAAATAAGCACCTCTCTCACAAATTTTGTTGAGTAGAATTTAAATTTATAATAAAAATTATGAAAATATCAACAATTTATACATATGAAGTATAGTAAGGGTTAATATTCATATGCATGTGCGCACATGTGTATACAAATATATTCATCAATGTGAAAAACTAGGTACGTGAACCAAACCTTTGCACCAGGATTATGCTTTGGATCTCAACTGAGTAGAAGGAAGAGTGGAAGCTAGAAAAGTGATTAAGAATATCAAGCAACAGTAAACATACTAAATTACCAATATATAAAGAAAACAAATATCTTTTATTTCATTATTGCTCTTTTATTACTTAAATCACTTCAGTGACTTTCTTACCTATAGTGTAACTTTGGATAATGGAAGCTGAGAATAACAGTATGATATTTCTCCCCCCACTTAATCTTGAGCTATCTGATTTCATTCTGTTCCCATACATTGTGATTCCCAATATCTTTAACTGGAGAAAAACAGGTATCTCTGATTAGTAACTCTCACCACAGGGTAGACTATAAACTATATGAAATTGCGTGTATTCATTTAGCTGTGTGAATTATTTCACAGAAATTTTGAACATTAAGTGTTTAAAATGTTTTTTGCTATTTATTTATAAAATAATTCCTAATTTTAAGACTGTGTTCCCACCCCTACCCCCCAAAATAGAATGGTTCTATGTTTAAAATAACAAGTAATTGTCTGATAAAATTATCAGGGAAGCAACTTTGTACAATGGAAATGAACAAAATTAAAAACAGAATCTTTTTTCCTTTATTAAAAATAAATTAAGCACTTTCCTCTGGTTTCATTATACTCCATGACAATTTTAATGCATTTCAGTATTTCCTTGTTTAGATAATTTACTTTATCTATTTTACTTATAATCTAATTAGTTCTTTCCAGCCTGATTGCCAAGCTAAATACTACTGGGCTGTTTTCGTACCCATGTTTGTTGCTAATATATCTGCTTCTTTTTGTTTGGATGATTTAGTCATTTATGCAATGGATAGAGTAACAGTTTTCCCTCTCATCACCCAATGGCATGCTCATCACCAGTATGATGATACATATTTGTATTTAATTATGAATTATAAATTCTATTTTAATTGAATTATTTAATAAAGTCTTACTATAACAACAGACATACAACCTTGGTATAATTTTTATTATTTAGAGTTTAAATTATTAAATTATGATATTCTGACACAGTGTGTATGGTGGAAAGATTCACTCATTTAGTACCTGTCAAACTTTGTCTCTATATCTCAGAAAAATGAGAATATCAATTACTTAAAGATTAAATACATAAAAACCATCTGAAACAGAGATAAAATATTTCAAAGCACAAATATAAAAAAACACACATTAAATTGTTATAATCATTAAATGTAACCAGAGGAAATGTCTTTGTAGAAATTACTTATTTTTGATAGCTTTATTTAATGTGGAAATATGGTCATGTTGCTTTGTATGTCACCTGTATGTATGTAAATTATATTTTATGGCATGTTTAAGATTTTGCTTTAAAAACTCAGAAAGGAATTGGGTAATTTGGATATTAATAATATGACTGTATTAATAAATTTAAATTGAAAGGTAGACATTTGTTCTTGTGAGCTGCTTTTAGTCCTACACTAATCAAGTCTATCAGAACTTAGTGCGTATCATTACTAGTGATTATCAAATTTGGTCAATTTTGTAAAAACATTAAATCACTTCAGTAATAAATGCCTGACAAATCACAGCTTAACAGAACGCTCCTCATTCAACATAATTTCACACAATCAACTCTGATTCATCAACTATTGCTAAAAGCCAGATAGTCCTTCCCAGAGTGGAAGCTCAGAGGCCTCTCTTACTATTTTATACTTTTTTGCTGGACTTCCCAAAATTTGCGGAGTCAGTGGTTTTCTTAATATTGTTATTGAGAACACTGTTTCTTTTTACATGGTCTAAAATGAGATAGAGAACGATTAAATCATGTGTTAAGCACTATAAAGTTGTAAATGACATGAAATCAACCTTTTTAGCACGTGATCTGTAAACATGAAGGGATTTTGGAAACTTTGGTTCCATGGAATAACATCATTTGAATACAGACTTGGTGTTTCAAATAAAATTCCATGAGTTTAAAGGTATTACTCCAGCCTAGTAAAGTGCTATCATTATTTTCATTTCCAGTTTGCATTGTATATACTCTGTCCTAAAAAATAATAAAAAATAAATAAATAAATAAATAAACAAACATATAAATGGAAAGAAAGACAAAAAAAGAAATTAAAAAAAAAGAAAAAAGAAAGAAGTTTGTGTGATTAGGAAAATAAATAAAATTGATAAGCATTTACAATATCTGGAGTTAATTTATCCAATTATATCCATGGAGATTATCATGTTTTGGTTGGAATAAATCATTTTTATTCTAAATCCATGTGGGATATTTAAGGGCAGTTCAAATTTAGTAATAAAAAAGAGAAGTGGCTAGAAATACTAGAAAGTTTCATATAATCCAAAGGTTCATTGAAACAAAATATTTTCAAAATATATTGCCCCTAGAAAATCAAAGACCATGTTTTTTTGTTTTTTGTTTTTCTACTTTTCTATAGTCTCTCTTTCTTTCTTTATTTTTTACAAGATGTAGATAAAGAGAATATCCAGAGGCACAAAGTTATCTAGGTCAAAGAAGTAAATAAATAACAAATACAAAACTAGAAGTAAATAAAGAATATGTGATACATCATAAAGAAGTCTATACATTAACAGTGAATTGGATATGCAAATGTTCACTCAGTAGTACTTTGTAACAGTAACCATATGTGCCTAGAGCAATGCTGCATATTTCATTTAGCCTAAAGACAGATATATCAATGGCTATAAGTGGCTATGGCTATATTTTAGAATGAAAGTAGTCATTTTGACATTTATATAAGAAGACACTAAGTTCACCTAGATATAAAAGAGCCTCTTATGCCCTATCTAAATGATGTCAACACAATAAAAGCAAAATAAAAGAAAAAATTTAGAGGCCATGCAGCCACTAATCCACACACATTTTCGACATCTAGATACTTTATATACATGTAAATTCAACTGTTTTTACACAAAGAGATTTGTATGTTTGCAAATCTCTGGCACTACACAGACACAGACCAAAGCAAGGAGTCATAAACAAGTCCCTAGTACATCCCATAATCCCTGCAGATTTTTGGCATTAGTAGACACTGAAACTGATTAAGGAAAGAGTACATACATTTACGAAAAAGGCATCTTAAGGTGAACAGGAGTAGGATATAGATAAAAACATTGCTTTTTCTCTTTTGCTTTATTTATATCGCAGACCAACTGGGACTATGTAAGAGCTAAAAAAGTTCCTTTCAATCCATTGCATTATTTTTAACTGGAATATTATAATTATTTTACTCAGAATATGAGTTATTTATATTAACTAATATACAGTATATACTATAATTATATATAATTTATTATAATTATATACAAATATATACTAATCAATAATATAAAAATACATTAATTGATAAATATAATACATATTGTATTTTGTAGTGAATATTTATATTCACTACAAAGTTATAATATGTACTACAAAAATTCAGGGTAAGGGATACTCATAGGGTCAGACAATTGAGTTCGTGAACTCATCCTAGAAAAAGTGCTACATACCTCATTGCTGACTATCACTACGGTCGCCTTCAAAGTACTCCCCTTGGGAAATTGTGCACGGATTCCAGTGCCTAGTCCACCCTTCAAAGCAATTTTGGAATTCTTTTTCTGGAATGGCCATCAGAGCTGTTGTCATATTACCCTGGATGTCCTGAATGTCATCAGAACGTCTTCCTTTCAATATTTCCTTTATCTTTGGGTAAAGAAAGAAGTCATTGGGAGCCAGATCAGGTGAGTAGGGAGCGGTTTCCAATACAGTGATTTGTTTACTAGCTAAAAACTCCCTCACAGACAATGCCCTGTGAGCTGGTGCATTGTTATGATGCAAGAGTCATGAACTTGTGGCAAAAAGTTCAGGTCTTCTAACTTTTTCACGCAGCCTTTTCAGCACTTCCAAATAGTAAACTTGGTTAACTGTTTGTCCAGTTGGTAGAAAGTCATAATGCACAATCCTTCTTATATGAAAAAAGATTGGCAACAAGTTCGCAAACTTAATTGTCAGATCTCGCGTGTGTGTGTGTGTGTGTGTGTGTGTGTGTGCGCGCGCGCGTGCGTGGTCTTCTCTCATGCCATGTAAAGATTACTACTACTAGTGGATTTTTTAAGACAATTTTTAATGCACAATTATGTTTCTTTAACAAACTGAGTCATAAAATGCACCCTGTTAGGTAACTGCCTTCATTAAACAATATACGGTGAACCTACATCCATGACAATACACTTAGATTTATTTTATCTTTTTAATGTCTGTATGTTATTATATTTATACTTCAGTTGTTTTCAACATTTGATTAATATAAATAATTTTGTAATGATCATCCTTGCATGTATGCCCATGAGCTACATGGATACAAATCCTGTTACTAATAGTAATAAAACTAAGTTCATTTGATGAACATTTAATTATGTTCTTAGTTAATTCTTAGAAAATTACCATTGTACTATATTAAAGAGACAAAAATCTAAGTTTTAGTGAATCATACAGCATGTCTAAGGTTTCATTGCTTGGGAGTATTTGAATGCTGGCATGGCTGACTCTGAGATCTAACATAGTACTGTTTATGAATACTCTGGCATTTATCAAAAATAACTTTTTATTTACATAAATCTGTTTAAATTCTCCAACTTTTCTTTTTATATTGTCTAGCTTTGAATTAGCAATTCTTTCACTTTATTTTACTAATTTTAGAGATCCACTAAACTAGCTATAAAGAAGGTATTTAAAATATTACATCAGATATTATATCACTCTCAAGTCCAAAGACAGAGAAGCAGAATTTTCTCTCTTTAACGCTGGCATCTTGGTCATTAAAACACATAAGCTTTCTTGTAATGTTCAGGAACTCTTAATGTTCAGGTGTTTGTGAATCTGACATAGGGACCTCGGTGCTGTGTGGAAAGGTGAGCTTTGGCAAAGTGCTGCGGTCCTGCAATTAATTAGTTTCTTTCAAAAATCAAAGGGTGGAAAACAGCACATATATAAAAGAAATATTTACTATATGTTAATAATTCTAAATTTATACTCAGTAATATTTCACTTACTTAAGCTGTATGCTTTATTTAGTGGATTAATATGTTGCATATTTTTAACATTAAATCCTGTGTATATCTGTCCAATCTTTTAAAGCAAAAAGGTTAGATATATGACATTGATAGCATATTCTGTTATTTCCTCTCTCCTTAATATTCTCTTTGTATTCTCACATTTGATTTATCAACGTGTCTGTATGCATTAGAAAAGAACTTTTCACATCATGAGTCCGTGTAACTACCTTATTCCTGTGTGTGTTTATATCCTTTTTCTATTCAAACTGTGAAATTTGTCATTAAGCCACAACCAACCTGTGAAATCTGTCATTCCCTCTCTGTAATTTATAGCAATAGACTGCATGATCAATTAGAACTGTACTTAAACATGTAATCAACAGGATGACTGGTCACAGTGCAAATTAAGAATTTAAAAAAGAAATACTTGATTTCAATTTAATAAGTCAGTTACTTTATGGCAAATACACATCAATATGTGATTGATATACTTACTGAGATTTAACTATCAAGCTAATAATAAAATTATTGCTGTAGGCATTTTCTTTCTTTTTTTTTTCATTTTTCCCTATTTTACAGTTATTATGCTTCAATAAATGCCCCTCATAAAAAACTTAACCATGTTACAAAGTTAAATTGAATTGGAAAGTTGCTTTGCGACTAGCATGCATAATATTTTAATGTTTTCAAAATGTTTCAAATTTGTCATCATGGTATTTAAACACTAAATCTGCTGACTTGTCTTGTAAACCTAACATAATTCAACTAATTGGTTTCTTTTTCAGTTCTGCACTTGGATAACTGTTAAGGTATATACCAATGAATTATAAAATGCAAAAATGTAACTTATAGTATTAGAGCATTACTGTTCAAATTTTCATTATTTATATTAGTAGTATCAGCAAATATAGTTTTAAAAAAGGAAATGTGAATATACTTTGCAATTCTTATTTTTCAGAAAAATGGAATTAGAAATCCAGGCACTATAATTTACTAAATATGTCAACTCTTGCAGTATATGTAAATTTGCAGAAAGAATAGAACAGAATGCTAACTATGGCTATGAACTTAGTTAGTAAACATTGTATGTTAAATGCTGCTGTTATAGTTATAATCATTATTTCCCATTGCAAGAAGATATTTTTTCCCTAAAGTATGTAAAATAAGAAATAGTTTAATTAATTTTAGCCTTTTAATCTTATCAATATATACCTTTATAAGTTCCTAAAATACAGCACGTTACTCAACCTTGATCTCTTTGCTGCACTTAAGATTTTCTGAGTATGCAACTCCAAAAAGGTGATCAAGTGAGTGGTCTATCCACCTTTCATTTTCATCCTTGCAATTCAAGAATGACTAGGATTGAGAACCATTTATTCTTCCCACAAAAGCTAATTTTGGCTCCGGTAGCATCAAAGGAAGACCCTCTTCTGTACCTCTAACCTTTTCCTCCAATCCCATCTTATTATCTTAGATAATGGTTGGCTCGCTCCAAATGCAGCTGCCATATCCACCTGCTCCCCTACTTAATGTCTATGTTTCCCCAACACACATACATTTTTTTTTCTTGAATCAAGACTCCAAGTCGTGTGTTCCAATGGCATTACCAAATCTCTCCATTTTCTAAATAACATAACTAATTGGCCATGCACTTTATCTCATCCTATCTTTTTTTAAATTAAATTTATTGGGGTGACAATGGCTAGTAAAATTACATAGATTTTAGGTGTACAATTCTATAATACATTATCTATACATCACATTGTGTCTTCACCACCAAGCGTCAGTTCTCCTTTCATCACCATACATTTGACCATCTCATCCTATCTTTTCTTCTTACTGGAATACTCTTTTCCACTGGTGAGCTTATGCTCATCTTCCAATGTATAGGCAAAGGATGGACGCTCTTTGGAAAGGCTCCTCAACCCTTCACTCTCAAACAGAATTAATTGCTTTTGTCTTGGTTGTTCAGGACTACTTTTTAATTTACTGCTACATATCTAGCAATTTATTGGAGCTAGTTTACAGGTTATTTTTTTCTCCACTGTTTGAGTGTATCTTGAGGTAGGGACAATCTTTTCTATTTATGTATTTCGTATTACATTCTAATATAGGGTAGGCATTCAATCCTTATAATAAATTATTGGCAGTATTCTGAACAGTTGCTCAAAAACGATTTTACATGTAATGGTGATATATTAGTAATATCATCAGAATCATTATCATCGTCAGTGAGACAAAGGTATGTTTTCATTGCAATAAAAAAATACATATGCATTACCCATGAAAAAGCAATAATCTAATACTCTAACATTTGACTGAAGCAAACCATTTTTTGGGTATATTGAAATCATAAAATACATGTTGATAAGCATTATAAATTATAGTTTTTAATTCCCTGATATTATCTCTTTTGATTACTTATAAACTTTCTCACCTCTTTCCCTTGCATTCTATTAGTTTTCATACGTGTGCTTCCATGGTGGAAAGTTCACGAACTTAATTGTAAAATCTTCATATGCCAACAAATGAACCTTGAGATATACATGGTCAGCAATGACTGATAATCACAAAGTGAGTAATGGTTGCAATCAATTTGTCTATAATCCTCTCCTGTCACACTCTGACATCCAGAGAAATGAGTGTATGATTAGCTCTCACATTTTAGAACTCATGAAGATGTGTGACACAAATTAATAATAAAATAGTTTATGTTAAATGACTAGTGATAATCAAACACAAAATTAGTCTTAACCATTTTCATTTTCAAAGTATTTTTAAAACCGTCATTATATTGGCATTTTTAATATCTCACTTCAATAATCATAACTTATACATTTAAAAAATAATTTAAATGTATATTTAACACATTTATTACTGGTGGCCATAATGGAGGGGTTAAGAACAGGTAAAGGAGCAATGTTATTTGACTTTAACTTCAAATCTATTTCCTATCAGCTATGTGAGCTTGATGATGATTCTTCAACATCCATGTGCCTTAGTTTCCATCACAAATTACATGAATTAAGTGAATTAATACATATAAAGTAATTGTAAAAGTGGTTGGTACATTGTAAGCACTCAAAGTAGTTCACTCACTATCCTGCTTTGCTTTTGCTGTAATCAACTGCCTTATCTCTATTAAAATCAACTCTTTAATATAAACTATTCTGTGATACCATTAATTTTCTAAACATTAATTAAAAAAAACTGCCAAAAGAAACACTTTATTAATTATATATAAGCATAACTATTGAAATATATTTAAAGACTTTGAATTTAAATATTTATATAATAGGGATCACATACACTTTTGTATTTAAAGATCTTCTACAAAAACACTGTTTAAGGTAGCCTTTATTTAGTCTTAAAACGTCCAGGCATTTTCGTTAGAGACAAATACACGTAGACATGTACAAGGGGATTAATCACTTTGGTAAGTTAAAAGCCCTGCTTTGAGTTCTGCCTGAAACAATCAGTAGTTTTTAAATGATACAAACATATCTCTATCACAGTGGAAGAATTAAATCAGAAGTTTGTGATTAAACATTTCTTGTAAATACAAGGCAAACATTATTCAGCTAATATGCATGGTTCCACTCTGTAGCTTCTTACATAGACTGGCCCTTTGTAACTCACAGGACAAAAAAAAAAAAAATTTGCATCCCTTCTTTCTCTATAATTACTACTCCTATTTTTTCAACTTTCCTTCTGAAAAATAATAGTCCATTACAATTATCATCTTTTTAAAATCAAAACTGACTATAATTATCCATTTAGAAGCGAACCAGCCATCACTGCTGACTAAACATTGAAAACAACAGACTAAAATAATGCTTCGGAGGTGTAGACGTAATCTGCAAGTAGAATTGATTATAAAATATATCCTCCCATTCTTTTTTCAAAAACAAGCTATTTTAACTTTAAAAGGGACAGATGATGTTAGAATTCACAATTCCAGACTTTAAATGTCAAATGCTTTTTGATTCAATCAGTTGACACTTATTTTTCAGAACTTCCCCTGTACCCGTCACTATGCCAAGTTCTCTCAGAATTGACAATCTTCACCAGTAATACTACAATGTGAAGTAAAGCTATAAAAGGAGCTGGTTTGTTTAGAGATTAACATAACGTTAACTTTGAATGTGTTTTCAGCACATTGCTAGATAGAAACTCTGAGAATAGGAAGTTATTTTTTGTTTGGCAACTGTATCCCAAGCAAAAGAGATGGTGAGGATATGGCATGCACAAATTTTGCTCTTTTTAGAATGTTAACATTTTGCTACTTCTCTTACATTTTTGGAAGTTATTATTCATTATTGACACTACTTGATGGAAATCTTTCTCTACTAATTGATTCCATGCCCTGTTTCTCACAACCGTTATTTAGTATTTCAAAAAAGGAAATAAATGGTGAACTTTTATTTCTTTCTATATATTTGGTAGAACTATTGGTGGACTCTGTTTATTATTCTAGCCATGGCAGTAACACATTCCTCCAGATATATATATATATATATATATATATATATATATATATATATATAATCACAAAGTGATAATCACACACTTTGATTATCACACACAACATATATACATATATATATATATATATATATATATATATATATATATATTCCATTGTGTAGCATACTATTTATTTTTAAATTATATAAAACATCAGTTTATTTAATTGTTAATAGGTCAAGAATATTTTGGTCATCATTTTCAAAAGACATTTATTCTTTCTCATTTTGCAGAGATGTATTAGGTGTATAAATTTAACCCAGAATACCAAGAATTATTGCCTTCATCTGTCATGTATGAGTCTTCCTGCTTAAGGACAAAAGCAAAGTATGACATTTCAACTGAAGAGTTAAAGTGAAATAAAATATTCTGTGCTCAGCATAAATTCAATAACATTTATTGAGCACTTATGTGGATGAGCCAGGTACATGTCATTTCTCCAATGCCTTTCAGACTACAGAAATTTAGAGTTGATATATTATGAAACAAATGTTAGGGAATCATCCTTTACACTAATAGAAATCTAGAGCAATTCCTCTACCTGGTTGGCCAGGAATAGAGCTTCTCACATAAGTTTGTGACAAACTGAGCATCCTGCTAGAGTGGAGATGGAAAGTGGAGACTGAGAGAGAGCCAATTGTAAAAGCATGGTGGAAATTTGGGAACATAGTGTCAATGAAAACAATATAGGTGGATCGAGAGGGTATTACACTAAGTAAAATAAATCAGATAGACAAATGCAAATACCATGATTTCCTTTATATGTGGAGTCTAAACAACAAGCAAAATAAAACACAAACAGACTCACAGATACAAATAGGTGGTTAACAGAGGAGGGGAGAATGTGGGGGAGGTGGGCAATATAGGTGAAGGCGATTAAGGAATACAAACTTCCAGTTATGTTATGGGGATGTAATGTACAGCATAGGGAATATAGTCAATACTATTGTAATAATTTTGTATGGTGACAGATGGTAACTAGACTTATTGTCGTGATCAATTTGTGATCTATATAAATATCGAATCACTATGATGGGTACCTGAAACTCAATAGCATATTATATGCCAGTTATATTTCAATAAAAAATAAAAACATATACAAATATTTGTAACCATAATTTAGATAAGTAGTTATGAACATATGGAGTTGATTTAACTTAAATTTTACTTACTTTCAAATCAGGCACGGTGAGAAAAGTTAAAGCAAACCAAGAAAGCTTTTAAATACATGCCTCTCTTGTTATTTTTCCCTCACACTCAGGGCTTTTTTGTTTACTAGATTATTACTTACCCTAAAGTAACTTCAAATTAAAATTAACTACTAACAAAGCAACAGGACAAGAGAAATCTTGTGATAAGCTAGAACTTCAATTATCCTAAAGGGTATTCTACAGTGTATAATTAGTTTGATCGGCATAAAAGAATCCTTGAAGTCTCTTAAATAACTTACAATTGAATTACCTCTACGTTTTAAGCTGACATAGTTATTATGTTTAGATTCTTCAGCGCACATATTTTACAATGCCATTCATTTGTGTGTGCCCTGAATCAACAAAATTCAGCAATTCTAATTGACTTATTTGTTACAACTAGAGTTTTAAAAGGCAGTAATATTGTTTTTAAAATGCATCGCAAAGTTTAAATAAATAAAATACAAACAAAACCGAGACTTTTGCATTCTGGTTATTCAGTTTAACATCACTGAAATCTGAAATTCCAAGCTAACAGAGAGTAGTCTTACTCAAGAATATCCCTTCAAATTGTTGATATTTATTGAAAATACATTACTTAGCAACATATGAGTACATACTTTAAAAATATATAAATCTTAATTTCACAATAAGGTTTCATCAGACAATTGGTGCCAAATAGAAACTGTGAACTAAAAATAATTACTTAACATATGAACAGATTCATTACATGCCACATTGTTTGAAAACAGAATAGACCATTGAAATACTAGGCAGTTTTAGGGAAATTTATATGTAGTAGCTAGTGTAATAACCCTACTATGTACCATTTAAACAATTAATTTAATTATAAATTTATGAAATGAGAGAGGAACAGTTTCAAATACCTTTATAGTTTCTTGAGTATTATTATTTTAAAAGCCTTAATTCCCTTTCCTTAATTTTTCACTACCTTTTGACCGCCCTTGTGACACTTGCTTAGTTAACCTATTTTCCCCTTCCCATAACCCCAGCCACTAGTCATCTATTGACCTAGTATCTTTATGAACATACAAGGATCTCTTAGCTTATTACATGACCCTATCATCATAAATTTTATTTATTCATTCATTCATGAAAATATAATTTTACTTCTGCATTCTTTGCTGTCTTTAGTCTCAACCCTTATGAAGAAATTGCCTACCAATGACCATTTAATCATTAAGTGTTAATTGCTCTTCGTTTTCTTCAACCTCTTGAAAAACTTCTTCCTTTTTATAATCTTATGGACACGAGAAGTACTAACAAGTGTTGGAGAGGTTGTGGAGATAAAGGAACCCTCAAACACTGCTTGTGGGAATGTAAATTGGTACAACCACTATGGAAAACAGTATGTAGTTTCCTCAAAAAGTTAAGAATAGAATTACCATATGACCTAGAATTCCCTCTTCTGGGTATCTACACAAAATTTGAAAATGTTTATCCATAAAGATATGTATACCCCTATGTTCACTGCAGCATTATTCATGGTGGCCAACACATGGAAACAACTGAAGTGTCCTTTGACAGATGATTGGATAAAGAAAAGGTGATACGTATATACAATGGGATATTACTCAGCCATAAGAAAAAATGAAATACTGCCATTTGAGACAACATGGATGGATTTTGAGATTATGCTGAGCGAAATAAGTCAGACAGAAAAAGTTGAGAAGCATATGATTTAAGTCATATGTGGGTTATATTAGTAAAACTGAAACCAACAAACAAACAAGAAAAACAAACAAAAACTCATAGACACAGACAACAGTTCAGTGGTTACCAGAAGGAAAGGAGGGAGGGGGGAGGGGTAGAAAAGGGTAAAGGGTATCAAATATATGATGATGGAAGGAGATTTGACTTTGGATGGTGAACACACAATGTAATATATAGATGATGTATTATAGAATTGTACACTTGAAAATTACATAATTTTTTAAACTGGTGTCACCCAATAAATGGAATAATAGAAAAAAGAAAAAAAATACATAAAATAATAAAATCTTATGAACTTGGGCAAGCTATCTAACTCCTCTGAATTTCAATGTTTTTGCCTGTAAAAAAAAAAAAAAGAAATAAAAAAAAGCAATACCTGATTTTTGAGATGTTGAACAAATAACTGAAATAATGTGTAAAATAGTTATAACTACTCAATAGTTATTACATTGTTTGCTATGATAGCTTTCATGTTGGCCTATCCATCCTTAATCTCTCTCCTATTCAGTCATCAAACTTTTTCACTGTTAATAATTTGAAAATACTAGCCCCAAGCTCAAATCTATCTAATATTCTCTACTTCCAATCTTGTAGCTTCAATCTTTCTTTCTAGCTCATAAAAACATTGTTCCCCAGAGATACTCCATAAAACCAGGATGTTTCATATCTCCTTCAACTTGCATGGTACTCTGTGTCTGCTTGAAATCAGTTTTTCACAATCCTATTCCTACATCAAGGGGTAGCTGAGATAGGAACTCTTCCATGAAGTCTGTATTGCACAGTCCAGTAAGAAAGGATTATCCCCTCGTCTTATTTCCTGTAACACCCTCAAGGCATTTTGTCCCAGTTGGTTTCATGTTGTAGATAACCTATCCTCCTTCATCTCCAGATACCTTCATACTTTATTTGTATGTAACTCATACCACTTAAGACAATGGCTAGAAGATTAGAGGTGCCTCAAAATATTATAGAACATATAAACATCTACTATGTACAGTATTAACACCTTAATTACTAAAATATTGCATTATATATTATATAATTCTAATATATGTATTTATTATAATAAGAAAACTGAAAGGTTAATTCTTTTAAGTTACTGATTTCAGTGTGATTCATGGCCACAAAACTTTAATAAATATCTCAATATTCCAATATAAGTATGGGTCTATTCTATATTATTTCAAAAGTGAGATATGTTAAAATTGTGATTCAACAGAAACTAAGCAGTGGGCTCTAGGATTTTCCTATGCATACATTATTTTCCAGTTATTGGAAAAAGAGGAATGTAAAGACAGGGGGCGTGTATGGCGTAGATAATTCTTGCATACGGAAGGGAGTAGGTGATGGTAAATAGTGCATTCGGATCACTGGGAGGGAACTTTTACACATAGATGAGACTTCAATTCCTCCTCTGATACTCACTAGCTTCACAAAACCTAGTGAATTGTTTAACCTCTCCACACTTTTCTCATATATAAAATAGGAATTTAAAAGTTTGCATAAAGAAGAAAGAGTTGATGTCTGCAATTCTCTTAATACCATGTTCAGTCTATACTAGTTATATATAGTTGTTGCTGCCATTATTACTGAAGCCAAGTTTTTAATTGTGCCTAAGAAGAAACCACTTCTACAGAGTTGTTTGAAGCATAGAATGAAAGGCATGTCTGCCTCACAGAGTTTCTTGACCAATTATTTTTTAATGATTAAAATTTCACAATTAGACTCATCCTGGGGCCATTAAGCTCTATTTTTGAGGTTTGTTATGCAGGATAAAGTTTCTCTGTTAACACATGCGAGGTGGTCATATGTTATAGTGCCTAGATCCTTTGCTGAAATAAGGTCTAGCAAGTAGTTAAGGAGAGTGAGAATGACGTGTCCCGAATGGCTGGTCACAGGGAAGATAGAGAAGTTGGAAATGTATGTAAGTAGAAAAATTTGTCTGCATCACAGTTTACCCAGAGTTAGGGGTTCTAGGCTCATCTTCGCAGAGGCAGTACAAAAAAATGGAAAACGCAGAGCAACTGGGGGTCTGGATTCTAATCTTTGTCTAGGAGCTTACCACTTGCATAACTTAACCTCACTTAACCTGCTTATTGATCAAATAATTAATTTGAACCATCTGAGCTCTAAAATCCCCTATCTGAATACCCTATCTTTACTCTATGAATACCCTATCTTCAGAAATGACAGTTCTTAATGATACTTATACTCTCATTCTAAACCTCCTTCTCTTTTAATCCTATGAATATGTGTTCCCTGGATTAAATTTCAAGACTATAAACATCAATATGTGTTACTGGAGAGACAAGAAAAAATTTGACCGAGTTTTTTATAAGGTCCTTCAGTCATACTTTTGTCATGCTCTTTATAGTTTACTCTTCTTATTATACATGCTGGGGGCTCTTTAATTTCATCCTTGTGTTGTATACACATATTACAGCTATTTTTAGAAGCACTTTATGGTACAAAATCTATTCCCTGCGCCCTCATCAATTTGAAATTACCATTTTAAGGCTGATTAAATAAGGATTAGTGCCAATGTTCTACTTATTAGGCTGTGTCTTCAACTGGAACTGATGATGTAGTATTTGTCAATAACTAGTTCACAGCCTTAAATTCCACAAAATGAAACCATTGCATCAGAGTCCATCTGTCTAAAAATTTTAAGGCAAGCTTCCATGAAGAGGAAAGCCATCTATTATATGATGATATAAGCGTAAAGTGGCATGTATCACAGCTGTTTGATTACTGCTGGGGAGATGACTTGCATTCCCCCTAAGCCCTCTATCAGAATCCAGCAGTGATGGATTGAATTCCTCTTGCCTTAGCATGATGATGGATTACTTTAGGAGGATATATGAGAATGGTAGACTCTAGGCAGAAATTAATTAACATCACAATGAAAAGACGCGAGCATCGATCTTTACCATGATATGAGATTGATCCAAGGAGTTGCTGAAATATCCACCAAACTTTCTGCAAGTATAAATGATCAGTCATTCATCTGAGTTTTTTTCTTCAGTGCCCCTTAGTTCATTATCATGTAGCCATGGTAATATTCAAGATTTATATTACTGCCAGATATTACATACATGCACACACACACACACACCCCCTCACAGATTTAATATGGATAAATTGAGACTGTATATTCTTAATGTATGGCACATGGTGTACATTCTGCAGTGATATCCTATAGAAATGACTGTGGATAAGTGGATAAGTGAAGGAAATGAATATTTTCTGTGGTGGATATACTTTGAGGCAGATGAAAAAGGCACTAGATGTGAGATGAGATGAAATCAAACTTTGGCACCTCAAGACAGCACATTACTCCAATCTCTTAGCATCAGTTCCTCCAGTGTAAATATTGTCACCTGTTCTATTTCACTGGGTGGGCATGAAGATCAAAGAATGTAACTTAAAGGCTATAATAAAAGTAAAGCATTAAGTACATTATGTGTACACAAGACTATGGCATTTATCCTTTCTTTCTTACATATGATGATTAGATGAATGAAAGAAAGGAAACCAGAGAAAGAAAAGTAAAATAACACATTCTGAATATTTATAGTAAGATTCTAATTTCTTTAAATGGATTGAGATGTTTTCTTAATTTCAAGCTTTTCAAAATTGAAAATGCAAAGAGAAAGAGAAACCAAATGGTAACTTTAAAATAATTTAAATAACCAATTTCCCTTTTAAGAGTGAGTATTATAAAGATAATCAGAAAAAATGGTAGTAGATAATTGTTTTCTTGAAGAGAAGGAAGTTCTTAAGAAGCCTAGTCTATTTTATATTGATTACTTTGGAGACACAATTTCAAAATATTCAGGAAACTTTTAAAACATGTCTTTAAGCATATTGCGTGAAATTCAACTACTCTAGGTGAAATGAAATAAGACCACCATCAAGTACGTTGGCAACACAGAAAGTACTAATAAAACTAAAATTGATCTGTTTGGGAGACAGGTGCTGAAACAGTGAAAAGAGGTTAGTGGCTAACAGCAGTGAACACAGCCCTCTTTGTTGCCCCTCATTTTTTTAGTTCAGTAACATCAAGTGAGTTCCTGAGGGAATTATCCAAAAAGGCTGATAAGAGTCCTACAAGCTGACATGCGAGTTTGCTCTTGGAATTAATGGAAAGCACAAGTTTAGTAGCTGAGAACTTCTGGGACAAAATGAAAAGAAGCCATTTAAACAAATTTGTTTGTAAAGTTACGTAGTTGAACAAGTACTCTGAGACATGAACTACAGACTATGTTTCCCTTACTCCTCCAGAGAAAATACTGTAAACAATGCTGTTGGAAGAAATGCTGGGAACTGAGTACCCTCAGACTCAAAGGTGGGAGACTTCTACTTCTTTAGGAACTCAGGGTTTTAACATCTATTTCGAATCCATTATGTGGCAGACATTATGCTAGGAGCTAGGGATATAAACATGAGAAACAAATACTGTTCTTGATGTTTAGAAATTTACCATCTTGCCGGGTAAAGGACATAACCAAAATAATTAAGGCAACATGAAACAGTAGACAATATAATGTGTAGTAGAAAGAAGGTTTTTCTTAACTTTGCTTGTATAAGTCAGTACAAACAAAGAAAAGTCCCAAAAAGCAAAAGCAAACAATGCAGAGGGGAGACCGAAATCTTGGAGATTCTGAAGAAAATAGATTCTTGAGAACCAAGAATTTGAAATGCAAGAGAGTGAATACTGTCAAGGGTCAAATGCAAAGTGTACTGAAAGGATAATGTGACTGAACACCTTTGTTACAATTTATTGCAAAATGTCACATGTAAAAATGTCTTTGCCGACCTTGATGCTGGTGTTCTGGACACTTCCACCAGTTTTTCTTCAGAGTTTTACTATTAAACTTAGATTCATTTGGCCCATGTGAATCCACTATGAGTATTTTATTACATATATTTGATTTTAAATCACATGCTCAGCATCCAAGCTGAGAGAGACCCACGTTCTTTTGGAACTTTTGGGAATGAATAAGCTCAAATTCTGTATAAAATAGAATATCTAGAAAACAGCAATGCCTCAAGTTTTCCAATGGCATCATATGATTTGTTATTTGATAGTAAATGTGGAGACTACAACTTAATTCGCAAGAATGAATGAAGATTCCTGTAATTTTTTTTTTCCATTTCTCTCTCAATCAACATTCAGTTACAAAATAAAGGTTGCCTGATAGAAGTCCATTGAGCAAAAGCCAGTTAATTTAAAACCTTTTTGTCCTAAATTATGTTCTTATATTTCCTAGGGAAATTTGTCTCAGAATTTTATAATAGTCATCAAGATAATTAAGTTCTGAAATAGGTTCTAACAGCAAGGAGCGTCGGGACATAAATTAAGAGGGTTTTAAATAACCACATTTTATTTAAATCCCCAACTGTACACTCTTAAACAAATTTTCCTTTGTGGTATTAACAGACTTACATTGCTACATTTTAATGAAAAATCAAAATTGAAAGCCTTTAATCATAATTGCTTTTAATTCTAAGTAAAAGTTTGAATTACAACAGTAGCCATTGAAAAGAAAGAGTTTGAAGTTGTTTCCTGCTGACAGTTTTAATTTGACTTGCTTTGAATTTTTTCTGGTTGCTCTAACATTTCAGCTGACGTTGCATCAATTTTAAGTCATACTTCTGTTTAAATAAATTTAAATACATAACTAGAAGATGTGAGGATAACAACTAAAGAAAACAGAAATGGAAAAATTGACAGTTAAAGAGAGAATGTGAAGTAATATGAACAATGGACTCATGAAAATCTCTGAGGTTAATGCATAATAAATGAATACAAAAAAGGGATTCAAAAAGAGAAGAAATCTCATAGGGATATGCTTGGATAAAAAATAAATCAATTAAACAGATTCAAATACACATTAACTTGGGAATAAAGGTTTAAAAAGTTAGTATAAATTAGACTAAAGGAAAAAAAAACGAAGAAATAAATTATTGTCTACAAATAAGATGCTTTTAATTGGGACCTGTGAGTTGATCTAAAATTGGAATAATTCAAATAATGAAACCAAAACATTTCATGGAATAAAGAAATATTGTATCTTGTGTACTGTTACAAAATTCAGATATTCTGACAAACAATTTACATGAGTTAAATTGTCCTATGTTATATTCAATATTTTAATATAAATGCCCTTCTGATAAAGAAGCTCTCTAAAAAGAAAATAAATGCATATGCAATGTATCATGTATAGTCATATTACAAAAATAATATTTTCAAATATTCAGTATAGAAAGACATCATTGTCACACAGTCTCATTTCTCCTGTATCTCATTTGAGATCAAATAACAGATACATATACACATGCACAATATATTCATTACTTGTTTCCACTCAACACAGGTAAATAGGTGATACATTACATAGATGGATGATGATGACAGTTATAGAGACAGAGATAGAGACAGAGACAGAGACAGATATAGATAGATATAGAGATATGCAATGATTTCCTGGACATTTATCTCTTTCTGTATTTACAGGTATATCTCCCTGTTCTCTAATTTTTGTGATTATGTCTGAGGACCTGAATTCAAACAAAAGAGATATGATTATCATTGTTATTCTTCCCCCTAATCTATCCTTCCTTTTCTTCTTAGAAGTAATTTGGATTAGATTGACAAGATTAATCTTTACAATTCTATAGAATCAACCTGAAATGATCTACGTTAATGAGTACAGCAGTGATACAAATAGATAAAAATTTTGAAAATAATTCATAATGATTCAAAAGCCATTTTTGTACTATATTTGTATTTGGCTATTGTGGTATCCTAAGAATTAAAAGTATTTCAAGGAAAAACTGCAGAGCATACAGGGAATCACAAAGAGCTTAGGAAACTGCCTTACTTTAGCATCCTAATTCTTGATACACTTCTTCTGGATACACATTCTAAGTTTAAAGTTCTAAGAACCTCAAACAGAGACAAAGCACACACATTCTTGCTACCAAGTCTCTTTGTGAGCAGATAAAATACTTATTTTCATTAGTTCAAGAGGGCTTAGCTTAGGGTGTCCTTCATACTCTAACTCATTATATCCTGCTACAAATATTTAATGAGTGTTTATTCTATTTCAGGCATGCAAGACACTGAGAAACAAGATAGAAATAATCCCTGCCCTAACGGAGCTTACAGAACTGCAGCATTTTACTTACTACTTTAGGACCTCAGTTAGTTCACCTGAGAGTGACGAAACTTACCTATGATCAAGTTTCTTTGTGTCTAGCATTCTTGATTGCTTTGGAGAAGCAGGCTATATGTTGGCATTTAAGCATATACAGACACTTAAAGGGACAAAATACATTATAAATCAGCACCTACCAAGCAATAGTTTGTATTTGGAAGTGGAACAACTTATTAAATAAGCTTTACTGTTCAACAGGATTGCACCAAGATTTAAATTTTTCTATTACCTTTAATATTTTACTGATATACTTCCAGATGAAAATATTTTTATTTCTTTGTGGAAATAACCAAACCTCTTTAAAATTTCCACAGTTGTCCTGAAACATTATAAAGCAAAACGTTAAATTCACTATTTATATAGTTTCTAGGCCCTTACAATTATTTTTATTATCCTCTGTTAAGTTCAGCTAATATTTGATGTGCAATAGAATAGAACAATGATATCTGCATGTCAGTTATATGCTTCCTAAAATAGTTCATAAATTTTGCAGTAATTTTTGCTGCTCTTTAAAAGCTTACGTTCACCAGACTTTGCTCATCTAAAATCAATTGAGATTCCGCTCTTCTTATATCTAATAATAATTGTGTTACTATGTTAATTTTTAAAGCATGTGATTTTTATTTTATTTTATTTTTTTGATAATACAATTTTTACAGAAAGCAATTGTGGGGGTTGACCTGGTTAGACTGCATCATAAGCTGGGCCAAATCAGTGCACTGTTATTGCTAAGTTTAGGAGCAGTGAGAAAGATGTAAGGAGGAACAATGCTAGTGCATATAAATGAGGGTTTTGTGGACAGGAAGACAGTAGAAAGAGCTCTGGATTCTGGACAGTGTTCCAGCTCTGCTACCAAGCACATACGGAGCCTGTGTTATCTGGTTATTTAAACACACTGTCAAATTATAAGATAGTATTAAATAATCTTTAACATCCATGCCAGGTATAAAGACTACAACTCCATCTACAATATGTTATAATTCAGACCTTAAAAGATACCCAAGTCCTAATAGTGGCTTCTACACACAGTAATTGTTAACCATTGCTCTGCAACAATTAGAACTTTTATTGTAAGTAATACTAAAAGGTAGGGACTCAAAGGCTGAAAGAAAATGAATAGGTTACATTGCCAAAAAGAATCCTAAGGTGGGGAACAAATCAGTTGTCTGCCCTAAATGCAACGTAGCAGTAAAGAAAGGTCAATGCTATTGTGGGATACAGCAGCAAACCCGGAGACAATAGTTGTGCTTTGTGAAATTCAGCACTCGAAATAGGAAGTTCGATGACTCTAAAGTGTTAGACAGGATTTGATTAGTAAAATCCAACCAATAAAATAGACATTTCCTTGCATATTATAGAGGGCGTCAGTATATACTGATAATGTCTTTGGACAAAGATGGATGGATGGATGGATGGATGGATGATGGATGGATGGATGGATGGATGGATGGATAGATAGACAGACAGATAGATATAAATTAAGCAATTACCACAAGGATAATTACTAGGGTGTAAATTCATTGACTGCTGAGATTTTTAATATTTTTTTCTGCTGTATCGTTAGCACCTAGTACAGAAAGTCTAGCACATGGTAATAATATATATTTATGTCAATGTTTTTTAAACAATGAACCATTAAGTAGACACATACCAATGCTGGCTTTCAAGTCTTCTAATTACTAGAGCAGTGCTCTTTTCACTTTACCTTAGTGCTCTTTTTTTAAAGTAAATTGTTTAAACTAATGGAATTTTGTTCCATATGTGGGATATTGAAAGTTTTACAATGGAACATGCAGATTGAGCTATTAATTGACACAAACTGGAGAAATAAATGCTTTCCAAAACTTTTAACGTATTAATTCTAGAAATTCCAGATAGTTTAATATCCCGGAAGAACCTGAGAAGGAGTGTTTAATCTTTAGGTGAAATTCAGGGCGGCTTCAAATTTCAAGATCTCTAATTTGGTATTTTGCTTTGATGGGAAGGTCTAGGAGAGTTCCTAAATTAAAATTAAAGCCCAGCTTGAGTGCTGAAGTCAAACTTGGGTCTAATCTTTTTCTTTTTAAAGTGTGTTTTAAAATGTTGCTGGTGACTTTTTTTTTGTTTTTTGTTTTTTTGTTTTGTTTTGTTTTTGTTTTTTAATTAGCACAATGTCAGAGGGTGGAGGAAAGAGTCACATTTACAAGTATCTATCATAGTGTCAGTCTTAAGTCTCCTAAAATGTGTTTCCCAATGCACCTGGGAAAACCAGGCTAAAAAACCAATCTGACTAGATCCAGGATGTAATCTAAAGTTATATGGGAAATTACCACAATGATGTTACAAAAAATAAAATCAATAATTTTAATTTATTCCATACCCCCATCTACAACTATTTAAAAATAAATGCTTAAAGTTTAACATTTAGACATATTTCCAAAGTAAACAACAAGTAGATGATTTTAAAGAATATTAAATACATTATGAAAAGTACTATTATTTGAGTTTTTAGGGCGTAGTGCTTTTGTACTATTTTTATCAAGGAGGGTGAAAACCCTCAAATCAATTTTGCTGCTTTTAAATGTTTTTTTTTTTTAATTGAAGTCTAATAAATCTTGCAGATAGCTTCACATATTAAGATATACTTTTGACAAAAATGTCTTTCATTATGATTCAAAATAGCACATTCTAACAGCTTGATTGAGTACCTGTAGCATTATCTACATTTCAGGAATTGAAACTAATAATTAATTTTAAAAGCAGAGATTTCTAGCAGCTTTAGATAAGAAAACATTTTAATTGCCTTGATAATTTGTTTTTCACTATCATGCAATCTCAAGAGAGTTGGAAACTAAAATATTGGTGTTACACAGATAAATCATATAGACAGGATGCAGAATAAAAATGTGATTTGCAAAGAGATATATACGCACATTATATACAGATTTGCATTAATAAACAGCATTTAAGACATGTACCTATCTAGAGGAACACATTTAAGGCACAGTTACGTCGCATTATTATACAGTATTACTGTAGTGCTACAGATTTAGATAAATTTAAGATGATATCTAAACTTTAAGTACAATATGGATTTGAGAGTTTGGCAAGCTTCTTGTATTGAATTACTTCTTGTACACAGAAATTTTCAATCTCATGACAATTTTGTGCACATTTCTCAAAATGTCGTATAAATTATTTCTTATATGTCAAAAAAACCCCACAATATCTAATATACCACTAGAGTCCTGGGCAATAGAAGGTTACAATTAACATACAAAGAAAACTATTCTAGTTTGTATAGTAAGAGTATATTCAGTCAATGAATAAATCAAAGTAGGTTAAAGGGAAAAAATGTACATAGTATAACATATAAACATCTCTTATGTCTGACTCTACACAACATAGAAAATGAAGCATACAGCACTGAAACATATTTAACACAATTTAGCATAAATTTTTATTACACTAACTGTTTTATGCTTCATAATCTGAAATCATGGCTTGGTGATGAACTACTATGAAATAATGACATTGTTCTAGGTCATTGCTATCTAATAGAACTTTCCGAGATGACAGAAATATTCTACAATCTGCTTTGTCCAGTGTGATAGCCACTAACTACATAAAATTATTGCACATTTAAATGTTCTTTTTGCAAGTGAAGAACTGATTGTATAGTTTTATTTAGTTTTAATTAATTTAAATTTAAATATGAACATGTGGTCAGTGGCTACTGTATTGGACTGTGTAGTTCTAGATATCCTGTAACATATCAAACTTTTCAGATATTTTTGTTACAACATCAATTTTCACTTTATCTTCAAAGATAGCCACAAGATTGGCTCTTTCTTTAGTGCATGATTTTTAAAACTCTCCATTAAAACAAATAATTATTTGGCCTGCTATCATAGGCACACAATATGATTCCTATTATTCTGTCCTTCATGGAATGGGGTAAAGTGTTTCTCAACATATTTTTAATTGTTTGTCACTACCAATTGTTTTAGGTCAGTTTTTTTTGACCCAAAGACATACAATATAATATACAAGCATTGATCAAAAATATGGACTTTTGTATTATCATTGCCTTTTTTTTTGCAGGCACAAAATGTCACCTTTCTTAATTTCAATCTTTTTAGCTATTAAATGCATATGGAAAAAATATTCTGGTCTGATTGTATTAGTTAAAACTTGCTTGGTTTCAATTAAGACAAACCAAAATAAACTAACTTAAGGGAAAAATAGGAGAATTAGTTATAAGGATATAAGTGTCTCACGGGTGCAGTGGAACTTCCCCTGAGAAAGATGGAGGAGTGAGAACCTGGAGGACGACAGAACTCCCTAGGCAGGTGTTCTCATTTCACAGGGTAGATTATGGCTTTCCCACCACTTCTCACTTGACATCTAACCATTTTAGCCACACATGTAGTGTATTTCTAACTACCAATATCCAGTTCCCAAGATGAGAATGGGTCATTGGATGGGTCAATTTGGATATAAAGTTAAACTTACACCAATCAGCTAAGGACAGAGAGGCAGATAAAGCATCACTGTGTAGAACCAAACCTTGGTCGATGAACAGTTCTCCGAGAAGCAGAGATGGAATCTGGGCTGAGAAGAGTCTCAACACTTGTAAACTCCGCTATTGCCTTTCGTTTTAAAATAAAGAATCAAACGGAATCCTTACTTCACTGAAATATTTATCTATTTATTAATTCTACAAATATTCATTGAGTGCCTATTCAAAGCTAAGTACGGGGGTCTTAGAAGTAGAAAAATTTAGTTCTGTCCTCATGAAATGTTCACTGGTGAGGGTTTCTACTTTCCAGTATCTTGTGTTTAAAATATATGCTTTTTGTGTTTAAAATATATGCTTTTTTTGTTTGCTAATTTGGTTTTGTTTTGGTTTGGTTTGGTTTCCAATGGGAATTGCTGTTCAACGAGCATAAAGTTTTAGTTATGTAAGACGAGTAAGTTCTAGAGATATGCTGTACGCCCTAGTGCCTATAGTTAACAATACTGTTATTGGGTACTTACAAAAATTTTTAAAGAGGGTGGTTAAGTGTCCTTAGCACAATAAAAAAAAAAAAAGGTGGGGTATGAGAAAACTTATGGAGGTATAGATGCACTTAATACCTTGATTGTAGTGATGGTTTGATAAATGTATACATATGTTCAAACAAATTTAATTTATATACAGTAAATTTGTACAATTTTCTGTCAATTAGACCTTACTCTAGCTACTTTTTTTATAAGCGTATGTTTTTAGTCATGTTTTCACGACTATTATTTATTTTCTTATCAATATTTTTTCTTTAAAAATATTAAAATATGAAATTTCAACATGTGATCTGAAACTCTGATGACTTAATTTTTAGATCAGTTTTAGGTTGACAACACATTGAGAGGGCGGTGCAGAGGTACATACCCTCCACACATGCAGAGCCTCCCCCATTATCAATATCGCTCACCAAAATGACATAATTTTTACCAAGGATAAACCTATATTGCTACATGATAATCACCCAAAGTCATAGTTTACCTTAGGGTTTACTCGTGGTATTGTACATTCTATGGGTTTGACAATTAATGATGTGTATCCACCTACCAATTTAGAATGTTCTGGCTTCTGCATTAGGGCAAGTCTCTCCTTTCCCTACATGTATGGGCGCCAATTTGGATTTCACCCAGAAACTGTATAGGTGTCAAGCCAATGGTCTGTTAAGGTCTTTAGCACATTTCTAATCTGGTTCTTTGTTTCCTTACTGGTGAGTTTTAAGGATTCTTTGTACATTTCAGTAAGTGTCCTTTATCAGATGTGTCTTTTCAAATATTTTCTCCCAGTCTGGGGCTTGGCTTCTAATTCCCTTGATACTGTCTACTGCAGAGTGGAAGTTCTTAATTTTAATAAAGCTAATTTTATGAATTATTTCATCCATTTATTATGGATTGGGTGTTGTATCTAAAAAGGCATCACCATACCCAAGGTCATCTCTATACATTGTCTCCCATGTTATCTTCTAGGAGTTTCATAGTTTTATGTTTTACATTTAAGCCTATGATCCGTTTTGAGATATTTTTTTATGAAGGATGTAAGATCCATGTCCAAATTATTATTTATTTATTAATTTTTACATGTAGATGTTCAGTTGTACTAGCACCATTTGTTGAAAAGACTGTCTTTCTTCCATTGCATTGCCTTTGCTCCTTTGTCAAAGATCAGTTAACTATATTTATGGGGTCCATTTGTGGGATCTCCATGCTGTTTCTTTGCTCTATTTGTCTATTATTCTGCCAATACCAAACTCGCTTGATTATAATAGTTTTATAGTAAGTCTTGAAGTCAGATAACATCAGTCTGTCAATTTTATTCTTCTTGAATGTTGCACTGGCTATTCTGCATTATTTGCCTCTACACATAAACTTTAGAATTAGTTTATTGATCTCCACAAAATCATTTTCTGGGATTTTGATTGGGATTGTATTGAATCTATAGACCAAGTTAAGAAGAAATGATACCTTGACAATATGCTTTTTTTATATACATATATGTTTTTAAAATTAGTTTCAGATGTAAAAACAATGCAATAGTCAGACATCCCACTCTTCACAAAGTGATAACCTTCCTCTCCCAATCTATTGTCCCTCTGACATCATATATATCTATTACAATTCCATTGACTCTATTCCCTACGCTGTACTCCACATCCCGTGACTATATATATTAAGTTATAATTGACATACAATATTATTCAACTTCAGCTTCAGGTGTACACTGCAGTGGTCAAGCATTTACACCGTCCAAGATGTGATCTCCCTAATAAGACATGTTCCCATCTGACACCCTACAAAGTCTTTACAACATTATTGATGACAATATGTTTTTTCTATAACCATTGATATGATAATGTGATTTTTATTTTTATTCTGTTAATGTCATGGATTACATTAATTGATTTTCAAATATGGAACCACCCAACATAGCAGAGATAAATACCACTTGGACATGGTGTTTAATTATTTTTATACATTGTTGGATTCAGCTTTATAATATTTTCTTGAGTACTTTTTGCATTTGTGATCATGAGAGAGATTCATCTGTAGCTTTCCATTCCTGTAATGTTTTTGTCTGGTTTTGTTATAGGGTAATGCTGTCCTCATAGAATGAGTTAAGAAGTATTCTTTGTGTTTCTATCCTCTGTAAGATATCACAGAGAATTGGTATAACTTCTTCATTAAATGTTTGGTAGAATTCACCAGTGAGCTTGCCCAGGACTGCCACTTTCTGTTTTGGAAGGTTATTAATTATTAATCTTTATAGATATATAGATATAGATATATAGATATAGATATAGATATATAGATAATAGATATAGATCTAGTCAGATAATCTGTTATTCCTTCTTATATGAGTTCTGATAACTTATGTCTTTCAGAGAATTGGTTCATTTTATTCTAGGTTATCAAATCTGTGGACACAGCATCATTCATAGTATTCCTTTATTATTCTTTTAATTTCCACGGGATCTGCAGTGACATGCTCTCTTTTATTCCTGATATTAGTAATTTGTGTCTTCTCTCTTTTTATCTTACTTAGCCTGGCTAGAGGCTTTCAATTTTAGTGATATTTTCAAAGAACCACTTTTTGTTTTGTTAATTATCTATAAAAGTTTCCTTTTTGCAGTTTCATTGATTTCTGCTCTAATACCTATTATTTCTTTTCTTATGCTTACTTTTGATTTAATTTCCTTTTTTACATCAGCTTTAATGAGGTACAATTGACATGTAAATTTGTAAGATATTTAAAGCGTACATTGTGATGATTTGATACATGTATACATTGTGAAAGGTTTCACCCGTCTAGTTAACTCATGCACAACCTCTTATATCATATGTTTTTTCTTTTTTAGTGAGAAAATTTAAGTAATATTTTCTTAGCAAAATTCAATTATACAATACATAGTTATACATGTATTGTATAATGTATACAATTATACAATTTTACATTAGATCCTCAGACCTTATTCATCCTAGAGCTGAAAGTTTGTATCCTTTTACCATCCTCTCCTTAGTTTCCCCAGTCCCTGAGAACCACTTTTCGACTCTACTTCTATGAGTTTGACGGTTTTTTGTTTTTGTTTGTTTGTTTGTTTTTAAGATTCCACATATAAATGACAACTATGTAGTTTTTGTCTTTCTCTGTCTGGCTTATTTCGCTTTGTGTAATACCCTCAAGCCCCATCTATGCTGTTGCAAATAGGGTAGTAGGATTCCCCCCATACACACACTGTGGGTGAATAATATCCTGGAGGTAAATCTCACAATATTGTAGGTCCCTCCAGAACTTTTAACTCTTAGACTAGTCCACACTAAGCATCCAGCATTTCAAAAATTACAGTTCACATTTTCCTACACTGGCCTGGTGTTCAAGGTCATTTCAGCTTGTTAGTTGGTGCTTGGGTCAACCTAAACTCCTGAATTCGCCTGTCTTTCCAATCTTGGGAGTACCACTTTGCCCTGTGCATTCCCCTCTTTTATGGATCCAAAAGGAGTTGCTGATTTTTCATTTCCTACAACTTCTTACTTATTTTTAGGCTGGAGTGATGACTTCCAAGCTACTTATATGCAAAATCCATGATCTGAATTTAACTGAAAATATGTCATACTTGATTTATATAATCATCTGGTCCCTTAGTAATGAACTCAGATCAAGGTGGGGACTATGGTTCATAAGAAACCTCGAATGTGTTACTCTATTGGACCTTGATGGTCAAAAATAAAATAAGGTTATACAATAAAATATATAAATCAAACAATAGAAAGAGCCGCAGACAGAGGTGAGGGTCAAAAATGCATATGTATTTTGCAGATAATTAAATTAATATGCCTTAAACAGAAAATATAAATTGATCATCCCATGAGGAATCAAATGACAATTAAATTCAAATAGCAGCAAAATTTACTTTAGCTTGAATAAATGCAAGAGATAATTTGGTATAGTGATTTCTGGAACCAAGTCCAGTGCTGGAAATACAAATACACAAGATGAAATTAGTTTTATTTTTCAACATTTGTGTTTATATCACAGAATTCTTTCACAAATATAATTTTTTTTTCTTTTACCTAAGCCTCCTAGAAAACCTCATTAATGGAAATATACATTTGCTTAGCAATTTTATTACAAGAGGGAATTAAAATACATAGTGCCTAAATATTACTTTTTAAAATTATGATCAAGATAAATATATTTCAGTTTTAGAAGGGGTAGTTACTGGACTATATATAACAGAAAAATCAGTAGATAAAAATGGAATGATCTATCTCAGGATGTGTCCAGTTTAGATTATATGGTCCCAGTCGTCTCACAGAGAAGTTTCGAGAACTGTATGAGTTTCTATTTTCATTATCGGTTTTATTTTATATTGGTCAATTATAAACCAGGATCTGAAGTGTTCAACTTTTTCAGAAGTCTTATATTACTTATTACTATGCATAGTAGCTAATCATTTACAGTTATATTACCAAGTCAGACTAATTTCTCATAAGCCGCTCACAGAAAGACCACTCACAAAATGATAAGAGTAAGATATTCCAAATATTGCCAGAACTATAGAAATAATACAGCAATCAAATATAGTTCTGTAACTTGTTGCATATTTTGCCAATCTAACTATGTCCTTCAATTGGACAATATTGGGCTTCTCAGAAGATTTTTCAATGGACAAAGTAGACCAGTGAATATACTGTAAAATAACAGAACGTTTTCTAAAAATGGATAGTAGTGCACATACCTCCATACCCAGCTGCAGCTGCTACTCTAATAGGGAAACTCCTAGGATTTATAAATCATCTATAAATACTGGTGCTCTATTCAGACCCAAGAATGATTTGAGTAGACACTTCAGTCCAAAAATGCATTAGTTCCTACTACTACAATTTATATTGTCAATCAGCTGAATAAATACAAGTTAAAAAGGGCTTGGAGATCCTTGGGAGAAGTACTTGTTAAATATAACCTGAAAGTAGATTTGCAAATTTTCTCCTTTTAAATTTATTTTCCCAGGGTCCTAATAAATGAGAACCGGGCTGCAATCCAGGTTCCAAGCCACTAGAGCCTGATTGTTTTCTATTTGTTTCAGTGTTTAAAGCCAACAAAAGCTGCATTAAAACTGACAGTGCCAAGTAGTAACAAGCATATTTTAACCATAGCTAATGTATGAACCCACAGCCCCAGGTTATAATATTTCAAATACAACAGAATTTAGAAGCTAGTCTCTTTGTCATTGAGTTTTATGAACAAAACATTTTTAAAATTATGCCTTGTTTATGAAAACACAAAAAATATCTCCCTAATAACAGTGATAACTTGTATTATTCTATGTTCTCTATAGTTTTATATTTCTAGTCATTTATTTCTTATACCCTTACCTTCTTTAAATGGAAGATTAAATGGAACTATATTATCTCTTTCATATTATTTTTACTTCAAACACACACATGCACACACACGTGCACACACACACACATGCACGCACACAAACAGAGTTGGTTCTATTGATTTGTGACTGACTTCCGAAAACAGTCCTAATTTTACATATTCACATTCTGCCAACCACTTGAGCAACAGAAAAACTC
Organism: Rhinolophus sinicus; assembly: GCF_057876585.1. Classification (NCBI taxonomy): domain Eukaryota; kingdom Metazoa; phylum Chordata; class Mammalia; order Chiroptera; family Rhinolophidae; genus Rhinolophus; species Rhinolophus sinicus. The sequence goes on from NC_142517.1 coordinate 88,834,030, forward strand.
CCTACTGTCTCCACTCCAAAACATGAAAAGTATAATTATCCTATTTTAAATGGCCACTTACTTCCCTGTAACTTCTATTTCTATATTTTTCATTTAAATAAATAATATCATTTTTATTAAGCTTGGCATTTTATATTTTATTATTCCTAATTTCATTCAAGACAAAACTCTTGTTGGTCATATTATGAGACTCTAGCCTTTGATCCAGGCAAATGGAAGATCATTAAAAGATATGCAAAGATCTGGACATTTTTTTATGTTTAATATTTGTAATTACCTTTCAGCTGTCCTCAAGTCAACATATATATATATATATATATATATATATATATATATATATATATATATTTCAAAGATTATATATTTTAAAGAACAGGGCTGAGACGTCTGATATTATAATTACTGTTTTTGAGAACTTACACGAGTAAATAGGTAAGCAGAAACAGACGATATAAAATACATCCTTAGGATACTTAACTATAACTTGTTTTACCTTTTTCCTTTCATTCTATTCAGCTGATACAACTCCAATGTTAATCTTCAATTAACCTACATTAATTTGTCTAATGATTAACAGAAATAAATCTCTATTGTGTTTCTGCAGCTTTGCCTTCCTCTGTTCATATTAGGAGAGAGGTGAAAATGAGAATTATTTCAAGTATTTGGAAAGAGTCCTTGACCCAGTTAATAGATAATGTAAATTCTCTTTTTTGATTCCTTCCTGCTTAGCACTCCAGATTCAAAGCCTCTTAAAGTATAAAATCCCTATTAGAACATCAGATATTTGACAAACACCCTAATTTGTTTATTTTTATATCAGATCTTAGAAATTAGAAAATTTTATTTTATGGTCTTATATATGTGCATCTGTGTTGTTTTTTTCTCTTACACATTTGTATTTGCAGATCACTTGAAACAATTCCTTTGTCCATACCAAATAGATGCTCTTAAGATTCTACAGGAATCCCCCTCAAAGGCCAAGAATACAGCTACGTAACTTTTGTAATGGTTGGTATATTAATAATCATCTGATCCACTCTTCATTTTATACATGAAGGAACTAAGGCTCTGGAATTCTAATTGGCAGAATTGGCACTCAAGGGGGAAAATGAAAGCTGATTTTTCTTTTTATTATATTGTTTAGCCTTTCAAATAGAAATAGAATCTCATTTTTTAAAAAGCTAAGCTTAAGCTGTATATTGAGGAAAAGTAAAACTGTAAAAACATACGAGCCATTTTCAAATGAAATAGGGAAAAATACTCTTTGAAACCAAGGAGCCATATGACACTGACCAGTGTTAAAGCACTTGGGAGTGGACATAATCCAGGGTATAAGAACAAGTCCCTTTCAAATCTATGACTCATAAAATTTTTATTAAGGCAATTTTAGTCATGGTCTTGCCTAAATTCATGGCTATGAGACTATCATACTCACTAAAATGCATGTTTTTCACTCTTTATATGAAGACCTGGTTATAAAAGTATGGCTGACCCAAAACTATGAGAAATAGTTATATCCTATCCTCTAACTTGTGATTCCTTCAGGCCAAATTTCTGTTGTGTTATTGATTTTGTGGCTATAGTTTTTCCCTTCTAATTATTGCAGTGATGGTTTGTAAGCAGCTCCTTTAGATTTGGCATTGAATAACTGAACTGAACATTAAATGGATGAGTTGTGTTGTATTTTCCTCAGTAGTGGATGTGAAACTATAGGTGCTGAGAGAATCACTTGATCTTCAGGGTATCAAATTCCTTATAATGAATTATAATGAAAATCTATGTTCATTAGAAACCCTCTATGTACAATTTTTTCTATTGTCTGGATGCTCACATTACATAATAATATATTTTACTGACATTTTGTTTTCTCTCCCATTTTACTCAATGCACAACTAATTTGTAATTTTTATATCATAAATGTACTCTTTTCCAAAACTTTTTTTGAGGACTCTGAAATTCATATTTTAAATTATACTTAAAAAATAACTCAAAAAAATCATCATTTTTATTGAATAATTCCATATGTTTTAATAGGTGCAAAAAGTTACTGAACCTTTGTTTATTTATGTATTTTATATATGATTGCTTGGTCTGTCTTTTCTGTTGTTGTATTAAATTCCTATCCAAAAGTCCTCTACTTATATGCAAATTTCTCATCGTGAGTCCTTTTCATCAAAAACTGAGATTATTTTCTCTATATAGAACTCATTGGGAACAAAATGTATTTTACAAGTATTATTAGATCTTTTGCTGTGACTCAGTCCCATGCAGATGGTACACATCTGAAGAGGCTGTATTCTAGCTAGGAAAGATCCAGCTGATGCTCTGAAAAATCATTCTCTCTTGGTGAAAATTTAGCTTGCTACTGCCTTCCCTGCTGCATTATTAAACACGAAGGAGTGATTCCCTTAATCCCAACCATCTGCTCTTCCCCTACTAAAAAGTGAAAACATCCCCTTGTGTTTACAAACGTTGCTGCTAAAGCTTCAGAAATTATAAGAGATGGTTGTGAAATTTCCGTATATACTACAAGATCAAAACAAAATCCTAGTCACCATAAATCTGTAAGAAATAAACCAAATTTATATCACATGATAAACCCAACTGTGTTTTAATGTAATGCAATTATATTTAGACTGCAGTCTCAGAATGTAAATTATTTTAGCATCTCAGTATAACATTTGCATTTTAAATATACTCCTACTTGTCCAGGCTTCCAAAAGTACATATACTAAGAAAATGGATCCTATTCAATTCTTTTTAATTTTCACAGATTTTTAGAGTGTACAGAATGTTAACATCAGTAAAGGTTCAGTTTCATTGGAATTGAAGAGAAAACAAAACATCTGACTGCTCAGATGAATAACAGACTCAAAACCTCTAAACTGAAAAAGCACCACACCAAATTGTCACACACCAAATTGTTGACTTTCAGGAAAGTTACTTACACTGAAGTATTACTAGACAAAAACAGTGATACTACTGTGTAGCCAACTCTTCTTTTCCTCACAAAAAATACTGCAAACCAGGATCATCCTAGCTTAAGAGCTCCAAAATAACGATTTACCAACTAACCATAAACAACTTTGCAATCCAAAGAAAATCTGAGTTCCTAAACAGTTTAATTTGATGTTCATTGAAAAAAAAAAAATACTGGATTGGCATACAAAACAGAAATAGACTCAGAGATTTGAGAAAAAACTGATGGCTGCTAGATGGGAGGGGTGTTGGGGGACGGTGGAGAAGATGAAGGGATTAGGAACTACAAACTGGTAGTCAGAAAATAGTCACAGGGATGTGAAATACAGTATGGAGAATATAATCAATAATGTTGTAAAGAGTATGTAGGGTGTCAGATGGGTACTGGACTTAGCAGGGGATCATTTCATAGACTGTGTAGATGCCTGATCACTGTTCTATGCACCTGATGCTGAAGTAGAATAATGTCAACTATAATTAAAAAAATACATATATATATATATATATATATATATATATATAGTCACGAGATAGGGAATATAACTTATGATATTATAACCGCTATGTACTATGTCAGAGGGGTAGTAGACTTGGAGGGGCTATCAGTTTGTGAAGGGTGTAAATGTCTAATCATTATGCTGTTTGTACACCTGAAACTAATAATTAAAAAAATTTAAATATTGAGTATAGTGTAATCTAAATGTTCTTCCTCATTCTCTTTTGCTTATAGTATGAACATATTTCAATTAACAATAAATTTATTTTTGTTGATGACCAATTGCTTTAGCTTTCCTCTTGGACACTGTCTTTGTCAGCAGACCAATTTCTATTTTATAAAATTTATGTATTTTATGCTTAGCAAATAATTCCTTATCACCTAGGTTCCAGACCCTTTTCACCCATTTTTTTTCTCAGTGCCTTGCCTTTCTTGTCCCTACATGTCCCTTTTAAATTCTATAACAGTTCTGAAAACATTCATCCTTACTTAAAACAGAATGAACATCATTAGCTGTTTTATTGTCACAGTACCCAGTAAATCAAATTATGCTTTCTTTGTAAGTCTTACTTTCAAATATTCTTTCAATTTACTGTAACATACTATGTGTTTATTTCTCTAGTCCATTTACCTGTCCTAGTGATTTTGCTGCTTTCAATCTGAAAGTTTAAATTATTTAGGTAATGAATTCACTGTGAAGCATTTACCTTCTTTCAGCTTCCATCCTTGCTGCCTCAAGATTTTACTCCTTGATATTTATGACAATTTTCTGTATCTTAGCATGGTCTTTGGGGATATGTCAGAACCTACTCTGGTATAGATGTAATTAGCAAAATATATTTCCCTCGGTAATTTTCCAGTTCTGTGGTTGGCTCCACCAGTACTAAAGTGTTTTAAAGTAGATTCTGGTGAATTTGGCAGAAAAGCTCCTCTCTATGAGAACTATCAATGATCACGGAGTTAATAGTTAGATGTCAAATTTATTCTCATCTGAACAAAATATGCACTCTGTGAGCCTGTTCTTAATTATAGCTGTCATGAAACTGTCTCTTAAGATAAACTTTGGGCCATGTTTCTTTTTTTTATCCTTAGTCTTTTGTATCCTTACTCTTAGTTTTATCCTTAGCAATATTTATGTTTCCTAATTCTCTAATTGGGCTCAGGCTAACCCTGTGGCATTTTACCTTAAATCTAAGTTTATTTCCATTCCTACAATTTACTCATTCCTTTCATTAACATATTTTCAGTAATATGTTCTTACTGTTTCTTTAAATTTACTGTCATTTTATACATTCTCAACCTTAACTCCACCAAGTTTCATGTAATTTGGGCAGAATTTCCCTGATGATTAGAATTGTTTCTATTTTTATTTTAAAAGTAGCAGCAATGTTTTTCAAGATAACTTTTTTTTTTCCCAAAGCAAAAATAAATGACCTGTATATATCAAAGTTAACTTTTTTTTACTTTGTATTCCCAATGTTTATGTTTAGGTGTCATTGTGATATTGGTACACCAACTTCAGTCAAGGATCAAGACCAATGGTACACCAGCATGGGGTACTGGTGAAGCACACAGTCCACCCAGTACGTAAGGCGGATGTGTTACGAGATTTGGGAGTCAGGTGCCAGAAGCACGATTATGAAATGGTTATAGAAGTGGTCTTGCAGCTATTCAATACTGGAACTGATAATTCCTTTGCTGCACTTTCCACTGGACCACAACTACATTCCGGAGTGGAATGATTTAACTGAAAACTATTATGTTTAAATAATTCAGCTCTGAGACTCAGGAGCACAATTATTATGGTAGGGGAACTAGCAATACACAGGATTTCTCAAATCAGGTTGCAACTCTCACTTCTGAACAGTCAAACAACAGCGAATTATTGAAATAAATTGTTCATTACACACATCCCTCCCCATATGCACTAACACAAAAACACATTTTTCTCCTTAGGGTAATCCCTCGCCTCATCCCTAATGAAAATCTTCCCTCAGGACTTACTCTCATGAACCCATTCATACTAAACTGTATGTGTCTAATATAATTTATAGCCTTTTAACCCTTTCTGTGTTTATATTTTAATAGGGATAGCATTTTGGAAACATAAAACTTAAGAACGAACTTTTACCAGTAAAATAGTTAATGAATCAGCTATCGGTATGTGGAATGGAGAGGCCGTCCCAAGACTCTGGAAATCCCCTGAGGTGGCCAGTTATGTCCCATTGGGTGCCCTGCATTTACAGCCTAATCTAATTGGTTCTCTGAGCAGGTGCACTATTTGTATGTACCCTAGTGTTTGCCCTAATGCTGACATTTACCTTTGCTTACTGGCCTCAGAAATGTAGCTAAAATAATCCCCCTAGAATACTGTTGCTACTGGAAACATAAGTTTAAGCTCTCTGATTTGCTGAGTAGGACTGCATTAAAAAAAAAAAAAAAAAAAAAAAAAAAAAAAGGGTATATGGCAGAGCTAAAGATGATGCAGAAGTACTTAGATGAAAACAGACAATTTCGCAGCAGATTGCCGAACATATTGGCAGTTCTCAAATCACATTTCAAATCAGATGAAATAAGTTTCAGAAAGTTATTTAGCATGAAGAATACATTATTAAATTCAACACGTAAAATGTTAATACAGATCTACTGGCTCTTACTGCTGCTTGCTTGCAGTCGTCCCTCTTGCAACACTGGTCTCATAAACTTGACTGTCAGTGTGGGGTGAGCATCCTTTCTCCAATCAACTAGCAGCCATGCTCTGCAGACAGCATCTCTGCATTCCTAACCATACTTAGGTCACCTTCCAGCTCGACTAAAAGTAAGACATCAGGTTTACAATGAAATTTGTCTATGCACCATCGATAGTGGTCAGGTTTTCCACAGACATCTGTACCTTTCTGTTACTTGAATTTGTATTTTAATTAATATTTTGTGGCAACTGCATTACAATAGGTGAGGGGTACATTATTTATGGTGACACATTTTATTGCTGAAACGGGCCAGCTATAGGTTTTACAAATTACCCATCCTTAAGCTTTTGTCCTTAAATTGTGATCAATTCACATAGTTTTATGAGCACGCTGTTTCTTGTTGTCATTGTGGGTACATCCCAGAGGAGACACTGCACGTGTGGCAAATAAGCTCATCAAGTAGGGACAGCCATTTGGTACAAGGTTAAAACAAAGACAGGGGCAAAACTGTGTGTACATTCGAGGATCATAGGAGATGACAATTTACTGTGGTTCACCAGGAATTCTAATATTGTCACCATACTTTAGTATATGTTCAGTGGCAGTTTATATCTAGGCAATATTCCTAAGAATATGAGATCTAGAGCAAGTAAATTCTTTCTTGTGTGCTCAATTTTTCACGATGGATTAATAATGTGTGCCATGAGTAGCTGTATTTTTGACATCCTGGCCTTGTTTTATGTCTAACTTCATATCTGCTCCCAGAAATAACTAAGTAGTAGCTTCTACTGACAACACATTTTCTTCCAGGAACTATCTCTCAGCCACTTTATATGTAAATCTTTTTAGTCCTCACAGATTCCCAGTGAGGTAGATATTACGATGCCCATTTTACAGATCAGAAAACTAAATCCCAGCAGGATTTCTGGACATATGATTAGAATCTTTACTTGTATGGTACCCAATTACTTTATGAGTTACATGTGCTATCTATTCTTCATTTTGTTTCCCATATACTGAAATCTCCCTGTGGCAAGCTTCCTACCTTTTGTAGGGCCATACTCATGATTATCTGTAGGCTACAAGTTAATTCCTGACTGGAAACTGAAAACCGAAAAATGAAAGCCATTAGGCCTACACACCAGAATGTGGAGGCTATTTTGAATTAGTCAGTTGCTATGTGTCTTGGACAACTTTTTTTTTTAAATAACGAAATAAACAGTTATTCAGAGATGATGCTGAGCAGTGAATTATAAAAATGATCTTAGACTCAGATTTTTAAGATGTTATTTACTGAAGATATGTGGCCAAATTGGGAGCTATATCTGTATTCCTTTAGCTCTATTAATATGTGTGGGTTTAAAATGATCATGTTTGTCTTATTTTAATAGATATTTGTACTTCCAAAAGTAAATTTTATTCTCAGCTACTGTAAAAATTGAGATATTTGTGACTTAATTTTTATACCTTTTCTAATGACATCTAAATGAGAGATAGCAATTACTATGAAGTATTTTGTTTATAATTATGCCTTTATCTTACCTTGTTTCATTTACATTTTCTTTAGGAGAAAGAGATGCATTGGATTTTGCTTAGAAATTCTGTGCGCTTTATTGTTTTTTGTTGCTTTTTTTAACTAGAATTTGTTGCTATGAGTTGCTTAGAATTTGGTTTATCCTGGATAAATGGAAAATAATTCACCCTAAGAAGACTGTGAAACTGTTTTGTCTCAGCAGGCTCCATTGTGAAAGCCCAGCATGAGCTCGAGTGATGTGAGATGGGCCATGCTGTGGCAGACTGTTGTCATACATTTCAAATGTTCCTGGATTACTAGCAGTAGATGATGGGTTAAAAACAAAAAAACAAAAACAAAAACAAAAACAAAAACAAAAAAGGGGAGAGAGAGAGAGAGAGAGAGAGAGAGAGAGAGAGAGAGAGAGAGAGAGAGAAAGAAAGAAACAAAGAAAATAAAACTGGACAAATGTGAACAGCATGAACATCAACTACATTTTAATTAGTGGTGGCTCCCCAATAAACAAAATCACAGATTGTAGAACAAAATCTCTAGAAGAAGCACCGCTAGGTTTAACTTTTAGACGTGATTCATTAAGCAAGAGCATATCCGTTAAATGAATGGGATCATTTATGTTTATATGTCTAAAGTTTTCCCAAGAGCTTTCACACATGTACTATTTCATTTGATCTTTACAATAGCCCTGTGGGATACATAAGGCATATATTTTTCTCCTTATATCATAAGATCGCAAGGCTTAGCTTCATTAAGCAAGTTACCCAACATGGTAGTTAAAAGAGTTGGGGTTCAAACTCACATCTCCAAACTCCAAGTATTTTATTATTCTGGTTTTGGTACTATCTTTAAAATCAGTTGCATTTTGAGTACAGATATTCTACACAACAAATTTTGCTAAGTTTATGGGCAACAGGAGTTGGAAGAGCATTTTATGTTCTAAGAACAGGTTGACAGTTGACACACAGCAGCTACAACAACTAAGATCACTAAATACATAGTGCTAAAACAACCAAACAAACAAACAAACAAACAAAAAACTTGGTGTATTTCTAAAACTAGTAGACTTGATCTGGCAAATCTTTTTTCAAGTTCATCCTCTGAAAAAGCTTAAATTTAATTGATAAAATCTTTAGAGTTCCTGCAAGGAGTTAGCTTAGAAGCACAACTTTGAATTTCAGGAATAATGGTATGAAATCACATGTTCCTAGGATAACTATATAGGATCTCTCTGAGTTGTCACTTTCAGATGCTACAAGCAGAGCCAATCTCTCTCAGAACCCATGAAAAATTCAAAATAGTGTGCTACCCTCACCAAGGACAATGCAAGTTTCAACACTATCCTGTTTCTCCCACGTGACTTTTTTGTTTTTAACAAACTTTGGCCATGTGAACATCTGGGACAAAAAAAGGGGCGTAACTTTTTTACACAAATATCACCAGCTACAACCAGTTAGTTGGTACAGGCAATGTAAATGCCACATCGTCAGAGAAGTAGGGGAACCCACTTATCCCCTTTTAATGACAAATACCATAACATATATTTATAAACATATAAAACTAAGTAATTAGGTTTTGGAATTTCTTTGCATTACTGTAGATAAATGGATGGCATAATATTAGTTGCACATTATTTGTTTTTAATTTCAAACTTTATATCTTGGTAAAACAATGAACCCATGTAGACATGATTAAGGTGAAGGGATTAATTTTCTACAAACTGAGATATACAGAAAGCTCCCAGTGGAATATTATCAGTATTTTACAGTCTGCTTTCCTGACACCTAAATGTGTCTTATTTTTTTGTTTAAAAATTTAAAGCCCTTAGAACTAGATCATTAAATATCATGACTAAAGTGCATACATATTGTGTATATATATATATAGATACTAGATGGTCATTAAGTTAAATTTATCCTAAACAAAAAGAGCTCCTCAATTATGATAACAAATTAAAAGTATCCATGCATAATTTCAGTAACATGCCATATCATCTTAGAAATGGATGGTAGAAAGTATTTGTGTGATGCTACATATAGATCTCCGCATGGACAGACTAAATGATCTAAATAAACACATGCATTTAAAAATGTGAGTGGTAGCCATTATATTGGAAACATTTTTGTATCTCCACCCTTCAAATTTAATTATATTTTAAATTCCAGTATTTCATATTTCCATTTTAATAAGCATTACCCGTCTCTAAATAGTTCTTTCTGGAACGAAAAACATACCATTGAATGTTAATATTTCTCATTTAAACTCATTGATTTCAGGGATTCTTAATATATGGAAATGTTCAGAAACTGTACCATTTATAAATATATTATCCCTTTCAAATTTGTTATATTTAGAATTATTTGAAAGTTTATTTGCTGTCTCATTTAGTTCCATAATAATAATCTATTTTTTAAAAAAACACCTTCTGCTCAATACTAGTGAAGTCTTTAAAATTTTAGGTTCAATTGTCTAGTATGATTCTGAAATGACACCCTTTCCTCAGTTTCTACTGTGTCTTGAAAGCTTTTTACATATTGAGTTTACTGTTTGTATGAGGGTATTTTAATAATTTGAGCTACGCAAAAGTGTTGCTTTAAATTTCTCCCTCCCTAGGTCCCTTACTATTGCTTTAGTAGGTAAGTCATTTCCAGAAGAGAAATTCTTAAGACTTCAATTCAAAAAACAATTGTGTGAATCTGGCTAAATTAGCCTTTGCTAGCTGACATACTGTATTTTAACCTAAATTAAAACCTAATAAAATATCTAAGCCAGGTTTTCAAAGACTATTTATATAAAACTGACTGACTAAATTAATGGATAAAGACTTCAGTGAGAGATACCACACATCTATAAAGGCACACAGATCTCAGACTTCTTAGCGTTCTTATAATAGTGGTCAGGACTATGAAAACGTTCTGCTTCGAGTTCTCATAAAGTCTAGGGATCCGTCTGAACTACTTTCTTAGCATATAGTAAAAATAAAACTATAAACAATTATTCAGCACTTCCTATATATCAGGCATTATTTAAACACTTAAGTACTGTATCTCTTTTGGTTCAAAGCACTCTTTTGGTAGGCATTATTATTATCTTTATTTTAAAAAGGAGGAAACTAATGCCTAGAGAAGGTAGGCGAATACTTGCCAATGATCACCAACAGGGATATGACGAAGCAGGGATTCCACTAACCCTTCTACTTTCCTCTACGATTTTCCCAGTTATCTGTTCAAAGGCCTTCCAACATAACTAGCTCACTTGTGCTGATAATCTTACTTTAAGTGCTTGCAATAGACTGAATCGTGTCACTCCCAAAATCCTATGTTGAAGCTTTGCCCCTAAAGTGATATTTGGAGATGAGGCCTTTGAGAAGTAATTAGGTTTAGTAATTAGGTCATGAAGGTGGAGCAGTCATGATGGACAGTGCCCTTGTAAGAGACACCTGATAGCTTGGACTCTCGCCACCAAGTGAGGACACCGTGAGGAGGAATCGATCTATATATAAGCCAAGAAGAGAGCTCTCAGCACTACAACCCTGATATCAAATGTACAGCCCCCAGAACTGTGAGTTATTTAAGTCCCCCAGTCTATGATATTTAATCATGGCAGCCCGAACTGAATAAGATAGTACTCATGTATTGCTTCTGCAATAAGTAGTCTTAAAAATCCTTTGTTTACCAAGCATACCAAATTAGTCACTTATAATCTGCTTGAACATTTTTAGGTTCATTTGTTTGATATATCTAATTATGATTTCTGGCTCATTGTAGCTTTTCATGCTTTATTTTATTTTATTTTATTGATCTTGGTTATTTTTCCCCAAAAAATAATACCAAAAGACTATTTAATATGAACTACAAATTAAATACCATGGTTTAAAATTCATCTTAACTCAGGGGTGTGCAAACTGCGGCCCGTGGGCCAACTGCGGCCCATGATCCATTGTTAATTGGCCCACAGCAAATTCCAAAAATATATTTAGTTTACTTAAATAAACCAGGTGAGGCAATACATACTTCACCTCGAGTGAGTGGCCCGGCTGTTTGTGTATTTTACCACATATGGCCCTTGATGAAAAACGTTGAAAAAAGTTTGGACACCCCTGTTAACTAGACTCCATATCTAAAACCTTCAGTTCACCTTATTTTGAACTCTAAATACTCATGAAGCTCACCAACCTCTTGCTAATGTCTAATTGTCTTTATTTCACTCTGTTTTGGTCTAGAAATGTTCGGGTAATTATCAAGTCACTGGGGGATAAAGACATGATAGCCCAGCTTTCTATGTATTAGTAAGTTTATTCTCCTCTGGGGATTATTGGAAAAGCTCTCAAGTGTTACAGGGTTCAATTGTAAAATCTTCTTAAATGAAAGGTAATTTAACAAAGGATTTTTTGCAATTATATTGCAAATATAGAAAAAAAAATCATGCTTTTTTAAAATGACTAGATTCCTTGAAACACGCTTTCTGTCTCACATATCCCTTCATTCCCCTGCTTCATAAGTTCTTACTGACCCTCAAAGAACTTTCCTTTACTTTGAAGACCTCCTTGACTTCTTTAGGATGTATGAGCATAGTGTATTTGTTCTAACTTTTACATATCTCTGCTTAGCACTTATGACAAAGATAAAAATAATTTTTATTTGTATAAGTCTCATCCTTTAGGTATTAGCTTCTTTCCTAAAAGACATGTTATAAGAATTTGTGAAGAAAGAAATCTTACCATTTGCAACAACATGGTAGGACCTAGAGAACATTATGTTAAGTGAAATAAGTCAGACAGAGAAAGACAAATACCATATGATCTCACTTATATGAGGAATATAAGGAAAATAATAAGTGAATGAACTAATCAGAAACAGTTTTGGAGACATAGAGGAAAACCTGAGGGTTGCTAGATGGGCGGGGGGGGTGGGGGGATAAGGGGGAAGGTGAAGGGATTAGAAAACGGTCGGTAACCACAAGATAGCCACAGGGTTTTGAAAATTAATTTGGGGAATGTAATAAAAATGTTGTAATGATTTTGTAGGGTATCCGATGGACACGTGTCCCATTTGGGAGACAGTGGAAATGTAATGGCTCTGTGCGATGTCAGAGGGATAGTCGATGGGGGGGGAGCGGTTCACACAGTGTGAGGGATATAAATGATAAACATCTAAGTATTACTTTGTCTTGTGCACCTGAAACTAATAATAATAAAAAAGAATACAGTATATAATACATATACAAAAAAAAAAAAAGAATCTGTGTACAGGCCTTGTGTTCAACATGTATGTAATATCTCTGTTTGTTGATTGAATTAATGAATTAAAGAATGCACTGAAAATGTTTTGTAAGAACATTCAAATTTAGTTATTAATCACTATTGAAACAGACTTACAAAAAACGTAACTCATAAAATTGAAATCATTTCAGAAAAAATAGACATGTTTCTATATAAAATGCAGTAAGAAATCATTAAAAAAATCTATGAAAATATTCCACATAAGTATGATTTATGCTCAATAGTCTCAACATGTAAAAACAAAGCAAAAGAAAAAGTCATGCTGGATATGTAATAAACTCTTTGAAAATGCACTTGTATAGATATCTACAACTTTATTTATTAGAATGAATCTTCATTTAAAAGTCATAATAATAGTTAACATATTCTGAGCACTTACGATTGGCCAAATCTTGTCCTAAACTACTTTACATTTTCTAACTCGGTTAATTCTCACAAATGAAATATGATACTAACACGAGACTATCATAAACAAAATTTTAGACATCAGTTTGAGACACTTTTGTGATTAAATTTGCTATGCATTCTAGTTTAGCAAAAATATAAATTTGTTAATGAAGTAATATTAGGAAAGCCATTCGACAAATTCCCATTTATCCAAAGTCGTTTATTCAATACCAGAAAAGATAGCAAAAATAGGTCAATATTTAGGTCAATTACACCAAGACCCTCCCTGGAATAAATCATATCTATATTTGAAAAAGGAAATTTGATTAGTAATTTATCCAATGCTAATTAGTTTGTAGCCACAAGCCACCTTTACCACCCGCATCACCCCTTAATTCCAATACCTTTGGGTTAGTTCCATTCTTATTCTGAAAGTTGTTTAACCTAAAATGTCTTTAGGGGATAATTTTCTAACCACCTTTTAAACTACCACCCACAGTTTCCCACAAACTAAGATGTATCAGAAAAGTTATTTTTTGCTTTTTTCTTAGCAGAACAAAGGAAATTTTAAAACATGAGTGCTATATGACAATTTGATACTTTCTGCTGGAGATCTTGTTCTCCTACATTTAAAATGGGAAATTGTATCTAAATTATGGGTTGATGGCAATATTATAAACAATTGAAATGATTAAATAGGTGAATAAATAATCTAGATTTCAAAGTTTTCCAGTCCTACATAATATGAATGATCTTAACCTCAAATAACAAGTATACACTGAAAAAAAAAGATAATGGAACTGATTCTTTGCCATCCTCAATATTTTGATGTTAAAGCCACTGACGATGATTTAGCTGAATAGAAATATTCACCTATTCAAGATTTTTGTAGACCAAGAAATCTGACTGATGTCTTCCTCCCTTATGTGCATGTAAACATATATGTATACCACAGGATGCGTGAGTATACACACAAATATGTGTGTACACACGTAAGTACATAAATATATTTATATAAGTCAGAGACATATATTGAACACATTTTTGCTTTATTTGCACAAGGCTGCCCATTATTTTAAATGTTTCATTAGGAAACTGGCTCTTTTATATTATCACTATAATAATTTCAGTAGCTTTAAAACTTTTTACAACTTCTGCTGTAATTATTTTTTTCTTAAATCTCATATGTATTGAAGTTGTTATGTGTTAATTTTACTTTGTAAAGAGGGTATTACAAAATATTTATTATATAAAAAGCATCTAGCAACTGATAGAGTTTTAACAACTGCCTATTGTGAGAATATAACGGCCTAAAACGTTTGAAAACACCTTATCACCATTAAGTGATTGCAAGTTTTAGTTTTTACTGTATTTGTAATGACATGATATCTCTTTCTCATTCTCTCCATTAGGAAAAAGGTCAGGCATTACTATCCCCATTTCACAGATGTAGAGACTAAGGCAGCAAACAGAAAAAAGGAACTTGTCATCTAGTTAAGGCAGAAATAAGGGAGACCCAGTTTTCTGACCCCCCCAGTCTTCTGACCACCAGCAATCTATCTGTTGCTTACACATAAAGGGGGCCAACAAGGGACTTTTGAAATACTTTGCTAATACACAGATTTCTACTCTAATTATTATCAGTTATAATGAGATTTGGCCTGTTCTTGTTCTTGGAAATAGGCAAAATCAATTTAATATTAATATCTATTTCCATATGTCCTCTATATCCTTTGACCTATGACATTGCTCCAGTAACTTTAAGACTTAATTTTACCATTATATTCTAAAAATCTAAGGAAGTATAATTAGCTGGAATAAATCAGTAACCATCTCATTCCATTTTAACAAACTTCACTCTGTCATTAAACCATGGGGAACCATGGAATGCAGTGATTAAATTTACACTGTAGACAAATTGGTCTAGTAACCTTGTGGAGGATGAATTTGTTGGTCAGAAATGTGACCTAGGAGGCTGTTACAGACACACAAGGGAAAGATGGTCAGTCCCTAAACTAAGACAGTGACAGCAGGACCAAATGAGCATGGGAGAGGAAAGAAAGAGAAGTGAGGAAAGTCCTACAGTCAACAAATGCTTATAATTTAATAGGTTGCAAAGATATTATAGGGGGAAAATGAGGAAAAATGAAGGTTTGTAGGAAGGTTTCATATTTTTAAAGGATTACATTTTAAACACAACACATTAAGTTCGTGACTTAAACCTAATTGCGCAAATCTATTTATCTTTATATAGATATCTTACAAAGTGGTTGATTTAGGTATTAACATGTGATCTAAAGGTACCTGGAGAATCTTGTGTTCTTTTTTTTTTTTTTCACTCATTTATTTTAAGGAAAAAATACAACACAACTTCAAATTAAATTAAAACTTTTACTATCTATTGACTTCAACATCTCACCTTGTGCTTAAATGCTTATAAAACTATGGTTCTTATTTGAAATATTTCACACTTAAATTATTAGAGGTATAAAAACCCTGTAAACTCAAAATACAAATATATATAATTGAAATGTATGAATGTCTTGACTTTATATTCACAGATGGGAAATTTTAAGCTGATACCAATAGGGACAGAAATTAGAAACTAGTCACCACTAATGTTAAATAAAGATGGCATGGAACAGAATATCTAATCAGATTTACTTGAAATCGGAATGTATACTATGCACACACACACACACACAAAAAGAATACAGTCATCCCTACTGCTTTTATCAGCACACACAAGTAATATCAGTTGCACAATCACATGCCATTGCAAAGTTTCATGATGCAATTTCATGAAGAATATCCAGAGAAAGTGATGCTGACAAATAAATTATGGTTTGAAGTGCTTGAATTGCATATAAATTTACCTCCTGGAAGGGCTGTTAAAAGAACTCTAATGTCTTGATCTACTTAGAGTGTCCTTAAAAAAAAAAAAAAAAAAAAAAGTACGGCCTTCACTCTGTTTCTAACCTCATTTAATACTCATTAGAAAATGGGGTCTAATATATGGTGATGGAAAGAGAACTGACTCTGGGTGGTGAACACACAATGTGAGATGTAGATAATGTATTAAAGAATTGTACACCTGAAATCTATGTAACTTTACTAACAACTGTCGCCCCAATAAACTTTAATAAAAAAAGAAAGAAAACACCTCTATCATATCAGTACGAATATCTATTTTAAAGGAAAATCCAATGCTTAATCTGAAATGATACTGCAAACAATCTGTTGCTACGGTAGAGGGTCAGGCATGAGTGATGTGTCTTCTGATTTACCTTTCAGAATGTATTCTTTTGTGCTTTTAGTTTTGTTTTGAAACTACTCCATCATCATTAGCACATGTGGTAATGCTGACTTCCTACCTGTCAGTATGTGAAAGCTATATGAGAAAAATGAGAAGAATTAACAGGAGTTTTATATAAATCCAATGATGTGAGGAGTTTTTAGTGGGACAGAGGACTTATTTGGGACACTGAATGGAATATGTGTTTTCGAAACAGAATATACCAGGGGTGCCTTTGGTCAGCGTTGCTCAAGCAGTATCTGGACGCTGATGGTAACCACTTTGAGCACCTCTTGTAATTGCAGAAGTCAAACGTGACTTGTATTCATCTTTTGTTATTGGTATATATTGAGAATTACAATTTTAATAGTTTTTTTTTCCCTTTCTTAAAATGTGTATACATTTTTTGGCACTCTCTGTATATTGTTTTCTTAGGAATGTTATCTATTTGTCTGATTTTATGCAGAACTTTATAAAAGAATTATAGCAGAATATTTAACAAATTTTATTTAAAAAGCAAGACAACTACAAAAACAGACTTCAAAGGTTATAATGCTAAATTTAAGACATTTAAAATGTGTTTTTAATGAGAAAATTTACCAAAAAAATAGCTGTCATTAAAATGCAGCTAAAAGGAATTCTAATTTGTAAGTAGTTTATGAATGGCAAATGTACAATGTGAATTGGAAAACCCATTGTAAGGCAGTAAAAATGGAGAAGCAATTGATAAAACATTTAGATGGGTTATATAGACTTCACTGTCTACATAGGAATTTTAGTAGTTCATTGATGCAGACAGTTTTTTTGTGTGTGTTTTTTTAATTTGACATGGAGAAGAATTTTGTTACAATGACCTTTATTTTTGTTAACAATAGGATGTTGTCAACAATTGTGTTCCATTTTTTGCCATCTCATTTTGGTGGCTCTTGATGAACAATAAAGGACTATTATAAAAATATAAGGAGGAGGTTGTCCACATGAGATAGAGATAAAATATTCTCAGATTTTTGGTTTGGAGAGAAAAGTACAATTTTGAAAGAAAATGTGAGAATTACAATAGGATGCACAAAGCCTTCATTTGGAAAGTCAGAACATTAAATCCAAATGAATAAAAACACAAAAAGAGCCACAATGTACTATCATTTTATAAAAAGGGGACAATACTTCTAAGAGAAAACAATGTTATACCAATGTGTATGGGTGTGTGTGTGTGTGTGTGTGTGTGTGTGTGTGTGTGTTTATTTGAATATGTTGCTATGGAATCTCACCATTTAAAAAATGTCTTTTGGGAAGTGCTGCGTCAAACTCATATTAAAAAAAAAAAAATTCAGATTCAGGAATTTGACGGAACCTTAAAGGCAGGAATTCAGATATGCTATTTCCAGGGATTATCAGATATGTTTTGTTCTGATATCAGGCCATCAAGTGCCTTGAATCTGGCAAGTGCTTGGAACCCTTTCTCATCTATGAGGACCATCTGCCTGGAGCTCTAGGGCATTACCTCTAGAGGTCAGCCTTACCTATCATCTCAGGCAAATGATGTTAAAGCAATACAAATGAAACTATCTCTTTCACTGAAAGATATAAACGTAGTGCTCATATAAATAGTTTTTTTTATAGTATATTAGGTATGTTTAAAACAAATTTGGCTATCTTGGGGGTATGCTAGGATGTTCATATAATTCATAATCATTATAATAATGCAAAACTATTTACACAGCAATTTTTTTTGGCTTAGGCACTTTCCAGAAATTGTGTTAAAACTCACAAAACTCGATAGGAAATATATTATTCTTATGTACATGTCACAAATTAAGAAACTAAGGTTCAGAGAGGTTAGAAATATTTAGAGCTCCACCTATTTTGATTTCTGCCTACATTTTGAGTGTCATCTTTAGTCACAAACTAATGTTATGCTATTATTTGCAGTTTCCTGAAAATTCTCATCTCAAATATTTGTACATGCTATTTAAAAATGTATTTTTGTAATATATTCTCACTCATAGTTTCACTTCCTTTCCCTCACTCAACAGTATAACATCTTACCATCCTACAAGTATCATCTCAAATCATATTGTCTGTGGAGAACCTATCCTGCATACAGAATCATTAAGTCCCACAGAGTTCTCTTAAGTCATAATTTTCCATAATATTACCAAGTATACAATCCCATATAATCAGTATAATCTATCTCTATCAAGTTAAAATATATATACAATTCTATCTCCTTTTATTTTGCTTGAACATTTGTCAAACCATTAGATTATCAAGCTATTAACAATCATTTTAAAAGAATATGCTGTTGGTAAGTTAAAGTCTCTTGGTTGACAGAGTCTAATTGAAACTAAGCAAATAAATAAATAAATAAATAAATATATAGATAGATAGATAGATAGATAGATAGATCTAGATCGATCGATCTATCAATCGAACTATCTATCTAGCTATCCATCCATCCATATGTATGTATGAAAACTACAGGAGTAATCTCATTTAACAACTGGCTAGATCCAGATATCCAAGCCTTTTTCTTCATCACCATTTCTATTTCATACTCAGGCTGGCACTGTCAGGGAAGGAAGGGTCTTGTACTATTAAAGAGTTAAATATCCTTACAGAAGGCAATTTTAAAATGATAGAGAGGCTCACTCCCCTAACATCTATTTAATCTCAATGAAGGACATTGATCCAGCTTAGGAAATGGGTCCTCCATCTGGAGAAAAGGTGAAGTTTCATGACTGTCTACATCAGGGCCAGGTGGCCCTCCGGTAAGCAGAGGATGTGCAGTACACTAATTGATAATTTCATTAGAAACACCTGGATTGAGTGAGTGGAGACATTCCCCAGTGCTTAGATGGGGTTTCCAATACGAAAAATAAGAGGGAACTACTCTGGATGCATAGATAAAGAAATGTGTCATGCAATATAGGATTTCATGTGGAGCATACATTTTCTATTGCGTCTTTACCACGTTGGATGTTTTGTTTAACATGGGTCTATTCTACGCTGCTAAAAGAGATGAAACAACAAAGTCCTTGAATGTAGTAACACCTTGGGAAGCTGAACAGATTGTGGGTCTGTATATGATTCAGCCAGGGAACACATTTTGCCGATGATCCTGCCCTAGAGATGCAATAGGAAGACATTCTTGTGACTATATATCATTTTACAGAATAGTAACAGTGCAATGCACTGACAATAAGTGGATCTAAAATGAAGAGAATAAACCAAGTTGCTACAGGCAAAGCATACTTGCAGACTAAAATCCTCATTAGCAACACAAACCTAGAAGCCAAATTTTTGCTACCTTAGCAGCACTCCAGCCAAGGATGCACTAATTAGACAAGCAGATAAACTGTGTTTCTAAAGCAAACCCATCCTTTGTTTATGATTATGCATTGAGTGACAGTAGCGAGCTTCAAGATCCAAATTCCAGTTGTCATAGAAAGAGAGGAAGGGAGTGTATAAGATGAAACACGTGCCAGGACTGAGGACCAGAAATATGGCCTGTGTTTGAACTTTAACTGAACAACATCTAACCCCACGTAGATGAGGAAACTAGGTAAAGTGCGGTGAAAGGAGGCATAGAGTGATAAAGTGCAATAGTTTATGGGTACACTGGGGCATAATCTGGAGTCAGTACTGTGGGTAGCTGGGAACAGCAAGAGCTGAATTTTAAAACTTCCATTTACTTCATAAGTAAATTACTACAAAAGACCCTTAACTGGTATCAGTGACGTTGTGGCTCATGGTCATGATGGGGGCTGGTCCCTGTGGGTAGAAGTGTCCTAAAGACTAGTGCAGGAAAATGACTAGACATTGACAGTGACAGAGGTTCTGAAAAGGGTAAAGAAGGGAACAAGATCAGATCAATTTGTAGGCTATTAGCAAGCCACTGTGTCATGATTTTATCATAGATATCTTAGAGGTGGACCCTAATACAACTACTTCATTTTATGGGCAAAATGTATACAAGAATAATTACCTTCCCAAGATACCATATTTATGCAAGATCATAAAGTGGATTAGAATTTTAAAACAATTCTAATCCAGTGTCTTTCACTATATTATACCTGTTACAAATAATAGAAATGCAGCCCCTAAATGCACACACATTTTTCTATTTTCTATTGCTACTGACATTTGGATCTTGAGTTAAATGATTCTTTTTGTCTAAAGACAATAAAATCTTTCCCATTTCTGGAAATGAGCTATTTTCTATTAAAATATTTAATTTGCTAAAATCATTTTGTTTTATGTAGACTCCATTAGAGCACTATGTACATATATTTAAATGTATGTGTCTGCATGCATGGATTTAGAAAGCTATTTGAATTCATAGATTTTTATATAAAGCTGTGTAACATGAAATTTCACACAAAGGTTTGAAATAGAGTCCTAAGAATCAGGCTTGTTGGTTACACAATTAATACAGATTATGAAGTTAGCCTTAGCTATGACATAGGCAATATTAAAGCTCATTGCATACTATGCCTGAACTTCTTGTCTCAGGACTATGTCTTTCATAATGGTACCAAGCAGGGCTGCTGACTCTGATATGAATTCAAAACCACCTGGAAAACAGACCTCCCTCACTAAAAGGTCATTGACTGGCCTGTAAATGCTGGAAATACATTTAACATACGATATAATCTATCGACAACAAGACATGAGACTTACAAGCCAAACATCTTTGGGAGAAATAACATACTAACTTGAATTCTCAATAAAGTATGAGAAAAATATCTTAGTCTACATTGTGATGTAAGAATTCAATGTCATAGACCTTTATCCATAAATATACAACAAAGAAATATGTATTGATAATTATCATTAACAAGAAAATGTAACTAATTTTGTCATCATTTTGTTATTTTTAAACTTCTTTCTATTTCCCCACAAATGTTTAAACACACGCACGCGCACGCATGCATGCGCTAAGCTAAATTAAGCTAATTTCCCTAAATGAGCAGCCTATAAAATTACAGCAGAAAACTGTTTAGAGAATTATATTGCAAGTTTTCTTCTGTGTAAAAATTCAAGGTCATAATTCTATTTCACTAAGTTTTATAACTCAGCTGAAGAAAGCCATTTTGAGAAAAGGAATGATATAAAATAAGAATACCTGGGATAAATTATTAACATCTTGAAAGTACATTCATATAGATAATTTATTAGTTTAATGTTCTTGCTTTGCATATTCATTGGTAAAATTATTAGAATTTTATATCAAATAAAGGTCTTTGAATGGAATCATTACTTTAGAATGGTACAAACAGAAGTACAGGGGTTAACGAATTCCGATAGCAACAGATTGTGTGCAATAGATGGGAACTCTGATTTCTAGAGCAGCCTTTCATTAGCTCTATATTTGAGCCTACACTTAACATCAGTTTACATAACAAGGGTAAAAATAATAGTGATCATACTGCTAATATTTAGTTATTCTTATAATTAAAAAAAAAAATCTCAGGTAGTTCTTTAAAAAATCTCAAATCAAGTTTCCCTTTTCTGACCAGCAACTCCTGCTTTTCAATAGCACTTCACACCTGATTAGATTCACACACTTTCTTGGTAATACTTTCACTGGAAGATGGTGTAGAAGATATATTATCAAGTAATCATTTACTCTTCCAAAACAACTTTTATTGATTTTCAGATTTGTGGCAATAGATTCTATCAGTAATGGAAGAACCCAGAATTCTATATTTTTCCCTTAGATAATAAAACAACCATCTCTAATAATGTATGGTATGTCCACTCACTGGGTTAAGTTATGTATTTTTCGATACTGTAAGTCTCAAAATCAGTTTTAAAAAACACTACCTATTTTTTTGCTCACAAAAATGCCATATACCTGAAAATTTTCATTTACAGCATGGAGAACTTTAATTCTAAAATATAGGTACTAATTGCTCTGTGTATCTATAAGACTGAAACTAAATATATTACATTAGCTTGCATTAAACTATTAATTTGGCTTCTTAAAGGATTATTTTATCCATTCATGATTCTTTATATTAATTTCTATTTATTAGGGTTTCATAAGCTTCTTATTTGGGTTTCATAAACTATTTCCTCTATAATATTAGGTATTTTACCTGGTAGCCTCAGGTTTAATGTGGATTCACTATTAACCCATGTTTATTTAGGCTTCTGTTGGGACTACAAAAATACCTCAAAAGTGAATAGAAATGAATTGAACAGATATCTTTGATATAGATCGTAGATAGCCAGATTGTTAAATAAATACGTAGACTAAAAGATATATCAGGCATTACTTTTTTTTAATGACTATCCTGATCATTCAAATCTTTAAACTATACTCATAAAAGCAATCTAACACAAAGGATGATGACTAAGCATCTGTATTATATAGTCGTTCTCTGAATAACACTCATAAATAATGAGCTGTGTTTCCATAGAATAGGGTCACTCTGTCACTGCAGATTAAAGAAAATGTTTTTCGCTTTTGAGTCAATGAACCAGTTTTCCTTTTCCAATCCAGAATTGTCTAGAAACATTGAATAACACCTTTACAAGACTATAAGATTATCACAGCAATTCCTCCCAACCTTCATTGTCCCACCTCGGATCAGGTCTTTATCTCTAATCTAAATCACTGCAATATATTCCTATGTAATATCTCTGACTCAAGTTTTTCTCATTTCATCCTACCTTCCACTTTGTTGCCATTGAAGTTTCTTCTAAAACACTGATCAAACCAAATCACTGACTACTAAAAACCTGTGTGACATGATACACCTATCAGAATTACTGAAATAAAGATTTACAACACCAAATGCTGACAAGGGTTAAAATACCCTGGATAACCCATATATAGCAGGTGGAAATCTCCATGGTAGTCACTTTGTGAAACAGTTCAGTAGTTTCTTATAAAACTAAACTTGCAGCTATGATACGAATGAGCAATTGCACCACTGGGCATTTACTCCAGAGAAATAAACACATATTCCCACAAAAACCTATACACAAATGTTCATAGTAGTTTGCCCATAGCAGCCCTAAACTGGAGACAACCCAGATATCTTCAATGGCTGGATGATTACAAAAATTGCTATATCTATATATATATTATACACACACACACACACACACACACACACACACACACATACATATACCATGGAATATAGATTACTAGTCAGTAGTCAAAAGGAACAAACTATTGATACATGCATAACTTGTATGGATCCAAAGGAATTAAAGTGAATGAAAAAAAAAAAAAAACACAGACAATTCTAAAAGCTACATAAAATATAATTCCATTTAGATAATATTTGTGAGTGCTAGCCAGGTGTCAGAAATGGGGTGGAGGTGTGGTGGGTACGACTATAAAAGGGCAATACCAGGGATCCCTGTGGTGACTGTATTGGTGTCCATATCTTGGTTGCAATACTGTACCATGGTTTTGCAAGAGATGTTACCATTTTATTATTTGTGTTCTACTGCTGGGTAAAGGGTTTATGGCATCTCACTATTTTTTTCTTAAAATTACACATGAATCTATAATTATGTAGAAATTAAACATTTCATTAAAACAAAACATTATGATGACTTCACAGCGTCTACAGAAAGAACTACAAATTCCTCAGAATTATATATAAGGACATTCCGAATATGGCTTTCAAAATGATATTATTCTTAACTCTCTTTACTTGTTCTGCGCTCCCTCCTTTCCTCTACCCTTCAATCTACACTTCATGCACTTTAAACTGGGTGAACTTTCTTTCCTACACCACCCTTGTGCCAATGAGCAGAGTGAATTGCGGTCTTGTACTGTGGTCTCTGTCATTACCAGTGAAATCTTAGGACATAGGTTCTGCCCAGAGAGTTCTTTTCTCCAAAACAATACATATGAATAAACCTTTGCACTATCGCCACCAGGAAGCAGAGAAGAGAACTTAAACAAAACAGTGGATTTTTTCATTTTGTTGTTGTTTTTATCTCTGAGGAGGTTGTACAATATATAATCTAGTTATTGGGGAAAATAATCTTAATTTGTTTATTTTATTATTTGTGCTCTACTTAAAAATAAATTAAGGTTGCAATTAAAATTCATGCAATATAGCAGTTCTATGTACGTTTTTTAAAAGTAAGGAAAATGTGCTATGTGCTAAAGGGAGTCAGAAAAGGTACGGTATATTGCTGACGTGTTGCATAGCGCTCACCTCCAGGAGACATTGTTTATAATGTGCACAATCACACAGCAGCCCAATGAGGTTTGTTCACAACAATAATATGTTTTCAACATCTCTAAGCACCAAAAACTATTTTATGGGCTTTAAAAGTATCAGCCCATTTATTGTTGATACTACCCTAGGAAACAGTCACTGTCTTCTTTATATAATAAAGAAATTGAGGGGGAATGTGACACATTTTGGATTCAAACCCAGATGTACTTGACTACAAATTTTGCACATTTAACTCCTTGGTTATAAGCTCTCTAGAAACCAATTCAAAGAGGAAAATAGTCACTTAAAAACTCACAGCTTATTATGAAGAGTAAAGATGTTTGTGAAAACCAAGTATGTTTTAGAAACTGGGGACAGAGATTAATTTTGCCTGTTCTTCCGAACAGAAAGGACAACACTAAAACAATGGTCAGCACATTCAATACTGCTTCTTTGCTATTTTCAATAGCAATTAAATGGTCATCGAATGCTGTATAGATTTCTTGAAAGTACCAGAAGCTTATAACCTCTCCTTCAACTAAACTAAAGATAAAAATTCAACACATTTAGATTTTAATATACTGAGTAGATTTGCCACATTTTGAGCCATTAAGTTGAGATGCTTTTCTATCTGGTTATTCCTATGGCCTGATTGCAGTTGCAAGTCTCAGCCTAGCATGAGTGCTGAAACTCCACTTGCGGAGATTTATTTTGATCACTGTCTTGGGTCAAAGTGCAAACAGTGCTCAATAAAGCATTTTATTTGTTTGAATGCTCAGACTAATTGAGTAATTTGTTCTGTACATTGCTTGTCCTGTGTAAGTATTAAAACATTTCTAGGAAGAATTTTATGATAAAATTCCACCTTCTTCTCAGGTACTACACAATATGCTGCTACATAACATTTCACTATGAAATAGTTTCACCTATTAGCAAGGCCTGGGATTTTCTAGAAAGGAATGTATTGTTTAGGTATTTACCTTTGCCATTGATTCAAATAAGGGAGGTCAGCTTACATGCCCTCAACCTGAAATATAGGAAATAACTGTTCGACCTCAAGTCAACTTTTAAAATAAAAGCAATGATTTAGAGATTATTCATCTATAACTTTGTTTACGTAGTTGCTTTTAAATGTTTCTCATTACATTTTACTTCACTAAATGATTCATTTTTCACTTGTCTTTTGATTTTAAAGATTTAAAATAGAGGAAGCTGTCAGGGTGAAACCATGTTTATATCAATGGACAGATTATTTTTAGGGTACGGGAAATAGAGCAGATTTTTTTTTCCATAATTTAAAGTATACCTCAAGGGAATTTGATAGGTTCATAAATTGGTTCTCCATTTCTAAGTCTGATAGTTTATCACTCACCTTTGAGACATCTAAATAAAATGCATTATTTCTTGTTTTGTGTACTTATTATTAACAATTTTTTGATGGGATCCCGTGTAGAATCTAGTTTTTAAAATCCTTGGAACAACAGGCAAACATTGTTTGCTACATATATTTAGGGATTTGTTAGCCATTTGCAGAATTAAAACTTGGACTATTTTATCAAGCTATAATCCTGATTAATTAACAAAATAAAGCATTGAGTGACGTCATTTTGTAAAAGCGTTGATGCCTCACTGGCATTTAAATGTTCTTTTACAACTCAATGGACGCTTGGGGACAGGTAGTTCTCTGGAGCCTGCCCACATTTACTTGACAGCCCTCTTTCATACTATACATTTTGGGGGACATTCGAGTTCTTACTCACAAACAAGTTGGAGTCTCTAATCCAAAAAATAATGTGTAGTATACATAAAAAAAAGTTAAATATGAAAGGGTTTGAGAATTATTTAAATGCAATATAATTCTAAGAAATTAGTTTAATATTTAATTTTATGTATAATACTCCTCTCAAATTTTCCAGTACATAATTTCACTGGATTTTCAAAAATTAGAAACATTAGAGTATCCTCTATAAGAGGTCATTTAAAATATGCAATCTTTTTTTTTTCCTGTTTAGGGAGAATAATGATTCACAGAAATGGGCTTTTTAAATCCAGATTTTCTTTTAGGGTAGAAACAGTGTCATGAATCACATATGATGTGTTACTTAAAAAAAAATAAAGTGTTGTGCTCTAAAATGGTTTCATGTATTATATTTATAATCACCACCATTTATAAGTCTTAGAGGTACTCAGAAGATGGTGCATTCCTTCAGCGGACACTATTAGCACATCTCACATTGCAGTATTCTTCATATACAAACAGAAGCCTCGGGAACCAAAGATGAAATTTCTTACATGAAAGATTATATACTCTAAATGTCTGAATCCTTTTTAAAGACAGCTAATGCAAATACCCTAAAATGTGCTTCCAATTAGATTTCAAAGCATCTTTTCTTCTTCTAGACAAACAGGTTGGCAGATATATGCACAAGGTATAAAGCCAAACAACTCTATGAGCAATTATAAACAGTGCTACTGAATGAGCAGAAACAGAAGAACTCCATAAAGTATGAATAAATTGGCATGATTCCATCTGCAATTAAAAACACCATAACTCAGCTAATTGTGTTGCTCACAATGGATAGTGAAATCTCATCCTGATCCTAAATCTGCCAGATGTACCCCGATTGTCATGAATCGGATCTACACATATGTGGAACTTGATGCTGCACAGCTTGGGTCCCTGTAGAATGTGGAATATTTTATTTTTCTTTATATCTCATATTTTTGACGGAATAACTATTCAATATTCAGTTTACAAATCTCAAAGCCCACATTTAGAAGACAGTTATTTCTTAAGTGAGTTATTTCCTAACATGCTAAGTATGCTTTTATTTTTCAGTCATGAATTGGCAGATCTGTATATCTCTTATATATTTGGCTCCTTCCTTCCTATAATTTATAATATCTAAGTATTTACATCAAGTTATTTTCAAATAACCAATCAATATATAACATTTTGCTGGCTTATAGAAAGCCAGATAAATATGAGCATTACAATGATTTCTAGTAAGTGTACACATATAAATACATGATTTGCTGTCCAGAAGATAAACTCATCACACATCTTACTAAAATTGTACAGGTAAAGTATAAAAGGACTCTATAAACCTTTAAAATTAAGCAAGACACCCTAGGAGTATCCATAGAGAGACAGAACTGTGGAGTGTTAGACATATTTGTTGTCTGAGTTAACTGTATCCACTCTTTTGATATTTGTGGGCCATGGGAATATCCATGCAGGACTCTCTCCTAGGACGGCTCATCTTCTAGAGGCATATCTCATCTCTAGATCCCTGTCATGTAATTATTATCATTACAGTCTGCTTTAAGAGAGAATGAATAACAATGTGAACGTATGTACTGCCTCAGAATTGTATACCTAAAAATGGCTAAAAATGGTATATATTACATTATGTATATTTACCACCATTAAAAATGCAAGGGGAGAGTGGAAGAGAGTGAGAGAGAGCGAGAGAGAATACATCATGTTTTACTAATTTGTTACACATGAAGCTCAACTAACAGCTTTGAACCACTAAGTTTTTAAAATCACGCTAAGCAATGTGAATAGGGACAACAGACATACTCAGTCCTGAAATTATTTACAATCTTTCTGTGAAGGCAAAAGGAACGACTGAAAAATTTAAATGTTGCTAAAGGAATTCAGAGGAAGACATTGTTAAAATATTCTTGGGTCAAATTAAAGAAGATGAATGAAAACAAAGTAGCTGTGGTTCATTTAAGATCTATGTGCTATTGGCACAGGAAGCGTGTTTATAGTAATCAGGAGGGTCCCCATGGTGCCACTGCAATCATCACACGTGACAGTGCTGCAGGATCAAAAATTGATATGCACGGCTGTAGTCACTCGCTTCATTTTCTGTTGCCTCTGTCCTCTGTGGCTCCATATGTAAACAAAGATCTTGACTCAAAGACTTGGAATTCTGCTACTTACTTTTAAGTTCTCAGGAAAATGAGAACCATGATTAGAAACCCCTGGTGAGTTCTAGTGCCCCAATATAGAGCTGGGTTTTTGTTGAAGGGGTCACGCTGGTCTACACATAGATATCAATATAATTGAAAAATAGGGCTTATCTATACTAAAGCCGTCTCTCTTTTTAAAAATACTTTGCTTGCTCTTTTAAGAATAAACAAAACTAGTGGTTTTCCTCTTATCTTGAAACACCTAATACACTGCTATTCAAGTATAATAGATCATGTATTTTTAGCATTGCAAAAAGTCAGTCTTATTATATGGTGTTATTACAATTTTACATTTAAATTTGTCATGCTTTGCTTTAAAGTATTTACATTATCTAACTTAACTGCACCTAGATACAGATTTTAAAGAATAGCTTCATTCTTAATATATTATATGAAAATATGTATGTAATATACAATACACATTTTTAGGATACTCCAGGGTTTCTTTTCCTTGTGTATTTTGTCTGCTTATAATTAAGTAACATCAATTGATTAGTTTAGTTTTGGTTTTGTGCTTTAACTAAATTACGTCCCCGCCTCCCCCAACAGTTCCTTGTTCTTGCAATACGTGCAATCATTTTCTAAGTCATAAAAAATCTAAAATGGTGGTGTGGATAGGTAGGCATTTGATTTAATATCAAATTTCCACTTTAATCTACTCACTCAACTCCTAAAAATCAATATTACTATAAGCAGATTTTACTGCAGGTACTCTGCCAGATTTGCTTCTGTTTGAGTTAATTTTATGCGACACTGTCCTTCACTTAACCCCAACAGAATTTCAGGTGTTTAATAATTTATTAAGTTCACTTGCTAAGGAACTTTTATATTCTGGCATAATTGTGTTGCCCGTGGTTTAATAAATATAATTTTATTTTCCTATGTGATACTGTAGTATCAGTTTCAATTTATAAATTGAGTAAGATAATAGAAACAAAATGTTACAGTGTGGTGCTATGTCCACATTTCAAGAAAAATTATTAGAAAATGTAAGGGCAATATTGCCTTTAATAAAAGAACTTTCTTGGAATAAAAGTTAAGTCACAGATTAGATATTTCTGCATACCAGATAACTTCACAACGAAGAATAAAATGGAGACTGTGGCATATTTACATATAGACAAGTCTCTAAAATGGGTTAGACAAGTGGATTTAGGTAAGGGATATGTAGTATAACAGGAACAAAGTGTAGTGACACATTTCATTGTCTGTCTTACATATCTGTCCCCCCTTTAGTCCCAGGGAAAAAAAAAAAGTGAATAGAGGAGAAAGATGAGTCTGTGGGTATGTTTTAAATCAGGCCATAAAATGTGGAGAGAAGTGTATTTTCCTAGGAAATTTAAAAAAAGGAAACTACCGTGTTTCCCCAAAAATAAGACCTAGCCAGTCCATCAACTCTAATGCGTCTTTTGGAGCAAAAATTTACATAAGACCCGTCCTTATATTACTATATTAAAATAAGACCGGTCTTATATTAATTGTTGCTCCAAAAGACACATTAGTGCTGATGGTCCGGCCAGGTCTTATTTTCTGGGAAACAAGGTAGCAATTGTTAAGATTCTACCTTGTGTTAGGAATCATGTTAAACATAATGCATGTCTTCCAAATAGGTATTATTAATCAAATTTTACAGTTAACGGCTATGAGAAGGTTCATAAGACTGGTAGTCAGATTCAAAAGTCCAGATGTCTTTACGTTCATGCTCCCTGCAAACTACCTATAGTATTTAAGCCAAAAACTCATCCTGTGGTTCGTGAACACTACCCAGCTTGAAGTACCAAGGTTGAAATACATTTGATAAGAGCATCTGTAGCCTTACTGGACCTCTGTTTTTCGTTTGTTTGTTTTTACCTATAATCTGAGGTATTTTTACAAAATTATCTTTAGATTTTTTTCAGATTATTATCACCTCCCTACGAAATGGTTCTATCGTTTCTTGCATATTTCCTGATTTTAATCGATGAGAAGTACCATTTTCTAAAATTGTAAAGCTGACATAAATGTTTAGAAACAAGATATTAGCAAATTTGAGTAGATTCCTAAATAAGATAAACACTGAATATCTGTATATTATTTGCCATTTAAAATGTTATTACTCAGCACAATAACTGTCCACATGAAAAAACAAACAAAACAAAACAAAAACACAGATATACTTTTACTGAATGAATGAATGAACTGATGGTTTTGGTAATGGCTGTATCCCCAATGCCAAAACAGTGCCAGATAAATAAAAGACATTCAATATCCTTTGACCGCCCCTGTTTTGAATACCTAAACACATTTACATAAATCGTGGTCTTACTATTATGGAGGATTAGATCAGGAAATATGTAATTCCATGGGAGATTTAAATTATATGTCCTCTGAATTTTTTTTTTTTTTTTTTGAAAGTAGGAGTTTCCCTCCCTAAGAAATCCATTTAACCTTTAACTGGATGACATAATTGGTGATGATGATGAAAATGAAGTAATGCTTAGTATTGTAAGGAATTTAAAATCCTCTAATTGAGCATGAAATCTGTACATCTTAAACATGGTATCAAGGTATTGATGATTACCTTAATTTGGAAGTTTTATTTAAAGATCTTTTGATACTGGCTGCAATAGTCATATAGATAGACAGACAGACAGACAGACAGATAGATAGAGATATATAGTGATATAGTTATATATGTAGTTTTATATATATAACTATTGCAACCAGTATCCAAAGAATTTTAAGTTAAACTTCCAAATTAAGGTAAATATATATATATATATATATATATATATATATATATATATAATAATATATTATATATATATAATTTAAATTAACTCCTGTATAGTCACACACTGAAGCACTATAGAGCATCTGAGAAGCCTGATCATTACATATCGAAAACATTATTGAATGAAAAAGAACATTGTGAAGGGATAATGTAAAGTGTGTTAGCACTCTTTCAGTCAGAAATTTTCACTCTCTGTGGGAATCTTCTATGCAGCAGTTACTGCTATGAACAAAGGACATATTACAGTGAACAAAATAATTAATATATATTTTGAAAGAAGGAGTCTTATTATCATAAGTACATAGTAATGTAATAAAATTCAAAGATGCATATGGCAGAGATATCACTAAGTTTATTTCATTTTTTTAAA
This sequence comes from Rhinolophus sinicus, assembly GCF_057876585.1. NCBI lineage: Eukaryota > Metazoa > Chordata > Mammalia > Chiroptera > Rhinolophidae > Rhinolophus > Rhinolophus sinicus. The sequence continues at coordinate 88,866,008 of NC_142517.1, forward strand.
ATCTGAACAAAATGGCAAACTGTTTTCATTTGCTGTTTGCGGTTGGGTTCATGAGTGACTGCCACACTATTTTCTGTACCTTTGAAAGTTTGATTATTTCACAAATAAAGCTATTTTAATAACCCTATATGCTTACAACTAGGTACAAATAACAAAACCCTAGCAATTTGGTAACTGAGAGTTGAGAACATTTGTTTTTGATCAGAACAGGAGGGAGTCAAAGAACTGCCTCACTGTGTAAAAAAAGAAAGAAACACATTCTGTACTTGCACGATTCAGCATTTGAATTGGCACTCTTTGCTTTCAGTTTCAGCATTGACTTTTCAGTCCTTCCAATTTCCTCCACGCAGCGTGTCTGCCTCTAGAGTGGCGGCAACTCTCACAGCTCCGCGTTGGATGAATTTAGCAATTGTAGTGTAAGAAATAAGTCAAGCGCTTGAATCTGTTTTTTTTTTTTTTTTTTCCTTCTATTTTTTTAATTCTTTTTTCTTTCCTGTATGTTTTTAAAGCAACATCTCGTACTTCAACTCATTCCTTGGCAACTTCTATCGTGCATGGACCACCATCTATAATGGTGTTAGCACAAAGTGACTATTGCCAGGAACTCAGTTTCTGCGGCACCGGTGGCCTTGGTGGTCCTGCTGATGGTGCAGAATCAGGCAGTTGATAAAACTGTAATCCCCTCACGGTTCACCAGCTTGGCTTTGAAGGAACTGTAGGCATGCAGGAATATTTCCTGGAAAAAGTGAAGGCATCCCCAGGAATACATGTTTTTCGTTAAGATTTCTTCTTCATTTTCCTAATCCATAAACAATTGCTTTCATGCATTTGAGAACTAGCAGAGGGGTGAGATAAGTCTTCAAACTGGAATTATGATTCAAAGACCTTCTTTCCATTCTAAGATACGACAACTATCAACATGGGCATATTTGTATTAATTTCTTTAGGTAGGCTTATTAGGAGGTGTTTGGGGCAAAATTACTCTCAGATGGGAAACTGACAGTTTCTTAAAATTTACTGTAAAATTAATATCATTCAAAAATTGTCATCACTAAATGGAGTTTCCCTCTACACATCTTATCACAAATCTTGGCTTGTTTACAAACTCAAGAGATATAAAGTTTGAATTGTTGCTGGAGACTCACGACTTAGGCAATAAAAATAATTTTCTAAAAAGTTGTATGTATGTTCTGAATGCTTAATGCTCCCATTTAAAAGAAAGAAAACACTTTACTATATAATTCCTCACCAAACCTCAGTCTGTTGGAAATAATGCATGACTTACAAATTTGTTCATATTATATTATTACTATATATATACATATATATATATATATATATATATATACACATATATATATATATATATATATATATATATATATATATATGTATGTATATATATATATTTAGCAGCTTCATAAAACATTGCTAGTACAGGTCAACATAAAATATAGACTACATTCTGATAAAACGGAAATCTAGGAAGACAGGCTACTTCCATTAAGATCTTAGACAGGAAAAGAACATCAAGATAGTGGAGTAGGTAAATGCTGTGTTTACCTCCTGTCATGACCTCATAAAATTACAACTAACCTACAGAACAACATCATTGAGAATTGCCTGAAATCTAGCTGAACAGAAGCCCTACAACTAAGAATATGCAGAAGAAGCCACCTCCAGACTCATAGGAGGGGCACGTGCAAAATGGGTTGGTCCCACAATCGCTGTGACAATTAAAATCAGGAAGGATATCTCAGCTGCAGAGGTCCAGCCCCCCAGAGGAACAGGGGGTTCCAGCCTCACATCAGGCTCCCAGCCCAGGGTTTCAATGCTGGGAAAATAAGTCCCTGTAATTTCTGGCTGTGAAAACCAGCAGAGATTGTGGCTGAGTGCGATGAACAAATGGATGCACACACCCCCTTGAAGTAGCGTTTTCTTTTCTTTCTATCAATAGATGAATGGACAAAGAGGAAGTGGTACATATATAAAATGGAATATTGCTCGGCCATGGAAATGAATGGGTTCTTGCCATCTCTGTGGCATGAATGGACCTGGAGGGAATTGTGCTGAGTGGAGTATGTCAGACACAGAAAGAGATCGTTATATGTGGAATCTAAAGAAAAAAATAAACAACAAAACAGAAAGAAACTCATAGATACAGAGAACATTTTGATTGTTCCAGATGGGAATGGGCCTGGGAGAGGGGGCAGGTGAAAAAGGGGAAGGGATTAAAAAGTACCAATTGGTAGTTACAAAATAGTCATAGGGATGTAGGGTAAAGCATAGGGAATACAGTTATAATATGGTAATAACTATGGATCGTTCCAGGTGGGTACTAGACTAGACAGGGAGATAACTTCTTTAATTATATAAATGTCTAACCACTATGCTGCACACCTGAAATTAATATAAATTAATATTGAATATCAACTTTAATTGAAAAACTAAAAGGGGGGGAAGGTAAAGAGGAATAAGAGGTTCAAATTTCCAGGTATAAAACAAATAATTCATGTGATGTAATGTAAGCATTGGGGATATAGTCAATAATATTGTGATAGTTTGGTACAGTGTAAGATGGTTGCTGGCCTTACCATGGTGATCACTTCTTTAGGTCTATAAATGTTGATAACGATGCTTTATACCTGAAACTAATATAGTATTGTATGTTACTGTATTGTAGTAGCTATATTTTAATAAAAATATTTGTATAAAAGATCTTTGATACAAAAATGTACAGAATAATATATTAGCAAAGCAGAATACTTTTTCATACATAAAAGCAAACCTGAAAAATAAATTGCTCTTATGCATTAAGAGTAAAAATATTACTAGTCAGGTTTTAGATACAATACTAATAAAACACATACACACATCAATGCATCAAATCATATATATATATATATATATATATATATATATGCTCATATTCAGCATAGATGTTCTCAAATATGTCTATGAAATTATAATATATTAATATGATATATAACATATAACAGATAATTAAATAAATGGAATGTTAAATCCAAAGGTCTCCAAAGAACAGACTTAAGCTATTTTGAAGTCATATGTAAATAAGACAGTGTATACACAAACAAAACTGACATAGCTCTAATAAAGCTAATTCAATCTAATTCTCATAAAATCAATTGCGTAGTACTTAAGAGTCTTTTCCTTGGCCTTTACAAATGGGTTTGGCTTGCTTTCTGTTGAAGAAAATCCATTTTTGGTAAAGGTTTTATACACAGGAGATCTTGTTTATTTTGATAAAACTAAAATTTAAAGACCATTTCTCTCCATGATTGTTTTAGTGTCTGTAAAATTTGCCAATGAAGGAGATACTTTAAACATATGGATGAGGTTAAGATGTCATCTGCACCCTGCATAGGATCTCATACATACTAAATATAGGAACAGCTTTTCATTCAAGTCTTCTGCTAACTGAAAAGTAGAAGAAGTGGATACTCACATTTTGGTTGTAAACACTCAATTATCATTATCAAGTAGCTGTGAGGATATAATATATGAACATACACACATTTACATAGAATATTCTAGAAAAAGCTCATTTGGAAAATTGATGGTATTATTAGACCATGAATTTAGCACTGCAGAATTCTTTTTTTTTTTTTTTTTTTTTTGGAATTCTTAATTAACTCATTATATATTTTATATATTGAGTCTAGTAAGAAAAACATAGCATTATCATATGAACTATACTGTTATTATATTTGAAAGCCATTTTGAAAAGAAAATTCATTCTAGGTTTTATGACAGAATCCATATTATTATTACTTTATTTTCTTTTTTTTTAATTAAAATTTATTAGGGTGACAATGGTTAGTAAAATTACGTAGGTTTCAAGTGTACAATTCTGTAATACATTATCTATATATCACATTGTGTGCTCACCACCCTGAGTCAGTTCTCCTTCTATCACCATATATGTGATGCCTTTTACCCTCTTCTACTATCCCTCTCCCCCCTTACCCTCTGGTAACCACTAAACCATTGTCTGTGTCTATGAGTTTTTGTTTGTTTGTCTTGTTCCTTTGTTGTTTTCAGGTTTATATCTCAGATATCAGTGAAGTCATATGTTTCTTGGCTTTTTCTGTCTGACTTATTTTTCCTAGCATAATAATCTCAAGATCAATCCATGTTGTCGCAAATGGCACTAAGAATAGAATTACCGTATGACCCAGCAATCCATCTCCTGGTATATACCCAAAAAATCTGAAAACATTTATCTGTGAAGATATATGTGCCCTGATGTTCACTGCAGCTTTATATTTACAGTGGCCGAGACATGGAGGCAATTAAAGTGCCCTTCGACAGATGATTGAATAAAGAAGATGTGGTATATATACACAATGGACTACTACTCTGCCATAAGAAATGATGATATATTGCCTTCTTTTCTGTTCCCCCAATAGAGGCGCTATCTCCTTAGCCATTGTTTGCTGCAAACCAATAAATTATCCTGTCTGTAATTTAAGGTGCAAAATTTAGATACAAAGCAATAGAGTCAGGCTTCTTCCTTCAGATATATTAATATTTTTTACAATAATTTGATTCTATCTAATGAGAAACACATGAGTACTTATAAATTACTAATAAAAACTCTGTGGGATTGAGAAACAAAGAGAACATAATAATCTCTCTCTCTTTCTCTCTCTCTCCCTCTCTCTCTCTCTCTCTCTCTCTCTCTCTCTCTCTCTCTCTTTCACACACACACACACACACACACACACACACACACACACACACACACCAGGGAACTATGTGTGGTCTGCATTCCTAAAGTATAATTAGGACTGCGTTTATGAGCAGACAAGTAAATGTGAGAAGTACCTGAAAGCATGCCACCTGCTTCTTCTCCTTCGTCTTCAAATTCTTTGTCTCAGGACTGGCTCTATGTTTTCAAGTATAGGTTCATGTCTACAGGATTATGCATGAAACTGAATTTTGAGTAACATCTATCTGTTATCATCATTACAATAGTGAAATATTTTCTTATGAAGGATCAAGTTTTGTGGCCAAGGAAAAAGGGATAATAGATGAGAAATGGATTCAATAGTAGATTAATTATTCTCACATGCCTGCAAGTGACAAAATGAATGTGTTTATTCATTGCTTTTTTAAAAGTAATGTGGATTGACTAAGATGATGTGATTCATTTTGTGTGTCAATATACTCATCAAAAAGTACAAAACTGTTATTGTAGCAATAGAGCACTTTAGTTGTATGCATGATCGCCCTCTTTTTTATGAAAACCAGAGAAGGATAGAGTTTTATTTAATTCATAGACAGAATCACAAACTGGGTTTTACACCAGTAATAATTATATTCAGTTACGTTTGGTTTTCCTAAGAAACTCCTGCTCAGAAATGGAAAGAAAACTTAATGGCATAAAATCAACAGGGTAAACGCTAACTTAAGTTCTACTATTAATGTGGAAAAACCGAAAGTCTACTATTTCAAGAGTTGTTGGTTGTTCATTTTATTTTCATTCTTATTTCAGTTGTCTGATATTGTTTTCGCCAAATCCATAAGTAGCAGGCATAGTTTTTTATCTTAGTTGCAATGATACAGACACACACAAACTCATAAATCCAAATTTTATTTTAATGTATCACCTCAGCTCATTCTTATAGGAAATCTTGAGGCATTAGTTAAATCTGAATGTAACATAATTTTCCCCTAACTTCTCTAACAGGGGGAAAAATTACTTTTGTTTTATAACTTTTTATCCTACCCTGCTCTGATCTTGTTTTCTAGTTTTACTTATGCAGTCATAAGGTTACCAGAAGGTGACATGAAATGGTATTAAAATGATACAGCCAATGATTCAGATTAGATGGTTTAGGAGTCCTGCTTGACTACCTTTCAAATTTGTTCATGAATACAAAGCTTTATTTTACTGGACTAAATATATTGTCAAAATCTAAAAATTTATTCACATCAACACTGAATTATTTGCTAAGTTTAGTAATTTTGATGCTTTCCTGATTTATAAATCAACATATAGTTGCCTAAGCATGCACAGGATATTATGTGCATTGTAAAATGATCTGTAAATGATTTCCTGTACTGTTGTTCTTAATGAGAGAATACAAAGTTATTTAGAGATCTACACTGCGAAACAAATAGTGTCTCTGCTGAGCTAGAACAATCTGTGCATTCTCTCAGTAGAGTTGATGAACATTACAATGAGGTATTGATATAAGATGTTTCAATATTTAAATAATTATTTCTACCACTGTAAATTGCATGGAATTTTATAGTTTATATATATGGCATAATTTTTTTAATTTACCTTAAAACATTCTTAACAGTAACATTGTTTAAGGTAAGCCTATGGACATTTATAAGGTCACAGTATAGTTTTTGAGGATATATTTTTAAAGGTATGTAAAATAAATAACATATATGCCTACATGAATATATATATGATACACAAAAAATATGTATTATCTGTACTTTAGATTTTATTCTGGGTTTTAATTAAATATAAAAATTTATAAACATTTAAAAATGCTAAATCTTAAAGTATTTAAATACTAAAAATACTTCAGTTCTCCTTCCAATTTAATTACAATCTGATCTAATATATATATTATATATGTGTGTGTGTAATATATATAATATATAATATATATATATATATATATATATATATATATATATATACAGTTGCTGTTAATGAAGAATGAGAAGAATGATTGAAATGACTATATATATTTATACATATATAAATATATCAAAATATATCAATCCTGCCCTATATGAAACTTTGGAGGTTTAAAATATTTCATGAAACAATGAAAATCTGAGGGTATATTCAATAGGAAATTATAAGGTACTTCTATGTCTCATATGACTTATTATTTTTTTCTAGCATACATGTTGAACAGTTTAAAAGTATAATGTACACTTAGCGTACAAATCAAAATTATACCACATTTCAAGGTAGATTCCTTTCCTTCTTGCTTCCATGCATATTATCTTACAAGATAATTACTTTTTGTTATAAAATGTCTATTTAAATTAAATCAATTTAAGTCACACTGAAAGACAAGACTACTGTACACTCTATATTCTTTTCCTTGTCACTATCCTGACCATGGTAGTTATTTTAAATTAAGAACAACAGCATCTAAGTTGTGGGCAAAGTGTTACTTTGCATTCTAAATGACAACCAAGAAACGGAAATTGTGATGAGAGCAACACAGGTTATTGTGAATTATTGGAAAGCATCAAACACACTGGTGATTATCTAAGACCAGACTCACACACATGAAGTATAGTATAAGCCACCTATAAAACACTTCTTTTGTATATGAAATATTTGTACAATTGGTAAAATTATTACACTGGCATGATTTGTCCTAACTCTATGTTTTACTTTACATGTAAAACCACAGGGGAAACAAAGGCATAGTTAGATTTAAAAAAAAAAAAAATCACCAGAGGGAAAGAGGGGGAGGGAGAGGTAGATGCGGGTAAAAGGGATCAAAAAATGGTGATAGAAGGAGGAACGGACTCTGGGTGGTGAACACAGTGTGATATATAGATGATGTATTACAGAATCGTACACTTGAAACCTATAGAACTTTACTAACAACTGTTACCCCAATAAAATTTAATTTAAAAAAAAAATCACCAGATTTTAAGTTGAGTGATACAATGATTTGAATTATGTTTTTAAAGACAGGTAGCATTAGAATTAATTCATATCAATTTTAAAGCAAATTAAATTTAAAACTTCCAGTATGCCCTTTTATTTAGGTGTATATTTAGCAAACATGACAATTTTTCATCCTGTACATCTGTACGTGATACTGATTTTTTTAAATAGATAAAGATCTTTCAAACCCTGTGCAACTTCTATCATTAATTTTTTTGCTTCTCTTTTACTGAGGTCTCAAAGATAATACAAGGACATCTTACAACACAGATAATATTAATTTTGAAGTATAAACAGTGGATCAATTTACTACCTATTTGCCACAGTGAGATTTTATTAAAACATATACCACAGTTTTCCTTTTTACTCAGAACAAATACTCTGGAGCTTTTCTGATTAAAATAACTGTGTGAATAATCTGTTCCATGCCTGTCGAGGATAAAGTTTATGGATATTTATTCCTAGGTATAGGAAATGAACCTTTTTATAATACATTTTAAAATGTTGTAATAGTTCTAATAATTTTCTTAATTACTAGGGTTCTGGGACCATTTTCACTTCTGATGTACACATAAAAATGCAGATTTCTGGGTCCCTCACTAGTTCTGAATCAAAATCTCTGGCAGTAGGTGCTCAAGAGAAGGCATTTTCAAAATGCTTTTCTGGGATTCTTATGTACACCAAAGTTTGAGAACCTGCCTTGCAGGAGAACATTGTAATTTGGAGTGGTTTACATGTTTCACACATATCAGTTAGGTAGAATCATAGAATTCTAATGTTTTATGAAGAAATTGAAGTCACACTAAATAATCTTCCCAAGTGAGAGTAAATAGACCATGTAGCAGAGAGGCTCAAATCAGCTTTTCTCAAAATCAACCAGGCCTGCAGTACTTAATTACATATCCATGGGAAAGTTATGCTCTTAGAAACTCACTTTCTTCCAATATATAGTAATGAATAACAATATCTGCCTCCTTTAAAAAAAAATGAAACAATGAATTATCTCAAGTATATGATACATGGTAGATGTTCAGTAAATAGCTACCATCATCAATACCATCATTAACTTTTTGGCTCTAATTCCAAATCTGTTGTAAAATAACATCTATATTTTCTTTTCTCATGGTCATTTATCTACTGACTTCTCTATCCTTAGTATCATTTATGTAATTATTCTGGTGAATAATCTTACCTTAGTTATGGGAAAAATAAATTAGATTTCTAAGGGTATAACATTAAAAATATGTATCATGATAGATGTAGTCAAAACATAAAGTCTTAAAAAACAAAAACAAGATGCATTCCTAAAAGAATACATTATTATAGAGTTTGTTTCCAACAAGATTGCCCTACAGAACTTAAGTCTTCTTAAAAGGTTTTCAGAGTGATTTAATTCTTGTTAAGTTTCATGGATTCTGACAGTTGATAAAGTACAACTGTCTTCAATTTATTTTTTAAATGTCATAGTCTAATGTTGTCGAACTGAGCTCTAATTTTAGTTCTGGTTCCTATTTGTTTGATCTTTAATGAGTCAATTATCACATTTAGACCTCACTTACATCTATAAATAAAATATCTGGATAATTAATGCCTAAAATCTTTTGTACTTTTAAAGTTATAGAATTCTATAAATGATATGTATTTAGCCACATTCTTTTTGCACTACGTGACCCGCTAATTGATCCTGTTAAAATAAAATACAACATGACAAATAAAAAAGTAAAATACTAATTACAATGTATCTGCCTTTACAATTTCAGAAGGTTACTACAAATTTTAAATCTTTCATTTCTGTGAAAAATGTGTTTATGTGTATATGTATAATCAAACATTTTTTATTTAATTAATTTAGGATTTACAGTCCTTTATCCAACTTAATAAGTAAAACAATTCAAAATAGGACAAACTGGAATTTTCATTTAACAAAATTATATAAAATAGTGTTTTTACCTGAAATTCAGGGTGTCTGTTATTTCTTTGAAATTATATGCCAAGTAGGAACTTCTTTTAAAGAGTTTAGATTTTTCTTTTTTTTTTTTTTTTACATTTTCAAAAGAATACACCAAAAAGGAATGCAGTGTATGGGAACTAATGCTATGAATGCTGGGTAACTGAATAATAATACTGAATAATAATGCTGAATAATACTTCAAATGGCATTTTTTCTTTTTCTTTTTTTTTTTTTTACAAAATTTAAAAAATAAAACATTTTTTACGTAGATTATTTTTTTAACTGATTCTTGAAAAGACAAAGATATCAGCTTTTGAATTTATGAGAAATTATGTTATGCTTGGAATTTAAAGAACTATAATGGGAGGGATGTATGCATTTACTTGTTCAATGAATGACCATATGATCAAAGACCACTATCAATTTCATTCCCAAATGAAATTCCAGTCCACTGGTGGAGACAGGTATTAATTGTATCAATAATTATAAAACTACAACCACAATACAGGCTTTTAAAAGAGGGGTCTTTGCAGCTCTAAGATCAAAAGATAAGCACTTACTAATCACAAAGCTCAGTGAAAGATTTCCAAAGGAAATTATAATTAAATTAAATTCTAAGTGTGAGCTGGAGCTCAGGAGAGAAGAAGGTCAAAAACTGTTATTAGCAACTTTGGGAAAGGCGTGTATGAAAGTCCTGTGGAACTGAAATGATATGACCACAAGGGAATGAACAGCCTAGGGTTGGAATAAAGAGTGCAAAGGGGAACTTAGTTCAAGATGAGCCTAGAGAGGAGGGTAGAAGAATGAGAAAGCAAGACTTTTTAGGCCAAGTTAAGAGTCTCTGTCTTTTGCTTTAGAATGAAAACTTTTTTGGTGGGAAGATTGTCTGTGAATGTAGCAAAACAAGTAGCTGCTTTTAAAATCCTGCATTAAGTTTAGTACATTTATAAAACAAGTTTCTTTAATTTGTGAGCATCTAACTTACCAGTAGGAAAGAGCTTCTGTTAGCTAGATCAGTGATTACTAAACCTGAGAGTGTACAAGAATCATCTGGAGAAATGGATAAAAAATAGATGAGAAGGCCCTGATCCCAAATTTCTGATTCATGTCTGGGTTTGAGTCTGAAAATTTACACTCATAGCAAATCCCCAGGTGATGCTGTGTTGCTGTTGTGAAGACAACACATAAAGAACGATTGATCTCCATGAATGGGCCATGAACCTAAACTTTTCAATCTCTCCCCATATTAGATTCTTATTTGAGTTTTCCTTAACTAGATAAGAACCATTTCATTTTATTTTCTCTGAATCTAAAATGCATGATGCAACCTTTATCTGTTCCACCCCAGAAATATGGATAGTAGTACAAATTAATGAATCATAGTACAAATGCTTGGAATAGACTAGTTGGGTTCAAATCCCAATCCCACCACAGCAAATTGTGTGACCTTAGGCTACTCATTCACTACTCCCTACTTCATCCATAGGGGGCTCTGATAATAGTTGCCTCCTAAGACAGTTGTGATTACTAAGTAAGGTAGTATATTACCGTGTTTTCCCCAAACTAAGACCTAGCCGGACCATCAGCTCTAATGTTTCTTTTGGAGCAAAAATTAACATAAAACCCGGTCTTATTTTAATATGGTAATATAAGACCGGGTCTTATGTAAATTTTTGCTCCAAAAGACGCATTTGAACTGATGGTCTGGCTAGGTCTTATTTTTGGGGAAACACAGTATGTCACTTAATACAAAGACCAGTACATATTAAGTGATAAATGCGTTTGCTGTTGTTACTGTCATTATTTTTATTTTGTTTTTGTTTTGTTTTTTCATTTTGAAGTAAAACGGATGATTTAAGTTTCTTCAATAACTAAAGAGTACAAATATTTAAAATGTTTATTAGCCATTAACGTTTCCTTTTTCATCAAGTAGCCGTTATTTCTTTACGTTCATCTACTGAGTATTCACTTACTATTAAGTATATGAAAAAACTGGTATGTGAATATGTGTATATGTCTATACTTAATTGTTATTCCTCTTATACATGCATTTGTTTTTTAAGTATAAGAACGGTTTGAAATTACCTGTCTAAACCTCTGGGTATCATGCGTATGTCTCCAATTTAGTATTTTCCAGACCAGGTTTTCCCGTTCCATTTGTCTTCTGTGTATTCCCTATCTTAATATTAGTCTATATTCATTATGACTTTCATCTTACTACTGTTAACTCTGCAGGTTGCTTTGCCCTTCTGTGTGTGTTTCCTGGCTAATTTGATTCTGGTATCAGAAAATGTATTCCACAGATGGGAGCATGTCATTAACAAAATACTTAACATGTGCTAATACTGACCCCTTGAGACTCTCCTGCAGCTCTCCACTTAGAGGGCTTGCATTTGTTGATTATGCTTACTCTGTTTTATATGACCAGGTTTTCTTTTAGGTATCTATGCAATTCATTTATAGGCATCTCTTCTGTAGCGCTCTAACAACTGCCTTTTTCAAACCTAAGTATGCAGTATCCTTTCATTATTTTTATCTCCTAAGTTGGAAGCTATGCCAAAGAAGGAAAGCCATTACAATATATGACGTGACCTACTTTTAATAAATTCACATTTGCCACTTACTTTATTAGACACCTTTCTCCCTGGTGTTCACATTTGGACTCTTTAATTATATGCTCAGCCAAAGACTTCTAATACATGAAGGCAATTTAGGAAGCAAGGAAGTAAAGCTCTGCAGACATTTTAAGATATGAAAATAAAGACAAAGGGAAGAAAATAGTCTTGCAATTCTATAAGGATTTGCCTTCCTGTAACCTTCAGCCTTAAAATTGTCTTTAAGATCCTAGGTTATTTCTAATTTGGGTCCTTAAATTACATCCTACACATTCCAGACAGCCAGGACAGTCTCTCTCTGCTTCTTCTTATTATTATTCTGATTGTTTAATGCATTGCAAATGGGAACTCTGGGACTCTAGACTTCTTTTTCCCCCTTGAAACCTCTAAATAATTAATTAGACTGTCAAGCTCTCACTGCTGCAAATTTTCCCTTCATGTTGGCCAAGGTGGCACACATTTATCCTTAGGCAAAGCCACAGGCTAAAAGAGTTTTATATTAACTAAACATCTTAGACTATGGCATGTTATGTCTAAGGTTAGAACATGATATTGCTCAAGCACAATGAAAAATGGTGAAATCAATAGAGCTTTTGGATAAATGTAAGGATGAAATGGGAGTTCCAAGCAAGCTGTCAGCAACTAGAAATCCAAATCACCTGTGATTTAACAAGGCAGTACATGTTTATTTTAATAGAGCCACAGAGAAAGTCTGAGGCCCATAGTCTCTCACACAACATGCTGTCTAAAGTGTGCCAAGGGAGTAGAGATAGATGGCAGCTTATTTTTTAAGTCCCCTCCAATATCTTAGAAATATTCATTATGATCCTTTTGAATCTAAAAAAAAAAAAAAACCAACAAAAAACACACACACACACACAAAAAGCACAACTACAGAAAGGATTTACAATTATTCTATAACTTGTACTCTCCATATATTGGCTGTAGGTAAACAATAGGGGCCCCTCTTAGTAGGTTTTCCCACAAGAGACATAAACACTCTGTGGGACACTCCTCAATTGTGGAGAATTATCAGTCATGCTGCAGCACCACTCCTGAGACCCGGAGAAGTGGCTGACGGTAAATGAGTGGCAGTGCCCTTCGGGCAGGCCACAGAGCACAGCAAAGGCAGCAGGAAGAAGGCAGTTTGGGGCATGTGTTCTCCTGGTCTGTGGTTAGACAATGGGTTCGTTTTTCAGCAGTGTCTTAATCTTCCAAAGCAGAATTAGAGGCTTTCTCTCTAATAGTCAACATTCTTATGTACTGTATGCTGTTCTGTGGAACAAAGATAAGCTGTTTGGTGTAACTTAAAAAGAATGCATTAAAGCTCGAGTAAGCACACACCTACCAGACGCTCAGAGTTTACTCTTGGACATCTGTGAAAATACAAAACACAAACAAATGGAAATGAGCCAGTTCTCTGGGGAAAAAAAAAAAAGAAAAAGGAAAAAAAAAGAACCATATAGGAATTCAGTCTCCTCGGTAGAGCAGTCATTTAGGGAATATGATGGGAGAGGATGTGAATTAATTTATCCTTGTCACCCAGTCTTTGTCTCTTATCCTTCTTTCCCTTCACAACTGAAACTTTCTATCATAATAATAATGAAATCAGTTACTGAGCACATATTGTCTGGTGAGCATTATGGTAAGTCCACTACACAGTGCCTTATTTCTTTAGTTATTCTAGAATGCTGTGAAGTTGGATCCATTGTATAGGTAGAGAAACAAACTCTTGGAAAGTGAAATAACCTGCCCTATTTAATGCAATGAGTAAGCGTCAGAGACTGGATTACAACTCGGGACTGATAACTAGAATTAGGTTTATAAATAAACCATGATGCTACATTCTCTCTTTCGTCCATATGTGTACCAATTGCCCCCACCTGTCCTTGGCCCTGCCACCAAATGATATTGGGCAACTGCTGCCTTACTTATCTTGGATAACTTATTCAAAAAGCCAACTCTATGATTATGGAGATGACTTGCAAACTCCGTGCTAAGATCTGTGCTGAAATTTTCAATGTGTATCCAAAGACTGTCTTAATCATAATGGGCATCGCTGATCCCTTGCATAAGTCCAAATAACACATAACATGTTAGAAAAAGCAGAGCTTCAACTTTGTGGTTGTTTTTATAGGTGTTGCAAAGACTCCTATGAGTGTCTGAGCTGGACAGGTCCAAAGCAATCAATTCTCTTCAACTTTTAAAGCCAAACAACCTGTGATGAAATCAGACACCAAGTAGGTTAGTTTTGTTATTGACAATAGAACTGAAGGTTCCTCATTCTAAGTCAGCCTTCTTTCCACAATATCAGACAGCGTCCTATGACAAAAAGTAAAGAAGTCTTGCTGAATTATTAAATGTTGCAAGTGGATTTTCAATATGTAATTACAGCTTAGGCTCTGATTTAATTATTTGGATAATTCACTTCATATTTTCTCGGTTAATTGCTGCCATCCATCGCACTGTATAATTTAAACAATCATAAATAGCAGCTTGAATTTTATGAAATCACCATGCCAAAATTTCTAAGTGCTTAGCACTGAACAAATATTTGCAAAGAAGTATCCATTTTCTGGATATTATATGACAGGTCTGCTCTCACTTGCTAGGAAAAAAAACAAAAAACACACATTTCTGAAGTGAAATTTTACATCAAAGTAACAAATACTTAATTTGTTTTATTTGAATAATTTTGATGTATATATATGTTTATATATACACATAATATATATACATATATATAATATATATATTATATATATATATATATACATATATATATTCGTCAAAACAATATATATCCAAGAAAATATGTTTTTACTTAGGTGTTTGAATTCCTACTTCCAGACTTACTAGAAAATAAGAAAAAGGAAACTCCTTCATTTTTATTTTAACCACTATAAGATTACAAAAAAAGAAAAACAAAAACAAAAATAAAACACTTCATATAGACAAATGTCAAATATAAAATGTGTGATGGAAAAAGATGGTTTTTGACGTATTTTTCTGTTAAACAGGCACAGAGTCTTAGCTTATGGTATCATTTTTGTTTTGTTTTGTTTTGTTTTCCTTTGACTACACCTTGAACTACATAATACTCCAATTACCTTCTTTGCCCTCATTTGACTCATTCTTTCCATTTGATTAGATGATCTGTGCTTCACCAGAAAAAAATGCAAACATTAGCAGGGGAATAACCTCATTGAAGCAGTTATTTTCAGTATTCTGCATGTCTGTGAGTAACCTGCCGCTGATAATCTACAACTCAGTTTACCACCACTTACATCCATTTTTGGTCTTTTATTGCAATTAATCTTCTCTGTGTATAACTGAATGATAGCAGTAGTAGTCTCTTTCATTTTTGTAAAATGCATTTGAGTGTTAACAAATGTTGTGTTATATGTCTTTAGGGTATGTTACTTCTGGTCAGTTTTTAGAACAAAAGAAAAATGAGGTGGGGAGGATGAAAGAGAAGGCACAAATGCCTCCCGCTTCTGTTGTCAAGGGGAAAGAGAAAGAGTGGTGTCATGGTTAGCTATTTTAATTGTTCACTTGAATTCCTATTTAAATAAAACCAGGATGATGCTATCAAAGAAGCAACTCAAAATGTAAAAGTCCAAGGTAAACCTTAGTATCTCTGCAGGTGATTAATTGCCTTAAAAAATGAAAGAGATGTCAAAATTGACAAACAATAGGTCTACTCAATATTTACTCAGCATGATGCTAGAATTTTGAAGAACATCTTTATCAGATCACTTTCTCAGGTATGTAAACATCTATATACCAGTGGCAAACATAAAGGCAACGGGGCGGTATAATGTAGGAGATTCCTAACAGCTACTCCTGTATCATGAGCTATATTTTGGGGATGCACTTTAGCATCGCCTACTGTATGTGCTATTTAATTCAAAGACAACAAAAACTTTCCTCAAAATGTGCAAAGATCCCCATATGTGGTCCTTTATGCTTGTGTTGGGAATCTGGACAGAAAAGAAACTAGACTTAGTAGCTGTTTTATCTATGCATTCCCATCCTAATACTTAGCTGTCTAGGATGCTGAGGGAGTAGAAGTCAGGTCCTGGTTCCTGTTCATCCGACAGCTGATAAAAAGTGAAACTTACTTTCTTCTGTTTTGTCTGCTTGCATAATAGTATTGAAGCCAGCTTTCTGGGCCTCTTTTAAGACCTTTCTGAAATTTACATTCACACATCAATAACCTTGCTTTGGCTTTGTCTGTCCTCTACATTTAACCTGAACACACCCAGTCAAAATCAAGTATGGGATTACTTGCCTATTTCATTCCACATTATTGTTATAAGTTGCTATAACTTTAATTATTTTCCATTTATAACCAAAAAAAAATGTTGAGATTGATTTCTAATTTGAAAAAGAAAAAAATAAATATAGGAACTAAAAAAGGAAGAGGAGGATTAATTTAGAGCAGAAAAAAGGTGATATCAGGACACTGAGATACAATAAATTTTTAGTGAATACATATTTTGGATAGTCTAAGCTTTTGGCCTAAGGAGTTTTATAACTTTAAATATGTGTATAAGAAGCAGTATACCTGTTGTAATATACATTTTGGAATCTGGTTTATTTTTGTCCTGGTAGAGAACTAAGACATCTGCCGCCATTCAGAAGAATTAATTTCTTGAGAAAGTAACAATTCATGCAGAAAAAAAAATTTTTTCTACAAGCATTTGAGGTCTCCAGTTTTTCCATCATAAAACATAATAAGAACATTTTATGGTAAAAAAAAAAAAAAAAAAGTTGTGGTACAATTTGACAGCTGTAGACCACATGATTTATAAAACTCTATCCCCATTCGTCCTCCAGCATGAGATAGCTGTACAGGCTAAGCTTAAGTAGCTGAATGATTTGAATTACTAGGTGAAATTGTAAAGAATTACTCACTTAAATATAGAATATCTGTCACTATTGGTGCTAGTTTTCATACACTTGATGCTAATTTTTTTTCTTGTAATAATTTGCTAATAGGTCAAGTACTTCTAAATAAATTTCTTATTAGAAATAATAAAGTCATGTCAGCAATGGAGAGAATATTTTTTTTCTCTCTTTTTGCAGTAGCTGGAGGAAATACAGTCAATTCTAATACCTATGGCAACATATTTTAAAACAAGCTTAATAGGAGAGCTAGGGCACAGGCTATTTAAAATACCATTTAGAAAGAGATTTGCATTCTGTCATGAAACAATTCTTATGACTCCTGTTTTAACATGAATGTGCTTACATGGGTTTGAGGATGCAATAAAACCCTGGTAAGTATGTTTTCCTATGAGGTGAGCAAGACAAAAAGCTAATGAAACAATATTCTAAAGAATCTTTGATTTCACTCCAAAGAAGCTGTAACAATAGCTAGCACACTGCCTAGAATATAATCAATAAGTTTAGAGCTTTTAAAAACAATAAATTGCATTACAGTTATGGTATACTACTTAGTAGGAATGAGACCGACTTCTCAGGGGAAGGGTTAGACAATTGTTTCAGTCACATATTTCTTTTCACCTGGTTTAGCTTTTGGGCTGAGATAGCTGGTCTTTGCTGTCTCCTACTATGTGCACATTCTGGGGCAAGGTGAACTTCTTGTGGTTTAGTGAGTAAGAGACAGAGCTAAACCCTGGAAGAGATGTCACAGGGCATCTTGAGGTTTTGTAAGACTATGTAGTAAAATTTATGGGCTGCCACAGTGCAATCAACTCATGGAAAGAGGCGGGCAATCAATCACTCTGGGAGATGATAGATTATGTCTTAGTGGAAAGCAATTGAGTGACAGCCACTACTACACTTGCATGGGAGAAGATTTGGAAAGGTTGATTTTTTTCAATTATTTAGAAAATATTAAGAGTTTATAAGTTTCGTTGCCCTTGTATTTGTCTGTCCATTTTTCATTTTCACTTAAACTCACAGATAATAATAAGGGGTATTTAGAGGCCTCTTATTGTGTGCTAGTCTCTGATGTAAATATTTTACATATATTATATAATTGAATTCCCTAAACTGTTATTATTATTATTATTATTATTACTATTATTAGGAAGAATTAATTGATCTAGGTTATACAGCAAGTGCAGCTAGGATTTGAACCTATTTAGTGTATCTCTGGAATCTGACACCTACCCTCCCGCAGTACTGAGTCTAGTTGTTTTTTTAATATATAGTCCTCTTACCTTCCCTTTCTAAAGAGTATTCTGGTCCATTCTCTCATTAACTATCTATTAATGAAACATGTCTAAACTCTGAGAATAGCTTATATTTATTCTAAAAACGTTACCATAAAGACCTTTTATAATTATTGTGAATATATGTATATATGTATTTTATATATGCATGCATATATATATGCAAATATATATATATATATATATATATATATATATATATATATATATATATGAACACAGTATATATAATGGATATATAAATACACATCCTTGTGCCAAATTGGCTGGATAATATTTAAAGGCAAGATTATATTTTAATAATCATTTTATTGGATTTAGTATCTGTTATGAACTGAACTGTATCACCCAAAATTCATATGTTGAAGTCCTAACACCTAGTGTTACCATATTTGGATATAGGACCTGTAAGGGTGCTATTAAAGTTAAATGAGATCAGAAGGGTGGGCTCTAATCCAATAGGACTGGTGTTTACACACATAGGAAAGCCCATGTAAGGACACAGGGATAAGATAGTCATCTGCAAGCCCAGGAGCACCCAAATCTGTCGATATCTCGATCTTGGACTGTCAGCTTCCACAGCTGTGTGAAAACAAATTTCTATTGTTTGAGTCATCTAGTCTGTGGTGTTTGTTATGGCAGCACTAGGAAACTGATACATTGCCCATCACAATAAATGATTTCTATAACATAGTTATTTGACAATTGCACATTAAAATCATAGTGGGGGATGATAAATGGGACTCATCTTTACACCAAATAGAAGAGTTTGGAACAATCTCTGGATGATGTACAGAGCAGTACTCTGAAGCCAGGTCTAGACTCAGAAACAGTGCTGTAAATGTTGATCACATTTCCCATGGCATGAAAGTTGAGCATGGAGGAATGGATGAGAATATTTGTCATCTCTAACCCATTTTACAGTCAGTATGTTTGAAATAGTCTTCAGTCTAACCTGAAAAGAATCTGTTTTTCCTTAAAGATGACAATGAAATATTGTAGCATTCTGTTGACTTCTGCATTCAACAAAGACCCATGAAATAGCCCAGAACCTAAATTATCCAAAAT
Organism: Rhinolophus sinicus; assembly: GCF_057876585.1. NCBI lineage: Eukaryota > Metazoa > Chordata > Mammalia > Chiroptera > Rhinolophidae > Rhinolophus > Rhinolophus sinicus. The sequence continues at coordinate 88,885,535 of NC_142517.1, forward strand.
ACTTTTCACGGAAACTGCTCTGGTGTGTTAGTCTTTAGAAATTAAAAGAGATTTGAAATCACATTGTTTACTACAGGTGATAACCTAGTATAGTTAGAGCCACCTTTATCCCATGGATTTTGATGAAATGAATATAATATTAAGGGATTTCATTAGGCTCTCATGATAACATGAGACTTGAAAGTTAAAATTCCATTATAATCACACTTAATGGGAGGATAGATTTTATTATGATGAAGATCCTGAGTTAGGGCTTTCTCCCAGGCCTTCTCACTTTTATTCTCTCCTGACAAAATCATATCTATTCCATAAATCAGACATTATGATCTCTAGTTATATTTCTTTTTTAAGTCTGGACTTACATGCTAAAGTTTCTAAGTAATATTTCTACTTTGAAGTCACGGAGGCAATTTAAACTTAATATTTCCCAAGTTGAGTCCTTGATTTTATCTAATTTCAGCAATATTGTGTATTAAACTTCACCCTGTCTATTTCCCCAACTTTAGGAAATGGTACTCTCATCCATCCAGTTGCTCAAGCCAAAAACATTGGTCATCTTTCATTGAGCCCTCTCTGTTATCCAATCCATTTCATTTTCACTTGTCATTTCAACTTGAAAAAAGCTAATGAATGGAGGAATGTTATGACAAAAAAGTTTTAGTCACTGACAACAATATGAAATATATATAAAGATTTGACTGGTGTACTTCCAATGCACTAGAACTAAAGACGGATATATTAAAATGAAAGGAAATAGGGGATAATAGAGCTGCAGCATGTAACACCAGTCAGGCAAACAGTGGGGAGCCAGGAAGAGAATGGCAAAGGAATTCCTGTATCAGGGGCATCATGAGCAGGGGGGGTGTAGGAAGGAGAATTGAGAAAACTGAAAACTTCAAGGACTTTACATGTTCTGGAAACATTTCATAGCAATACTTGCAAACAGGAAGTATTTTTAAAATTTTAACATCATCTTAAAACCTTATATTTTACTGATAAAGTTAGGGTACTGTGAACTTTTGAAATATGTCGATTTATGTCTCGATATAATTCATCTTAATCAAACTGATCTATGACATTCTTATTTGTAATCATACTTACAAAAAGTGTGAAATCACAAGTCAAGCATTAGAGGAATTTCACAAACCTGGCATTTTTTTAATGCACTATTAATAATTTTGCTCTAAACAGCTGTCATTATGAAAGATTTTTAAGTGTCATTTAAACCAAGAAGACTATGCTTATGAATCCATCAAAGAGATATTCAATCCAGACTATCCGATATAAAAGAAGGCAAAGCAACTCATAATTTGAGTGTTGTATCAAGAAGCTTTTCCTACTGACAAATATATTCAGTCTTAAAAAGCATACATTTTAAATTCTCCTGCCTCCCCCACACAATGTTTTATATACACACACACACACACACACACACACACACATATATATATATATAGCTCTGCAATATAATGCATTCAATTCACAACATTCCAGTCCTTAAAGGTCAGTGTAGCTGATTAGGCACTTGTTCCTGTATCCCAACCATCACCTCTCTCACTTTCCACATCAGACTGACATGGCAGAAACCCAAGTATATCTGACAGAATCAGACTTTCTACAGAAGCAGTGAATCTGGAGTGATTTTAACACTACATTTTTATATAAGCCGGCTAGAAATTGCATCAACAATTTCCTGATAGTGGTATTCTTGATAAAAATTTCATACAACACAGTGTCTATCATCTGACCCTGACCTCCAGACCCATGGCTTTAAACTTTGAGATCTTCTCCAGCATCTCAAACTTCTGACTTGGTTTTTATTTTTCCTTCAGCATTGAAACAAACGTGAACAAAGCAGGCTCTTTCCACTTTCATTCATGAAAGCAGCTGCAGTGTAGTGGAAAGGGCACTGCTACTTTCAAGGCCTGGACCTGAGTTCTCAGCACAGTCACTTCACAACCATGTACCTTTGTACGAGGAATCTCAGCATCTCCACCTGTATCAGGGATCTAAATGAGACTCTCACATCAGAGAGTTGTTGGCAAGCTGTGGGGATCAAACAGGAACCATGAGCATGACAGTGGTTTGAAAACTGAAATGAAATGTTGCACTATTAAAGGACTATATGAGTGAGAGTTCTATGCTGGAATTGTGTCTCACAGCATTTGAAGTAACAATTTCCTACACGTTTTCTCAAGTAGGTTAAATACACATCTCCTAACCCCACACCTAAGAAGAATGCACTGGGAGAAAAATTAAAACTTGCAATAGTCAAACAAATCTTCCTTATATTGGTTTTCATTACCAAATGAAATTATGATTTGAGTTTTTACATGAAACAACGTAGGTTCTGGTTTGAATCAAGCTTTCGCTAGAGATATCTGGGTTCACAGCTTGACACTGCTCTTCACTATTTGTGACCACTGCCATGTTAATCAAACCCCCAGTCTAAATTTATGCCAACTACAGAATGTAAATGTTACTTATAATTCAAGGTTAGGATAACACTGAAGTAAGATGATGTTGTTAAATTTCTCACACATAATGAGTTCTTACTTCACAGTAGTTAGTATTATTTTATGTGGAATCAGGCGATGATACGCATATCGTTAAAAGCAAGTCTGCAGTCTATTTTACCTAAACTACAGTATCACTCAATTTAACTTGTTATAATCCTGACATGTTAAAATATGAATGAATTACATTCACCAATCAGCATGATGATTCTATTTATGGGGAAAAAAGCTAATTTTATATTAACATTGTATTTTTCTTATACACCCACACACAGACACACACACAACCTACTATCAATAAACTGCCTTTATACCCATATAACACTTTAAAATATATTCTGCTCTATACATCACATCAATTTAACATAAATGCAGAATTCCATTTGCTGCTACAATAGCAATATCAATTCTATTAATCTCCTAATTTTTAACATGTTATAGCAATGCTAATATATGCCAAGTCAGATAATTCTACATACACTGAATACTTTGAAACCTATTAAATACTTGTTAAAATGACATGGCATTAATGATTTCACTATTCCAATGTCAGAATATATACAATTCTGTTTAATTTAAAAATACATTATCCCTTGAGATAACATTACAGATTTTGTGAACCAAGAATACCTTTTCTCTCATCCATTATTTTATTGAATAAATATTCAAGAAACAATTCTTAGACATGTTAAAAAGTTATTTACATAATATTTTACATAACACACTCCTTATGAGAAATGAGAATATTAAAATTTCAAAAGTACAGTCACAGCAAGTGGTAGGCGAGGCACGAAGATAAATCAAATCCTACTTTTTGCCATGCTGTGATAAGACTGCTGATTTTTAATCATCCTGATGTGCCATATGCAAATTTCATCAAGAAAGAAGTTTAGTAAATGTTATATTACAAAACCACAGGGAGCAAATCTATTTATAAACATCAATTAAAATATATACCATAGTCTAAAGTCATTAATAATATTCTACTAATCTGGCTATACATATATTTCTTATATTTACTAAACCTTTCCCCTACCTTTGTGTGCCAACAACAAATCTCTGAATTACCAGATGCACGCCTTCTTACTCCTACCATATTTCCCCAAAGATAAGACCAGGTCTTATATTAGCATTTGCTCCAAAAGACATATTAGGGCATATTTTCAGGGGATGTCTTATTTTTTCATGTACAACAATCTACATTTATTCAAATACAGTCATGTCATCTTCTTCTGGAACATCATCATAACGTACTAAACACGTCCATCTGGCTGACGATCTTAACTGGGGCTTATTTTCATGGCAGGTCTTATTTGGGGAGAAACACGGTACTTTACTCAAGGTCACTGCAAAGTTCCTCAGTAAAAAAGCTATAAGGGCTCCGTATGAAGCAACCCAGTGAAAAGAAAATACAAGTCCAAATAACATAAGATGAGTAGCTTAATGTAATCAATGAAAAATAAAAATCATTCTTTTCAAAACCAAAAGGAATAAATATCACTCCTGATCAAAAAAAAAGAAAGAAAATACAGCAATTGAAAGTACCCCCGAGGCACACCCAGGCTGATTTCAATGGCTTTTTCATGCCTACTGCCTGCCTTGGCTCAAGCTGCAGACTTTCCTAGGGTCTTTCAAAGGTTTGTGGAACCCTGACAATCATCTGGCTTGAGCAGGTCCTATACCTCTGGCTGAACAGACTCAAGCCGTCACTAGTGGCAGCCGGCCTTGATTCACGGCTTGGCCTCTCAAGGTACTTCCAAACACAACACAGGCAGCAGCCATCTGTTTCTTTCTGGTTCCTGCTGGGTGGCTCTGGGTGGGACATGGGTTATGGCTGAAGTAGACCTACAGCGGATCCCCTCCAAGGTGGTCCTGGGCCTGGCATCCCCAGTGGCCAGCTTCAAAACGAGCTGCAGCATCACCTAGCTGTCTCCAAGTACAATACACCCAAGGGGCAGATTGGGCAGGCACTAGAGACCTGCTGAGGCAGATCCTACTCTGTAGGTTCAGCCCCTGCACAACAACTCTTCCACTGTAGTCAAGGCCAGCTCTCACAACCAGAGCCCAAGGGTCAGTCTCTCACAATGATGTATAATTATCAATCAAGGCTCAACTACAAGAGGAGGGCATACACACCCCACACAAGGGACACACCTGTAGCATGTGGCTCAGGTGACAAGAAAGACTGAGCCACTGAAACCCACAGCACACCTACTACATAATTCCTCTCTACTAAGACCGGAAGACATGCAGCCCTACTAAACACATAGGAACAAACACAGGAAGACAGCCAAAATGGGGAGACAAAGAAACATGTCCCAAATGAAAGAACAGAACAAAGCTCCAGAAAAAGAACTAAGCAAAATGGAGATAAGCAATCTATCAATGCAGACTTCCGAACACTGGTTATAAGAATACTCAATGATATCATAAAAATGGAGATGGAAACCATAAAAATAAACGAGTCAGAAATAAAGGATGCAATAATGGAAACAAAGAATATATTACAGGGAAGCAACAGTAGATTAGATGAAGCAGAGGATCCAACCAGTGATGTAGAATATAAGGCAGCAGAAAACACCCAACCAGAACAGAAACAAGAAAAAAGAGGCCAGAAAATTGAAGCGAGTTTAAGCGGCCTCCAGAGCATTATCAAGCATACCAACATTTGCATTATAGGGGTACCAGAAGGAGAAGAGAGAGAGCCAGGAATTGAAAACCTATTTGAAGAAATAATGACAGAAAACTTCCCTAACCTGGTGAAGGAAATGGACATACAAGCCCAGGAAGCACAGAGAGTCCCTAACAAGATAAACCCAAAGACACCCACACCAAGACACATCATAATTAAAATGCTAAAGGTTAAATACAAAGAGAGAATCTTAAAAGCAACAAGAGAAAAGCAGTTAGTTACCCCCATAAGACTGTCAGTTGATTTCTCAACAGAAACTTTGCAGGCAAGAAGGGAGTGGCAGGAAATATTCCAAGTGATGAAAAGCAACAACATACAACCAAGATCGCTTTACACAACAAGGCTGTCATTTAAAATTGAAGGACAAATAAGGAACTTCCCAGACAAGAAAAAGCTGAAGGAGTTCATCACCACCAAACCAATATTACAAGGACTCTTAGAGGGACTTCTTTAAGATGGGGGGGGGGGGGGGCAGGGGTGTTATACAATAGTCATGGGGATGTAGGTTATAGCATAAGGAATATACTCAACAATACTGTAATAACTAGGTATGGTGCCAGATAGGTACTAGATCTATCAGGGTGATTGATGGGAATGGGGTTGGGGTCAGGGTAAAAAACATGAAGGTATTAAAAATATAAATTGATAGTTAATACAGTATGAGGAATATAATCAACAATGTTGTAAAGATCATGTAAGGTGCCAGATGGGCACTGGACTTATTATGGAGATCTCATCATAAAGTGTGTAGATGCCTGAACAATGCGTTATACACCTGAAGAGCTAAAGTAGATAACATTGAATTTCAACTATAACTAAATATATAGGTATATATAGTCACAGGATGTGGAGTACAACATAGGGAAGATAGTCATTGGTATTGTAACAGCTGTATAAGATGTCAGAGGGGTAGTAGCTTGGGGGGTGGGTCATCACTTTAAGAGGGGTTTAAAGGTCTAACTATTACATTTGTATACCTGGAACTAATTTAAATAAATAAATAAATAATAAGATGTCCTTCCACCTTCACCCCCAAAATAGTAGCAAACAGCTCACTGGTGACCACCAAGTTGCTAGAGCCCCAATTCATTATTCTGACAATTGATAAACAAAGACAAGTCTGACGAATGTATCTTGCTTTTCCTTTTCAAACTGTATTGCAGGATAACTGATGATGGAAAAGTCATCCATATAAAATAATCCCTAGTAATAAATGCAGAAATAATGATGGGATTAGAAAATGGTCCATTTTGCCACTCCTAGGTAAGATCACCAGTAGGTGCAAAACCTGTAAGTGAAAGGTAGATGGGGAACTTTATAAAAAAAAAAAAAAAAAAGGTATCCCTGAAAAGGCCAATCTTGAACACAAACATCAATTAAAAAAACTAAAAAGCTATTTAGCTATTTATGTGTTAATCAAGCCAATTATCATGATTTATTATACTTTCTTTTTTATTGGACTTTTAGTGTTCCTTTTGAATTCCCCTTTCCTAATGAATACATGATATGTGTTAACCTTTGTCACATTTGAATATTCTTCATTTAAACAATCCTCTCTTCAACTTTTCTCATAGTCTTATTTTTTTGTCAAATTAATGTATCCCTTCTATCAGTTACTCTTAAACACAAAATGTCTTCGCTCATTTTCTGTATTTTGCTTTCTAAAAACTCCAGGACTTCCTACTGGTTTGTGGCTCCTCCATCACTATATTTCTTCTCCTGTGCCTCAATTTCCAGTGGCATTGCTGGGACAAACAAAATAGTCTGTAAGATTCACTCTCTTTAATAAACCATCCAGTTATGCCATGAGGACACATGAGGACACAAGTCCACGGATTTAAAATGTAATTTCTTCTATACACAGTACTAGCGTGATAGACAACTGACCCTACAGGGTTACTCTGTTCAAGGGTTGCTTTTCCCACCTAGCTGTGCCAATTTCCCTTCTGTGGCTTCCAGGAATAAATTCTTGCCTGCAGTGTCATGCTGTACATTTCCCCTTTCTCTAAAGCAGAGAGTCAATGGACAGAAGGAATGGAAGCTGCCTTGAAAAGAGGAAATATGGCATCTTACTAGGGAGACACAAAGCACCAAGTATCACAGGGGTAGACAACATAATTATCCTTATTATCCACTATGACCAGAGACAATGACAAGAGGAAACAAACTCCTTCAAAGGGGATGGCATCATGTTAGAAACAAGGAATTGCCACAAAAGATACTTGCAAAGTGATGTTTTATTTATATTGTATATCACACTTGCAAACAGAAATTGCCTAATTCACAAACTACTGAAACCAAATAGAATACAGAATCAACATTCTCAGTTGTCTACTTTAGATGGACAATTTTATTATAGAGTATGTTACTTAGGGCCCATGGAGGGATTGGTAGCAGAGAGTTCCAAAACTCCAACATATCCACTAGTCATGTATGCATAAAGTGAATCCTGTCATATCTGTCTCCTGATTAGGAGAAATTTAATGCTTCAGCTCCTAGTAATATTTGTTGTTTTGTTATAACTGGTGTGTAGATTGAATGGCAGGTGACATTTCATAAGATTTAAATAAGGTAAGAAATTAATCAAATTAACATACTGCTTTTCTAAACTATAATGAGTCATTTGCATATAAAGTGTGATCCAGTCTGCAAATACAAAATGAACTGCAAATTACTGAAGAACATGGTGAACTGCATTTGTTACATATTATAAAACAGACAGGAAGAAAGAGGCTTGTAAATATTCCCAGCTCCAAACTGATTTATGATACATTTTGTGGCTGTAATGGTAAGCTTAGCTGCTATAATACCCAGCATTCCCTGTATCTAGAGAATTTATAACTTCAATTTGACATAAACAACAAAAGTAGCCATCCCTTGCTATCATTTTCCTACCCGGATCTGAAAAAGCACTTAAAGCTATCACTCTGCCGGGAGAGCTCAAGATAGGAGAAGAAAGGGACCTTGAAACATATTTACGTAAAACATAAATTACATAAAAATTAAAAGAATGGAAAGCAAAAGTCAAGAGCTACTCATTCTTACAGCCCTTAAAAATGTACTTTGGACAATGGTCTACATAAGAATTCAGCAGACATCTTTTGCAGAGGACCAGACAGTAAATATTTAGGCTTTCTGGGAGATATTGTTATCTGTCAAATGACTCTTCAAGACTGCTTTTGCAGAGTGAAGCAATCACACCTAACACTTAAACAAATGGGCATGGCTATGCTCCCATTAAACTTATTCACAGTAACGGGCAGTGGGCCTGTTACAGCCTGTAACGGGCTATAACAGCCTAACAGGCTGTAATTTACTGACACCTGGTCTAGAAGTGTGCTGTCCCTATAGCACTTTCTTTGATGATGGAAATAATCTCTATCTACCAGTGGCTATTGAGGACTTGAAATATGGCTACCATAACGGAAAAACTGCATTTTTAATCTTTTTTAGTTTAGTTAATTTAAATTCAAATTGAAAGAGCTACCGGTGGCCAGTGACTACTGCATTGAAGAGTACAGACATACATCGTCCTACGGAACAGTAACAATTGGATAACAAGAGCGAGGGCAGACATTAACATTCCAAGACAATAGATTTCTTTAAGAAATCAGATATCACAAATTCGACAAAAGCTGTGTAAACAGAAATAAATTCAGTATTTTCCTAAGTGGATGGCAAACATTTTCTTTAAGAATACAAAAAGGAAACTAACGTATGGTGTGCATCTGAGTAAATATACAGGTTTCAGACTTGCCAGGGTTGAACTCTAATATTTCAAGGAAGAATATTAGCTTTTTTGACAGTGACATTTCTAAAATGATACACTGAATATTTTACAACAGTAACAAGAGATTTGAAGAAAAGGATATTCCCATCCTATCTGTATAAATGTTTGTTCTTATTTTAGAATTTAAGGACTTATTCCAAATTAAATAAAAGTCAATGACCAGAATTTAAACTAACTTTCCAGCATCCAGATGGCCTCCATGGTGCGTGGCTTCTGATCTGGCTAAAGATCAAACTCACCTTCTGCTTCTTGTTCTGTGTCTAAGCTGGCCCTTGATTATAGCTAATGACCCTTGGCTATAATAATTCTTTAACATACGATTCGTCCTACTTCTGTCTGGATTCACAGGGCTTTATTTCTTTCAGGAGAAAAGCATTTGTAACAATCACCACAACTATTTAAATAAAAAAAAAGATGCTGGATATTTATTTATGTATTTATTTATTTATTTACTTATTTTTGGGAAATGATCATGATGTTTTGGTTTATGCCACTTGTCATTTGAATAAAATTCATATAAACCAAATTTTCATTTATGTTTAAATTTGATGAAATCCCAGAAAATCTATTCTGCTGTGATAATGGAGAAAATAAAATGAATTAGCATTGCTAACCGAGCCACCTAAAATTTGAATTGGGAGGCAATTAAGGAAGTAGAACTGATGTACATCTCACATATAAGATCTTGGAACTACGGCTAACTTACTGAACTACTGCTAAACTCAGCTCAAGGCTGAACCACAAGCATCCTGAGTCAATGACTTCTACACGGACATATGGACTTTACGGTATCCTCATCTTTGTGACCAGACCATCTGCAGTCTTCACCTTGAAAGTAACAAGTTCATTTCAACAACCAGTATCTTTCATTAAAATAATGAACCTAACCAGTCCCAGCTGACCTAGCCAATGTTCATTTACCTTGAGGACCTATATGAGAGCAGCCTTTGTGGTCTTGCCTTTATAAAACCTGCCTTTTTTTGTTCTTTTTGGAACACCATTCAGGATGTTACCTGAATCTGTGCCTCCCAAGTTGCAATCCTTTCCTTTAGTCAAAGAGGTGTGTGTGTGTGTGTGTGTGTGTCTGTGTGTCTGTGTCTGTGTGTGTGTGTGTGTGCGTTTGTGTGTGTGCATTTGTGTGTGTACCGAGGGTGCCAAAACAATGTATACACATTTTAAGAAAGGAAAAAACAATTAAAATTATGATACTCAGTATATACCAATAACAAAAGATAAATGAATACAAGTCACGTTTGACTTCTGCAATTACAAGAGGTGCTCAAAGTGGTTACCATCAGCATTTAGTCACTTCTGATTTTGGTTAACTGCTTGAGCAACATTGACCAAAGTTTCCAGTTGTATACATTTTTTTTTTTTTGGCACCCCCAGTGCACATATATCATTCTTTATTGAAACCTCATTTTTTTTCTTTTTCTGTTAACAGCTGGAACCATATTTGTGATTCCTCAGAAATATTTTAAAACTTGCTTTTCAGTTATGTGTCAAGGTTAGGCATTTTTAAGTATGTAAATAAATTAGTCATTTAAATTGTAAGTCAAGCTCACCTACTGTGCTATAGATTATGGCATATGAAAACATTACCTCGGTTCCCATTTGGTCATCACAGAACTGGAAATATATGGTTTCCTTATAAAAACAACTATGTACACCAAGTTGCCTAGTGACTCATTCAGAATGGCCAACACGCATAGAATCAGCTACCTTGACATTTTTTTTTTTAAGTGTATAACATTGCTTGGAGAGACAATGACACAGAGAGTCTTCAGCCATTTGCCACCAAACACTCATGCTTCTCTTCTTAAAATTGTAAAGCAATCCTAACATGGGTAAAGATTTATGAACTTGAGTAATTGGAGCAGAGTGGAGTTAACTAAAGGAGGACTGCAGCTCAAAAATAGTGATTTACCCTGCTAGGGAATTAAAGATACTTAAAATGCTAATGGTCTATGATGACACTTATGAATTTAAAGAAAGAGCAAAACATGAAAATCTTGCCCTGGGGACAAGGATGGCACATGTATACCTATAAAGCTAGCACTTGTCTCAATTTCATAAATTTCAAGCCAATGGTAACAAATATTTTTCATTATTACAGTTTGAGCACGGAAAATACCACCTGTAGTTTCTTTAGTATTAGAATCTAAACACTGCCTACACTGCTCCCTATTTTTATTTTTGCCATTTATAAAATATTCAAATCTAAACAAGTATCATTTATAAAGCAATATATTAGGTTGGTGCAAAAGTAATTGCACTTTAAAAGGTTAAATATAATTGCAGAAACCGCAATTACTTTTGCATCAACCTACTAGTAATAATCACAATTGGAGGGTTGGCTTTATAGAGAATGCCTACTTTATTTCATTTCATATCCTTTTCTCTGACTTATCTACCTTATTTTCTTTCTTAATAGATTATGGACATATCTTTAGATTTGAGGTAAGAAAAAAAATCTTCTTCATCAGTATTTTCCTAGCTATCTTTACTGGATGTATCATTTTGAGAGGAGGAGATAGGAAAACAGACCAGACAAGCCAGAGTTAAAAATAAACACAGTAGGAAGAATGGTGAACATACTCCTGCAACTATTAAAACAGTTACTTAAAACCATACCTCTGAGTAAAATTTGACACTAACATACATTATTTTACAATCCCTTAATCTTGTTTCTTTATGCGTTTACACTTACTTCTCAAGTAGTATATTATCCTCAAACCACAAAAGAACTGAAATCTCAAAATAGCTTATCAGAGTTAAAACTGCAAAAAAATCACGCTGCTTAAAACAAAAACAACCGCAATAACCCAAAGAAGTCTCTTTATATCTTCTTGGTTCTCATCTGCACCGGTGACTGAAAACTATTCTGATCATTCTCCAACTTACTGAAATTAAGAAATCGACACCATATTTAGTCATGAGCGTGGAGGAAAAAAAAAAAAGTGTCAAAATAATGACCTCAGAAGAAAACTAAGGAGTTGTTCTTACAAGGCAATGTGCTTTCAGTGGAAGGATGTCCAGTGAATAGATTTCACACGTAAAAATCAAGACTATGTCTCTAAGGAAAGAGAAGATCACCAACACATACTGAGCCCAACGGTTTATACATTTAATTCTCGAAATGTTCTGATGAAAAGGATATTTCTATACCCATGTTAGTGATGAGGGATCCAAGTTTCTGAATATTGGGGAACCCTCCTGAGGTCACACAATAATGTCTTTTTCTTTTTTTCCCCACATATACCGATTTAATTATGAAACCCACATAACTTTAATTTCTAAGACAGTATCTATTTTTTATTCATGTATCTCCTTAATAATTATTTTTGAGATGCCTTCTATGCATAAGACTCTGCCTGATGCTAGATTGTGATGGTAATCAAGAAAGATGTGGCTCCTGGTCCACAGAGTTTACCAGGTGGGAAAAAGTCATTACACAAATAAATGCAAACATGTAATTGCATGTTTTGATAACTACTCTGAGACAGAAAAGCAGGGAACTAACAGAAAGAATAAGAGGAGATTTAATGTATAAGGTGCTGGAATTCAGAGAAGGCATCCCTAGGAAGTAACATTGGAACAGGCACTTGAAGATGAATTAAGCAACAGGAGAGTGAGCATGAATATGTCAAGTAGGGGAACAATGCCATGTAACTCCATTCCCTGAGGTGGGAAGTACATTCCCAGAGCTGAGGGAAAGTCAGTGTGGAGAGGAGCAGTGAATGACTGGGGGCTGCAGGATAGCAGCAACAGGCCATGGGCACCAAGGGAAAATGCTTTCATTTTATTAAATAGGCAATCATTGTAGAGCTTGAAACAGAAAAGAAACATGATTGTTATGGACAGTTTGTCCCCACCCCCAAATTAATGTGTGAATTCCTACCTCCCAATGTGATCATATTTGGAGGTGGGACATTTGGGAGGTAATTAGGTTTAGATGAAGACATGAGGGTGGGGCCCCATGATGGGATTAGTGTCATTATAAAGGAAAAATCCAGAGCTCACTCTCTCTGCCATGTGAGGACACAGCAAGATGTCTGCAAGCCAGGAAGAGTGCTCTTATCAGGGAACCAAATCAGCTGGGATTTTGATCTTGGATTTCCCAGCCTCCCAAACTTCATGAAACAAACCCCTGCTGTTCAAGTCACCGGACTATATTTTGTTATACCAGCCCAAGCTAAGACAATGATCTACCCCATCACTTATGTTTCTAAATAACCTTCATGGCAATTAGAATTTAGCACTAAGTGAATAGCATACTAAAAGAGCAACAACGTCTCACATTGTACTGAAGTTGAAGTAAGTCACTCACTGAATGAATCAATTAATGTAAGGCAAATCAGGCAACTCTCTTTGCTCTAGCACAAAAAGCATAGTGTATGAATCCGAGCAGCACCATATCTACTGCTTACCTATTTCATCAAGCTTGGGAAGACCCTAGAAGCATACAGTTGTCCACTACCAGCAGAAATTGTAGGTGTATTTAGAAAATGTCCAGTCAATAACTGCCAAATACCTTTGCATTAAGCTAGTTAAGAAGTGGGACTCAATCAGAAATTTCAAATTTGGAACTAAAATTTCATTTCTTTATTTCTGTAACCAGAGAAGACTGGGCTTGATATTCAATACCAACTCTTACTTTATATCTGTCCTTGAACAAGCGATTTCATTTTTTTGAACTTTAATAACTTCATTTGTCAAATGGTGCAGGAATACTTCTTGACTAGTGGTTGGATGATTACATAAAGTAATACATGTAAAGTTTTGCAATGCTTAACATTTTATTTAATAAATAACTATTTCCCTGGTATGGTTGTCTTTCTGTTAAAAAGTGGAAAGATTTTGAAAGTAAATATCATTTATAATCATGGCTAAAAGAACGGCATTTTGGTTTTTGTTTGTTTGTTTGTTGCATTGTTTTGTTTTCCCTGAGAGAAAACTTTTTAATAAGTAAATAAATAACATTAGTAGGGATGCTCTAGCTTTAGCCTCAGGGTGGGAAACATACATAATATAGAGTCTCTAAAATCACTATTTTATTTCTGGCATGCTTTCGCCTACATTAATTCTTACTTTTACTACAATAGCAGTAATAATCATTGCAATAGTAATAGTAGCATCAGCTGTAGCAGTAGTCACAGCTAATATATATGCATTATAACATATATCTGGCACTCTTCTAAGCATAACACTCACAGATAAGTAAGTCCATTAAATCTCTCCCATTTTGAAAGTTGAAACACAGCGAAGTTAAGCAATGTGTTGAATACCACAGTTACTTATTAGAAAAGCTGGGCTCTGAACCCAGGAAACTTACTCTAGATTCTGAGCTCTTAACCACTAAGCTCTACAGAGAAAGAAAAACTCTACATGTGTGTGTGTGGGGGGGGTATGCCGATGTTTCCCACTGTTGGTCTAGACCAGGGGTGTCCAAACTGTGGCCCACGGGCCAACTGCGGCCCGCAATCCATTGTTAATTGGCCCTCAGCAAATTCCAAAAATATATTTAGTTTACTTAAATAAACCAGGTGAGGCAATACGCACTTCACCTCGAGTGAGTGGCCCAGCTGTTTGTGTATTTTACCACATATGGCCCTTGGTGAAAACCATTGAAAAAAGTTTGGATACCCCTGGTCTAGACCTAAGCTATACCAGGATTTTCTTCTCGAAAATGGCAAGGACAAATACGGCAGCAAACTGATGTGTGACACTTAGGGTGCCTGTGATAATGACAACAGGAAGGTGATAGCAGTGGGCGCTGAGGAGAGAAACATGAAAAAAGTAACAAGACAGATGCCTGAGAGTTTGGCCAGTGGAAAAAATGTGTAAACCTGAAAGGTGACACAAAGGTCAAGTTCTGTTCTTGCGAGATTGTGACAAAAGTGGCACGTGTCTGTAAGTGCAGATAGGAGACACAGGATCAGACTAAGAAATACTCTTAAAGATCACATACAAGAAATGCAACATTAAACCATTTTACGAAGGAATATTTGACAGAAGGGGGGGATCAACTCAAAATAAACTAAAAGAAAATGCCACACTGAAAGAGCATAAAATACTAGTATTAGGAGAAAAAATGTAATCCTCACTATGATGATTCGGAGCACTGCTAATGTAAAACATTTTAAAATACCACCATAAAATAGTAGCATGTGATTTTATGAGTGGTTATGACATTTGCCAGACTACGAAACGCTGCTTTTTTGACATTGTCAATTTGTAGTTTGTGTGACAGAAATTTGTTATATCACAAAGACTAACCAAAACATGCTGAATCATAAACTATAACAAGTGGTAGCTATCTTCTCATAGGTTGCATTTTGATATTATTCTAAGCCTTAACAAAGAGTCCTCTGAGATGGCAAAGGACAAAAACAATATTTAAAGTGAAACAGTAACAGTTTACCATATTAATTTTGTATATATTAAGTGCACTTCCTGAAAAAAAAAAACATTTTGAATATTTATTATGATGTAGAGTTTATGGAAGTAGTAGTACATAATTATAGATTCCATAGAATTTTATATATATTTACTGCATAAAATACCAAGCACTAGCATAGAGTGTTTGAAAACCCTGGCATTAGATTCATGTCTCTAAAACTAAAAGATTCATAGAAATTATTTTATGAAAGGGAGGCTTAAACTCTGCAGAAAGAGGTGAAAACAAAGTGTGGATCAAAACTGAACTGGGTGCAAATCCTATAGAAAATGCTTACTCATTTTTGACATTCATCCATGATTATTTTATGGGGATTCCACTTATTTAGCTATTAAAATGATAGCACAGTAGTTTAGTTTATTTTTACAGAGTTTTGAGATGGTAAATTATAACACATTCTGGTGACTTTCTCATATCAGGAATTCAAGTTTACGCAAGTTGATATGAAATCAAGCCCATTTTAATGGAGCATAAAGCAAGCATTTTAGAGGGTCTATTATGAGCTACATAGTGTGCTTGGTGTTTTGGTCTTTAATATAATCTTGTAAACTTGTAATTATTAATTCAGGTTTTCGTATGAGAAAAATGAGTGTCAAATAGGCTACACCATTTGTTCAGTCACAGAACTGCATTCCTGAATCCAGGTCGTCTGACATCAATCCCTGGCTTCTTTCTCTTATATTTCATTACTACATAGCATTAAATTTATATTCTCTTTTGTTTTAAATATAATTCCCTAATTCCTACTACAAGGAAGCCAGGGATTTGAGGAGCTAAAGCATGTGTGTGTGTGTGTGTGTGTGTGTGTGTGTGTGTATGTGTGTGTGTGAGAGAGAGAGAGAGAGAGAGAGAGAGAGACAGAGCGAGACAGAGAGAGAAAGACAGAGAGAAAGAAAGAGAAGAGAGCTACCTATGAGGTTTCAAACTTCCTGCTAGAACACTGCAAAGAACCACTATTCACATGGAGAACTAATCTACTCTTAATTTATTATAGATGGTCAAAATATAATAACAAGGACCAGATTTACCTTCCCACTGAAACAAACAAAATGCATGATGTAGGAGTTTGCAAACCAATGTTTATCAGACGCTGGATAAAAGACAGTGAGTCTGACAGATGGAAAACAAACGAGGTGAGTCCTTAAAATACCCCAGTTTACTGTACTAAGACAATTTCTGTGTTTTACTGCTGAGGTAGCAAACTCAGAAAGAGCCTGGCTGGTGCCCAAGGTGGTCATAGTTCTCAAAACAGAGTGCTGAAGAGAAGAGATAATTGAGTTTTTTAACAAAAGCAATAACAATAGAGTGTGAGGTTTTAAATATGTAAAAGTACAATGTGTGGGGAGACCAAAAAGGCTGGGAGAGGAGAAGTAGAAGTATACAATTTTAAGGTTCTTTTTCTCCAGGTGAAGTGCATTAATATCAGTTGGAAGTATAGTGTGATAACTTAAAAATGTAAACTATAAACCCTACAGCAATTACTAAAATAATTTAAAAAGAAATACTGATAATAAGCCAAAAACAAGGATAAATGGAGTCACAAAAATATTCAATCCTAAAGAAGTATAAAAGGAAAATGGAAACAAATTAAAATAATAGAAAACAATTAAAGAGATGATAAACTTAAAACTAACCAAATTAATGATCACATTGAATAAGAATGATTAAAAGGTAAAAATTGCCCCCAATTAAAAAAACACACACAAAGATTGTCATATTGAGGGGAAAAAAGCAAAACCTAACTATATGCTACCTAGAGGAACCACATACTTCAAATAAAAAAAGATACACATAGTATAAAAGTAAAAGTATGCAATAAGACATAGCACACTAACACTAATTTAAAAAAAGTTGGAAACTGCCACAGCCAATAGAAACCTAGAGTCCTGATGACTAAATGTAAGGTGGTATCCTAGATGGGAGGCTGAAATGAAGAAAGTAAGGACTTGAGTTAATAATCTTCTATCATTATTGGGAATTAATTGTAAGAAATACACCATGTTAATGCTAAATGTCAATAAAAGGAGAAACTGGAAATAGGGTCAATGGAGACTCTCTGTACTTTTATTTTAAATAGTTTGTTTAAAAAAGAAATTCACATAAATTGACTATATTAACATTAGACAAAGTAGATTTCAGACAAAGAATATAATCAGGAATGAGGAATGCCATTTATTGGTGATTAAGGTGTCAGTTCATCAGGAGAATATAAAAGTATTTTACTTTTATGCTGATAACAGCATAAATTCAAACACATTAAAAAAAAAAAAATGACACGCCTGCAAAGAGAAACAAACAAATCCACAATTGTAGTCTGAGATTTCAAAACCCCTGCTAAAGATTGAATGTTTCAATCCCCCCAAATACATATGTTCAAATTCTAACCCCCAATGTGATGGTGTTAGGAAGTGGGACATCTGGGAGGTGATTAAGTCTTGAGGGTGGAGACATCATGAGTGGAATTAGCACCCTTTTAAAGATACCTCAGAGAGCTACCTTACCTCTCTACCAATTGAGAACACAGCATAAAGATAGCCCTGTATGAAACAGGTTCTCACCAGACACTGAATCTGTTGGCAACTTGATGTTAGATTTCCCAGCACCAGAACTGTGAAAAATACATTTATATTGCTTATAAGCTACCTAATCTGTAATATTCTGTTATAGCTTCCCAAACAGACTAAGAAAATCATTTTATCAGTAATTGATTGAACAATTATAATATCAATAAGGATACAGCAAATTTGAACATTTCTATCAACCTACTTAACCTAATTGACATGTTTAGAATATTGCACCCAACAACAGAAGGTTATATTCTCACGAAATAAACACAAAACATTTACCTAGATAGAACATATAATAGACCATACGAATCTTAATAAATTTAAAATGTTTCAAGTTATATAAAATGTATTCTTTGAACACATTAAAAAAACAAAACCAGAATGTTTTTTTGATAATTCCCAAATATTAGAAACAAAGTAACACATCTAAACAACTCAGTGTCAATGACTATGTGAGATGTTGCTACAGCAGTACTTAGGAGGAAATGTATAGCAATAAATACCTATATTATAAAAGAAGATTGTTCTCAAATCAATGACATCAGGTTTCATCTGAAGGAACTAGAAAAAGAAGAGTAACTTACACACAAAGTAAAAAAGGAGAAAGGGAACAATAAAGACCAAAGTAGAAATTAATAAAATAAAAAAAACTGAAAAATAAAAAAAAATAATTAAGCAACAAGTTCAATAAAATCAGTCAACTTCTGGTCAATATTATTTTGGAAGTGCTAACTCACAAAGAAAAGAAAAATCCAGTTTGATTAGAGGTAGAGTTTCACGGGGGTGATCTTCATAATGTTTGATGATTTCCTTATAGCCTAGATGTATATCTATACTTCGGCATTCATAAATGATAGCCTCCTCAAATTATATCTCTCCCCAATTTGTTAACAACACTTTAAATATATTTCTAATTTAACCAAACAATAAATAATTAGTTTTTCTTGCCAGGCTAAGGTGTACATATTTAACACTGCTCATTTTTCTGCTGATCTACGAACAGATCAACAAAACTCTATCTTACCTACTATATTTTTCTTCTCTGTGGTCATACCTTTCCCCATTACAGACCCAGGACCTTCCTATGCTCCAATGCTTTCTCTCCAACAAAAGAGAAAAATAAATCAGTTTTTATACAGTGACAGACACTCACTTCTATTGACATGTTATTTATTTTACTAAGGATATTTGCACAGAAGCTGGAGGAAAAAAATCAGATAAGCAAGCAATTAGATAGATATGTATTTGGAGGAGTATTTCTCCTTGCCAATGAAAACATCTGTGTGTGTGTGTCTGTGTGTGTGTGTGTGTGTGTGTGTGTGTGTGTACATACATAAATATTTCCAGTTACCATTTAATTTATTTATATATATACATATATATATATAAAGTCCTTTACATAATTATATTTTCATGTTCAAATTGACCTGTGAGTTATATTTTATTAAAACCCATTTTAAAGATAAGGGAAGAGAGATAACTCATGCATCTTGCCTTACTGACTTCATTCACCGATGATGAATATATGAGTCAGATGTAGACATCCAACTCAAACTTCTTCTATGACACTGCTTTCCTTCCTCTACCTATTATTGATGTGAAATTAAAATATGTTTGGTCATTCATTGACTCATGGTATGTTGGAGGGTTTCTAATTCCAAGAGCTGTTTTATAAGAAATATATCAAGATGCATAGGAATCTGCCTTACCCCCATGCTGTTCTCAAGTAGTTTACAATTTGTATGGGACATAGGCACACAAATGAAAATTTAATCCAGCTGAGGTGTGGGGGTCTGGTCAGAGGAGGTGTTTGTGTATTGCTATTCTCTCAGGTTTCCTCGCCTTTCTGAAGTAAATGGGCTATAAATAATATTGTCCTATTTCCTGATAATATCTGGATTATAGTACTGAATACTTGTTGCTTGATTTCTTATAGTAAATCTTCAGGATTTAAGGCCTTACCTTAGCCTCTTTCTCTCGTCTCTTTCCCCGAGGATCCCTGATGCTGGGATCCAGAGACTACCACCACTGTGTCTCTGTTACTCCCTAATTCCTAATCCCTTGGATTTAAATTTTGACACTCGTCCTTCCTATCTTAAACATCAGAATATAGCAAGTGTGTTTGTCCATTGCTCCTACATTAGACAGCAAATTCAAAACTGTCTTGATTTCTTTGTGGAACATGACAGAAAAATAACAGAATGGAGTCCAATGGCAGTTAATAGAGAAGGTCTATAAACCTGTTTCTCTGGAACTGCACTTGTAGATTTAGTCAAGTGTAAAAAAATATAATTAATTGTTATGTAGGGTTTAAAAATGTCAATATTTGTTACAACACCATTTTGGCTACAATATTAAGATTTTGATAGTTATTTAATAGCGTGACATCTACACTATGAAAAAATGACAGAAAGTATCATTTGTTTTGTACGTGTTTTGTGGTATGGACAGCATGAAGCATTTCTGGAAATGTCACTTAGTTAATTTGTTTCAAATATAACTAAAAAAGAATATTAATTATCAGGAAAAATAGTTTTTGAAATATTTTCAGATTATCAAATTATTGTTATCTATAATAATATAAAACTAGGCAAGGTGAATGAGTGAATGTGTGTGTGTGAGAGAGAGAGTACACGAGAGAGAATGAAAAAGAGAACTAAAGAGACGAGAAACAGGCAGAGAGAGTATAAGATATTGATATACTGCCTGACACATAACCAAAAGTCAGTAAAATTTGAATGAATAAATAGAATGAAGTGAGAAGAGATTGTAGTAGAACGGAATAAATGGAAAATCTATGGAAGTGTAAAGGAGCAAAAAATTGTCTTTAACAAAAGAGGGATATTTTCCCCAAACCACAAGCATTCACTCAGAGCCGTATACAGATCATTTACTAACTGGCCTACCCTGAACAGTGATTTTTACTACTTCTCCTGGACCCTACCCCTGAGGGAGAGTTCACCTCCCAACCAGCATGAGAGGTTCAATGCAGTATTATTTTCAATTACTTGAGTATCACCACACGAGACTATAGAGAGTTTTCTTTGTCATTTCTTGCTCTTTTCCTGATTTTCTGAATGACCTTCCATAAATCTTTTAAACTCTCTGCCACAATTCCCTCACCTGTCAAATGTGAACAAATTCTATGAATTCACTGAATATGTAAATTAGCTAGTATTTTAAATTTTCTGCAGAAGATAGGTTATCTTAAATACCCATTGTGTTTTAAATAATAATTAAGAAGCTTCAAAAATCCTTTTGCTTACTTTTGTTAATCATTAATTACTTTTCATTTTCAAAGTATTCAAAGGAATTACTTTCAGTGAAAGTCACATGCTTATTAACTTTAAAGCAAACATATTCTAAACAGTATTTTGTTTCAATAAACAAAGATACAGACATAAACAAGTGACCTACATCATCACACTTAAATGAAAATAACATTAATAAGCACATATCCATAAGTAGCTGATAACACTGAGTGTAAATCAAATGAGTATAGTTATCTAAGATTTAGGAAGTTTTCATATATGGATTTGTAGTTCTGGGGAAAAAGTCTAATTCCTTAAAAAGAGGCCATTTATTATAGTCATTTTAGTTAAGTTATATAAAGATTTTCCCTAAAATTAAAAATAATAATAAAAATGTGTACCTGTGGTACATCCAAAATTAAGCAGAGAATACAAAAAAAAAAAAAAAATCATGCAGAAACCTGTCCTAAAATACTGTTTTCTTTAAATTTCTGGATATTCATAAATTACATTTATTGGAGTGACAGTGATTAGAAAAAATATATAGGCTATTTTGAGGAAGCGTGAATTACCTTTTGCTTTATCTAGACAATTACTTTCATTTGCAGTATGCTAATGGAAACTGATTATATTAGGAAGAGCAGATCACTGAATAATTTTATGAGCTAGCATGGGAAATCAGATGGTATCTCATATACCTTGGTGGTGACTGTTAATCCTTTTAACAAGGTAAGTTATGTAGCACGATATCTTTAAAAAGAAAAAAAAAATTAAATAGCACTTATTCCCTCTGGTAGCTAGAAATACCCGACCCAACTTAATTATCAGATTTGAGCATATAAATCAACCATACCAAAAACTTTTCTGCAATGGACAATAATGCTATCCACCACTCAATCCACAACGATTTAGAAGTAAAATAAGTCATTAATTTTAAAAACCACATGCCTTTGCTACGTCCAAAATTTTCTAATTCAAATTTACCTAAAATCACTAACTGCTGATAAGTATCCAATAGAAGACGAATGTGTGCATGCATCCAAATGGCCAACTCCTCAAAATTATGATTCAAGTAGAAAACTGGGATTATTTGATGAACCTAACAAGATAATTGTAAGAATTTACTGACGCAAAGCAAATAAAGTTTCCATGTCATAGTATATGGCAGAGAGTAGGTATTTAAATTAGTTTCTTTCTTATTTGTCTGCTATGAAAATTCAAAATTTGCATTGTACATCTGAAGTAAGATGATTCATATATTTGAAAACATTCTTGCAAAAAACAAAATATTTTGGTAAATAAAAAATACAATGTGTTTCATTTACATTTGTGCTATTCATATATTAAACATAGAATAGTATATATATATGATATATGTCAGTAAACCATATGTAATAATCTTTTATTCCTTTCTTTAAAAGTAGACTTTTGATGAAAGTCTTTAGAACTGTATCTATAGAAAATTTACAGATAATGTTGTTCACTCTTAGGTTTAACTGAACGAGCTAAAGTTTATATCTGTAACAATATCCTTTAATCATACACAGTATGTGTATCATGCATAAGAAATTAAAATGAATAAACACATGGATATTTCATATATTTCTCCAGGGACAAAAACATTGTTCGCAGATTTTAGGGCATATGATTAAGAATATTAATACTATTGTTAATAAAAATACATGGTCTATTTTGCAATAAATTTCACAATTTTTCCTCAGTGAAGTAGAGCCGTCTTTTGTTATGCAATCTCTTTGCAAATTCAGTGGGCATAAAAACAAATAAAACAAACAAACAAACAAAAAACCTGCACAGCACTGCTTTCTCTAACTTCTCTTCATATATTTAAAATAGTATCAGTAACTTTGCCAAATTATGTAGTATTTTCTCCAAGTAGAAAATAAGGTAACTATGGGTTTACTTTAACTCTTTAACTTAATGTTGTTTCTGAATTTTAATCATTGACTTATAGTCCAAGCTCTCCATAGGACTTCCTGAAACATGTAGGAATGCTATGTCATGCTTATTAATATCTTAATGAAGCAGGCTAAAATAGCAACAAAAATAATACTGCTTGATTACACTAATGAAATATAAGTAATATAATATTGAATTTTTACAAAGAACATATGAAGTAGATATTATTCTAAGATAAAAAAAAAGAAACTAGCCAGAGATCTAGTTAGTGGAAGAGCCAGATTATGTATAATAAAAACACTAATCATCAGGTTTGTGGCAACCTTGCATTGAGAAAGTCTCTTGGCACTGTTTTTCCAATATCAATTGATCAAATTTGTGTCTGTCACATTTTGGTAATTCTCACATGCAGACCTCAAGTTTTGTTTTGTTTTGTTTTGTTTTGTTTTATTTTGTTTCTTATTATATTTGCTATGGTGATCGGTGATCATTGAACTTCAATGTTACTATTGTGAAATTATTTGGGGTGCCACGAATCATGACTATATAAAATGGTGAAATTGAAAAAACAACAACAAACAAACAAAAAAAACACACTAATCATCAAAAACATTGATTGTCAAAAAAATACAATTGAGTAAATAATTAACTTATTATAGAATCAAGAACAAATTTTCTAAAGTAGTCAGTGAGATTATAAAAAAGAAAATAAAATATTTACTACGAGGGGAATAACACATATTTATTTCTTAACCTGTATGTTTTCTAATGATCACCAGATATCTTTTATTACTATAGTTGACAATGCAAAGCAAATTTAAGGTGCTTATGCACAACCCCCACCCCACACACCAGGATTTCCAATTAAGTTTGGATGTAGACTTGAATTTGCTTTTTAATAGAGCCACTACAATTCAATTTGAACTGAATGAGGAGATGAAGAGTGTCTAGTGTACCTAATCTAGACTATTGCCTAATATTGTTATACATGCATTCATAATATATTTACATTATGTTATATTTGATGAATATAGTAAAATTATTAATTGCCCTTAACTATGCTGAGAAATATATAAAACAACTTTCTAAGTTACAGCAAGTGGTAGGCAAAATTCTAAGACGGTTCCAGTAGTAGGCTGAAAAATGTCCCCAGATAATTCAGGTCCTAATTTGTGAAACCCATACAATTTACTTTACAAGAAAAAAAGGGTCTTTGCTTTTGTGATTAGAATGGATCTTGAGATGGAGAGTTTGTCTTGGATTATCTCTGCAGGACTTAAATGCCATGACAGTATCTTTCTGAGAGAGAGGCAGAGCAAGAGTTGATATGCAGAAAAGAGAAGGGAATGTGACACCCTCCACAGAGGCAGAGATTGGACTAACACAGCTACAAACCATGGAGCTACACAGCCATGGACTAACATGGAGCTACACAAACCATGGACTAACACAGCTACAAATGCCAGGAGCCACCACTAGTTGGAAAGGGCAAGGAATAGGTTCATACCTATAATCTCCAAAGGAAACATGACCCTCCTGAAACTGATTTGGGTCCAAAGTGATACTAATTTCAGATTCTGATCTCCAGAACTGTGGCAGAATCATTTTTTGTTAGTTTAAGCCAACAAGTTTGTGGTAATTTGTTAGAGCAGTCATAGGAAACTGATAAAGTTTTTTGATACCTGGAAGTAAGATGTGCTGCAACAAATATCAAGAAAATGTCAAAATGACTTTGAATTTTGATAATGAATAGAGGCTGAAAGAACTTTAAAGCACTTGATAGAAAAAGTCGAGACTATGCTGAACAGAATGTCAGCTAGGAATATGGATGTTAAAGATGCTTTTGTTGAGGGCTCAGAAATGAAGAACATGTTATCAGAAACTAAAGAAAGTTTGATTCTTATAATATAGAAAACTTAACTGAATTGCGTGTTAGAATTATGCACTTGTCTTTCAAAATAATTAAGGAGATTGTATACTCTCTATCATTAAGAGTGCTGTCAAATAGGAATAAAAATGGACATTGAATTCACCTACTGGCATCCCTTCTTCCAAGATAAATAACTTGATTCAGTAGTTGAATCAAAGCTTACGTAACAAATGAGAAATTATATTTGGCTCAGTGTTATAATTCTGCCCACAGTTTGAAAATGGGGTACATGCAATATATAAGCTGTTTTCTAAATAATTTATCATTTATTATTCTAGTTGTCATTAAATACTTTTATTAAATAAATAGAAAAGTGCTTGGAAATATTCATTGATATTATTTGTATGACTGCCGCTAGAAGAGCAAACCAAAAGTCTAAAAAATTGGACTTTAGAGTCAAGCATAGGTAGTCTTGGTTGTGAGGTTATTAAAATCATGACAATGATATAATTCTACTTATACCGACAGCCAAAAATTCCTAATGTAAAATGAATTAATAATTTAGTTGGGAACACAGAGGGTATGCTTTTCAGCTGAGATTGAACATGTGGATTAGAGTCCCATTGATAACGGCACATGAAGTAGAAATTATTCATATTAGTCTTTTGTTTTTGTATTGTTAATGGAGAAGCATGTAAGTTGAGAAAATAGTTATTATTTTAGCATAGTTTCAATATACGAATCTTACAATAGCTTCAATTTTTAAAAATATTTTAATAGTCTGTGTTTAAAATAACAAAATAGATTCATTAGAAATAGCTCTGAAACTCTAAATATTAATGCTAGCCACATATAGTAGTAACATCAAGAATATTATGGGAAGCATTTCTTAAATTGATTTGTGTAGAAAAAGGAGTAAAATTCATATTCAAATGTGAATACTAAAAACAAAAAAAACTAACCATCATATCATCATCATTTTTTTTTCTTGAGCTAACAGACTAAGTGATTTATAATGCTTATGATCTTATAGGAGAATTCTATGAACATTCTTTTGGATTAGAACAGCCAGAGTAGTCTAACTGCATATATACTAACATGTAGTTAGAGAATTATACATGAGTAATGATGACAAAGCATTCAAAAGAATAATAGAAGACAAGCATTCTGCATTATAATTTAGAAAAATGAAGGAAGAAGGATGGATTTAGGCAAAATATATGCTGTAAATGGTGTTGAATAAATAATTTTCATTTAATTTATTCATTTACCTTTCATGTACTTATGCAGTTGCCCATGTCATATTATTAAAAAATAGTAGTTGAAAGGTACAGTTCTGGAAGTATGATTTTTAAAATAAAGTATCTTTGTCCATTTAGAAGTTATTTGTCCCAATTGGACCATTTCTTTTTATAAACAAAAGATCTTCTATACATCTCTTTTTATAAATAGAGACCTCAGATGTTTATCTTTTGTTCTCTAATTATATTGTGACATTTTGAGAACAGATTTCATGCTGTGTCCCTTGTATATCTCAAAAACCTGGCACAGGTTCTGGATGAAAAAAAAAAAAAGGCTAACTAAATAATTACTGCTTATTAAGAAAACTAATATATGATACTAATGATTACATTTCTAAAGTATCTCGGAATGTAAAAGACTATGATATTGGACAATTATTTTCAAAATAATTCTTTTTCATCTATCTACCCAAATACCTATCTTTTCTTACCTCATTTAAGGAGTTTAAGAAACATCATTTTTAATGAATAATTTGTGAAATTCCATTATATTTATATTGTATGAAATCTGGCATGCAGGTCAATATAGAGCTTTTCCCCATGTTATATTAGGTTGGTGCAAATGTAATTGTGGTTTGAAAGGTTAAAGATTATTGCAAAAACTGAAATTACTTTTGCACCAACCTAATAAAATAATCTAACGAATATATCAACAACAGCAGCCAAAGTGTTCATAAGTTCCAATGAGCCACGCACTATGCTAGGTAAAGGGGGGGTCACAAAGGGACACGGGACATAAGATTTCCACTCGGAAAACATCCAATATCATGGGTCAAATTTGACTACCAATTGCTTATTTACATGATAGCTTCAAACATGTGAGGACTGTGGCCCTGAAAACAGGATAATTGTGAAAATTACTAAAATTTTCCTACGAATGCATATCCACTGCCCATTTAAAACTTTAAAATAATTAATCATTACTTATCACACTTAAATTTGGTTTCCTTTCTATAATGATGATAAGTTTATGCTGTTTAAAAATTAAAGCTTCTACCATTTTCTAATTACAACACTGAAAGCTACATTGCCTTATTTTATTTTTAGAATAAGGAAATATGCATTGTCATTGCCTCAAAACATCCTAGTAATAAGGAGCATATTTAAATAACAATACATTTAACTTTAAGGATGGGATGGCATATCCAACCAATGCCAAAGAAACTCTTAGGTAGAAAAAGAAAATCCAAAAGGTAATATTTATTACATTGTCATAACTTTTGCTTCCATATGCAAAAGGACAGTACATCTTTGAATGACCTTCATAAAAAAGGAATGTATGCTCCTCTTTCAGTGAATGTGATTAATAAAAGAATGTAAAGATGTACTTTATCATATTAAATTATAGTAACTATATCTATGTTGTATGAAACCCCCGAGAACTTCAGTAGAAAAGTAAAATTACTGCTTACCAAAATAGGAAAGAATAAAATGACGAAGAAACAGAAGTTAATTTCAAGCTTCAAAGAAGATATTTTAGGTAATGAAGGTTAAAATAAAAGTGAGACTATAAAAGCAATTAGGACTGTCCCTTTAAAAAGCAATGCTGGAGACTGTGATAGCCTCAAATTGTTCATATTTGCATAGAAAAAGGTCACAAGATATCATTGGATTGTTAACATTGAGCAAGAGAAATCCTTAGAAAAGATTTATATCACATTATAGGACATCAGGTCACCTTAGAATTACAATACACATAATCACTATTATGGCATTATGTAATTTTCATATTTTCCCTAGGAGAAAGACACTCTTGCTTAGTTTTCATAGATATTTTTCTGCACAGAAAACCCTTGATCAGAACTCTAATCCTCAGCACGATCATTGTTATGTTTATCTTAAATCCCTGTGTGCCCCAATATAAACCATGAAACAGTGTAATTCAGTTACAATTATGTTTGTTTTCATTGTGTTTCAGCATATTACAAAATATGAATAGAGAATCAAATAAACAGTAATGTCTGTCTCTGGGTATTTTTTCTCATTACAATTCTTTGTCTAATATGACAGGTTTGAAATACTACGAGAAACATAAGAAAGAACATCATTCTGATAACATATAGTGAGTGAAGTGTTTTCATTAATTCTCCAAGAGCTTTAAAAGAAAGGATTTCTAATTGAAAAAAATATAAATAAATAAGACTCTAGACGCCCTTAAACATGAAAGAACTCCATGCCATTTTATGGAGTAAGTGATTCAAAGAGTTTGCCTATTGCTGTCATTATTAAAGTTAATGATGTCTGACCCAGTCTATAGATGTTTGCTTGACCAAAGACACATACAACTGTTAATCATAATACCTGTGCATAAATAGCAGTACTATTCTGCTAAGGTTATATGTCGTGAAGGTAAATCAAATTATACATTGAATTTCAAGGAAGAGCATCTGCTCGGAGTACATCAAACAACAACAGATGTTGCTAAATCAAATAACTATCAATCTTAGACTCATAATGTCATTGTTGGGCATTCATTCAAAGTATAGCCTCAAATGGACAAGGAACACATATGATATAGTCTGAAATACGAACATTAAGTCAAGCATCAGTTAGTTAGAATACAATGAACGACAGATGCCAAAAAGTTTGTTCTGCTTTTCATTTAGGAGAAAACTCCAAATGAAAAGAACATTTCGTTGGTGTTTTGCTTTTTTACGTTTCTTTGCACTATTTTGTTTGTTTTGGTGAAAACACCTATACATATATCTTTCATGTTTTATTGGACCGTTTACTGCAATGATGTTTTATTGGACCATTTACTGCAATGGATACTAATCTATGGCATAATTTATAGTTATCAAACAAATATTAAATTGTATTTCTATTTGTACAGTTAAAGGGAAAACTATACTAATGTATGTTAAAGGTATTTTTTCATCAACAAAAACTTAAAACTAAATTATTTTCTGTTAAGATTCATATAATCAAAAACAAGATTCTTCACTGGAATTTCAGGTTTTTGTATCTGGAACAATAGATTGAAATATTTAATATTCAGGTAAGAGTAGTTTTTGAATATATATTTCTATAAAAATATATATAATTCATTATCATCAACAGGAATCAGATTGACAAAAATTGTGAATTGTTTTCCTTAAAAGATGCATTTTGATATGAAGGAAATAAATTTTTAGAGTTTAAACGTATGATTTTTCAACATAACTACAATATTCACTCAAACACATACTATTACTAAACCTTTCCAGAGAAACACACAAGTGCTAAGCATTGAGAAAGATTCTCATACTTACTTACATTGTAGACCTTTATCTATGCTAACAGAAAGAGGCTCAAATTAACCCATTAAATATTAGTTCCTAATTAAAACAAAATACTCTTAACAAAGAATCCCAATGACTCACATTAAAGGAACGGCAAAAAGAAAGTAAAACAATACCCAAACAAACTCTCTCTTCTCAATCCACTGCTATAAAAGGCTTAGTTGTATTATATTCACATTGATATAATATTTTTATTTAAAATCAGCATCAAATTATTTTCAGAAAAATTATTTATAATTATTTCAAATTATTGTTCAGAAAAATAAACCATGTCTTTAGCATGATTATTAAAAAATGAAAGTTAAATTTAGCCTCTCTACTTATTAAAGAATTTGGTGCAAGTGTTCTTTTGGAAGAACACCCTTGCTGTATCAATTAGAACATTATTTACTTTCAAACCATTATAATGAACGATGATGGCTCTTATTCTAAGTAAAAGTACTTTGTCCTTTTCTGAGATAATGAGCTTTCACCTCCCCTTCCAGTGCTGGGTGCTCAAAATTACTAAATTCTAAAGCCATTTAGGTTCCTGAACAAACAGTTTGTTGTCTTTGTTCCTAAAGGAATTAAACTTGGTTAAGTGTCACTAAAAATGCCTGCCTATACTGTACATGATATGCATTTACAAACTTGAATTTTCCTGGCCTTCAGTATAAAAGTCAAAGATGATAAACTTAAAGAAATGATAAGCACCCTTTTTATTTTTCTGAAACAAAAAATATTGGAAATGGAACAAATATTACCTACAATATATTAATTTGTTATGTACATTTCTAGAAAGTGTAAAACTTATATTCCCTCATATTGATGATTAAATTTGGTTCTTTCAGTTGTGAAAACAGCATGTTTATGATTTGATTTGTTACAGGAAAAGTAATATTATGAATTTTACAGAGCATAGCATATTTCTCCTGAAAAAATTATTAATTTATTTTCCTGAGTTGATTTCACATATGTTGATAACTAATCTTCAGAATAATAAATAATGTTAATATCACTCAATTTTTGCTCATTATAAGTATGATATTTAAAAAATTTGTATCTTTTAAAAACGTCTAAGAAATATCTTCTAGTATTTGAAAATCACTGTTTTACCATATTTCAGTTTATTTTTAAATCCCACATTTGCTGCACAATATGAATTTGCATATTGACAACAAAATTGTTCTGTATTTAAAATCTATTCTGATTGCATTTCTCACTTCAAGAAGTTAATAAATATTTTGATACTTTATATGATACACAGTTTCAAATATTGCAAGTTAATGGCATTATCATCAGACTAAATCAAACAAAAAATTGAATATTTAGATATTTTAAAAGCATTTTCAGTCTTTTGTTTCAAAATGAAACTTGGTTTTCAGCACTTTTCCCCAAACTTCATATATATTTACACATTGATCATTGGCATGAAATATAATTATACCACTTTTTCTTGTTTTACCTTGATGCAGTCTGATTATACCAGGGATGATTAATGTGCTTACCTAAAACAGAAAAAAAAATATACGTTAGCTTCAAAGGAATATTGTTTTGTAATTTACAGTGGCAAAAATAAGACATGGGAGATAAACAATCACCATTATCATTCAAACTTTTATTTTCCTTTGCACCCCTTGGGTAATATTTCTCCTACCTATAATATGGGGCAGGGGGGGCAGATAGCTTTCTTTCTATTTATCTTAAAGGAATTCTAAATAATTCTAAAGAAAAAAATTCTTAGATACAGATGTACATAGCTTTTTATAAAGGAAATTCATGAGAGGCCTATAATTATTTTCTACCATGGTTTTGACCAATTACTGTTCAGTGATATTTTTTGTTGTTGTTTTTTTTCCCTCTTCATGGAATCAGTTGTGCTTATAAGTATTTATTTTCTTTCTTTGCTCCATTATACATATTTGTGATAATTTGGGCAGTGAGCCCAGATTGCTTTATTTTTTGTTTAGTATTTGTAGACTGCCCTAGATTCTTTTGAAAGGGTATATTTTAAATTATTATTACCATAATTATAGGAAGATTGCCACTCTGTGAGATTATAAGAAGATTCCCCATTATTTCATAATGAGCTAAATGCTATACATTTTTTTTTAGGAGTGATGCTTTTCATGGATAGAGCATTTTAATTTTAATATTGCCTACATGTCTAGACTGTGTTCAGGACACAGTATGACTCTAACTGTGTTGGGCTGGTGTCCAAAATCACAGGCCAATCTATAACACTGGTTTTATTTCATTTTGATATAATTATTTGTTATTGTCACACATTCAATAATGATCCTCTAAAAAAAAAAAGGATTGTTAGCAAACCATCACTTTTAATGCACTACAGATTATCTCTGCCCTCACGGATGAAAACCACAATTAAATTCATTATCATAGACATGGGTATAATATTTAAAAGCTGAAAATGATTAGAGTAACTTGAATCCTTTAAACATGTCATCTAATTGTGTCTCTACCTATTTTTTTAAATGCAGTCATAGGGAAAGCTAAATAGTATATCAATTTTCTAACCAGACCACATTAGCCTCGCAGGATATGAATTGCAATGTCATTTGGACCATGATAGTGATAATGATATCATCAGGCATTATATTTCCAACATACTCTCTGCCTGACTCATAAAGAACTCTTGTGCCAGTAAGTAGTTCATGATGATGTCCACTTTCTTTTATTAGTTTATTTATATACTTCCCTAGTCCTGGATACTTACACAGATATATAAATATAAGATTGGAAGGAACTTTCGATATGTTCTAACATATTAAATGTGAAACACTCACATCTATAGAGGTTGAGTGATTTTCCTAGGGTCATACAGATCTTGATTTCTAGCCAATGACCTTTTCACTTTATTTCAGAGACCAGTGTTCCTTTTACTCTCTTTCAAAAGAAACTGATTCTTAATAAAAACATCAATTTGAAAATAATTTAATACACTCACAGCATACTTGTGACATATATGCGATCTACATTAAAATTTAAATAAAAATAATTTGGTGTCATTTGGACATGATTTCTATCTACTATTTCTGGGGCACACACTCACACACACACACACACACACACACATACACACAATCCTTTCAGAATCAGATTCTTCATTTCTGTTCAGAAAATCCATTCTGCTCCACAACTCTATTACTGATTTGCTCTCAAGTATGAAAATCTCTCTAGTTCTAAACTACTGGATTTAAGTCACATCTTATTACTTTAAAACAAGATCAAGCAATTTTACATTTTGTATTTACCTGATTCCCATTCTCACTGAACTTGTAGTCTCAGATTTAAAAAAAATAAATACTAGTCTTTGTCTGTACCCACTAACTTTTTTGTTCCTTTTGAATTATTTCATTCCAGAGCCCTTCTTCCTTACTTGAACTAAGGTCTTTATTGTCACCTCAACCCCTCTCAGGTCACTTTACCAAGTAACTGAAAGTTGAAACTTATTTTGTCTTTTTAAAGCATACTTTCTGTTTTTGAACAACGTCTGCTAACAAACTTCCTTATGCATAGCTGAACTGCCTTTCTCATTTTAGAATACACATTATTTATAACATAGTATAAATCAGGATTAGGACACTATTTCTATAAAGGGCCATATTCTGCTGACTATTGGTATTAGCTATTTTGAAAAAAAAAAATCAAATAATACCTAGTTTACTAACTCATAATATTGTTGACATCAAGTGAAATAACATGCTATCAATAGCACAAGGATATAATAGAAGAAACAATATTCTCAGTGATGTCGATTTTGGATGTGGCCATGAAGACAACTCCAGGAGTTCACCTCTTTCTACTTCATTTTCTGATTTAGATATTGAAGGCAGATTGATTAGATAACTCCAAAGATCTTTCACACTGAGACATGGTGGCAAACGTTATAAATGATTATTAATAAGAAGACTTATTACTACCTAAAAATGGGCAAAAATACATACCTAGGACAAAATTCAGCAGACAGTTATAACTCTTGTAATTTGGTTAAACAATAATTGCACATTAAAATCATGCTAGCAAATTTTACTTGTAATTGTATATGTGTATGGTATTATCATTGTAAAACTGGTATTGGTTAAATTATCCTAAGAGACAAATGCACTTACTAACTTTCATTGATATATTTTTGAGATCATGAGAAACTATTGATATGGATAAACCCATAAATACAATATTCCTGAGTAAACTGAAGGACTAAATTCTCTTTTCTTTCACTAACTCATTTAAACACTATGGAAATTCGTAGAGCTATGAAGACAAATTTTTTGACTAAGATTCTATTCCTTGGAGGAGAATATTGTCTAATGGAAGAACTAGACTTGTAAAGTGACAAATCATATGGAATTTAATAATGTTTGGATATAAATAATTATTTATAATATATTATCCACCTTGTTCTGTTTTTGTTTTTTTTTAAGTAGATATGGTCTTTTTCTCAGTAACACATACATTTACAACTATACATGCATATAGCATGATTCAAATAAAAGCTTTAAAACAAATCCCCTTGGTTACCATCACACATTTATCTTAGTACCATAATTAATGTTTTTTATTTTATTTTATCTTGTTTTGAATAAATTATCTGGCAAAGTATTTTAAGGTAGAGAATCTGAGTTCTGACATATCTGTGCTTGGGTCTGTTATTTTCAAAAGATGTTAAACAACAAATTATATTTTTAAAAATTAACTCTATAAGGATAATTTTACTTTTGATAAAATATATAAGTTGTTCTGTAACAGTTATTGAGACAACTGTCCCAATATTCATAGAGAAATTTGGCAATTAATCTTACATAAAGTATATATTAGTTAAAATACAGTTAGCAAAAACGCAAAAACACAAAGCATGAACAGACTGCATACTAAATATCCAAATAGTTCTGTCAAATTAAAATAGAAACTTTGAAATCACATCCTTTCACATTAGTTCTGGGTTCATTATGTTTATATTTCAACATGTGCTGCCGAATCTGACCTTCTACTATTGAAAATGGTCAGGACTAAGTCTGCAAAGTTAGGCTTGTATATCTTGGTCCTCTTCAAACATTCTAAATAGACGTCAAACTTATTCACATCACTTGGGCTGGTCAAACTTGTTTATGTAATTTAGATCTTCTCTGAATTTAACTTCACACTGACTTTGAGAGTTACAATAAAAGCAGCTAAATTAAGCAGAACAAAACAGCACCAAGTAAAAGGTACACTGAAGTCCATATCCAGTGCTTGTCTCTCTAAACCTTAGCCACCTGATGTACAAAACATAATGCAGCAAGGGTGGTAAGGAACAAATACTAAGAGGATTGATTTACTTCTCATAGGTATCAGTGGCCCCTAACTTCAGCATATTTCTACACAATGGCTAGAAATTTCAATATTATTACAATAAATTTTGTCATTCACCTCGAGTGAAAAATATAGAACACAGAACATAGTTGAATGTAGAATAAAAAATAAAATATAAACATTGAGGATTCATAAAACACAGAATGGGCTGATCCCACAGCCACATGACAACATTAAAAATCAGAAGGGACATCTTGGCTGTGGAGCTCCCCTGAGGAGCGAGGGTGCCAATCCTCAGAGGTTCACAAAACCCAAACAAGCAGCATCTGGCTTTGTCATGTCCTGAACTTGTGACTGAACAGCCCTAATCATGGATCTAACAGCAGCTGGCCTCCATTTGTGGCTTAGCCTCACAAGGCACCTTCAAAAACAACACAGGTGGCAGCCATCTCTGGATTGTTTTGTGGCTCATGCAAGGTGGCCCCAGGCAGTGGGTGCCCTCCCAAGAGGCCCCAGGGTTGACAGATCCAGCGGCCAGCTTCAAACTCTGATAGAGCATCACTTGACCACCAAGCATCACACACTAAAGCAAGCCCTGCTCTATAGGGTTAGCCCCTGTACAACATCTCCTCCACTATAGTCACAGCAAGTCCCCACAACCAATCAGTCTGAGGGTCACTCATTCCCAGTGGTGTGTAAACAGCAATCAAGTCCAAACTACAATAAGAGGGCACATGTCACCCACACAAGGGACATGGCTGGAACACCCAACTCTCACCAGGGACATTGCACACTGAGTCCCAAATGACACATACTATATAAAGCCACTTTACTAAGACCAAGAGACATAACAGCCCTGCACAGAAAAAAAAACAAAAAACACACACACAGGGAGGCAGTCAAAATGGGGAGACAAAGAAACATGACCCAAATAAAAGAACAGAACAGCTCAAAAATAAATAAATTAAAAAAATAAATAAATAAAAAAATGTAGATATGCAATCTTCCACATGCAGTCCAAACACTGGTTATAAGGATGCTCAATAACCTCAGAAAGAACTTTAAAAAAATAAATAAATAAATAAATAAATAAATGTAGGAAACATCAAAATGGAGATACAGAACATAAAGAACCAGTCAGAAATAAAGACGACAATAACAGAAATGAAGAATACATTAGAGGTAATCAGCAGGAGATTAGATGAAGCAGAGGACTGAATCAGCAATTTAGAAGATGAGATAGCAGAAAACACCCAATCAGAAGAGCAAAAAGGAAAAATAATCAAAAAAAAAAAAAAAATGAGGAAAGTTTAAGGACCCTCTGAGACAACATCAAAACTACAAACATCCACATGATAGGGGTACCAGAAAGAGAAGAGAGACAGCAAGGAATTGAAACCTATTTGAAGAAATAATGACAGAAAATTTCCCTTACCTTGTGAAGGAAATAGATATACAAGCTCAGAAAGTGCAGAGCGTCCAAACAAGATGAATCCAAACAGATCCACACCAAGACACATCATAATTAAAATGTCAAAGGTTAAAGACAAAGAGCAAATATGCAAAGCAGCAAGAGAAAAGCAGTCCATTTCCTACAAAGGAGCTTCCATAAGACTGCCAGCTGATTTCTCAACAGAAAATGTGCAGGCCAGAAGGGACTGGTAGGAAATATTCAAAGTGATGAAAAGCAAGGACCTGCAACCAAGATCACTCTACCCAGCAAAGCTATCATTTAGAATCAAAGGATTAATAAAGTGCTTGGCAGACCAAAAAAAAAACAAAAAACTAAAAGAGTTAATTGCCACCAAACCAGTATTACAAGGAATGTAAGAAGGACTTTGTTAAGATCAAAAAATAAAAATAAATAAATAAATAAAGTAAAAAATATGACTAAAATGGCCATAACTACATATCTGTCAACAATTACTTTAAATATTAATAGATTAAATGCTCCAATCAATATAAAGTGGCTGAATGGATAAAAAAAGAAGACCCTTACATATGCTGTAACAAGAGATTTACTTCAGGTCCAGAGAATCACACAGGCTGAAAGAACAGGAATGGGATAAAAGATATTTCATGAAAATGGAACTGAAAAAAAAAGAAAAAGGAAAAAAAACACAGGCTGTGGTAGCAAAATTTATACCATACAAAATAGACTTTAAGACAAAATCTATAACAGATGACAAAGAAGGACCCTGTAATCACACTTCTGGGTAACTATCTAAAGAAAACCAAAATGCTATGTTGGGGGGACATGTACATCTCTTTGTTCATTACAGCATTTTTCACAAATGGCCAAATGTGGAGGCAGCCTGGATGTGTGTTGATGGATGAATGAATAAAGAGTAGGGGGTACATATACATAATGTAATATTCCTCAGAAGAGGAATGCGTTCTTGCCGTCTGCAGCAGCATAAATGGGCCTGAAGTGCATTGTGCTGAGTGAAGTGTGTCAGTGACAGATACAATGCAACTTTGCTTATATGTGGAATCTAAAGAATAAAATAAACAAACAAAATATAAACAAACTATTAGGTACAGAGGACAATTTGATGGTTCCAGTTTGGGGGTGGGGGGGTTGGGTATGGGTGAAAAAGAGAAAGGGATTAAGAAGTACAAATTGACAGTTACAAAATAGTCATAGGGATGTACAGTAAAGCACATGGAATATAGTTAAAATATGGTAATAATGACCAGGTGTGATCAAACAATATGGTGAATGTTTAAAAAAAATTATTACAGTAAAAGACAAATTGCTGATAATTCCCCTCAAAATACTCCCTTTCTCTTTGAACACACTTATCCCATTTTTCTTGTGGCTTTCTGAAACAGTTCTGAAAGTCCTGTTTCGTAAGTGTCTTTAATTGAGCTGCTGTAGCTGTCTTGATGGCCTGAATCATTTTGACTTTGGGGAAGAGCCAGAAGTTGCACAGTGGCAGATCTGGTGAATGAGGTGGATGAGGACACACTGTAATGCTTTTATTTGACAGAAATTGCCATACCAGAAGTGATGTTTGACAGAATGTTATCATGATGTTGGATGATTTACAGCACACTTTAAAACACACCTTCTCTACACCACAGCTCACAGTAGACTGACTGTGCCGAACAAGTTGAAACTTGTCCAACACTGTCACTAGGGTTCCATGTGTCACGTCCCGTATTGAAGATCCCAGCCTTTCCATTGGATGGCACTCAGTGGCAGCATTGACCATATTTGTTGATCCCAACAAAGGTTCTGTGTCACACATTGCTTTTGGTATACAGCAATTTCTGTCAAATAAAAACATTACGGTGTGTCCTCACACATATTATTCACCGAATCTGGCACTGTGAGACTTCTGGCTCTTCCCCAAAGTCAAAATGACCATGAAAAGTAAACATTTTGAATTGATTCAGGATTTAGGCAGCCACGACAATTTAACTAAAAACACTAACAAAAGAGGACCTCCAGAACTGCTTCAAAAGTGACAAGAACAATGGGATAAGTGTGTTTGAAGTGACGGTGGGGTGGGGTGGTATTTTGAGGGGGATTAATGGCAATGCATCTTTTACTGTAATATATATATATATATATATTTATATATAGACAAAGGAACAAAATATATATGTGTGTGTGTGTGTATATATATATATGTATTGTATACACACACACACACATATATATATATATGTATTGTATATACACACACACATATATACATATGTATATATATATATATTTTTTTTTAAATTTAAACATTCACTGTAGTTTTTGATCACACCTCATAAGTGTAGTGCCAAATGGGTACTAGTCAGGGGGATTGCTTCTTAAATTATATAAATGTCTAACCACCTGAAATTAACATAAAATAATATGGAATGAAAACTGTAATTGAAAAATTAAAAAAGGGGGGGAAGTGAAGGGGATAAAGAGTTTCACATTTCCAGGTATAAAACAAATAAGTCATGGAGATGTAATGAACAGCATGGGGAATATAGTCAATAGATTGTAGTAGTGTAGTAGGTGTCAGATTGTTGCTGTACTGAGGGTGAACACTTTTATAAGCATATAAATGTTGAATAAGTATGGTGTACAGCTGAAACTAATATAATATGGTATGCTAACTATATTTTAATACAAATCTTAAAATATTATTCACAGTGGCCAAGATATGGAAACAACTAAAGTGTCACTTGATAGATGATTGGATATAGAAAATATGGTACATACAAACAATGGAATACTACTCATCCATAAGAAAAGACAGAATACTGCCATTTGCAATAACTTGGAGGGATCTTGAGAATATGCTTAATGAAATAATCAGATGGAAAAGTCAAGAATTATATGATTTTCCTCATAAGTGGAATATAAAACTAAAAGCAACAAATAAACAAGTAGACAAAGGAACAAAAACTCACAGACACAGACAACAACTTAGTGGTTAAGAAGGAAAGGGGGGGTGGGGGTTAGAAAAAGATAAAGGGGGTCAAAATGTGATGATGGAAGATTTGACTTGGGTGGAGAACACACAGTACAATATACAGGTAATGTATTAGAGAATTATACCTTTGAAACCTATATAATTTTATTAACCAAGTCACCCAAATAAATTTCATGAAATTAAAAAGAAATGCATTATGATATGAACCCATGAACACATTTGCATGTATGGATATATGCATGTATGTATTTAACTAAAACTTGTTTTATAAAGTAATAATCATTCATACACTTGTGTATTTTCTATTTTCTCCTTCTTTAAATACTGGTCATGAATATATAAAATAACATGATTCACTAATTTGTCACCATTTGCAGGTTTGAATATTACTGCTGAGATCTCATTCACATGGAATACATTCTGCATGAACATAGGATACTGTAAGAAAATTAGAAAAATACAGGAGATGTGTTTGTAGACTCACAAACACAGTCT
This sequence comes from Rhinolophus sinicus, assembly GCF_057876585.1. NCBI lineage: Eukaryota > Metazoa > Chordata > Mammalia > Chiroptera > Rhinolophidae > Rhinolophus > Rhinolophus sinicus. The sequence goes on from NC_142517.1 coordinate 88,925,397, forward strand.
TTCATTTGTTGTATGTTCATATTTCAAAAACTAAGCTTTAATAAATGTGTGCATTGACCAGGTATTCATGGCAGCTTTTGTTTTTTCTTTATTCAATATTACATTAGTTTCAGATACAGCTTCTTAAGTAGATCACCTTATATCCTGCCCCACTTGGACACATTACACATTTATTGAAGGCAGATGTAGCAGAACATTAAGAATCTACATATTTATCATTTGATGTGATCCATTATCAAGATAGATATCTGAAGAAATATACAACGGTGTTGGCAATGCACTAGTATGTGTTCACCTAATAATGCACTGTTTAACAACAGCATGAAATTACTTGAAATACTTAGGAAATACAATCTCTTCAAAGAAAGAAGAATGATGATATATTCCTAAACTTCTACCATTAATTTCCAAGCAATAACATACAAAAACAAACAAAAAACTTAGCTCCAAATTGTGTTTTATGTAAAATTGTGAAATCCAGTAGACATATTTACAACTTGCCCTTTGTGACATAAAATGAATGAAATTATTTTGGCAATGCCTTTGATTTTACTGATCATTTTTTCTAACAGTAACAGCAAGGTTATGCGAGTACAGAAATATTTTGAAATAATTGTTCTTTTAAATAAAAAAAATTATTACTCCATGATTTACCTAGTGCTATCAATTCAGTCAGTTTTCTTAATTCTATTATTTTTCCCAATTGACCATATTTTCTATTTTGAAATATTTGAATAAACAATATTTGTATTAAGAGTATAGTTAAATATGTATGGCTTCTGTATCATCTAAAACTTGGAGTGCAAACCTGTCTGAGGGTCTATTTTGAATCTGGGTAACTTATAGAACCTGTTTTAAAAAAAATTACAAAAAACTCTCCATGATCTATATTCCCTTTTGAAAACGTCACTTGAATAAATCCTCAAAAATAGGCTATATCATGAGCGAATAGGGACGTATTTTCTGTTGACATAAACAGTAATTGATAAGGCTTCCTTAAATACTTTCATAGAAATGCTGATGTATTACACTTAGGATTACTAGTTAGCTCTTATTTCCTTTCAACTTTTGCCTCTGGATAAGCTCAACTATTCCCAGGAAGAAACACTGATCAAGTACATTTGTCATGCAAGCAACCATAATAAGGTAATTCATCATAGTCTGTCAGAGTTTTCGTCTAGAAAGACTGCTGCATTTTTATCCTTACTTAAAAATCTACTGTCACCCCTGTTGAAAATTTGGTAGACATTTTGGACATGTTTAAAAGACTTTTGAAACTAATAGTGGCAGATAATTAAGTTATCAGCTACCAAAGCTGCTTTTTTTTCTTTCACTTTTTTCTATAATATGTATGACACCATGAATCCATCTAGCTAGTTTAATCTGACCTGTTCACAGAGCGTGATTCGTCGTTCCCTTCCCTTTTTCCTCCATAATAGTAGCCAATGACCAAAGTAATTCACAATGACAAATGAAGGCTTTCCCAAGAGTCTAATTGAGCAATTTTGTTTTCCTTGGCAAGACCTGAAATCCATAGCATTCTGAGCTCCATTCACCACGGTGGCAAATAAAAGTAATGGTTATGAGGAAACTAGGTGGAAACTAGGTCTATGAAGAATCCATAAATAAACTGTGAATAGAAGTACCATGTTATATCTCAATAATATTTCTTGTCATTCAGTTTATCCACCCAATCACTCACTCTATATCTGTCTTTTGCTTGTAATCACTCTCAACAAAGTTTCATTTTGTTGGGCACTTTATGAGTCCTAAAGCCTCAGTTACCTCTCTCTCTCTCTCTCTCTCTCTCTCTCTCTCTCTCTCTCTCTCTCTCAATTAGACTCCTTACATTATTCAGTGTTTAAAAATATGCTTTTTAAAGATGAATTGTATAATTTTTTGCCAATCTTACAACATACTCGTATATTACATTAGAACTGGACTGTGAATCTGAATTTCCCTGGTGAACTCAGCTTGTTCCACCCTGGTGATTCCCTGGGACCCTGTCCAAACCAAATCATGCATCTCCTGCACACAGTTTCTGCAACCTACAGACAGCCCCACCCCTCGTAACCTAGGAGGATCTTTCAACAACAAACAGCCAGTTTCAAATCTTGTACCACCAGAGGAAATTTTCAGTCAGCAGCCATTTCTGGCTCATGCTACAATCTTTCTTGGACAGTTCTCAGGGGTATGTTGGCCCCAGTTGGGCAATCACTGGCCTTAGTGTGCTCTGAGACTTTTGCTGAATAACTTCAGGCTTAGCATTGGCACCAAACCAGAATCCTACATTAACCTGGCTAATACCATCCACCCACTTTGGTGACTTCAACTTACATACCACATAAGACTTTATTAAGAGCTGAGCATTATGAGCTGCTGGCAAGCAGCAGCAGACTTGGAGTGCCATGGGTTTTTTACATAGCTACGCCAGGCTTGGTATTGGTGGCAGCCATCTTCGATTCACGACTCTCCCAGCCACCTCCAGGTCTAGCGCAGGCAGTAACCAACCACAGATTGCTGTGTAGCTATTACCAGGTACTCCTGGTTCGGTCACAGGCAGTGGCTGACCTGGGTTGGCACCAGGGACACTCCCAATATGCCCCTGTATCAACGTACTTGGATGCTGGCTTCAGACCGCAGCAGAACACCACACAGTTATCCAAAAATAAGGGATTAATAAAGAATTCACGTACCTACTCAACACCTAAAAACCTCATAATCTAATTAAAAATTGGCAGAGGACCTCAACAGATATGCCTCCAAAGAGGACAAACAGATGGCCAACAGACATATAAAAAGATGTTTAGCATCACTATGTATCAGATAAATGCAAATTAAAACCACAATGAAATATCACCTTATATCTGTCAGAATGGCTATCATCAATAAATCAACAAAAAAGTGTCGGTGAGGATGTTGAAAAAAGGGAACCCTTTTGCACTGTTAGTGGGATTGCAAACTGGATAGCCGCTATGCAAAAAAGTTTGAAGTTCTTCAAAAATTTATAAAATAGAATTCGCTTACTATCCAGCAATTGAAGCCTGGGTATTTATTCAAAGAAACTCAAAACACTAATTTGAAAAGACATATGCAGAAACACTATGTTCACAGAAACACTATTTACAATAGACAAGATATGGAAGCAACTTAATTTCTCATCAATAAATGGTTGGCTATAGAAGATACAGTTCATGTATACAATGGAATATCATACAGTCATACAAACTGAAATCTTACCATATGAGAAAACATGGATTGATCTGGAGGGTATTATGCCAAGTGAAATAAGCCAGACTAAGAAAGACAAATACCATATGATCTTACTTATATGTGAAATCTAAAGCACAAAATAAATGAACAAACAAACCAGGAACAGACTTACAGACACAGAGAACAAACAGATAGTTGCCAGAGAGAGGGTGTTAGGACGGCTGAATAAAAAAGTTGAATGGATTAAGGGATACAAATTGGTGGTTACAGAATAGTCACAGGAACGCATAGTATAGAGAATATAGCTAATAATGTTGCAAAAACCTATGTAAGGTGTCAAGTGGTTAGTAGAGTAATTGGGGATAATCACTGCATGTATTACATACATGTCTAATCACTAGGCTGTGCACCTAAAATTAATATAAAATAATATTGAATGTCAATTGAAACTTTAAAATAAATAAATACTTTAAAATAACCTGTAGTCTAAGACTTTCTATCAGAATATTCATAAATAATATCAGTAAAACTTGATTTGAGAACTAACTAGAATTTCACTCATTATATCAGTTTCTTTTCTTTTCTTTTTTTGAATACTTGAACTCTATTTGGTTTTCTGTAAGATTTTAACAGTTCTCTACATAGAGTTCAACCTAAATGACATATATTTTGGAAACTCCAGCAAAGAATTCTGGATATCAAGAAAAATAACCTTAATTTTGCTAGAAGAATCTGTAAAATAATAAAATTTTAAAGAGGCCCTAGAGACACTCCATCAAAAAAATGTCCCTGCTATAATAACCTTCAGGAAAGAATTATGTAAGCACCTTACTTTATTATTATTTTTAAACAAAGTAAATGCTATGTTGGCCTGGACCAAAGAAATATATCACCTTTATCATAAGTATGCTCATATTTAAATAAACTAAAATCAATGTGAATCTCACACAGAGATAAGATTAATTTTTATTGCCAAGACTGCCAATGAGAATGCCAGATTTTAAAGTTGAAACAATTTGTGTCTCAAAACAGTAAATTTATCAAGGCAGCTTGAGGGCACCTTAGCCAGTAAGATATCTTGAAACACTTGACCTCTTTGCCACAGACCAATAATCATAGTGCCTGAAAAACAAAACACTGTGTGATTATGAAATTTACTAAGGAAGAATTCAAATTTCCTGTGAGAATGATCAATCATTTGTTGTGATTATTTTTGACACCATCCATCACATTGTGTCCTTGTGAGCAAAAAGGGTATGTTTTTGTTGTTGTCATGGTCATTATTGTTAGTGTTTCTCTTGCTCTATAAATAATCAAAAAGAATATTAGAAAATGTGTAAGATGATTAAAATGTATAATTACAGAACTTAAATTATATTAAAATACACTATTGCAGATACTATGAGCTCAGAGATGTTACTCAATGTACATATATCAACACTGTTGTTGTTAGAATAAAATTTTAAAACAAACAAAGTTTGGTTTTCTGAATGTAATATACATGAAGTCTTTGAGTTTTTACAATGTGAAACATTATGCAAATATCAGTTATTAACATTCTTGAAAGTGATATATTAAACTCTCAAACAAGTCAATATAACTGACTCTTTGAGTAAAACATAATATAGTATATATATATATATATATATATATATATATATACACATATATATGTGTGTGCATGTGTGTGTGTGTGTGTATATATATATATACTCTATATATATACCATTTTCATCATTCATGGTATTTGTTTCCTATAGGGTCGCCATGAACACTGAATTACTGAATATTGAGCCACTGTTTCTAGAAGAAACACAGGGTTATATTTGTGTAAGCTTCAGGTCAAAACATTTTTATCAGCCGATCAATACAAAACATTTTTTTAGTCTGTTTCAAGACACCATATATATATATATATATATATATATATATACACAATACACACACACACACACACGGATATATATGATATGTGTGTGTATATAAATATATATGTGTATATATACATATATATTTATATACACACATATCATATATATCCATATATGATATATATGATATATACATATGTGTGTATACACACACACACATACACACATACACACACACATACGCATTGGGGGTGCCAAAAAATGTATACAAATGGACCCTGCGGTCAACATTGCTCCAGCAGTAGTTAGTCATAATCAGAAGTGTCTGGACGCTGATGGTAACCACTTTGAGCATCCCTTGTAATTGCAGAAGTCAAATGTGACTCGTATTCATCTTTTGTTATCGGTATATATTGAGTATAACAATTTTAACAGTTTTCCTTTCTTAAAATATGCATACATTTTTTGGTATCCTCTGTGTGTGTGTGTGTGTGTGTGTGTGTGTGTGTGTGTGTGTATTTAAAAATTATATGCAGTATTTATTTATAATAAACCACTAGATATGAAGGGTTTAACATTTTGCTGATTCTGGGTAACGTGACCATATATTTCTTTGGCTTTCAAACTAACAACAGTGCTGTCCACTGTGCTTTTAAAATAAACTGCTGTCTCATGAATCCATAAATTTAGCTACATTTCCATGTTCACCATACCATCACCACATACTGTAGATGTTACTTAGCACTTTGCAGAATGTCCTCATGTACTTATTATGTGTTTCCTCATTTTTATCTGGATGTCCCATGTTGTTGATTCCTTCACATTAATTCAAAGCCAAAGGCACTATAACTCATGTCTGATGTATTTTCTCCATAAGGCACATCACAGCCTTCTTGCGTTTAGAAACACTAGACAGCACTTGAACCCAAAGCTTGAGGGCAATTTTTAATAGTGGAATCACCACCACCAACAATAAAATGCAAAAAAAAAACAAAAACATGACACTAAATAAACTGTGAAAAGGAGACTTGTGTATAGTATGATAACTGAAACAAAAGGCATTCATCTTGTTTGACCTTAGCTGAGAACATGCCCTGGTGGGGACTCAAATGTTTTACTCTCTGCACGTGTCCATTGAATGACCACGATAATGCAGCAGGTACTGATTTTGAGGTTACAAGTAAATCAAGTAAGAAGCTTCACAAATACAGAATCTGTGAACAATGAGAGTGGATTGCATATCAGTGTGCATATATATCACTGGCTGAAGATTTTCTAAAGGTTGAATATTTAAAAGCCAATTATCTTGGCTGTTTTCCCATCTGTCCCACAGCACTTGACCTTCTTCCTGTTCTTTCTCTAAGACAAATATAAAGTTTAACGTAAAAAGTGATAGACTTTTAGGAAATCCTACTCATTCTTTGACAAAGTATTTGTTTTTGAAGTTATATTACTATTTTAATAAATAAGCATACAATTAGGATTACAAAGCTTTTTTAAAAACTGTAATAGTTTTCATACATATTTTTTCTTTTATAATACATTTAGAGATTAAATGAATACTTTAAAATATATTTTCTCTATATTCACTTTTACCTAAATGAAAGTTTGTCCTTTTAATATGTAAATTTATAATCCTTTAAAAGTCTATATTACTCTGCCAAACAAGAGGAAACTCTAGAGTCAAACAATTTAGTTTCATTTTCCACCAGTTTCTCCTCATATTTTAAGCAATAGAAAGACACTTTGAGTTCTTGTTTTTGCACGTGCCAGTCACTCAGATGACAATAGTTTTATTTTCTTCTCTCCACCAGATGCACAGGTTCATAAAAATTCTTGATTATGGTTATAATAATTGTCCTAGTAGGCAAAATAGATGTTCTGGAGTCATCTATTTTGACTTAAAATAATAAAAGTGCTAGGTATGTAGACCTGAATTTTTGCACTCTTTGCACAAACTGAATGAAGTAAAATAAAATAAAATAAAATAAAATAAAATAAAATAAAATAAAATAAATAAATAAATAAATAAGGCAAAATAATATAGTAGACTTTAAAGAACGAACTTTATTTCTAAGGACAGCAAAATATCTTACTATGGAAAGGGAGGTCATAGGAATGGCGGCAGTGGGGTACACTTTTTGAGTTCTCCTCCGGATCTTATCACAAACGGGACATCTATAACCCATCACATGACTCTGCTCATCACACAGAACAGCTAAGAGACTCGTGCAAGGATTACTTGAAGGTGGGAAAATTGGGCGAGCAGGGGAAGAAGGAAGGGAGCGGAGTGGAGACGCCACAATCATCTGTGGCTGTGGAGACGCGGCCCGTACCTGCAGCTGTGGAAACACACCCGCACCTGCATTGTAGGAAACAAGGGCTGGCATCCGCAGCTGCAGAAACGCAGGGGATCCCAGGACGGAACAGAGAACCCAAAAGCCAGGAGGTGGGCTCTTTCCCTGCATCCCACAGCTGATCTCTCCCGCAGAGGGGACAGTATATCCAGCATTTGAGACAGTAACCTCAGTGAGACCTCCAGTTGGGCCCTAGGTTGGACAAAGGACACAAACTCCATACCTGGGCACCTCCCCCTACCCCCCACTCTTCCAATCCTACCCCCGCCCTTCCAGAGACTTAAACTGGCCCCCGAACTGAGGAGTAGTGTCTATATAGAGAGAACCCTAAAGACTCCACCAAGAAACTATTAGAGCTGATAGATAAATTTAGTAAAGTACCAGGATACAAAATTAATATTCAGAAATCCATTGCATGTGTATATACCAATAATAAAACATCAGAAGGAGAAATTAAAATAAACAATCCCATTTACAATTGCTTTAAAGACTATAAAATACCTGGGAATAAATTTAACCAAAGAAGTAAAAGATCTGTGCTCAGAAAATTATAAGACACGAAAGAAGATACAAATAGATGGAAACACATACCATGTTCATGGATAGGAAGAATTAATATAGTTAAAATGTCCATACTGCCTAAGGCAATATACATATTCAACGCAATTCCTATCAAACTACCAATGACATTTTTCACAAAATTGAACATATAATCCTAAAATTTATATGGGATCTTAAAAGACCCCAGCTAGCCTCAGCAAATTATACTACAAAGCTAGACAGCATGGTACTGGCACAAAAACAGAAACATAGATCAATGGAACAGAATAGAGAGTCCAGAAATAAATCCATGCCTATATGGCCATTTAATCTACGACAATGGAAGCAAGAATGTACTGTAGGGTAAAGACAGACTATTCAATAAATGGTGCTGGGAAACCTGGACAGACACATGGGAAAAAATGAAGCTGGACCACCTCCTTATACCATATACAAAAATAAATTCAAAATGACTTAAAGACTTAAATGTAAGATCTGAAGCCATAAAATTCCTAGAAGAAAATATAGGAAGAAACTTCACAGATATTACCCGGAGTAAGATTTTTACTGATATATCCCCTCGCACAAGGGAAGTAAGAGAAAAAATAAACATGTGGGATTACATCAAACTAAAAAGATTTTTCACAGCAAAGGGAACCATCAATAAAACAAAAAGGGATCCTACTGAATGGGAAAATATATTTGCCAATGATGTATCTGATAAGGGGTTAATATCACAAATTTATAAAAAAATCACTCAACTCCAGAAAAGCAAACAACCAAATTGAAAAATGGGCAGAGGACATGAAGAGACATTTTTCTAAAAAGGACATACAGATGGCAAACAGACATATGAAAAAATGCTCAACCTCACTAACCATCAGAGAAATGCAAATAAAAACCACGATGAGATATCACCTCACCCCAGTCAAAATGGCTATCGTCAATAAATCAACAAACAACAAGTGCTGGCGCGGATGTGGAGAAAAGGCAACCCTTGTGCACTGTTGGTGGGATTGCAGATTGATGCAGCCACTATGGAAAACAGTATGGAGCTACCTCAAAAATCTGAAAATGGAACTACCTTATGATCCAGCAATTCCATTCCTAGGTATCTATCCGGAGAAATCCAAAACTCTAATTCAAAAAACTTTATGCACGCCTATGTTTATTGCAGCACTATACACAATAGCCAAGACATGGAAACAACCAAAATGCCCATCGGTAGATGACTGGATTAAGAAAAGGTGGTACATTTATACAATGGTGTATTATGCAGCCATAAAGAAGAAAGAAATCTTACCATTTCCAACAACATGGATGGACCTAGAGAACATTATGTTAAGTGAAATAAGTCAGACAGACAGAGAAAGACAAATATCATATGATCTCACTTATATGTGGAATCTAAAGAAAAGAATAAGTGAATGAACTAATCAGAGACAGATTTGGAGACATAGAGGAAAAACTGAGGGTTGCTAGATGGAAGGGGGGGGTGTGGATAACAGGGAAGGTGAGGGGATTAGAAAACAGTCAGTAACCACAACATTGCCACAGGGTTTTGAAAATTAATTTGGGGAATGTAATCAATAATGTTGTAAGGATTTTGTAGGGTATCCGATGGACATGTGTCCCATTTGTGAGATCACCTCAGGGAAGATGTAGATGCCTGATCACTGCACTGTACACCTGAAGCTGAACAATAATGAATGCCAACTATAATTTTATATTATATATATATATATATATATATATATATATATATATATATGTATGTATGTATGTATGTATATACTTACAAAAGCGGAGTACAGCATTAGGAATAGAAACAGTGGAAATGTAATGGCTCTGTGCTATGTCAGAAGGACAGTGGATGGGGGGAGGAGGGTTCACACAGTGTGAGGTATATAAATGATAAACGTCTAAATATTATTTTGTCTTGTGTACCTGAAACTAATAAAAAAAAAACCAACAACTAAGTTACATAAAAAATAAATAAATTCTGAATGAAAAAAATCTTACTATAATATTTAAAATATAAAATCTAAACTACAATAAAATTTAATTTCAGAAGAAAATGAGCAACGGATTAGTAGATTTGGTATCTGTAGATCTTATTTATCTTTAAATGTCTTAAACTTTAATAAATAAAACACAGATCGTTCTATGAATAAATGAATTAATAAAATGGGAGTTGTAACGATTTCAGGAGAGGGAATAGGACTAACAGATGAGAGAAAAAAATAGTTTAACTCTTGCTTTACTTTGATTTCACAAAAACAGTACTTTTAAGGTAGAAATAATAGGGAAAATCATTTTTAAAGTATAAATACAGTTCCAGAAGGAGCTGTAAGGGAGACCTCAGATACTTCAAATATGTTTCAGTTTTCTAGTGTAGACAAAGTCCATCATAGGGTATTGCAAAACTTACTGATGTGGTTACTGACAGTTTTTGCAAAACTGAAAAACAGAAGTTATGTGAGCAATACTTCAGGTGACAGGATTTTTACGTTTTTTAAATGGGAGAAATACTGGATTTTAGATACTTGGAAAATAATCAGTAATTACTTGATATCATATTAGGTAATTCAAAGTATAAAACGTGCCCCAATCTAGTTGTTTCACCTATTGTTTGGATGTACACTAAGCTAATATATTTAAAGATGATATTAAGCTTTAAATTATAATATCCAGATTTTTATCAATAATTGTATTAATTCTTTGTCAACACGATAAAGAAATACGAATTGAAATGTAGTAAAACAATTCCATAGCAATTGAGGAACTCTATAAAAAATGTGAATTATTGCATTAATAGAAATCTGAAATGGGCTTCTGTTTTGTTTTTTATTTTAACCAGTCTGATAAAAAAAAAAAAAAAAAAAGAAAGAAAGAAAAAAGAAAAGTATGGTCACAATACTTCAGTTCTGATTCACAATGTGCAGGCACATTTCAACGAGAGTATATTAGTATTTAAATGAAATTAGATAATTCAAGAATTTCATAATGATAACAATTTTCATCCTACTAATTACATTAGTAATAGTGGAATGATTTGTGGTGATTAGTCTCTATTTAACAAATACACAATTATTGGTGGAACTAACTCCACAGATTATAAAATTGAGAGGCTAAGCGAATAATCTTTAAATGACTTTTCTAATGCAGAAGTGATTGGATTACACAATACATTTTTCCAGATAAATTATATATTATTTATTAGCTTTTCACAAGTATATAAAGAAAATCCTCAAAGTTTTTCTATAAAGTATATATAAGACAAATATTACTTCTACCTCCCTAAAGAAAAACATATGTTAAAATAAGCATATATTCAAAATTAAATTCAGAGATGAAATCAATAATCTTTTTTATTCCTGGAAAGAATTAATGAGAAAACACATTTCTTAAGATAGTGAGAATTAGCCAACAAGAAAAAACAAAAGCCTACTTCCTAAAGAGATAAATTGTTTCATAATGACCTGCAAGACGCAGCTCTAAAATATCTCTGTACTGATTAGTGAAAACGCACTGCCAGTTATAGTTGTATTTAGAGTGTGTATCTGTTAGGGCCAAAAATAAATTCTAATTTATTTTTTTTTTGAAAAATATGTACATTTATGAAATATTTCAAGTGGGATGATCAGATTAACATTTGCTATGCTATTTAAAGATGACCCACAAGTTCCTGGCCTATAACCATGCATTTGGTCAGAATAAATCAGCAGAATAATAAAAACCAAGCAAGCAATAAACTCAGAGAAACAAGCAAAATTACCTGAGGCCAATCCACGTATGCATGATCTTGAACTAGTTACTCTAGGACTTTCCCTTTTTACCTTGAATTCCTTTGGGCCACCTCACATTGCACTGTCAGCTAAATGAAGAAATAATCAAGTATGTGAATCTATCCTCTGTCCAAGGTTTAAAGTTCCAAGGTCATGCATAAATGATTTAGGGGATTGTCATTTTGAATGATCTACCCCAGTGATCCCTTACATCAATGCAGATCATCAAGCTTGGACTAAATGAAGACATTCATGGAAGAAAAGAAAATTAACATTACAGGTAGTTGTAACTCTGAAGATCCCGTCCTTGTCTGCTTTACATGACCATCATCCATTTCTGTTTAACTAGCCCCAGCCTACTTAGTTGAAAGTATATTGAAAGTCTGCAGTGTTTAAACTCAGTTGATTGTCAACTGCAGATACACCTTATTGGGAATATGCCACATCATACCACACACAGACACACACAGACACACAGACACACACACACACACACACACACACACACACACACAGAAAATATGCAATATCAACTACTAATTGGCATGCATAATGTTAAAAAAGAAAATACAATATTTTTAAACAATATAAATCATGTTTAATGCTTTCTTTCTCCCTGTTCATCCTCTAGCTGATTGGCATTTTCATCAGCAGTGTGACATCAGCAGACCTACAAGAGAATTATAGCAATGTATTTTCCCTAGGGCCACCATTTATACTATAAATTATGAATGCATTATTATGCTGCCACTTTGGTTTTGAAGAGCTTATGTTAATTAAAGGCTAAGAAAGCACACAGGCAGCACAATTATTTTTAATTAAGATTAAAATAATGCAGTATGTCAATACAGTCCTCAATGGAAATGATGACTTAATGTGTCACCTTAATTTCTTTTCTATGTAGTACAGCCATGTCTAACGCTTGTTTTTAGTTTCTTACCTTTTAAGTATATAAACCTCAAGGTCACTCAGAGATCATTTTTATGGCCTGAGACAGTGCTGCATACAAGCAATCATGGAGTGAACATTATATACAAAACACTATCCTTCCTGAAATGGATACAAAAATGTGAAATATAAGATTCTATGTTTTAGGAGTTTGCAATCATGTTTTGGGCTACCTCTGAATTTGTGATTAAAATGGAGACTAATTATTTTGGTATAAATTTAAGTAGAATAGTGAAATGGCATGCAGCAAATGAACGAGAACTACATTAAAAAAACATATTTGATGACAACATTTTAAGAAGTATGAAATTTTTGTAATACAAAGGCAAGTCCAACTAATTCCCTACGTCATTTATTTTTAAATTGTTACGAAAATTAATAGTACATAATTGAGTAAACTTTGTTTCTTTAATTTAGAATAACTCCAATTTCCCCATACGTACCAAGTATATTAAAAAAAAAAAAAAAGTTGATCTTTCAGTGTATTTAACAAATACTCTTACTCTAAAAAACACTAAAAGCTTCAACTTGTGGCATTTCCAGGCAGCAAACATTTCAGTCTTGCTGTTGTGTTGTTAAATGTGAGGATTTATTTCTCCACAAAATAAGACTTGTCATAAGTATTTAAATGGCAGTTTCCATTAAAAAAAAAAATTGAACTCTTGTAATCTATCAGTTAGTCGAAATCACACCTCACACACGAATATGCTCAGGTGACATTTTCTTTTATTCCTGCCAGAAATACAGATCTTAGAGCTGACAAGAAATCTAAATGTTTAATTTTGTCCCATCAGTAACTCAGTAGACAGGCAAGTTAACGGCCACATTCCTGAGGGGAGGGGAGCAAGAGACTCCCTCAGGGAAGGCTGACGCTGAGTCACTCAGAGCAGCATGCCAAAATTGCAGTTGTTGGGACGCTAGTAGAATGAAAAGCCATAAAGTCAAAATGAAGAAAGTATAATTAAAATTTTTCATTTGACAGTTTACTTCTTTTTAATTGGCAACTTAACACCTGTGCTTGTTTCCATGGCAAAGTTCTATTTTTAACAGGAGACAATGTTCCCTCATAGATAACTCCAAAAAGAATTTCATGGGGGGGGGGGGGGGGAATGTACAATGCCTGATGAAAAACATGTAATTCAATAAATATGGATATGTACCTTATAGATATTCATATTTAAACTGGGTAATTTTAGAAGGATGGGGTAATGGAGTTTTATGTACAGGGAAGAGGCCCTTTCAGTTTCAGTTGGTAAATACATAAACTTATTTGGAAAAACCTTAAGCAATACTTTCTTTAAATACATCTATATTGATTTAGTCTATGCTGATTTGATTGGATGATATATGTCATGATATATCTATATCTATCTATATCTATATCTATATCTATATCTATATCTATATCTATATCTATATCTATATCTATATCTATATCTATATCCATATCATCTATATATACATATATATACATATATATCTATATATATATAGATATCTATATATCTATATCTATATCTATATATATATATATATATAAAACTCAAGTGATTGTATCTGTGAATGTATTTTTAATGGATAGAATTGTTTTGCCTGGGTAGCCTACAGCCATAACTAATGGCGTCCCTTCTAACCAATCTTCCATCTACATCCTCCTTGATTGGTTAATATTTCTAACCAATCTTCCATCTACATCCTCCTTGATTGTTTAATACCTCACAATTTATACAGATATAGAAATATAATTAGCCCAGTATCAGAACAATAAAAAAAAAAAAATCTACTACTATTTTTGACATTCATGTCTTTTCCTATCAAATCTATGTTGCACTTAAATGATGCCTTTATTGTTTGTCAAAATGTAAGAATCGGCAGTATTTTTTTGTTAAATATCCAGGTATAAAACTTTATTGATAGAAGCTATTAATTCAAATATAATTTTTCAATGATGAACATTATCTTTGCTAGGCTAGTAAAAATAATACACAGATAATTCTATTCTGAATAGAATGTCTCTTCACCTAGAAATAATCTATTTACAAGAAGAATCTTGTTTACTTGTCTGTTAACGGGGAAAAAAATCCAATAAAGTGTATCTAAAATATAAAGGTTTTAATAAGTTAAATATATTGCTTCTGAATTTTATTTGAACATTTCTGTTTTTCAAATGAATATGTTGCATCACATTGTTATTTCTTAAAATATAAGACACTAAGTAGTTGTTGACTCTTAAAAACATTTCCTAAAATTAGAATGTAATAATGATGACGTATTGAAACATAACTGAAACAGTAATTTTCTTTCACCATTGAGGGGTGCTTTGTACCTTTTACAGAAGGCTAGAATAAGTTATGCAGATGAAACCTCTAAGTGGCTAGAAGAGTGGATGTATGACCTCAATTGGTATGTTGCCAAGAACAGATGAAGCAAAGAAGAGACATTAGGCTTTTCACACAATTCAAATAAATCTTATAAAATATTTTAAAATGTAATATCAAGTTATTTATGCCATACATGCTTACATAATTTTACATTGTATTTCATGGTGGCTTTTATATCTGTAATTTTATTGGAAAAAATGATGAAGCAAAATAATTCATAAATTAATTCATAACCCTTAAAACAGAAGCTATAGTTCCATGGAATTCAAGTTCAAATTAAGCCAAATAAGCAAATCTCTTGACATATTTATTATGCTTAGTTTTTCTGTTTTGACTTTAACTAAAAAAAAAAAATTCCAATTTCGAACAAACAATGTATCCATTAAATTCAGAATGACACAGGTTTATATCTCAGCAGTCATGTAACTATAGATATGGTTGGTCCACATTCCATACTTTTACAGTTCTGGTATAAGGCAAGGGCCTTCCATGTTTGCTTTAAGATAAGCAAAATATCAGAATCATGAAGTCCATTTATTGTCTGCACAAGGAATTCTGTAAGTTTCAGGTTTTATGATGCAGTATATGTTTTAATGCTTTGACTCCAAATGACAAATGGTAATCTAAGTATTCTGAAAAAAATTCTGAAGACAAATTACATATGTCTTTTAAATATCTAAAAATGCATTTAAAAATAAATTAAATCTATACTCACCTACATGTGCTAATAAATATTGTAAACTCTATTAGATGATTCAAAAAACAGTTAACATAATACTAGATTTCAGTGATGAATATTAAAATATATATATAGGATTTATTTGATCATGTCCTGACTCTAGGAAGACATTTTTACAAATAAAATCTCCATATTATATTTATTTGTATTATGGTTCACTATTACTTATGTTCCCTAAATTTAGAGTATATTATCTTAAAATAAATGTTTTTTTAGAGTGTTATTATTTTTTATAGTTCTTTTTCTCTAAACTGTTAATGTTAATGCATTCGTTGATGTTGCAAATCACAAAAAGTAATGTGTAAAACAGAAATGTGTTAAACTTATGAATCTATTAAACTAAAAATTCTAACATCCTTATCATAAATTTACAGAATAAATTGAGTATGCTATCAACATCTCAGTCTAAACAGACACAATGTAATATGAATAAATGAATCTTCTTATTTTAGGAATTCTCTTCTCTAGTAGTCTAGTTGCATAAGAACGAGGTTACTTCTTACTTAGCCATTCATAGTAAGATAGAACTTTATTTTATGTTGTTGTAAATACATGCCTTAAGTCTTCAGTTTCAAGTTATAAAATGATGTAGGAAGTGATGTAAAATAAGGTTTGTATTCCTCTTTCTTATTTTTCTTTAGTTTTAATTACTCTATAATTACAATACCAAAACTGAAGTCTTTCATTTGTTGAAAAGAAGTCTTTCATTTGTTGCACAGTAATTGCACAAGATTCTCACTGTAGTAACCATGGAAAGATATAAATAAATAAGCATAATATTCTGAGCAAATTTAATAGAGATACATAGAAAAATTGTTATTAAATTAAGGTGCATTATAATGATTTTTTATTGTCTCTTCCATGTGGGAGGTACAAACACAGCCTCAAACTTTCCTTTTTAATACTGAAGTAAAGAAATAGAAGAAATAATAAAGTCGTTTACATTATCTCATTATCCTCACAAAGAGCTGCATCTAAACACACTAAGTATTTCAAAATTTCACTTATAGCTACTGCATTTAGTGTATCTGAAGACATTTTAGCATCTGTCCTAAAAATATGTCATTAAATTTAATATAAATCAAAATTGACTCTGCCTTGTCTCATTTCTTGTGGAATGAAAGTGCATAGATGTTTGGAAAAACTAATTTTACTTATACATGGACTACTTTTCCTCATCGGACAGTTGATATATTAAGTTGGTGCAAAAATAATTGTGTTTTTTTCAATTTTTTAACCTTTTAAACCTCAATTACCTTTGCACCAACCTAATACATTTGAGTAAGGGAAAAATTAAGTACCCCTCAGGCTTAGTAGATGATTCAATCTTATCCTCACTATTGTGTGCAATCTTTAATGCCTTTAACTGAAGAAAGAGGATTCTCCATTATGAGGATAAAGAAAAACATCATGTCTTTATAATTTTCTATGATTACTTTATTACTGGTATGTAAAGTAATTTTTAAAATTGTCATATTGGTAAGAGTCTGGATATCTTTGTAAAATAAATGCAAATAAAGAAAATAGGTAATAAAAGAACGTGTTATATCTACTGTAAATAGGGTGTTCAATTTAGAGGGAAAAAAGAAGCAAACTTTTACTATACTAACCAAGGAATAGACTAATGAGCAAATTAGATATTAACATTGGTGATGGAAGAAAAGAATAAGGTGCCATTTGACAGATAGGTTGTATCAGGCATTAAACGTATCGTTCCGAGATAGTTGTTGTATTCATTCCCAAAACATGCATGGGTACACACGCACACATCCACACACATTATAAAGATCCCTTGAAAATTTCCAGTCTTGCATCTATTGACATAAGAGGAAAATAACTAACTATAGCTCAGGCAAACTAGAACTGTTAAAACATTTTTGGAAGAATAGGTTTGGTGGTTACATTTACTATTAACATTATACTAATGAAAAACTAAAGAAAGAATTGGTGGAAACGGAAGAAAAACTGAGGCCAAAAAGGTTTGATATTTCAGAAAAGATTCTAAGCCCTGTAAATCTGTAACCAGACAATTTCCTGTCTTCAAGAGAACCCATTAATTGATGTAGAAGGAATGGTCCACTATGAATGTTTGTTTTTAATGAAAACTACTTTTGATCTATTTTCAAAGGAAAAATTTAAGGGTTATATTTTGACCTTACATTACTTTGATTTGACATATTCCATAGAAATTAATGTTTGAGATTCTGGCATGTTAGCTCCTATTGTTTCAAGGTTGAGAAAGCTACCTAGATTCAGACATAGATCCTTTTGCCTACTGAGAGTTTTGTATCATCAAATGACTTTAAAATGTATGTATTCTAATTGGTTTCACTATTGTACATATATATCTACAGGTTAATCAAACCTGTGGTAAAACTTTTTACTAGAACCTATTGAAAAGCATTTGTTATTTTGTAGTCAATTACTAGGACACAGTTTGATATTATAGATGAAAGAATGGGAAAGCATAGTCTTTCCTCAGTAATTGTGAAAATTTCCAACTATTTAAAGTAACAGTGGAAATAAAATCTATAGTTCATCTACTTAGGCATTTATGCCTAAACTAGGTTAATAATTTTCCTCCCAAGCTATTATAAAACATTTTCAATATGGAAATCAAACATATTTATGTAAATAAGGGTATAACAGATTTACAGTATGAATCTGTGCAAGTATTCCCATTATTGGTCAAAAATGTTTCTTTTATTATTATTGCACCCCCATAATTGCCTATAAAAATGCATATCTTTGCAACATAAATTACATACACTATAAAAATTAAAATGGCATACCTTTTCATAATTCTTACAGGTAAAAGAATGTTTTTAAGAAATTATTTTCTGAAGATAGTTAAATATCAAGCACATTTATATACTTTACAATATAGAAAATTATAAAGCATGTTTCACTGAGGAGCAAATGAGTTTAACTTAAATGTGCCTAAGTTAGCTGCTGTGACCCTGATGCCATTGTTTTCTGCTCTGCTACTGTTTTTAACTTAGTAGCAATAAATAAGAGCACGGTTTGAAGGTCATCATTAAGTAGGAACTACACTGAATGCAAACTGTTTTTCCTTACGTTCCAGAGGCTTGGATTCTGATACAGTACATTATGAAGTTTTTGTATTACCTCATTCGCATACATATTTTTTCCCATAAACCACACAGAATTCCCAATGAATTACCAATAGGCACAGAGTTAAACATGCCTCCTGAGGTAAAACCTTTTATTTCTCTTTCTTATAATGGCTCTTAGAGAAAAAAAAGGGGGGGGAGGGAGCTTTTACATTGATAGGTTATACTTAATGCAAAAATGGTTACTTTTCATGTTAGTAAAATACAATTATGTTGACAAGAGGGTAGTTTACAAGCAATTAATTTTGATTTTGATGATGTCAACTTGATTTCTAGGGGCTCGATGAAATACATAGATGCTACCACCACACATAGTGTCCCAAATAACTGTAGCCTATCACAACATGCAGGATAGGATGTTGATGTTTTTTATTTATTCCTATGGACATAGTTATTGTTTCAAGTTGTCAATCACCTGCTGGTGTTCTTTGAGGCATCATTTGAAGCTTATGTCTAAATATGTGTAGTGAACCATGAAAGAAAGGAAGTTAACAATGCTTTGGGATGATTTTCAAACATGAGTTTTTATAGTGTTAATTCCAAAGAGTTATAAAGTCACAAAGTCTTTTCATCATGGATCAAAGTAATTTATTCTCAAAACATGCGACAAAAGTTTTAATTTTTAAAACATGTGGCATTTAGGAATTTATACCGCAGAATATAAGTTAAATGGGTACCTGATATGTCTGATTGCTCTTTGCGATCCTAAACCTGTGATTGTACTCAACATGTAACAGATTCTCACTGAACTTTATTGGCTATTAAAGCATATTTTATTGTTAATTAGAAGGGCATGAAATATATGCTGATTAATTCCATTTTGCATTTTGCAAAATATAAATTATAATCTACTAAATTATTCTGGATTGTTATAATGCTTTAAAAAGTCTTTACTATTTGTTTTTATTCTTTAAATGTTATTGTCTTGATGAGGTTCTGTGAGGATTTGAGCCCATACAATCATTGCTATGCTATATTTGCAAATCACATGAAATGCAATGAATATCTGTTTCCATAAAATGCAGAGGGTGCCAAAAAATGTATACACATTTTAAGAAAGGAAAACTGTATTAAAATTATAATACTCAATATATACCAATAACAAAAGATAAATACATGTTATGTTTGACTTCTATAATTACAACAGGTAGTTACAATCAGCATCCAGACACTTTTGATTACAGTGAACTACTGCTTGAGCAGCACTGACCAAAGTGTCCACTTGTATACATTTTTTTGTCACCTCTGGTATGAGTCAGAAATATAAAGTCTGTCATATGACTTACGATCATGGGAGATGCATGACTATAACTTAGATTAAATTTGAGTTTTTAAACATAGTTTGATGAATGATCTGTAATGCCAATGAAAAATGAAAGGTAAAGAATATTGGAATAATTTATAATAGTTGCATTTTTAAGATCTGAAGTTAAACTCAGTGACCTTATGCTGATCAGAGAGGAGGTAGAGATGGTGAGGAGGTAGGGATGTGGTTTCCAATTTATTGTAGTGCCCTGTTTCCCTTAAAATAAGACCTAGACGGAAAATTAGCTCTAATGTGTCTTTTGGAGCAAAAATTAATATAAGACCCAGTATTATATTGTATTGTATTGTATTGTATTGTATTGTATTGTATTGTATTGTATTGTATTGTATTACATTACATTACATTACATTACATTACATTACATTACATTACATTATATTGTATAAGACCTGGTCTTATATTATAGTAAAATAAGAATGGGTCTTACATTACTTTTTGCTCCAAAAGATGCATTAGAGCTGATTGTCTGGCTAGGTCTTATTTTTTGGAAACACGGGAGAAATAGACTCTTTACTTGAATGCATAAAGTGGGAGTTAAAAGGAAAGGTAGTTATTGGTCTTACATCAGTCCTGCTAAAACAGAAAAACCTTGTCAGCATGATTGTAAATGATGATACATCATAAATACAAATTAATTCAAAAAATGCAAGTTTGTATAGTTTGATTCAAGAAAATGGTAGGCTGTTGAGTCTTAAGGTGTTGACAACTTTCCATTTTGAAATACTTGTTTTCTAAAGGTTTATATAATTCAAAGAAATCCACATCCTTTAGGGTACACATAAAGCATAAAATCTTCAGTTTAAGAAAAGGGCTAATTGTGGGTTAATACTGAGCATAAGCAGCACAAACAGCCTAAAAGTTTCCATGCTACACTCAATGCGATCTTAGGAGTATTGTGAGATACACGATAATATCTAAAAACCCACTCAAACGACTTTGCTCAAACACTTCCAGGAAAGCAGAAGCTTATAGCCTAATATCTTTATTATAAAGTTGGATATGCAGAAGGAAGATCCATCTATACCTTATACATACATTGGATTTGCTTCCAGGATACCCTTGACCTTGAGGAAGAAGGTTGGATATATTCAAAGAATATATATTCATGGAAGGGGGAGGAAAAATAACAAACAAACCGAGTTTTGAATAGCTTAAAACAAAAATAGTAGATCTAACAATAAGGTTGTAGAGAAATTCAGTAATTCAATTTCTTGGCAAATCATATACTTTAGAGTTTTTAAGACAGAGAATACCAGAAGGTAATAAGTTCTATTAATGAGTTACAAAATAGAAATTCAGGGAGACTTTTAAAAGTAAAAATACCGTTTATGCAAAAGAATACCATCCATTTCAAATACAGTATTTGTAATGTTGTTTTCATGTATTTTATATACATATATATATATATATGACTATATATTAGTAATACATATATACATATATGCATATATATGTATTTGACTATATGTCTGTAATATATATACCAGTTATGCATATTCATATGTACACATAGAATCAGAAATGTTTTATGTATGTCTATATGTGATGCAGTTAAAAATATGTGTATCAGTCATGTAAAGTTGAGTTAATTCTCAAAATATGCAATACACAGATCTAACTTATAACATGTAGATCAAAAATTCTAAAATAATTATTACAAATATTTACAAAATAAATAATAATTACTTCCTTATTATTTATAAGTCATCATATAAAATTAACTTTATCAATTTGAAAAAAAATACATTTTAAAATTCACCAAGTGACTTATTGTTTAACAAGTACAGAGTTTCTGTTTAGGGGGATGAAAACATTTCAGAAATAAATAGTTGTCATGGTTGTACAATATTATGGATGCAATTAATGCCACTGAATTGTGCTATATCATGGTTAAGGTCAAACCATGTTTAAGGCAATATAGAAATGGCAATTATATAAGAGCCTGTTTGTCAAGTTTGAATGTATTTATGTTCAGATTCTAAGAGTAACATCAGGGGAATGATTTAATAATTATTTATAATTTCCTTAAACATTTATGTATCCATAAAATACTTTAAAAAGCTTGCTAGGGAATACATAAAATAAGTTGTCTCAATAGATCTTTAATATTATTTTTTAATAAAAGCTCTCTGTTTAAATATGAAAATTTAAAAATTGAGTATTTCCACTTCCATTGCTGTTTCACTCAAAGTACATATTTTTTCTACATTTAAAAACTACAGAATATAAGGATTAGAAATATACTCCCTAGGTCACAATGCCCTTTATATGATAATAACTTCATGAGTACTAACTTAATAAGGTGCAACATCTTTCTTATGAACCATCAGAAAGAACAGATTAAGTTCTCTTTGAAAATATCAAGCTATACACCACATATCATGTTTAAATAGACCTTTACATAAAATCCTCCAGTCACATGTCTAGCACAGTAATATTCTTTTCAAATATAGAAATATTCGTCATGATCAGAAGTAGAAAGTCAAAGAGATTGCTTAGTAGGCCAAAGCCTTTAAATCAACTAAAGAGAAATTAAGAAATGGCTTTAATTGTCTCACTATTTTTGAAAGCCCCTCACAAACTCCCCAAAACTATTATGGAATATTCAGACCCCACACAAATATAAGTGCAACCTAAAATAAATCCAAAGTGTTTCACTAAACATAGCCCTTGGAACTATAAACTAGTTGCCTTCCATTTTCCGTGTCTGGGAGACACAGTGCTGTGGTACTTCCTGATAGTTGTAATAACATGAAAAATTCCTATATTCTCAGAAAGCCACCAACTCCTAAATAAGCATAGAAAATATCAAATGTGCCCTAAGAATAAAATAGATATTTTGAATTACAATAAATATTTACAAAAATGAACTATTTTTTTCTAACACTGATTCTAATGAGTCAAATGATCACATACAGTTTTCTTTCTTACATTTGTAACACATGAAATTGCTCAGTAAGGGGAGAACAGCATACAGTGCCCTATTGATCATTGTTTATTGTTTTGCATTTTCAATTCTTTGACTTCTGTTGAAGTGCAACTTTCTTTCCAATTCACAAAGAACACTAATAACATCACTAGAGTGTTCATCAGGGTATTTACATTTTAAGAGTAGGAAACGGAAAAAAAGAATGTTCTTTTGAATACCTGAAAAAAGAGTTTTACTTTGATTGGTATCTTGTGCTGACAGAAATCCCATCACAAGAATTTGTATATGCTTAAAAGAAATTGACATTGTGCTAGGGGATATTAAATCCTCCCCCCAACCCTAACATCTCAGTGGTAATTCTCTTCCTTATTATAGAACTGAACCTTGCCACTCCCCACCTCCAGTGTGTATGGATGGGAATCACAAGAGCTTTACCAATTTGGAAACAAATCAAAATGCCCTTTCGGAGTTTTTAATAAAATTGTTCCAGTCTTTTCATTCATCATCTTAATGGTCATGCTGTTAGTAGATTGTATCCAACTAAGAAAGTTATTCATTTAAATAAGAATCTATTCACTATTGTAGAATTCACAGAAGAGGCTTAAGCAATATGAATAAAAGAAGAATTACTTGTCTGTCAATATGGGAGAACTTTCCTATATTATTGGTGGTAAATTAACTATTTAAATATGAACTTTATTTTGATAATACATATAAATATTAAACATTCTTAATTATAAAAATAAATAAAATATATAAATTAATAAAAATATAACATATATAAGTAAAATCTACAAAGAAATATAATATAGCCATTACATATAATTTATACATATGCCATGGATGAGTATACATGTCACTAAATATATAATTGTCACTAAAAAGACTAATGTATATATCATCAGACCTAAAATTTGCAAGTAAATATACACTAAACTAATAATTTAAAAACATAGCTACATTTTTTCTATTATGCTAACTCGTCTTACATGCAAATACAGGCCTTAGATCAAAAGATGAAAGATGAATCAAGTTCAAACTCCAACTGTGCTGAGAAAACATACAGTTGATGCTAATGAGAAAAAATGTGTTCTTTCCAAAAGTAAAGGAGAACATTGTTAATATAAATATTTTTAAAAAGTAATCTAAAACAACACAAAAGATACTAAAGAGTTCGTAGTTTTCTTTTCTTTCTTTTTTTAATTTTGTCAATAATATGTCATAAAAACTTCTACGTCCTGTTCATCATATAATTGAGGACATTCAAATTTATAACCTATAGTAAACTGCCTATATCATATCCCTCTCTCCAAAAACAAAATGACTTGGTCATGAGTTTCTGCACAAGAAGTAATACACATTATGTGATATGGATATGAATGCACAGATCAGTCTACTCAAATTGTTATGTCCAGATTTGTTTGGAGAGAACAAACCTTTCATAATACTTACTATGGAACAGGTAGTCCTCTAAGTTCTTTACTGATAATTAGCTTACTTAATCATCACTAATAAGCCCACACTGTTGGCACAATTATTCTACCCATTTTACTGATGAGGAGACTGAAGCACATAAGTATGTGGCACTTATGTGACACACATCATTCACCCATGATAACAAAGTATAAATGGCAAAGACTGGATCTGAATGCACTCAATCCCTGTTCTTGACCACCTCATTGTACTGCCTTTTTTGTGCATTTTTAAATATAGTCTTAATAATGAGGTTGATAAAACAGATGAGGAGTTTATTGGAAAATTAAATTGATAACAGAAGAGTGGGTAAAAATCATTTAATTAAACTTTGTTTATGACAAATGTATTCAATGTTGAAAAGATCCAGTGATTAGACAATGACCAAACTAACAATATCTGATTATATTAATTTCAGCAGTTTAGCCCTCTCTATAATCAAAGTAGTAAAACTACCTTTACATAAAAGGCATTAACTTGTATTAGGATTATCTTTGAAAGTTATACCCCATATGTAGGGTTTTAAAAATTAGTACATAACTAGATATCCTCTAAAATTATATAAAATTATATCCCCTCTACACCAAAAAGTTACATGGTAAAACAAAAATAGTGTGATCCCAAAATAAATAACTAGACAACTCAGTCTTTGTTTATATTCCAAATTTAACTGGACTTGCCTCAGAAGTTTGAGAATTTGAAGAAACTTAAAATATATCCTTTCTCCTAAAGTTTAGGAGTCAGAATTGCCAGTAAGTTACGGTGTATTAATGTATTGCCTAATACAGCGCCACTTAGCTAGGCGATTAGGATGAAACTACTACTATAGAGAAAGCCTGATAAACCTGTGCTTTAGAGTGATTAATAACGTAGAAAGTCAGCATTTCAGATGAATGTCATCAAAGATCGATCTAAAGGAGAAGCAGTGGCGGGGATACATTGAGGTGTCATAAAGCTATATGGGTTTGGGAAGCAGACAAATCAAGATTTTGAATCCCCGCTTCAGTTCTGTCTTGCTATGTGACCTAAGATCAGTTATTTCACCTCTTTGAGTCTCTTGTTTCTCTCATCTGTAAAATCAGAAAGAGCAAACATCATCTTTGAAAGGTTGTTGTTGGGATTTTATGTCATAAAATTATATGGAGCAGTGAAACTAGCCTTGAATATTGGAGTCACTTTAATGCAGCTTAGCTCCCTTTATCATTCCCCTTATGTGAGACTTTTCCCAATGCTTGTCCTCCAGATGTGAGGTTTCCCAACCAATAGCTATCTTCTCCACTGTGCAATTGGAGAAACACTTCATACCTTAGCTATGTGGTCAAAGTAGTAAGTGATAAATTTGTTATCGGGAAAAAAAAACATGGCATAAGTCTGGGCACATTGGAAATGTTTAATAGACTCAATAATAACAATATACGCTTTCGTACTCTTGATTTCCCCTTGACTATGGCGAACACCCACTCCGAACTCTAACTCCTGACTCTCCACCACCCTGACAATTCATCATATTTTAATGTAATCTGAAACTATTAGGAAAATAAAAGCATTTCACTTCTACAAAACATGACAGGGCTCATACCTTATTAAATGTATTTCTGCAATAATTAAATTTCCTAGGTTGTTTCTTCCCCTAGTAATGGATAAGTTCCCATTTTTAAATTTCATTTTCTGGTTAATTATTCCAACCAATTGTGAGGAGGAAATGAAGTGCCCAATAATATGGCCACTTAATGCAACAAAACATCTGTATTACTCAAAAGCATCTTGTTCAACCACTATATCACCACACATAGTTTCAGAGACATTATAAAAATAGATAAATACTCAGATTTAAAAATAAAATAATAACAGGGCTCAATTATTTTACATAGGGTAAGCCAAAAGTGTTTTATGTGACTCAATTTGTTGTTGAAAAATCTCAAAT
Organism: Rhinolophus sinicus; assembly: GCF_057876585.1. Classification (NCBI taxonomy): domain Eukaryota; kingdom Metazoa; phylum Chordata; class Mammalia; order Chiroptera; family Rhinolophidae; genus Rhinolophus; species Rhinolophus sinicus. Next base: position 88,952,021 of record NC_142517.1, read on the forward strand.
TTTAAACATCATTACAAATATTTTTCATTTAATCTATAAATTTCAAAACAGTGAACTTTATATTAAACAATTTGCCTTTGGACTGCAATATATTAAGCTGTGTAAAACTTTATCAATGTCATGGGAAAGAGTTATATAAATAAATAATATATAAAAGTCTGCATGGACATGAAACGATTTTGAACTAATCATAGTATCGAGAGCTTTCATTCCAAATCGTCATGCAATATAAAAAAAATAAAGTCTTATTAGAAAATTCATATGCAGTTTAGTAATTTAATATTTCAAAATAACTCTTATTTCAAAGTGTGGTATCCTGTAATAGTAAGTTTTCCACATTTTTTAAAATAAATAAATTCTTCAAATAGCTAAGAATTTTAATACTTTACTCCTAATATCCACTCGAGTGATCTATGAGGATAGAGCCAGATAGCTCTCCTGTTAAATTAATCAGGTTTAGGACTATCCAACTTGTTCATTGTACACGTAATCCAGACTTCTTTCATCATCTCTACAGAAGGGGAGAGGAAAAGTGCAGAGCAATAGCTGGATGACCCAGAATTAAAAGAATTGTCAGATAAAAATATACAAGGATGCTTCAGAAAAAGTCAATCTGACTAAATCACTCTATCTCATTCTATTATTTGTTATGATCATAACACTTAACACTGTAAAATGTCATCTTGTGCCTTTATTTTCTTCTGTCTTGTATTTTTAAATGCAAGCTACATGAGAACACAGAAAAAAAAGTAATAATACATACATGGGGAGAGGGTCTATTCTACTCTTCCACAGTCTATAAAAGGTGCTATATGTACCAAACGTACCATTAGTTACAGCTCACAGTACTTAGTTCTACTTCTAAGAATTCTACATCATTTTTTTCCCCTCACATTCACCTCTGCCTGCTTAAATCTCTTCCTTTCTTAGATATGTGAGGATGTTGGCATGCCAGGTGTTGAAGTAAAGGACTATTAATAGAGAATTTTCTATAAATAACTAATTCCGCTATAAAAAAAAAAAAAAAGGAAAGGATAAGACCAGTTAACCTTTGATCAGTAAACTTTTAATGTTATTTTTTAGGCATTAAGAGAAAAGAAACTGATATTTTTTTTGACGGTGTGGTATTCTTGCCTCTTGAGGTTTGAGAAACACATACCTAATAGTTATGCCTTCAGGCAAAAGTCTTCACTAATCAAACCACTAATCTGCTGTCTGAGGTAACATGACACAAACCACGTGAGCTGAAAATAGACTGTCATTAATGGGTTTCTATATGGTCACTGTGAATACTGCAATAGAGAGAATATGATTAAGTGTCAGAAACATTTTGATTGCTGGAAAACCGGATGGGTAGGTAGGAGTGTGTATGCAAAATCTTTGCTATTACAAAAGTGATACCCAAATTCTTAAGGTTTTAGTGACATGTTTAAAGATAGGTAAGTAGGAAGGTAGGTAGGTAGTATTAGGTTGGTGCAAAAGTAAATGCGGTTTTTCCAATTATTTTTAACCTTTTAAACTGCAATTACTTTTGCACCAACGAATAGCTAGACAGCTTGATAGACAGATACAGATAGATAGATAGATAGATAGATAGATAGATAGATAGATAGATAGATAGATAGATAGGTGATAGATGATAGATAGATAGATAGATAGATAGATAGATAGATAGATAGATAGATGAAACTGGTATGACGCATCTTTCAAGGATACTGAGTTTTAAAGTAGATTCTCATCCTTCTGTAGATCTAAATTATTTTGCAAGCCAAGCATTAAGAATAATAGTCTACTCTATGTATAGCAACAGATTATTAAAAATGAAGGGATAGATTTTAACAGGTTGAGTGGTTTGCAGAATTTGCTTTCCTCTGCTATCTTTGTACTGCACTGGCAAATCATTGACCTTGGACTGCAATGGATACTGTCTATGTAAAATGAAAGTCTTAAAGGAAGGAGCGACTAAGAAACAAAACACACGCTGAATTAAAGCATTAACCCTTTTTAAATCAACGTTTCTATACTTTCCTTTGCAACCCTCCTATATTCCTTTTGTTAAAATATCACTTTTTAAGTGGAGAAATATTTACTTCGACATGTGTTTTGTTAAAAAAAAAAAAAAAGATGGAGGGATAAATTCCTTCGCATATACAAATAGCTTAATACTGGGAAAATGTTTACATGTAGCTGTAAGGCTAGAATAAAAGTTCAAATTGTACTACTTGTTTCTTTCCAATTTTATAAAGATTTTTGTAGAAACTCTGTCCTTGTAACAGTTCTCAAAACTTTGTCTGTCAACACACCTAAACAACTTCACCAAATAGATGCAATTTATTTTTCAGTATGTCAGATCTGTTAAGGCAAATCAATTTTTTTAGAAAAACAGACATCTCAATAGATTGGTGAATCATTTGAGGTAGTGCATAATTAGAGTGAAATATAGACAACCTGCAGAAAATTTTCCTTCAGTGATTCATTATTTTGTCTTATTTAGTTGATAGACAGGAACTCAGTTTTCTGTTATTTTTGTTCTTTTTTAAGTACCTTGTGTGCAATTAATGTAATAGACATTCCAGCCTGAATATTTTTTTAATATTTCCAAATTTGTAAAATAATAAACTACCTCAATTCACTTTAATTAAAATAATGACATAATAATAATCCATTTAGAAAAATGAAACAACTAGAAACAGTGGTTGGCTCTTAAAATTTCTTCCAAAGATATAAATTGGCATTCATTTTAGAAGTTACATTTTTCTTATCTGAGCACGTTAAATGATTAAATGAGCACATAATGTTGCTTCAATAATATCTATAAATAATTAGGTAAGTCTATATTTATAGATTTAGTTCTTAGGATCCAATGCATTATTATATAAAATCCATGAGTTTAGCAAAAAGGTATTCTTATGCTAGACTCATGATCAGGAATTATTGCATTCTAAGAATGTATCTAATCAGATAAATGTAGTTCATATGTGTGTCCTAAGTACAAAGAAAAGATGAGTCTTTCTAAAATTTCTTTCCATTACAATGATTATTTATAATTCAATATTATTGCAGGAATTGATTAACCTATGCTTCAATATAAAATTTGACACAACACAATATACAAAATGGTCAGGTATTAAAACCACCTAAAAATAATCTGAACATTTGCCTAACCCTTATATTGCCGAATAAACATCTGAAAAAAAACTTGCAGGAGGGAAAAAAAAGCCCTATGCATTTAACCTCCCTGGCCTTTTCTTTGTTAGTAATGCTTCCCAATAAAATTTATATTCTCAATATCAAGGCAGAGCTGAGAACTTTGTGGGTGTGTGCCAGCTGTGTGTTATTGTGAAGTCCCTTGGAGTGGCACTTGTGAAATCTTTCCTTGTGTTCCAATGATGGTGAGTCTACAGTTTGGGAAGATTATCAACACTGGGAGTTCCCCTGTTGGCCAGGACGGGGGCTTACATTTACAGCTGTGACACGCGGAGACAAAGTCATTTTTCTGGTGCTAATAATTTGTATCATATATGAAATCGTTGAAACCTGCCAGCACTGTGTCAATTGCTTTGTATAGACCTGTTCATTAAGTCTGCACAACAACCCTCTAAATGGTTCACTCTCACTCTCTCAGCTCACTCTCTCTCTCTCTCACTCACACACACACACACACACACACACACACACAGAGTCATATTTTAAATGTTATTATATCACTATATAAATTATAATAGAAATTACGATATTTCTACTTTGAATGTGCTATGTATCAAACATGTAATATAAAGTAAATGGTTAAAATAATCATAGGACTATTTTATTCATCCAATGAAGTGATGTGATGGTTAATTGTATGTATCAAATTGGGACATGGTACCCAGATATTTGATGAAATAGTATTCTAGATATATGTGTGAAGGTGTTTGTCATGCGGTGTGTCATGCAGGGTCTCTGGTCCCGCTCCCCACATAAGAACATAGGACATAGTGAGACCATAAAGGAACACTCATGAAGCCATAGATAGGGGAGTCATACCACTGTAGTCTCACTGGCGGCTGGGTTGGAGACACAGGAAGCAGGAACCACACTATCCGCAACCTGCCGTCTGCTTCTCTCTGCCAACCAACCCCACTTGCCAGCTGCAATCTGCCATGCTAACTGCAATCCGCTCTTGCTAGCTCAGCCACCATCTTCTTGCTAGCCCACATTTGCTTCTAGCATATCCACAGCAGTTCTTTTAGTGGCCAATGGCTCACTGGTTACAGCTGAAGGCCAACTAGCCACAGCTAATGGCCATCAAATCACAGTCTATGGCCATTTACTACCTGAGTGAGCACCTTTCCATGTGAGGGCAAGAGCCTAGAAACTGCACTCCTGGCTCTGTGTCTCTAATTAACATTTAACTTGGTGGACTTTGGGTAAAGCCGATTACCCTCAATAATGTGGGTGGCCTAATAAAAACACTTGAAGTCCTTAATAAAATAGAGACTGACCTCTGAGGAAGAAGGGATTCTGCCAGCAGACGGCCTTTGGACTTGAACTGTAGCTCTTCCAGGGATCTCCAGCCTGCTAGGCAACCAAGCTGAATTTGGATTTACCAAGACTCCTTGGGCCATGGGCCAATTCTTTAAAATATCAATCTCTCCCTCTCTCTCTCCCTGTCTCCCTCTCTCTCTCTCTCCTCGCTTTTCCCACAGGAAGACCAATCTCGTGAGAACTCAGGAGATCTACAGGAACTGGCAGGGTAATTCCAGGATGAGAAACACTTGTGTGCCCAGGGTGCTGGAGGCCCTAATTTCAGACTCCTCTGTAAGGAGTATGGCTCACACTGATTAAGCAAACCCCAACGCTTGTGGACATTTTGCACCCCTTGCCCCAACTCAGAGGGTATGTATATGTGTGACATGACACATATACATAACCTCTGAGTGGTCTCTTTCTCTGGAGATTTGTAATACAGGTATGGAAGATACAATGATAACTTGGAGTATCACACATTATCACTTAAATTTTAATTACTTTCATTCGTAAAATGCCACTTAATCTTTGTAACAATATCTAGGAAATACAAGAAAGGGCTCATGTTAACCATATTTTATAAATGAGGGAACTGTAACTCGGAGGATTTAGATTAAATAACTGACTTCCCAAGTTGCAAGGCATTACTGTACTTGTACTCAGGTTTTGTAATTGCTTTTGTATGGTCTTTCTTTCTTGGCCTCCAAAGGTCATTAATTTATTTAGTCCTTGGTTTGCCACCACTTTCAGTTTCCAATTCCTTAACAGAAATGGAAGCTCACAAGCGACTTACATTCAACATAATTTCTACAACTTTTACTCGGCAAATGAAGGAGAATTGAGAGCAAAAGTAGAACAAATGATATTTCATATTTTTATTTCCTCTTTTCCTCCCAGATTGAAAAAACAAAGAATACTTCTTAATTAAGTTAACTTAATTAAGTTAAGATCATTATTAAACTTGGCTTTTACAAAAAGTATCCATTTGGTTATAATTAAATCAGTTTAACCAATTTGAATGAATGTGCACAAAAATTATGAAAACTAGTGCCGTCTCCTCTGCACTAACTACACTCTCTCCTTACTCTTTTACATTTTGGATACAACCTTGACAAAATGAACTGTAAATCAAGGTTAAGGTTTGAAATAGAAATTGCTTCCTCCAATTAATTGAAATTATATAGGAATTGTAGCTCCAAAGAATGTCACCATTGCTTATGTGGTCTAACATGAAAAAATAAAATAAAATACATTTCTCCATGTTTTAAACTATTTGATTACTCATCTAGTCTGCAAGCAAGATGGTGCAAAGCCTGATGCAAAGGAAAGATAGAGTATGTGTGACCCAGTGGCTGTCAGGTACCTTTATCAGCAGTTTCCCATGTAAGCTCCTAACTGGGATAAGCAGTTGTATGAAGAAAATAGTTTGTATCTATATTTTAAAACAACATTCCCCCTCTTAGGAACTGGAACATTTTTCAGAATGTCAGCAGAGATTTTCATGAAACAATTTTAAATCTCTGATTAAAATGCCTCCGTTATTTTAAAATAGTGTTCTTTTAAAAAGTATTCTCTAGCATTTGTTGTAAAAATGTTTGATTGGACATATACTTTTACTTTTAACTTCCTCTTTAAGCCCCATGTAGAAGATAAATGCTATTCTTAAAAAAGGCCAAAATACTCAGGTTTGGGAAAAATCACAGAAGAGAGTGAAGAAGAGGAGGGATATTTGTAATCTCGAAAACAGAGAGACAAATAATATATTACTTATTAGATCCTCTGAAAAAGCAGAATGCTAAACTGGTGGTGGGTAGAGAATCAAAGTTATACAGCAGAATGACCCCCAATGCTTGTGGTTTGGAAAAATCCTCACTATTACAAATGGAGTAGCAGTGAAATGGGTTTAGTCCCTTTTCCATTTTACCTATGTTAAAACAAACAAACAAACAAACAAACAAACAAACAAACAAACAATCCTAGTGGTGTAGTCTCTGGAAATATGAACAAGAGAATCTCTGATTTGAGAGATACCCTAGGACAGAGTAGAATATTGAAATATATATACATATCATAGATGCTGAAACTGAATTTCTACTTCCATGGTTTAGTTATCCCTCCAATGTGGTCTCCTTTTCCTTTTTATATTTTGATTACATTTTGGGGAGATGACCCAACACAGTGAAAAACACAGCGGGAGAGAAAGCTAAAGAAACTCATTCACTACCTCTACTGGCCTAGAAATAATGCTCTAAGTGCCCACCATTTGCTAGATACTGTTCAAAGTATCTCTATTAATGAATCTCCATTCATTTCATCAACGCAATGCAATGAGGCATATGTTATTATTTTTATCTTTCAGATGAGAAACCCAGGACAGAGAGAAGTTACCCAGTTTGTCTAAGTGGTAGAGACTGAGATTTCTATTCAGGGGGTTTAGAGTCATAGCCTTTATACTTAAGAACACCCCGTACTGCCAGGTAATGGAGAATTAGATGTAAAATTTAACCAGAGGAGAGGGTAGGGGGAACTATGAAAAATAGAAAGACTATGAACAAACTGCCCAGGGGTTATTATAATCAGACTTAAAGATCTAGAATTCTCTCCAGAATGTGACTACAAGGTAAAATTCCATTCAGCAATAAATACTTTAGTCATTATTTGAAAAAACACAAAACTGGAATTAGATTGAAGTAATTCTGTGGGTTAAAGATAATTATTTGTACCCCTTTTTCATAAAACAATTTGTAACATATATTTTAACCACTTTAATATATACGGTGAAACTTAATTCAACATGTTTAACTTTCCAACTATTAATATTTTCATCATTGACTGCATTGATATGTTTTGTTAACCAAAATTATGTCAATATTTGTACCATCAGGATAAGATCTACCTTTCCTTACCTTTCCTATGACTACAATTTCATCCAAACCACAGAACAAAATCAAAGATGCTAATTATTATTCTAGAAGCATATCAGCTTTCCTTGCCAATTTTATTAAAATTTTATGTCAACCTTATGTCTCAAAGCATCAATATTTTTTCATGCCTTGGTTTTGTGTAATAGTAATAACTTTAATGTTACATTTGATGTATTAATAAAAATAATTTTTCCATAGTGATAAATATGACCTGCCTTTTGGGTACTATAGTTAGTCTTTTACGTAGTATCAAGTCATATTTACATTGGTCAATTATATTTTTGAATTCTGAAATCATAAATTTTGATTCTGAAATTAGTATTTTTCATAAAGTACTATCATTTACAGTGTTTGTAATGGGATAATTGTGAAAATGGATCAGTTTCTCAATTTCCTAAAGCATATTTGCAAATTTTATTAGCATGCAATAGTAACAAAATTATTTGCATAAGATCAAATGTACTCTTGGATTCTAAAATCAATTTAAATTTGAACACAAAAGCACTTCACCACCTCTGTTTCACAGTTTTAATAATGAAGTTGCCATTCTTTGCTAACCATGGTCCAAGATTTTTTTCTACTTACTCCCAACATTTCAGGACTGCGGATTAAAAATTTGATAAACCTGATTAACTGAAGGTCAGTTTTCACTTGCTTTTGAAATATGAACATGTTTCCTTGAGATTGTACATACAGGGATTTCCAAAGCGAAGAGCTATTTTGAGTAGCTTCCAGAGACATCTCTTTGTAACACCTCCTTAACTGATTTTCTAATCACTATGCAGAAGATTTCACTGCCTAATTAAAGGACTGGTGCAGTGATGAAGATAAAGAATACAGAACAGGGCTGCAAGCTAATCTACAAGCAAAACATAGGAGCTACTTGTCAAGAATAAGGGCATATTTTATCGACAGCTGTGTCCAATAAGAATGAGTGATGTGGTTAATATTTAATATTAATGAATTTCTGCCATGATTGTTACTTCCTCACTATCTCTCACTGTGCTCAGTAAAATAATTAATACAGTAATTTATTGAAATTCCATTTCAAATGGCAGAATGTTTAAAGAATAATACTCATTTTCAATGTAAATTCAACCTCATTATAGTAACTGACAATATACAAATCCAATGAAATAAATGTATAGTTAATCAAGTGAACTGTTCAATTTATTGGTAAGATTCTGTTTTGAATATATGAAATAGATATAATGTTAATTACACATATATGATAGAGATACAGTGTTGAAAATTGCCATCATTATTGTGTAAGAAATTGTTGGCTCAATATGCAAATGGAAATGTAACAGTCATTTGCAAAGGGAATACACATGTGGTAATAGAAGGTCCCAAACTCTAAAGCCAGATACTCCACCAATTGTGAGTTCAGTGGCATTGTCAAGTTACTTGACAATCTCTCTGAGACGTATTTTCCCTGTCTGTTAAAAAGACAGAGGAGTGATACTATATACCATCTGGAGTTTTTGTGAGCATAAACAACATGTACATAAAACACATGGGGGCATGCCAGGTTTTTAATAAATGTCATTTATCTCCCCCAACATAGATATCATGATATCAGCTCCAAATTATCCAACCCAAATGATAGGGATAATGAACATTTTAACATACTCACTATTGTTTACTACCCAAAATATTTCATATGCAGGTTTATAATTTTAATAAATTTACATTTGTATTTTAATATGACCCAGGTTCTGTAAACATCAATAGCAATGTCATAACAAGTAAGATATAGAAACAGAGTACAGAATTGTATATATCTACATCTATGTTTATGTCTATATATGTGTGTCTGTATCTATCTATAAACATACATGTGTGTGTGTAAAAAAAATCTGACTTTTATGCATTTCCCGCAGGGAAATGAAGAAAAGTTAAGGAAAATATTTAATGTAATTTAAAAAGAAAATGTGTTACCAATCAGCTAAATGGATGAAACAGACAAATAATTGAGAAATAAAGAAACTTAATAAACATTACATTTAAAATAATTTTTAAGTAGTAGTGGAAGGCTGAGGTGTAAAAATAAATCATTCCATTAAAATATCACCAAAGGAAACAAGAACAGTCTGAATTACTTTAATATACTTCAAGTTTCTTTAAAAATTCTATCCAGCCTGTTAAAGAATGCTCTTACTATATGTACCTAGAGATTGGGGGCTTAATTTGAATTCGGAATTTTTCAGATCTTTAAATTAGAGATCATGTATTAAGAATAAAATGACCCGGTGTATTAGGATTGGGGATTTCTTCTTTTATGTACAAACAGATATTAATCTTTAAAATATGGATATTAAAAAGACTCTTTAACAAAAACATTGAGTTCTACGCTTCCAATGCCAATTGGTTATATTTTTCTGTCAGCCACAGAATAAACTCTCTCAATAAATGCCTGAAAGACACTAAAAATATAACCAGAAAAGGAAATGGGGGGTGGATTTGCCTTAAATCAACCATGGGATTTTTCATGTTCCTTTGTTTATCAGAAAATCAATACTCCTGTGAAAATTTAAGTTTAAAAAATTCAACCACCCGGATTAGTTGAGTATGTTGATACCTCATGCTCTGCCTTTTGTTTGAGGTATTTGGCACAGACTTTTTATGGTCTACCTAAACTCAGTTTTCCTTCTCTCCTTAATAACATATTTGTAGCAGGGCACATGGCTCTCAGCTTCCTGGAAGTCAAGTGTAATGAAGGTTTTGCTGATAGAATTGAGCAGAAGTGAAGTGTATCACTTTTGAGTCTAGGACTTCACGCTTTGACCTTATAGTTTATCAAACTCCTTTTCACTTCCTGGAACCTCAAATAATAGATTCACCAAACTGGTACTGTTGGAGAAGAAGGCAGCATCCTGCAATATGGCAGAGGGACAAGTGAAACAAAACCTGCATCCCTGAGTGATGATATGAAATCGACACATTGCAACACACTCGAACACTCGCGCATTTTAAGGCTATTACATGAGAGGGACAAAAATCCATGTCATTTAAATCACTGTATTTTGAAATGTCTTTGTTAGAGAAGTTTTGGCCTCTGTCCTAAGTGATACAAGTAACCACATTGAGTGAAAATACCATGAATAAAATCTGCATACAGCTATGGAATTTTCATATGTTTTAAAGTTGTTTTTAATATATTGCAAAACAAAAGACATTGTTTCACATTAATTGGGTATGACAATGTGTTAAATATTGGACTTTTTTAAGTGCTAAAAATATGCAGTTTAATTTTGAGAGATAAGTAAGGAAGCTAGAAAGAAGAAACCTTCGTTTAATTTATGTTTTTATGTCTAACTTTCTCTGTTCTCACACCATGGTTTTCCTGCTTGGGCCACTAGATTTCTTCATCTGAAATCTAGTAACATATTCATTATATCAATGAATGATACATTTTAAAATGTCCTCTTACTATCATCACATAGTCACTTACTTTTTGAACATTTCCAAAAGAGGGAGGATTACCAATTCATTTATTTCCCACTTTAGACTAATAAACTGTCACAAATCCTTCCCTAACTGGGCTGTCATAAAACTCTATGTAACTACCTCTTTTCTTCTTTTGTTTCCCTTTTCTATTGAATCATAAAGTCCACTTATATTTCATCATGTAGACTTAATGTATTTAAGTTTTTAAAAGTTATCCCAACATCTGGCTTTTTAACCTTGATTCAAGGGCACAATTATTATAGACCAAGGGGTCTTTTGTGTGTATTCCTCATATGAATTCCTACATCACCACCTCATGATGTTTATATTCTTTGCACTGTTATTTGATTGTGAAAATCCAAAAGATATTATATCCATAAAAAAACTTTGTGAGTCTATGAAGGCAGTGCCTCATTTTTCTGCGATTCTGAATTCTAAGCCTGTCAGATCTTCCCACCTTATCCTGAGTGTAATTTAGATAGGATGTTTTGAATATAAACAAGCATTATTAAGTCCATGGAAATTTGTATTAAGTTACTTTCTGATCCTGAGGATGGAGTAGTCCAGCTGAATTCATATTTTGCTTCCCTCTAAAACCACCTCCCCTTCCAAAAATGCTTTTTGCCTGGCTCATCATTCTTACTCACCCAAAGACCCAACACATCAAGAAACAAACTGAAGTATCTCTATCTGTCCTTTCTAATAATAGTTATTGAGTACCTTCTACATGTTGGACACAGCTCTAGCCACTTATAATACATATGTGAATATACAGGCTGTGTTAACTTTTGGACTTAAGAGACGGTACTTCATTTTAGCTTAACTGAAATATGGGACTTCTGTTTTTATCTCTAGTTTTCATGGGTGATATTGCATGTGAAGAAGTACCCCATAACCTCTCTTTCTCATCATAAACTTTAGGCTGGTTTTGAATCACAGCCCATCTGATATCTTTCATTAATTGAAATTGCATTCTTTCTTCCTTTCTCTTGCTTATAAAGTCACTAGGGAATTTCTCATTCCTGCCCGATTCCAAGTAAGTACCTACAGACCGTGTTTGATGCTGTTTTAATAAACCCAGCTCTAACCATTTCTATGATTAGAAATTAACCTGACTCTGGGTGGTAAACACATATTGCAATATATCGATGATGTATTACAGAATTGTACACGTGAAATCCATGTAGATTTGTTGACCATTGTCACCCCAATAAATTTTAATTAAAAAAAATGGAATTAAACGTTTGGGTCCCCTTGGATGCCATTCCTGAATGGTATGCCTTCCCACATAAGACTAGTCTTTTCTGTTACTTTTCCATACTTGTTTACATTGAAGAGTAGCTTACTGCTCGACTCCAGTTTGATCACATTCCTAATAGATACATTGTGTATAATATTTGAATTTAAATTACTATACTTGTTTAACCCACTTCTGCAAAGAATTTTATCACACTATCTTAAAGTGTATGCTAAAGAGATACCTCTAAAAATTATTATTTACTCCTCCCACTCCTATAGTCCATATTTAACAGATATAAGGGTATCCTGCTCATACATCTGTGACACTCACTAAACCCTTTGAATTATTACTGCAAACACTCACAACATTAAGCTTGAAAGCTTTTTCTGACACAGGAAGGCCTGAACTGTGCAGAGGAGCAGGCCAGAATGGTAAGGAATTAATGTACCTCCCCAGGAAGAGTATTCCACCAATAACAGTGAGGAAGTGGATAAATATCCACTAACTCTCAACTTCCTTCACCTTGGATAGAACAGACTTCTTCTGAAGTAGCCAACAAGCTTGAACTCCAGTTCCCCTCAGTGGTAACCTGTTCATTAGTACATCTCACTTTAATTTCCTTCCCTTTACAGAATCATATCGTTATTCTATACCAGTGCTTCCTGGTACCACCACATAAATTAATAATTCCCACTCAAGTCTCTCCATCAGGGTCAGCTTTGGAGGAAACACAAACCAATGTAATAGTTAAGATAACAGGACATGTGTGGGGATTTTCAGTCAAGTTGGTGGTGGAGTAGGTAAACACTGTGCTCAGGACCACATCAATTACAACTAAACCACAGAACAACCATTATTAAGAATCACATTAAGTCTAGCTGAACACAAGCCCTACAACTAAGGGCATACAGAAGAAGCCACCTCGAGAACAGTAGAAGGAGAAGAGACTTATGTGTGACCATTAAAAATTTGGAGGGGTATCTTGGCTGTGGAGACATCCCTGAGGAACAAGAGGTCCCAGCCCCTCCCCAGTCCAGGGTTCCAGGGCTGGAGAGAGAGGTCCCCATAATTTCTAGCTGTGAGAACCAGCAGAGATGTGGTTGCACTCCCAGGCACTATTCTTAAAGCAACCATGCACAGACTTACTCACTGATGAAGTTACTCACTCTCAGCTCCAGCACTGGGACAGCAACTTGAAAGGTACCAGGGACATACAGGTAAGAAATAAATTGTCTAGCCTCAGGGTGAAGGCTGGAGGAGCAGCTTTCTCCCGGATAGAGGAGCTGGCTAAAGACATTGTTTCTTTATTGAACCTTCCCACTTTCTGCATGCAGACTCTGTGTCTGAGTCTCCACCAACCTGTCTATCACCTTTCATTTGCTCTGCCCTTGTGATTTCCTGAGACCATGCCCCACCCAACTTTTAGGCACACCCAAGTCATTTCTAGTGACTTCCCTGAGCCTTGGCTCATGCTGCAGACATTCCTAACATTTCTCCAAGGTTCACAAAAACCAGATAAACAGCATGTGGCTTAACCATATCCCATACCTCTGGGTGAGCAGCTCTAAGCCCAGCACTAGGGACAGCTGGCCTTGGTTAGCATTTTGGCCTCTCAAGTCACCTTTAAGCACAGCATGGGTGGCAGCCATCTATCGATTGCTTTGTGGCTCATGCCAGGTGGGTCCAGGCAGGACACAGACTGCAGCTGAACTTAACCTGCAGTAGGTCCCCTCTCAGGAGTCCCCAAGGCCAGCAGGCCCAGTGTCCAGCTTTGCACTGGGCTGGAACATCACCACCCACCACCTCCAAGGAGTACACACCCAAAGGGCAGAATGGGCAGGCACAAGAATGAACCCTGCTCTGTATGATCACCTCCTGCATAACAGCTCCTCCACTGTAGTCATGACCAATCCTCACAACCAATCAGCCTGACGGTTAGTCCCTTCCACTGATGTGAAAACAGCAACTAAGGCTCAACTATAACAGGAGGGCACACAGAAGCCACACAAGGGACACTCCTGGAGCACCCATTTCTAGCGACCAGGGTGAAAGTACCACTGGGTCCCACAGGAAATCTGCCACATAAAGCCACTCTATTAAGACTGGGAGGCATTGCAGCCCTACATAGAAAGAAACACAGAGATGCAGCCAAAATGAGGAGACAAAGAAATGTTTCCCAAATGAAATATCAGAACAAAGCTGTAGAAATAAAACTAAATAAAATGGAGAAAAGCAGTCTACCAGACACATAGTTCCAAACTCTGGTTATAAGGATGCTTAATGATCCCATAAAGAACTTTAGCAAAGAGGCAGGAAACTTAAAAATAGAGATACAAAACATAAAAAAGAACCAGTTAGAAATAAAGACTGCAATAATGGAAATGAAGAATACATTAGAGGGAATCAACAGTAGATTAGATGAAGCAGATATCAAATCAGCAGTTAAGAAGATAAAGTAGCAGAAAACACCCAATCAGAGCAGCAAAAAAAAAAAAAAAAAAAAAAAAAAAAAAGAATCCAAAGAAAGGAGAAGAGTTTAACAGGCTTCTGGGAGAACATTGAGCATACCAACATTCATATCATAGGGGTACCAGAAAGAGAAGACAGAGAGAGAGAGAGCATGGAATTGAAAACCCATTTAAAGAAATAATGACTGAAAACTTCCCTAAACTGAAAGAGATGGATATTCAAGCCCAGGAGTTATAGAGTCCCAAAGAGATGAACCCAAAGAGGCAAGACACATCATAGACACATCATAATTAAAAGGTCAAAGATTAGAGACAAAGAGATAATCTTTAAAACAGCAAGAGAAAAGCAGTTAATTATGTACAGAGGAGCTCTTATAAGACTATCAGCTGATTTCTCAATTGAAACTTTGAGGGCTAGAAGGGACTGGCAGGAAATATTCAATGTAATGAAAAGCAAGGACTTACAATCAAGATTGCTCTACCCAGCAAAGCGAACATTTAGAATTGAAGGACAGATAGAATTCCAAGACAAGAAAAAGCTAAAGGAGTTTTTCACCACCAAACCAGTATTATAAGGAATGCTAGAGGGAATTATTTAAAACAAAACAAAATGTTAACAAAATATGAATAGTACAATGGGAATAACTACATATGTATCAATGATTATTTCAAGTGTTAATGGATTAAGTGCTCCAAACATAAAGATAAAATGGCTGAATGTATAAGAAAACAAGATCCTTACATATGTGCCTACCAGAGACTCACTTCAGATCAAAAGACACACAGAGACTGAAAGTCAAGGGATAAGAAAAGGTATTTCATGAAAATGGAAACAAACAAAAAAGTTGGGGTAGAAATACTTATACCAGACTAAATAGACTTTAAAAAAAGGCCATCAGAAGTTACAAAGAAGGACCCAGTAATCCCACTTCTGGGTAATTATCCGAAAAAACCCAAAATGCTACTGCCAGGTGACGCATGCATTCATATTTTCATTGCAGCATTGTTTACAGTGGCCAAGATATGGACTCAGCCTTTTGTCCCTCAATGGATGAATGGATAAAGAGTCGGTGGTACATATATACAATGGAATGTTGCTCAGACATGGAAGGGCAAGGGGTTTTGCTATTTGGGGCATCATGGATGGACCTGAAAATTATTGTGCTGAGTGGAGTGCAAGACAGAGAAGGACAGATGCAATGTGATTTCACTTATATGTGGAATCTAAAGAACAAAATAAATAAACAAATAAAACAGGAACAAACTCAGATACAGAGAATATTTTGATAGTTGCCAGACAGGAGATGGGTTGGGGATGGGTGAAAAGGGAGAAGGGATTAAGAAGTACAAATTGGTTGCTACAAAGTAGTCATGGGGATGTAGAGTATAGCATAAGTAATATAGTCAATAACATTGTAATAACTATATATGGTGACAGATGGGTCCTAGCTTAATTGGGGTGATAGATGGGAGAGATGTTGGAAATATGGTGAAAAAGATGAAAGGAATAAGAAGTACCATTTGTAGTTACAAAATAGTCACAACAATGTAAAGTAAAGCATAGGGAATACAGTCAGTGATACAGTAATCACGATATATAGTGCCAGGTAGGTACTAGACTAGTTGGGGGGATCACTTCATAAATTATATAAATGTCAAACCACTATGCTGTACACCTGAAATTAAAATACAATTATATTGAATGCCATTTATAATTGTAAAGTTAAAGGGGGGGGTTAAGGTGAAGGAGAATATGAGGTTTAAATTTCCAGGTATAAAACAAATAAGTCATGGGGATGTAATATACAGCATGGGAATATAGTCAATAATGTGATAGCATAGTACACTGTCAGATGGTTGCTAGACTCATGATGACCATTTTTTTAAGTATATAAATGCTGAATAGGTATTGTATATACCTTAAACTAATATAACATTGTATGTTAGCTATATTTGATTAAAAATCTTAAAAAAAATAAATAACTCTAGAATAAAAAAATGAAAGAAAAAAAACAGAAAAGAAGAAAAAAAAGGGCATGCGTGCACATATTTGCCTAGTCCTATTGTGTCTTTTGGGGTTGCTGGTTAGCTCAGTTGTTTAGAGCGTGGTGCTGGTAGCACCTAAAGATTGCCGGTTCGATCCCTGCATGGGCCACTGCGAGCTGCACCCTCCTTAAAAAAAAAAAAAAAAAAAAAAAAGAATCTATTGTGTTTTAACATGCTTCTCACATTGGAGCAAGCATTCTTTTACCTCACAACTAGTAGTTTCTTTATATACCAACTGAATATATAAAACAAGTATACAGAATGTTGTGTTTTTTTTTTAAATCAGCCCTTTACTTTACGCTCTATAGTTTTGGTATGCGTGCTCAATTTTCCTAATGTATTTCTCACTTCTCAAGAAATTTGGGTCACATTTTCTAGGCATTGAAAATCTAAAGTATATGTACAATTCACACAGTAACTTTGCAGCAAGTTATCAGTGATGACTACCACCCTTAAATTTTCAATATTTGAGGTATTCAATACTATAAGACACAATGCATTTCTTAGAATCAACATACGAGTAAGAAACATTTCTAAACTACACCCTTATAGTTAACTAGGTGATAATTTGATTTAAAAATAATTTTAATAAAAGCAACATACCTAAATTGTAA
Organism: Rhinolophus sinicus; assembly: GCF_057876585.1. Taxonomy (NCBI): domain Eukaryota; kingdom Metazoa; phylum Chordata; class Mammalia; order Chiroptera; family Rhinolophidae; genus Rhinolophus; species Rhinolophus sinicus. Next base: position 88,969,272 of record NC_142517.1, read on the forward strand.
ACTCTAAGATTGTTATGTTAACCTAATTTATGGCAATTGTACACTAAATGACTAATTGTGTCCCTCAAAAAATAATTTATAAACATACAAATTATCCACCATCTATTGCTGGATTTCTGGTTTGTTTTTAAGCCACTGACTCTGGCTTGCCACACTTTTATATAAAAAGGAGACGATATATCTACAGTTAACATACAGCATTTATTGTAAGAATTTAAGTTGTACAGCTGCCTAGGAGGGTTTTTAACCTCAACATGTGTACGGTGACATTGTTTTCCATATAACATTTAGAAAATTCTTACAAAGCATTAAGCTGGCCAATGTTCACAGTGCTGGCTACAGGATACCAATTCTTTGCTGGATCAAAATGTTATGTTATTTGCAAGAGAGAATGTGAGAGAAAAGTAAAGCAATCTTTTTCTTCTGAACTCTAAGAATTCACATTTCCAAGCTTTCAGAAAACATTCTCTCAGCTGATACCATCCAATGAGAGAAAACTATTGGAAAAAGGAAATGACAGAAAAGTCATACAAAACTAAAGGGAAGAACTAAATTTAGTATTATTTTATTAGCAAAATGTTTAGCCCTTAAACATATTTTCACCTAAATATCTGTCGTCTTATATTTATCCATACAATTAATGTGATACTATTTCACAGATTGTTAAAGTCCAGTGTTTTCCACTGAGATTAAGACTCTCCATATTCTGTGAATTAGGACAATTGGGATAAGGTGTAGAGGCTGAGCTAAACTCGATTGCTGGATAAGAATGTGAACAAAAATGGTAACTACTTCATTCTTCTATTAGAAAAAAGTCATAGCTTTCTTTTTAAAAATGCTTGTCTTATAATTCCATTTCTGCCAAAAATAGTTTCACATGGATATATTTCCCTAAAATTCATGCTCTACTTATTTAATGTTGAAATAATTTGGAAAAACTCCTCCTGAAATTAACCTTTGATCAAATTATAACCCTCACATGATAAAATCTTATAAAATGGGGGAAAGATAAATTTAGTCTGAAATTACTGAAAGCCTTCATTAAACCTTTATATATGCTGTCAGCTTTAAACTAAATAATAGATGAGATTTTAACATAATCAGAAGAAAACTGCTGCTACCTGCCTCTGTTACTGTCACAATGAAATTGACAAGATAATTTTGAAAATAAGGCTTCCTCCAAGTCACTTCATGGATCTGACAAGCACACAGTATTTAGAATTATATCTATTCATACAGAAAAAACTATATAAAAGATTTATCTATAAGGATATGAGATAGTTGAGTAGAAAATCAAATATATTCTCCTTTAGAGAATGTAGCGTTACTTGCTTTAACAAATAAGCAGACATACTTCAAATGTTAGCAGTTTCTTTGCTTTCAGAAAATATTCCATTTTCTGTCTCTTCTGTAATGGTCTTCAAGTAATCTTTATGCAATTAGATAACCTTCAATTCATTAACAAAGGCAGAGCCTATATCTGTTAAACTGAATTACTGTATTCATTTGATCTGTTAAGCTTTCCTTATATTATTAATATGTATATTCTAATCGTGTATAGTTTTAATCATGACTATCAATAGGAAGAACTTGACTAGCTCTCTCACTGTAAAGAAAGGGCACAGAATAACAAAGAAAAGCAATACATGCCTATAATATTCATGGGTATGTATCAGGACAAAGCTAAAATTTAAGCAGAAAAATATTCTTACCTTTCTTTCTAACTCCATAAAATATAAAATATTCAATAATTCGTCATTTTACCCATGTGAATATATCTCATAAAAAATAGTGACATGACTTTGGACTTAACACACACAAAGTTGGAGTTGGTGGAGAGTTATTATGAACAAAAGTCATGTAGTTACACATATATTAAGTGTTATTTGATATTTTTAATTACTCATTAGTTATTATTTTGATCACAAACACTTACTACTCAACTTTACTGCATACCCAGATGCTGAGTAGTGGTGGCAATTACTAATGATTATTATATCTGAAACCAGATGCCTCTATCTATTTGAAGGAGCATTTAAACAAAAGTGGCTTCTGTCTCTTATACGACAGTACCTGATTTGCTTGTTAATATTGCTTTATGAGTGCACAGGAAAACCTAGTATTTCTTAGAACCAATCAATCACTTATTGGTGTTAGAGAATTGGTTAGTAAAAAAAAAATAGAGGTTATCAACGTAGGATATTTAATCAAACAAATTTATCTTATCCATTTTAGGATTAAAAAGTGTTTTCTACATTAAAACACTGAATGTGATTTTTATTTCCTTTAAATGCAGATCTTTAAACTTATGATATCCTGATATCATACTTTGTTTTTCCAAAGATAAAGCTAACACCATCCTCATATAAACTATGTTGCTAAAACATAGAGAAAAATCATTGCTATTATTCTTCCATCTGCCTAAAATGGTACAGGGAAGACACAGCGGGAAGAAACTCATGAGCTCACCTGAAAGTTAAATACAATAGACAGGTCACATTTTTGAATCACCAACTTTGATGTGCCTTTACTTCAATATTACAAATCATGTCATATTCAGAAAGTTTAAACGTTGAGGGATCTATTGAGTGCTGTCCCTGATCTTCAAGAAACCTGAATTTCCAAAGAGGCATACAGATGGATTTTTTTTTTTTTCTTTGTGTCCTTTTCTTTAAATGTCTCCAAGTAAAAAGTTCAAGATGGTGGGGGACAAAAAGATAGTTTTAGAAACTTGATCCGAAGAGTCCAATTTGTTTCAGAATAACAGAGAAAATATCAGTTTTAAAAAAGAAAATATAATCACATTTCAAATCCATCTAAATTTTATACACATGTAGAAAGATACAGATTTTTAGCATGCCATGCCATTGTCATTTATAAATATCTAAAAAGCTTTAATAACTGGTCTCACTATTCTCCAAAATTGTATTCAGAGCTTCATATCCAGAATGTGCTCATTATTAGGGGAAAGTAAAATCGTATGCTTCATTGCTCATGTTCCTTCTGGGAAGAGTTACATATTGATCAGCAAAGTAGAAAACGGCAGTGTATGGTGTACCAGTTAGAGCAAGATTGAAGCTTGTATCAGATAGTATACCTCAGCAACACTAGGCCTATGGAAATAATATAGTTAACAATTTCAAGTAAGAATAGATATAAAATTGATTGCAATTTGTGAATCTTCCTATTTCCTTTGGTACAAATATTAATCAAGAGTCTGGTAGCCACGAAATTTTAACGAACTAAAGAACTAAAAGTGAGGAAAACAAAATTGGACTTTTCGGTTTTTAAATGTACTTATGAGATACCCTATAAAACAAAATCCTGAATTGCTTTACATATTCTAGCTAAATAACATGTTTGTACACTCAAGGGTCAGGCATGGAGATTCAAATACAGACAAGCTATTATTTTTATCACTCATAGGTATGTATTTATTAATTCACAATGTGAAAATTTATAAATAACTAAAATCCCTTCCTATGAAAAAGAAAACAGGATACTAATACAATGTGAATCTACTGGGGCTAAAAAGCAGTGGACCTCCAGGTTTACTCTGATGACTCACTATACTGCGAGTCAATAGAGAATTCTTGACCAAGAGTCACCAAAATACTGGAAATACATTCCTTCAGTGAGGTAGATTTGTTCAGACCACTCAAATCTAAGTCAGGAAAAATTATAGTTATTCTCACCTTGTAATAAAAGCATGTAAGAACCCCTTGAAGAGAAACTGCCATCTAAAATCACGTAGAACAATGTAGAAATATTCTAGCATCCCACAACCCCCAGAACTTGTTTCACATTCACAACACCCATAAAATGGGCATACTTCTGGAGGTTTCAGCAAAGTCACAGAGAAGTGGAGCAAAAATCTGACTTCCAAATATGCTATAAAAAGCCAGCATTTGTGAATCCATATTCATAGGTGCTAAACTTGTGTGAAATGTTAAGCACTTGATATGGGCTATATAATTTAATCAAATCATCCTATGATGGGTATAATATATCTCCTTTTACAGATGAGGAAACTGAGGCACAGCATGACAAAATAATTGTCCTACATCAGAGATGAAAATCTAACCAAGGCCTCTAAACACAACTCTCTGCCGAACTACAACTACGGGGTTAATATTGAGACAATTTTTCAACAATGTGTTCATACTACATTCACAATACACAAGCGTTACACAATATGATGCTGGTTAATGGGAGTGTGCAATGAATACTGAAGACACTAAAATTCAGTATTAAAGCTTTTGAAGCTTTTATTTTTCTATAATTATAATGAATACTCTAGTCTAGGACTAATATGGGATAATTATTATTATTATTTTTTAACCTAAGAATTTAATAATAGAATCTTTCTGAAACAATTTTATTCCAGAAAGTACTGATGTATAATAGTGTTTCATATGTTTATAGTCCAGGTGTTGAAATGATTTAGAATAAGAGTAATCCAGACTAATTTTTGTAGGAGGATGAGTTATTTTGCTGAAGTCAGCATGTCATAATTGCAAACACAAATTCTAATAGGGGCCAACGCCAAGTAAATGAAGCAGGTGCTTAAAAGATGTGTGTCAGACCAAGTTAATTTTTTAATAACATTTGCAGTAACTTAGGCTACTTTATTCAGGACGTGCCTCAAGAAATATAGTGTAATGGAGTTGCCATGGTCTTGGTGAAGATTCAGAAATGTGGTTTGTCAGATTGCTACAGGTGTTCTTATCCTGGGGGAGCAAGTCTCTAGAGTTAAATTCACATGAGGCTAATTCTTAAACTGTAATGCCAATGTTTCAAATTATAATGGAGGGATATTCTGGGGCTTGACAACTGGGACAAGTCATCTGCAAGGGCATACCCTCCTGGGTAGGTATGTTCTCTGAGGAGATGAAAGTATAGATTAGATGTTTCTCCTGAGAGCACAGAATTAGAACAAAGGGAATTGAATGGTCTTAAGGGATCATTTTATCAGACAGTGGTAACCTGATTAATTGCCCTTCCCGTCTGTTCTGCTGATGTTTCTATCTACATAACTGGGCCAAGGTACTGTGGAATCAGAGCACCTTTCTCCAGCTCATTTCCATAGAAACACTGGAAACTCCTGATTCCTGGATAGTTGTTGCCTTCCTCTACACTATGGTGTCCAATTTTCCTATCTATGTATTAAATTAATTTCATTTCAGTCTAATATTTCAGGACATAGAATTTGACGTTAATTAGGTAGCCATGGAGGACAGGAAGACGTAGCCAATGAAAGCTTAGTCCTTTTTTCCTTTCAAAGTAGAGAATTGGCCGTGCACAAATTGTTATTGGGGGAGATTCATTGACAGTATAGGTCACCACTGAAAAAATGAAAGATTATTGTAAAACCCAGCCCAATGGCATTAAGAACTTGAACATGGGTTGTTGTGGCAACTAGGGGTGGAAAGGACAGATGAAAGAAACATTTGGGGAACAGAAAGTTATAATTCTTTTCTCCTGAGTTATAACATGGCTGAGAACACAGAGGCACAATGTCATTGTAGCTAACATTTCTTTTCTAAATAAACTAAAATATCAATAAAAAATTCACTAAAAATATCAATAGAATATATGTTATAAGAAGTTGTAGGAAAGAAAGTAACAGTAGAAAGGAAAATACTTTCAAATTATTTTAACGTACTATTCACTACCTTTCCTCTTCATATGATTTTTCCTTGTCTTTGCTAAACCTGCTGATGTGGATCTAAAATCTCATAAAGATTACCCAACACAGTGTAATATTACAGGTTGTTGGGTTGACTGGGTGAGGGAACAAGATTTTTTACGTATGAAACTGCTGTGCTTACACTCTAAAGTGTGGACGTCTCATGCCAAAACTAGAACAAATGCTTCTTTGATGAAATTTGAAAATGAATGAGGACAGGGAATATATGGGAACTCTCTGTACTTTCTGCTCAATTTTGCTGTGAACATAAAACTGCTCTAAAAATAAAGCTTATAAATTAAAAAAAAAAAATCAATAAAAAGTGAAATCACAGGCAAAAAGAATACAGTGTTTCTCCTCTCCTTTCCCAGATCTTTCTTTTTCTCAATCAGTGAAGACACAGCTCATATTCCCTTGCAACAAGGAAAAATGGATTCTCTCTTCTACTCTAGAACTTTTCTCTAGAGGGGTGCTTCTGTGCTTTGCCTCTTCATAACGACCTCACAGCTTTGTTCCCACTACTGCCCAGCAATCTGAGCTCTTCTCTCTCTTCCTCCAACTCTCCTGTTTAGTGAGGACAATTGCTTATTATGGGGGGGGGGGCACATTTTCTTTAATATAACACATATCACAAATGTAAACAAAGTACACCAAAAAACATTAAAGCATCTTTATAATAAAATTTTTCCTTACCTACCTTTCAAGAGAATAGAGATAGTGATAGGGTAAGGCATATATATATATATATATATATATATATATATATATATATACTAAATTAATGACAATTCAACATGCATTCATTTGACTTGATATTTAATTTGATTTAACTTCTTATTAATTTGATCTAACTTCCTACGTACTGTTACCAAGATGCTTTTTACATGAAAAAGATCGTAATGATAAAACCAAATACAAAATCGCACAATGGAAATTTAAAAGTGTCTATTAATATACAAAACCATGGATTAGAGAGTATGCCTGAATCCTTTTAAACCTCTTAAAAACTTAAAATTTTCTTGCGTTCTAAAACTTCTGTTACATTTTGGATGCATGGCAGCTTAAAAATAGCTTTTGGAGGTCTTTTAATTATAGATCAATAAGTGTGTCTGAGTGCAGAATCAATTATTAATTTATGTAAGCTGAAAAATTGTCATATAGGTTCTATCTTCCCAGTAGTTTTTGCTTTTTGGTAACAAATTAAATTGATAATATAATCTTTCTGAATTTCTAATGTTTCACTATTTTAAGAAATGTTTGCAACTTTAAGAGAGACTGAATTAGTTGGAAAACCCTGGATTTTGATAAATATAAATTATAGTATGAACATTAGGTGGAAAAAATATAAATGCTAACTTCCCAGTAAGTAATTCTAAAAGCTGACTTTCTATGGTTAAAGTGCCAATATATGATGAAAAAGAATTGAGGTAGAAGAAATGAAAATATTTCCAACAGTATCTAATGTTTCTCACATAAAGTCTAAAGCAATTCATCTTTCGGTTAAGTAACTCTCTTTAAAATATGTTAATCTTTTTTCTCTGGCAGATATAAAATAGAAATAAAGAGATGAAACAATGCAGTAACAAAGGGCCATGCTTAGTGGACATAAAAACAAGCATCAAAGAGGGAAAAATACAAGCACATCTTAATTCACACTGTGCATAAATGGCATCAACAATCAAAAATGCATGCAGAGTTCAAACAGACTTGCTTTTTAATCTTTCTTCAAAAGGAAAAGTAGTGAATGACAATCAAAGATGAATACACGGGAAATGAATCAGCAATAAAACCAGTGATATGCAATTAACCATTTGCAATGTTAACATTGTAAGATAAGGAAAATCATAAATTAAAATGATGCAGCTTTATTCAACGTAAGTGCTTTAAACATAGTTTATTTCAGGATCTGATTAGTGTCCCACTAATTTGATATGGATAAGAATCTAGCTTTTAAAATATTTCTTTAAGCATCCCTCCTTGACACAATTTCCTAGTTGCTGTTTGGTTCGGAGCAGTCATTTCAGTCCCTGCTCATTGTTGGAAGGGCCCACCACCTTTGACAGAAGCTGAAAATGCTATGCACACTGATGTCTAGTCTCTCTTGCTGGTAGAACATGACTACCCTCAGGTATAGAACCCCATTCCGGAGGATGATGTTTCAGTGCTTTTGGGAATTGTTCTCTGTCAAAATGAGAGACAGATGAGAGGCGAATAATTTTTTCCCTTCTTGATTTTGGATAATGTCATGAGAGCATGAGATGCCTTGAGTTGCTGCAGCCATATTCTCCAGAAAGAGGGGGAGACAGAGAATCTCAGAGAAGACAGGTCACTGAACCAACCAGGAACACCATTATCTAAGGGGCTTCTACCTGGGTGTTCTTCAAGCAGAAAACAATTAAGTGCCAGTTTACCTGTTTAAAGAAATTCAACCCTGTAAATATTTTGAATTATTTGGTCTACATTATGCCTTATATAATCATGCCCAATTTTTAATAAGCTAAACAATACAATTTCCTTTCACTTGTTTGGCACATTGAAAAAAAAAGTCCCATTTGAATACCAATAGTGATTCATCACAAAAGCAATACAGTATGATAATGTAATATAATTCTCCTGAGATGGCCTTGGTTTTTTTTTTTTTTTTTTAGTGCTGTATTTCTCTTCACATGGTTTTCAAATACATATATTTTTTGTTTTATTTTACCTATGAAAGTTTCTTCCTTTTTTCCTTCCTTCCTTCCTTCCTCCCTCCCTCCCTCCCTCCCTCCCTTCCATTCATTCATTCATTCATTCATTCATTCATTCATTCATTCTTTCTTTCTCCCAGAATTTCAATTACAAAACAAGAAAGAATGTTAGCATAGCCCTGGTTAGAGAGGATGACGGCAGAGGCACAGAGCATACTCTCCCCTTGGCTCCCAATCCTTCCTTCTTTCAATAGCTCTTAAACAAGTATGGAAAACACTTTCAAAACCACTCTTCTAGTCCTAGAGTGGAAGCAAAAAGGCAATGGGAGGAAAAATCAAATTGATCTTTTACCCTCATTCTGGCTAAGAACAGCGAAATGCAGGTCAAGAAGAGAAAAGTGACCTTTTCTGATTCTCTACTTCCCACCTTGGGTAGCAGATAGATAACCACAGGGGATCAATACATATTCGTTGAATGAACGGATACAATTATAGACCACTGTGTTGCAGACTGAGCCCAAGCTATTGTTCTTTCCATACCAGAACTTTCCATTATGCAAAGATGTCTTTCCTACAGGCAGAGGAGCACATAAAATCAAGTATGTGGGTATCTGTGAAACCCCTGTTATCTGCAAAGCATGGAGGTAGGCATTTCCAGGGACAATAAATATATAAAATCCAGTCCCTGCCAAAAAAGAACTTTGTTTAGTAGAAGAAATAGTATATTATATGTGTGACCACATAATGTGAAGCAGAAAATAAATGTCACAAGAGTATTTTAAGAGTTCAAAAGAACAAATGTGTGTGTCATGTAAGGACGATCATAAAGGAAGAGCTAGTTGAGATTCACCTTGACGAGGGGATTGCATTTCAGAAAGAGAAATGTGAAAGAAAATTTTTAATGGAAGAGATGATAAAGTGTTCCAGAATAAAATAGTAGCCTCCTTTTCCTAAGACAAAGAAAACATAAAGCGATCCAGGAGAAATAAAAGTGGAAAGTATACTTGGGGGTGGGATTTTTGGAACCTTTGAATACCAAAAATAATTATGTCACATCTGGACAGCCACTCCATCCCCCCAAAAAAACAACTGTCAAAATCAATTCAAAATACCCAGGCTATATGGAAACTTTGAAACATTTATGAATAAAATAAAAATAAACAAATGTAAAACAAAACATCCTTCAGTTTTATTATATTCTATAACAGTGCTCATTAATAAAAATAAATGCTAAGTTTATGTTGGACATCAATTTATAATATTTGTAAATGATTCTTCAAATATCTTATTTACCTAGATTCTTAAGAAATAAGATAATAGTGGATTTGTTGCTGTATACCGTAAATTCTCAGTAAAAATCATGATCATTTAATGCTCATTTTTATGTAGACTGAGATCTAATGTTAAACTAAAGAAAGTGGGATAGATAAAGTAAGACATATTATTAATGTTTTAATGCTAGCATTCAAATTTGAAAATATGTGATTCACAATAGATCTTTTCTTTAAAAAAAAAAACAAAAACAAACGGATACAGATTTGAGAATGACTAGAAATAATGTGAAAAACAAACCTGATTTTCAGCAGTGCATCTTAATTGGTATATCTGAAAATAACAATTGTTTGAAATTTTGTAGGAATAAATTGCTCAGATTTGGCTCCTCCTCTGTTTTAAAGTGAAAACATCTGTTTGTTATTAATCTTGAATCCTGCTTGTTACGGAACAGATGATATAAGATCAATGTGATTTTGTGAGGAAATTCACCTTTTTTTATTTAAAGGTCTAGCATTCTTGAACAATTTTTTTAATACTACTTTGTATGTCAAATTTGTCCTCTTTCTGAATAAAGTTGTTTTTAGATTTGACTATTTTGGGGGGTTTCATAGATAGTCATGGTGAAATTAATGTTGGAAATCAAAGTAAAATTTATATCTGAGTATGTAAAGATTCAAGAGAGTTAAATAATTATTTTTAAAATGTGGTATACGTAAAACTGATGAAGTAAAAAACCATAAACAACTTATTATTGTTAACCTTTGGTAGAAACTTAGTAAGTTATACTTATTATTAGACATGTGAATATATTTAAATTTTGCATCGGCTTACTCCTTTATCAGACGCCTTGTCAACTTTCAAAATGGATTTTCAGCCATTCCCAATAAAGTAATATAAACTACAGATGCAGAGAGGAAACCTAGAACAGTTTTGAGCACAAAATTATATCTGTGCATTCTGGAAGCCCCCAAAAAAGGGATACATGGTGAGAAACACGTACCTTATAATTAAAGGTTAGCATACCTTTCACTGAGAGGCTAGTGTTTTCTTAGCATTAAAACTACAAAATAACTCATTGTGTGGCTCTACAGATAAATAAAAGAGAATTATATTTTGTGTAATGTTTTAAATAGGTATATAACAGGTCCATGAACATTTTTTTATATGGCCATGTCTCCTCACATATGAAACCCAATAGCCAAGTGTTACATAATACTGTCTATAGTATTGTGTAGTCTAGAAATCTAATTTTATAGTGACCAAGTAGGCACGGGGTGAGAGCTTAGACATTGTCTAGGAATGGCTGCCAAATAGACTATCAATCTCAAATATCAGTTGTCTAAACCAGACTTCAGGCTGCCTAGATAATGGTTCAAAATGGGGTCTGCTGATACCAAACAACGCTGACTTTTCGTTATAAAAATGCTTATAATCAGAAAGTCAGCCAGCGGCATGCTTCCGATGCACTGAGATGAGAGGCAGCTCCAAAGGCAGTTTCAAATCCTTTGAAAGCAACTTCTGATCTCCCTCAGGGTCAAAAGTTACGTGTAGACCAAAATTTCTGCACTATTAAGCATGAAAACAGGTCATTTGATGTAATTTTATTATTTTGTTTCTGGCAGTCATTAGTTTTAATTTCCCATATTTTTAAATGATATTGGTCTTGCTCGGGTTTGTTTGGGTATTTTATCTACTCTGTATTTCCTATCATAAGGCAGAGTATCCCTAGAGCTTGACAAGTATATTTTTAAACGCCAACATGTGTGTACACGCACATGCGCACACACAAATTATTTCACTCCTTTGACAAAGCCACCACATAGTTGTTGAGGCTTGTGGGCTTTGTGTTTCTGCTGGCTGCTGTCCAGCACTTAAAAGAGAGCTCAGTCATTAATAAAATGACCCTTCCGTTGAGAAGACCCTTTGTGAAGCTTCCAGTAGCATCTACAGGATCCTGTGATATTCAGTAAGAGTTACAATGGATGTATGAAAAAAGAGCATCCATATGCCACAGACAGGAAGAATTGTGTTAAATTAGTTCCTGTTGGAAGTCTTTCTTTGCATATCTTTACCCATGCTATCAAGTCCATCCAGGCCCTAGGCTTATGTTCTTTAAACTGAGACATTTTTCTACTTATCAGCTTACAAGTTCTTTACTGAAGAAACTGTGACAGCACTTTCTTTGAAGACATCAATAGGGTGGATGTAACAGAATATTGTTTGATCACAATATAAAACCTGTTTTTGTCACTTAATTACTCATGCTATGAAAGATGAAGGTAATAAATGTTACAAAATAATAATTAGTGCAATTAGTAACATGTACTGAGTTCCTTAGCAATATTTCCCTAAATACTCTTTAGTTTTGAATTCAAAGGGAATTTCAAATCTTCTTCATTTATGTTTTATTGTGACTTTAAGTTTTAAACTTTTTTTTTATAGCTAAGCTAACTTAATGGGGTAGATTATGCTCATGGGAAAAAAAACAAAACACACTATATTTTGGGAAGCATATATTGGAATTGCATTAACTTGTCTAGGGTATTATTTAGACTACAGATATTTAGTGGATATGAGCTGACCACAGCATAGTTTATCTGTACAGAGACGTTGTTTTGATTGTGACTGTAGATCATGCAATCTGCAATGACTTACACCAAAAAATGCAACCATCAAAAGCTATGGCAGCATTGAAGCAATGAAGTGTCTTATAAGGATATAAACTACATCATGCAATGTTTTCCACAGCACATATCACAATCTGTGATTATATGTTCATGTGTGCCAATATTTGCTTAATAATTTGACTAATGTCCCAAACTCAACTGTAAGTTCCCTAAAATGCAAGAACAATAGCTATTGTACACATGCTTTAGCGTTTCAGCTTGGTTCACAGTGGATGCTTGACAAATATTTGTTGAGTTAATGGTTATGTTTCACTGGGTGAGCGTTTTAGTATTTAATCTGACTGTGAACATTCATTTTGCAGGCAATGCATTTTGACTGTGCCAAAATGGATCATTTAACTCCTACATTTTGACAGCAATGGACATTTTGATTCGATACATGGTTTCTATATCAAACGTTAAGTTCTTTGTAAAGATGCTCTTTCTCGCCTTCAAACCTATGAACATAATGGCTTCCTATTTTTATTAGTCCCATGACCATTAGCTCCTTCATTTCCTCAGAAACACATTTTCAGCACGTCATCTCTTTCCTTATTGGGACTCTGACTGCTAGAAGGGTTAATTATTTCTCCTATATTTTCAAAAATTAAGATTACAGTTTTAGTTTTCATTTGGATAATCATACCTTTTTAATTATTTTTTCTTGGCTTCTTTTTAAAAAATGTTTAACATTACCTACTACATGTTACAATTTTCACCATATCTAACATTGCATTTTCAGTTTTAATTTTTATGATTGTTTCCATCTATAATATCTGCAATATTGTAGTAAAATGGATAAAAACTAATAACCAAATTTTCAGAGTACTCAGTCTAGGCAAAAATTGTGACTGTTTCCTTTCAGATATTCTAGAATTGCTCTATTATTTGAGATCAGCTTATTATATTTTAAATATGCTTCTTTCATATACCTCGTATAACTTTTAAAGTTGTACATACATTTAACAGTTTTTTGGATAAAGACAGACATATATATTCTACATTATTTTGAGTCACATGTAATCATTTTCATACTCTTATTATTTCAAACAGATGTCACATTTCATTTTTCATAAAAATTTGGGTTAAAAATATACTGCAATATATTACTCTGTATCAAAATATAGTAATTAAAATGTTTAATATAACAATAATGAATGGTAACATGTGTGATACAGGAAAAAATACATGTTATGACAATTACAAAAACTATGAAACAAAGATGGTCTGTTATCAAGTAGAATATAATCACTAAAGCTATGCTAACTTAAGAAGTACTTTTAATACACTGAAAGGAAACAGACACAAAAGATAATGTTAATATATGGAATTCATCTTAAAGGAGTTAAAAAAAATGTTAAATTATTTTTAAAGAAACATTTTTATTTCTTCATTTGTCTTGTTCTTTTCTTGTTTCCAGTTTATATTAAAAAGAAATACTTTTATCATATGTATTTATTCTATCACTGCATGTTAGAAAAATAAGTACACCATAACAAAGTAAAATTAAATAGTTTGTTTCTTTAAGCTTTATTACCTACTGATACACACTAAAAATGTTATTTTATAGCAAATAAATAAAGGTTAACTATGTACTTTTTTTCTTTTCTTAATACTGATATTTTTGTAATCTGTGAAACACCAAACACCAGGACACTTTAAATTTTAAAAAGTTTTTTTGGCTCAAGTTTAGTTTCCAAATGACTCCTCTAACCAAAATTTAAATGTATATATGTGGTGTGTGTGTGTCTGCATGTGTGTGTTAGTATCTATATTTCTATGTATGTGTGTATATATGAGTGTGATCCTTCCTTTGCATAAAAATTATAGGTCAAGCCATAATGTCACAGTTCTTAAGTTTTTTTTTGTTTGTTTGTTTCTTTTTTTTTTTTTTTTTTGGAACCCCTTTATTACATTCCCCAAATGGTAACTTTTAAACAAATAAAAATGTGTAGTAAATAACATCTGCACAATAACACAACTTCCAAAATTGGAACTGCCCCTGACATTTCATTTAAGGTCTATCTCTTGGGATGAACTAGGAGAGAATTTCTTTGGTGTCCAAAAGAAAGAGAATTTTTGAAAAGCTCTTTCAAAGAATAAAGACTGATGACTTGGTACAACTGTGTGTCTCTGTTTCTTTAAATTGTTTTAAACAACAAGATGTGTTAAAAACATTGGAAAGCATGCAACAAATTAATAGAGAGCTTAGAACAAAACCAAAGAAAGAAAAAAAACAAAACGAAACAAAACAAACACACACTGAACATAGCATGTGATTCTATAGACATTAGGACATCAGTAAATTTTCCTCCAATGCAATTGTTTCCTTTCTACTTTATTTTTCAAATTGTTTGTTGCTATTGTTGTTATAGTAGTGTTATCTGAAAGAGAAGGGGATAAAAAAACAAAAGTACTTGACATAATACTGAAAGTCTTAGGTACCAATTCTAACACTCACCTAACATGAAAACTTGGGCAAACATGCTGAAACTAAACTCTTGAATTTTAGTCTATAAAATGGGCTTAAAATTTCCCTAAAAATACCAGTACTGTTCTAAAAATCAAAATAATATTATGGGAGCCTTTTGGAACTGCCATATGCTAGGAAAAGTAATGTATTTTTTGAGCGACAGAAGCATGTGAGAAAGCGGTGAAGAATGTAAATGATATTTCAAGTTAGAATGAGAGGAAGCATTGCTCTCTAATTTAAAGCCCAAGTCATATAGACTTGCCAGAGAGTAAACTACTGAAGCATTTAGCTTAGAAATTGAGTGCTCTGGACTGCATATAAGTACTTGAAAACTCTTCTCCATAAATGCTTCCATGTCAACCATTGCACAGGACGGATCCCTGGTGAAACGACACCTCACATTAATGGCTAAATTATTGACCGCTGTTAATGTGTTCCTAAATATAAAATGGATTTAACAATTTTTAGAATAACATCGTTGGGTAGTAATTTAAATAAAATGTCATTTTAAAGACATCAGCCTTGGGCACAGAATAGCAAACATCATTCATTCACTAACTAATAAATTATCAAGAGGGAACAGTGTGGAAGTTGCTGCACCAAGCACGGAGTTTCAAAGAGGAATGAGACAATGACTTATGGACTAGAAGGGCCTCTACGATATGTCTGCAGTCCCTATATGCAAGAGAGAAAGTCAGGGGTGCACAAGATACGCAACAAAATCTCCTGGGTTTTCAGAGATGGAACTTCTGAAACCCTTGTAAAACTGCAAATTAAAGATGGCTGTTAAATTCTCGTTGAAATAGCTTCCTTTCCTGAAATAAGTGTTAGTATAATCATAAGGAATTTGAGCACTATGCAATTTCTTTTTTGTCCATTGAATTTCCCTAAATGCTGCCAATTTTTAAAAATTCTTAAAATATAGACATATTGACATTCTTTGAAAGAGCTTGCATAATCTTTTAATTGTCCCATCTTTAAACGTTCATCCTGTGTTGAGTACCTTATACTAAATACAAATAATATGTAAATGTAAATTAAAAGACCACAATTATTTTTCTCTAGATATGTAAAAAAGTATGTGTTTACTCTTAAGAAATTAGAACCCTAGACTACAATTTCATGTTTGATGATCTGCCAGTCTTTGTGTGTCAGGATTTATAGACAGAGGAAATATGTTGAAAAGAGTCTACAGTTTATTCCAGAAAAGAAATACAAATCTTATTAAATTAGCCTAGCTGCTTACATGTTATCTCATTGAAACTTCAAAACTGATGCAATTAATTTTGTTTCACCAAGAATTAAGGAGATTAGGAAATTTGCCCAAGGAGTATAGCTGGATTCAAATCCATTTCTGTCTGAATTTCAAATTCATGCTCTTTCCACTTTGTTCTACTTTTTTTTTTTAGGCATAACAAGTTTCAGTAAATCATTTACTATTACACAGTATCTGAAGAAGGCCAAAACTATAAACTTTTAATAAACTTAATTTGTTTATATAATATGATTTTCTTGTATAAAGGTATCAGTGAATACACACTCAGAGGTTTTATACTCATACTTTTATGAAATCGCAAGATTTTAGAGCACCTGAATATCAAGTTTCATGGACATATGCTTTCAAACTTGTTAAAACTAAGTCATTTATCCTATATTTTCTATTTATTATTGCATTTATTCAATTTACTATTTTATTTATTTTCTCTACATTTTCAATATAAGTTCTAAATTAGTTGTAAGCCTGAACAACAGACTTAAACGTATTGTTCAACACAATTTTCTGTAATTTAATTTGAGATTGAAACTCATGTATGTGTGTTTGTGTGTATATGCGTATATTTGCATGCAACACTATGTTGCATTAAACTAAATACATTTTCCCCTGAGTTTCAGCAAGTGCATAGGGTGATATGTTCGTTTTCACTTATTTATTCAAATATATTTATGAGATGGGTATATTAGGCTACAATTACATGTGCCTTTTCTTTTTAATTTAATTCCTGATGCTTTTATCATGTCCCCTACAAAATGCAGTCCAACCGCTAGCCTTCGATCGATAGGTTTTTCTTCACTGATTTGATGTTTTGGTTTTATTGAAACAGAAAGGTTAATCCTTTACATCTTCCCACATGAGCCAGGCAAGCAGCTCATTTATTTTGATGGGAACAACTTTTCAGTCTAGTTCTGTTTGTATATAATCTAACCTCATTCTGACATTCCAGGCCCTTTACTTGCCATCCTTAAGAGAGTGTTCATTTGAAAATTAATCCACGGGAACCAGTCTGCATAGAAAGTGAGGCAGGGTATGCTAGAAAGATCATTGTGGTACAAAAAGTCTAGTGTCAGTGTCACTACCATCTGAAACAACATGGCCATCTCCTTTCATCCATTTTTTCTTCATCTTTCTATTACCTATAAAATGAGATCCCTAGATTAGTTAATGTCTAAAGTTTTCTTACCCATATAATGTTATATAAACATATGAGAGTTCCAAGATCTGATAGCCTGTTTCTTACATTTACTTTAATATAAATGTAACATTTGTCAACATTTTTGTCTAACTTCAATATAGGAAATGAGGTGCTGATTACAGTATTTATTTATGAGCTACGGAGGAATTACATTAAAAAACATACATATGCCATATTTAAAGACAGATACCATCTCTGAAAAAGACTTTTCATAATCAGGTTTTAGGATCATGCTTCCAAATATTCACCAACTTTATTCTGTAGTTTAAAACTAATTAACACACAGGGAAACCTCATTCAAATTACTCTCAATTTGCATGAATACCATTGATTTTTCTTGATATTGATAATTCATACAAGTGCACTTTGACAAAATAAAAGGAATGTTTTCAAAATCTCCATGAACTATTTCACTGGGAGGAGCTAGCCTTTCCATAAAGAAATCTTCATCCAGACACTTATGAACCAATTCTATCTTTCATGAAATATTTTTAAGGCTTTAAATAAAAGGTCTGTACACAACAGCACTTTATGGCCCTAAAGAAAACTTATAAATGAAATGCTGAACACCGGTTTGTCTCTTTATGTACAAAAAGTCCATGAGAGTCAACATACAATGGTAGAATAATGCAATTATATAATTGTTTTATTATTAAAGAGTTAGAAGAGACTTGAGCAATTAATTAGTCCAACATTAGTTAAACCGATGTTCTTGCTTTATAAGTGAGATACCTGAAACCTATATAAGTTTGAAATATTAAGTGACTTTGACAAGGTCATGAATCTGTTTAAAAGCAGGAATGAATATATGGCACTTTATGGGCACACACACAGAAACACACATGTACTGATTATTTTAAAGGAAGAATCACAGCTTTAGCTGTGTTATAAACACACTGGCACACTGCTACATAAGATTGATTTTTTTTTCAATTTTTCAAATATTTATTTAGAATCATAAAGCTATATACGCCAAATACCCAGTACACACTGACAATTCAAATAGCTTCATAAAGAAGTATAAGAATATCAATCAGGTGAGAAAATGGATTTAGATATTTTAGCTAAGATTATGTACAATTAAAAAGTTACCTTATGTTGTTTGTTTGTTTGTTTGTTTAGTTTAGTTTAGTTTTGTCTCTTTCATAAAATGTCTGGCACATAGAAAACCTCAGGATGTCAAATAAAATTTTTGCTTTGCCGTAACTAAAAATAAATAAGAACAATTGCATTATAAAATACATTGGCCAAGGTATAATTAACAACTATATAAAAGCCTTGAACAGAATCTCACAGAGATGATGAAAAGAGGATATATTCAGCCTATATTTTTAAAGAAAAACAAATATTTAAGTCCTTGGGACCCCTGTATAAGAAATACATTTGATTCAGCACAACAGCCTGTGATGTACTGCTGAATGTCATTTGGTTAGTCACAGCACTGAGGCATGCAGGTAATAAAAATTCCATGAGCTTGTTTGCAAAATAAAAATGCTTAAGCAATTCTTTGTAGCCATAACTTGTGGTGTAGATGGAATGCAATCTTGAATAAACAAGATGAATGAAGTGAAGGGTAACCACTGCTTTATCATTCTTCATGTAGAGTACAGAATCCATTGCCTGTATGTCGAAGGGGTACAGCTTTATGATTCTGAACAGTGTAACCATATTTTAAAATCACATTAAAAGCAAATTAAATATTAAGCTTAGTAGAATGGAGATATTGAACAGAATCTAAAATCAAGTAATTTACCATAGCACTAACATTATAGTAAGGCTATCTCAAACGATAATATCTAAAATATACATGACAACAACTGATTGTCTAAAATGTTCTCTTACATGTCATTTCCCTGTCTCCATGCACAGTTTCCCAGTGCTTTCTAGAATGAAGTAGATTTCTGTTTTATGGCACCTGTCCCCAGGATTTAACACTTTTTCCTTGAATCATACAGCTTCTCCTCTGGGGCCAATATGCCAATTTATAAAACCAATTCAATCCATAGCATAGTTTCAAGTTGTATTACTGCATGCATTATAACCACAAAATTGACAAAACATATGTTAAGCTTAAGTCATTTAAATATTTAGCTGCCAGAAGTGATATATAAACATATTACTGAAGAGGCACTGAAAATCTTTCATAAAATATTCTAATAATCTTTTTATCCTTATCTTCAGACACTAATTCTTTTTCAAATAAGGAAAGCTAAAAAGCAGAGCAAATGTTTAACTTTCTGCCAAAGTCAGTGGTTAAATGATGCTACAGGAAAGATTTTCTGAAATCAGAGGAACTCATCATTCAGAAAGATTCTACTAACCATGGTCTTGCTGTGATACAAATAATTACCTTGAAAGTATAATTATGGAGAATTTTTTATGTCTGCTTATGGACCTTGCTAAATACATAACTCTTCTGTAGAATTTAATTATTTCCTAAGTTCTGAGTACACCCTATTTTTTATCACTAAATACCAAAGTTCATTATCCCATCCATTTATTAATTCACTTATTGTTTAATTCTTTCTGTTTTTAAACACTCTGATAAGCACAGTGGAAATACAAAAAAGGAAAAAAGAAACTGATATCTGTCTTCAATGTACTTATAGTCTACAATAAAAAATAAGTATGAAATAATTATACGACAAAGTAAATCTAATAGATGCTCTCACAAGGTGAAAATAAAGTGTATATAGATTTCATAATTATTAAAATCAGAGACACATTTGTGGAAGCTTATTATCTGGTCTGAACTTTTGAGAATGGATATATTTTCAATACAACCTCACATGTTACAAACATTTTGTATTGTATTCATGTAAGTACAGTTTCATATTATTTCAAAAGAGTTCTTCCCTTTTATCTAGTTAGTTTTTAAATGCTCAACTCATGGTTTTCTTTACCAAGAAAGTAACCTGTTCTCTCATTGCTCTACGTTTATATTTCAATCATAGCCATTTTCAAAATGTAGTGTAATCGTATCTTCACTTTTTTCCCTCCCACTATGAATTCTTTGAGATGGGAACTCTTTCACATTGTCTCCTTATTTCCAAAATTTAGAATGCATATCACATATTGTAGGTATTGAATAAATGCTTGTTAATGGAATGAATAAATGGATAAACAATCTGAGTTCCTCAAGGCAAGAAAACATATTTCCCATTGTATTTTAACAATTAACTGAATCAAATTATCTCTGATATTTACAAATGTGCAAATTATGACATTATATTTTTACATAACAATTTTTATCTACTTAACTGTCACTAGAGACACATATTAATATCTACTTTGACAGGGTACACTTTAAGAACATAGCTGGCTTAAATTTCATAACCATGGCACAGCCTCTACAATATTACAGATTAAAATACAAATTCATGACTAGTAACTACATAGCATTTTATTAGTAAATTAAACTATTTGTGAAGCAAAACTTAATGGAAAACGAGCATAGTTTAATGAAAAATTACAAGCACTAGATGCAGGCAGATGTAAATTGCACTTTAACATTGCAGCAAACTAGCTCTGTTTCCTTCAGCAAGTTACTGAAATTCCCTCAGTTTCAGTCAGCTCTTCAATAAAATGATGATACCAAAAACTACTTTTATTAGGGTTGTTGCTGGGACTTGACACACAGTATATACGCTTATTTAATAATAGTTATAATAATGATCATGATATTAATGATAGATAGAGGATAGTAATACTGGTAACAGACACATAGCTCTTATTATGCCCCAGGCATTGTTCTAAATATTTATATCTACTAACTCAGATTCAACAGGAATATGACAAGCATGTCTTGTCAGACAGAAACCCCTGCTGAAGAGGGACAGTGCCTTTGTTTTCTTCTCTAATGCTTTATATTAGTTAATTAATTTAACAAATAAAAAGTGTTCAAGAAACTGTTCTGCATGTGCTCATTTAGCAGGTTTAGTCTGACAGAAAGCTCAACACTCATGGGGCCTTTTCAAAAATTGAACAACAAATAATATCCAAAACAAATAAACTAATTATATAGTATGCTATATGATGAAAGACAGATGCAGGAAAGAATTATAGGAGTTGTGGGAGTGGGGACTGGGGACGGCAATTCTAAGTGATATGAAAGCTTTATTTATAGGATGTCACTTGAAGAAGTTAAGGCAGTGATCCTTGGGGATATCTCAGATAACTGCATTCCAAAGAGAACAGTAAATGTGAAAACCTTGAGGCTGAAGTGTGTGTGTGTGTGTGTGTGTGTGTGTGTGTGTGTGTGTGTAGAAAAAGCCAGGAGGCCAGTGTGACTAGAGTGAAGTTTCAAAGTAGGACAAGTAGTAGGATATGAGTTTGTATAAATAATAGATGAAATTTTAACATTTTCATTAGATTTTCATTTTTATTGGTTTGAGATAGGAAGCCACCGGGAAGCTTTAAGCAAGGAAATGACCTACTCTGACTGATGTTCTCACAGAATCATTCTGGTTGCTGTGTCGAGAATAGATTTAGGGTAGTAAAGCTTGCGATTAGAAGGCAGAAGATCAGTGTGTGGCTTTTACAGTAACCACCAAAATATACATGATGGTAGCTGGTACTAGAATACAAATTCCATAGCTGTTAAGATATCTTTTTAAAAGCTCAATATATTTTAAAGTAGAACCAATCAGTTTCTTAATGGATAGTATGTGGGGTGTGAAAGAGCGAACTTAAGCTTCTTTGACCCAATCCACAGGAGAGTTGCAAGGCCAATATTAAGTTGGGGAAGACTGTCAGAGGAATTAGTTATGGGGATGGTAATTAGGACATAGTTTTTGGACTCATTAAAAGTAGGATGTCTATTAGACTTCTACATGAAGATGCTGGGTAGGCAGGAAGGAGAAGACTCTAAGCAAGATGTGTGTGTGTGTGTGTGTGTGTGTGTGTGTGTGTGTGTGTGTGGTGTTATATGTGGATGTTATCAGCATATAGATGGACTTTAAAGCTGCTAGTCTGGAAGAAATCATCAAAGAATCACAAGGAGAAGAGAGGTCCAAGGGCAGACCTTAAGTGTTCTACTGTCGTCAATCAGTGAATGAAGAAGAAATGGTGTCATTTAAGGAGTGGCCACTTAGGTTGAAGAAGATCCAAAATTGAAGTTTTCATGGAGGGAGACTGAGTAGTCAGCTGTGTCAGAATTATCAGTAGGTTAAGTAACATGAGAAACAAAGTATTAGAAATAGAAAAGTAGATTTCAATTTCACAATGTGGAAGGCATTGATGATTTTAACAAAAACAAAATTAGTGAAGTGTGGGGATAAATGCCTGACGAAGAAGTTTGAGAAAGAGGAGAAAGCATTGAAATGTTTCTTTTGAGAAACATTTGGCTATAAATCAAGAGAAATAGAGTGAGGGCTGAAGGGGAGAGTGGGGTTACACAATAGCCATTTAAAAGATTACTGAATTGAATTGAAATATTGGTTTGATGAGCATTACTTCCCTATAATTTCTCCAAAGCTCCAATTCATTAATATATGTTTTCACATTATTTATGGGCAAAATTATAGCAGGTCTGTGACACATACCATTTAAATTTATTTAATTCATAATGTAATGAAAATAAACATGACATAATTGTGCAACACACAGCTTTTATACCCTATTTGAGATATACAAGAAATAAAACTTGCTGTGAAATCAACCCAAGGTCATTTATTTTAATATAGTTTGCTAAACAATTAAGTGTATTGGTTTACTTTACAAGATGTATGGTGTTTACTTATAGTATTGAATAAAATAACTTATGTGCTGATCACTTATGTGCTTATTTTATGATGTAGATTTAAAAGCTTTTTATGAGTCAAATGCATTTGGACAATAAGAAGAAAGTGTCAACAAACCCTCTCATAAAACAGCATTCATATTTACCTTTATTCAAGTAATACCCGGTATTATAGCAATTACTTGAATGATTTCCTCCTTACCTTTCCTATTTCTCATTGATATTTTTCTTAAAAATATTCATTCCCATGTCTAGGTCTTTGACAGTATTATAAATGTATCCTTATTTCACTTCTCTAAGAGCAGATTTAGTACTTAATGGACTGCCAAAAAAAAAAAAAAAAAAGAAAGAAAAAGAAAAAAGGAGAGAGAAAAGAAAAGAAAAGGAAAAAAGGAGCCCTAGACTCCCCAACTCTGAAATCTGGCCTGTTGGCTGAGGGCACCACAAATGTTGCAAATTGACCAGAAACCGATGTTTTTCAGTCACAAAATAAGACTAGGATTCTAAGCTGGTGGTGTATTTATTGCTTCAGCTGTCTCTTCATACAGATTTTTATACTCATATATTTTTATAAAGTAAATCGATAAAATTTTAAGATTTACAGGACTCCCTTACAAAGGCCAAGTCCAGCCTACAGAATCCTAAGCCCTGGAGAGGACAAGGACCAAATATTTTCTGGAGGGGAATGCAAAGCTGAAAAATAAAGTGTTGCATGTTTTATATCTGGGATTTTACAACCTTGAGTAGAAACCAAATTTCCTAATTATAGGTAGAAGGAAAATGGCACCTTTTACATATTGGGAAGCAAGCAGATCAAGTGATATCCTACAACTCCTTCAAACTCAGACTCAAGTTAACCTCTGCCATCTTTTCTACTTTTGCCACTCATGAATTTAGAAGAATTGCGTCTGAAAAAGCCACTGAAATACATTAACTCTAAGGTACTCTGTCTTATAATTGCAATGAACTAGTCTCACCTTTTAATCTTAAAATATATTGCATATAAGCAATTTTCCTAATGGAATCACATTAAGTTGAATTCCTCCAAAAGTAATGTTAGAAAATGAAATAATTACTTTGATTTATATGAATATTTTACATGAAATAAAACCACCTTGCTTTTACATTATACAGGAAAGAAGATGACTTTGAGTCCACTTCAAATTGCTTTAACCTTCTACTTTATATTCTTGATAAGTCAATATTTTGATTAGAAAATTTCTAGAATGCAAATGCCATCACTACACTGTCCTTTTTAATACATATTCTTTATTTGTCTTAGTAGATTGTTCATGAAGATTTTAAGAGCAATCAATTGTCCTCAAATGCATGCTATATTGGAGGATAAAATTGTTGATTGAGTTAATTAATTGCAATCATTTTGGGTGGAGATATTAAAATGATTAAATATGCTGATATTCTGGTACTCATTGAATAGTTTCAATATTGCATAGAAAAATTATAGAAGAAAAAGGGAATAATATTTTTGCATCTCATAGAGATGATGATAAATCAATTTACATTCAACCCTAATTTCACACTAAAATGAGTGCAGTAGTATGTCATATGTAAACTTTTCTACTATCTCCCCTAAAATACAGTTCCCAAAACTGATTTCAAATTTCTTCTACATATAACCTATTGAACTTTTTCTTTGTGAAGAGCATGTGTGAAAATGCCACCATACTCATTGAGAAATAAAATATTTATCAATCTGTCTTTTATGACTATTTTTGTATGCACAGCCCATATAAAAATTAGAATAAAAATTTTCTCTCAGTATGGTACATAACCCTTAACTATCATCCCTTTGTCTTGGAACTAGGACAGGATTGAAATTTATGACTGCTCATAAGAGGAAATCATTAACCATAACGTGGACTAGGTTGATTGTCAAAGGATATACTCAACTACTTGTTCTTATGTTCATAGACAATTATTAGCTGTGGTATCTTTCAAACACCAGGAGTCAGAAAACAAACAACTTAAGATACAGAAAATCATTTGTATTTAAAGGTGCTCACTGTTATATCTCTACAAAAATGAAATATTGGAAAGCAACTGAATGTCCTAAAATAAGAAAATGAGAATTTTTTGTTGTTGTTAAAAATCACAATAGGGAAAAATTTTTGGTAATCACAATTATATTTTTGATAAATTGTTTGTGGTTAGAAATATGCTCAAAGACTAATACCAACGGGGCGGGGGCAGCAAAAGAAGAATTCAAAATCCTTTGCTTGTAATTTATTTTACTATCAACACAAATTTTAAAACGTATATAGATATTTACCCATTCAAACAAATATTTTAAGAGAAATATTGCTGGAATGTATTTTCTAAAGTAAGATTTAGTTGAATAATGATTTGTTGCTTTAGTAAAACTATAATCCCATGATATCTACCCATGGTTGACAAAATCTACTTCTTTGGAACCATGATAGGATGCAGGTATCTGTTATATGTATGTTATAGATAAGCCATGACTACCCACCTAAAGACACTCAGGAAAAGGGACTTCCAGAACTGCTTCAGAAAATGGCAAGAACGATGGGATAAATTTGCTTGAAATAAGGGGGAGTATTTTGAGGGGGATTAATGGCAATGTGTCTTTCACTGTAATCATTTTTTAAAAATTTAAACATTTACTGTAGCTTTTGATCACACCTCGTACATATATTTTATTGGAAACTTGTTCAAACAGAAAAATAAAAGTAATCTCTACTCTCCTAAAACCCTATTGGAAGCAGAGTTTAAATGGTATGTGCCAAGTGGTTAAAATTCTCTCAGAGTCTCCAGCAAAGACATTGAAAAATCCCTAATCAGTGTTACACATACCAAAAGACTTATTTAGTTTACTAAATAAATGTTCTCATTGAATTTCTGTCTTTTGGATCTTCTTTTCAAGTTAATCTCTATATTCCATAGTTATTCCCACTTCATCAGGCTTCAGAATCCAGACTAAGCTGGTAAAATAAAAGTGTATCCTAATCATGGAACTATCACAGCTCTCTCTGTCTCTCTCTGTTTATCTAAATCAGTCACATATTATCTTCTCATTACCTTAAATCAAAATATGCTGCCTTATCTCTCTTCATTTTATTACTGGACTGAAAAGCCACGCTGGCCCACAAAATGTCAACTCTGCAGTGGTTTAAACTATAAGAGCCCCAAATATCACTCCTACCAAGTGTGTGAGGTAAGTTACATAATTACTTTCTGAGGGGAGAAGGGGGCATAGTTTTGTGACAGATGAGGACTCTGAGAGTCAGAAAGTTCAAATGTGCACAAGGTCACCATGCTAAAACGTCCAGGAGCTGTTCCTGAAAGCTGGGTGTGCCTGACTCTGAAGCCTGAGCTTTTCAAAAAGCTCATTGTTTTGGCAAAAAGGAAGTTTGAAAACTGAAAATCATAAGCAAGGATGGCATATGGATTAGAGTAGTGAGGAAACATTGTGAACAGTAAATATGCTGAGCTGTCATCTATTATTTGAATAACTCATTGAGAACAAGGGTTAAACAACACTGAAAAAGAAAATGATAAAATCCAGGCTGTTTCATAATGACTAAATGTAAGCTATTAACTAATTAGAAACAATCATTATATACTAGTATGTCTTACCATCGCCACTGCACAATATCTCTACTCTTAAGAGGATAGAAAATACCAAAGACATATGATGAGACAAATGCAACAAGACAGCAAGATCTGACTTAGCTTTTAAATGGGTGACGTTAACACGAGAAAGTAATTTATGCGTTGAGGGATCATGGCTCAGCAGTTTTATTTTTATTTTTTAGATAATGCTAAATTAAGTAGAGTGGTTAGAATCTCAGAAGATAACACTGAGATTCAACTTCAAAATGACCTTTAACTTTAGATAATATCAGAAATATATAGAATGAAGTTTCATTAATATAAGCAAACAAAACAAAAGACTGTACAAAATCAGAGCAGGATGACAATATATAATTTGGACAGTCAATCATCCTCATGTGAATGTAATAGTACAGCTATCAAACTGCAAGTAATAGTATAAATAAACTCAATAATTTGGTTTTCATGGCTGTATTCCAATGTGTATAACAGTTTCTAAATAAAATGAGCTATTTGTTGAATAGATGAGTGAATAAATGAACATACGGTCATATTAAAATTTTGAGAAAGGATTTTAACTTTGACACATAATTTTAATAGTAGTTAATGGGTTATAGTACTATGTATTTAATTTGGAGTTCTTACAGTAAATATATATATATATTTTAGCTGATAAAAGAACAGTAGTGAAATTCTCCAAGAATATAAACAGTCATTAAAGAAAAACTACTGAAAGTTATACTGAAAGTTATTTCTTTCTACTGAAAACTTATAGGAGGAAATTTGCTAAAATTGAAAAAGATATTAGGAAAACATCATAATTGTGACCATGCTAAAATTAAAAAAAAAAATTGGCAAAATTAGTAAATAAATTTATATATACCATCATTTATTAAATAAATATTTACTGATTGCCTAGAGATGTCAGGGACTCCAATAGACACTGGAAATACAAAGAAAGCTAAGAGATATAACCTGGCCCCAGGTTTCCAAAAGAATAATTTTGATCCCAGCCAGGGAATGAATTAGATACTCATCAAATTGTAATTTCTATGTATATGTGCTGGCATTATTCTAAGCATCATTTCCTGTAGAAGTTCTCTTTTGATTCACTCAAAATGATACAATTCACAGAGAAATAGTTAATCTTGGAGCTCTAAAGCACTACTCAAAGGAAAAAAAACAAACAAAAAAAACAAAAAAACTGATTGTTAGTCTACCCATATCTCTACATAACCTGTAATTGGAAAAAACAATTCCATTCTCTGGGTCTATGGGGCAACATGCAAATCAGAATTCATCTGCAAAATGGAGTTTTGTGATTTCTCTGAGTATAACCTATCTTTATTTGCTAGCTCCTTACATGACACAGGGTTCAACAACCCCCACTTCTCCAGTGTTCTGGCAAAGGAGCAAGAGATTGCTTTCCAGGTGAGTAGTCACAAGTAAGCAATTTCAGGAATCCTTTAATGAGGCAATCCATAATGGTTTTCCTAACTGAGTTCATTCTCTCATCAAAGGGGGGAAAAAAGTGATTCAAGCAGCTTGCTTGAAGACCTCTCTCTCTCTCTCTCTCTCTCTCATACATTCATTCATTGTGTTAAAAAATTAAGAAAATGAATACATAGATGAAATGATTTCAGATACTTATAACTAAATATAATGCAATGAATCACTTTAAGTATTTGTTGTAGGTGCTTAGAATTTTTTGTTGTTGTTCTATTTCTCTGTTTCAAGTAAATAATGGACACTCTGATTAGAGAATACATTTTTTTCCCTCTGCGGCAGTGTCAAAGAAACCCTAAGTAGTATGAGATAACTATGACCTTGGACTTATAGATGAAAATATTAAGGTCCATTACATATTTCAGGAGTTTGTTTTATACAAATCTACTTGTAAAACTTATTAATTGCTATCAGGAATTCTTTTAAAAAATAAATAAAATATATGATCCTTCAGAGGTACCTGAACCAGTATTCGTAGGGTTTGGGTATGGAATTTATATTTTCAGCATACTTTATTAGTGTTGTTTCATGTACACTAAAATTCTGATACTGTTACTCTAAAAGGCTCTCATCTCTTCCTTCATTGCATAAAATAAAACCTCTAATTACAATATATAATTAGTATAAATTATCATAGACTTTTATAATTGAAAATAACCACAGATTCAACCATTCAAATCCTCTCCATAATGTGAGGTGGGGGGACTCACTTCAAATTTCTATTTAAAAACTTGAAATTTGCAGTAATTCTTGGGCCCTTGTCTAAAACGTAAGTCCCTCAGTCAACAATCTTTAGGTAACCCCTTTCCTCAGTCACTGTCCTGTGGCTTCTGCCAACTTTATATTCTCTTCCACCATAGTTCACTGTAGACCTCGACATATTACTCCCATGGCTGTATCTAGAGTGTGTCACATGCCATAATGGATCTGACACTTCCAATAGTATCTTTGATGTCAATGACTAGTTTTTGGACCAAGTCTCTCTAGTTCTCTCACCCTTTCATTGCCAATATCCAAGTTCTTCAGTTTCACAGAGTATTCCAAGTCCTTCAACCCACTATTTTCTCCCAATTTTAGGGAAACCACTTACAGGCATTGCTTTTTTCACAACCAAGAGATTATGTCATCTTATATGTCAACAGTGCCTCCACTTTACCACAGACTCTTCCCCACCTTACCCTCCTTCCTAGTCTGTTCTGTAAACCTAACCTCTTCATTTATCCATTCAGACTGAGGAGAGAGCAAGGGTGAAAACAAAACTTTGCAATTCAGTATAAGTCAATGGTTTTCAAATTCAGCTCGTCCTTCAGCTACTTCAAAAGTACTTCTCTTTTTTTCTCCCATTCAATAGTCACTCCAAAATTTTGTGCCAACCTCAAACTTGCCACCGACACCCTATCCAAATTCTCAGCTGACAAATTAAACATCATGCACTGACAGATAAATTATCATTATAAGTAGCCATCGGTTTCCTTTCATTTGGCTTGTTGAGGTTCCAAATTAATCATTCCATTTCCTCAGGGTCCTTTCATATCAACCTCCCTATCACATATTAGCAGCTTCACTGTGTTTTTAAAATTTCTAGTGACTCCTCCCTCTCCACATATACAACAATGTGAACAATGTATAGGGGTTTAGCTAGACAGGAAGTGTGTCTGCGTGTGTGTGGGTGTGTGTGTGATATTGGGAAGGAAGTATGAGAATAGGCATCACTAATTTAGCTCCACTAATTAGACAGGAATCTTGTGATGCAGGCCCTTTACAAATACCTCCCTGAAAACTCTAAAGATAGGTGTTATTATGCTAATTTTACAGAGCAGGAATCTGAGATTCAGGTTTTGCAACTTGTCCAATGAAGTCATAATACCTAACGTTAATTTAGCTCTTACTACTTATTAGGCACAGTTCATACCACTTTAAATTATTCAGTAATGTAATCATCTCCATAAGCTTATTAAGTAAATAGTCATATAATCACCATTTTATAGTTGAAGAAACATCACCCAATCCTAGCTAGTAGTTTCTCTTCCCTTAAGAGACCAAATTCATAAAAGAATGGTCTATCTTTAAGATCCCTTCTCCTTCACTTTACATGTACTCTTAAAAGCTGCAGTATTTGCAGCAAGCCCCTTCCACTGTCACAAAAGTGCAACACCAAACAATTCTTGCTTCTAAATCTGTTCTCTCTCTCTCCTTCACTCCCTCTCCCTCTCCCCCTCCATCTGATTTTACACAATTCTCTGTTAGATTTAGTAATAGTCTTCTACCAATCTTTTCATACTCCTCTGAGCATCCCTTCTAAAACAAAAAATGATCATAATTGTTTTGTCCTTGTTTCATGCATTACTTGACTCTGCTAGTATCAGAATAAAATCCCATAGGCAGAACATAAAGGGCTGTACTTCAGCCTTCCTAAACTGCTTGTAATGCTCTGTGTTTGTCCTGATGCTCAGTTTCATACCTTTGCCCGTACTTATCCTCATACTGAACATCCTCTCTGCCTTCCTTCCAACACATCGCACAGACACACAGACACACAGACACACACAGACACACACACACATCTCTCACATATACACCTCACACTCACACACCGCACACACACATCACACACACACACATAACATATACACATACTTCACACACACAATCACACATCTCACACACACATAACACGTACACACATCACAAATATATATCACGTATCACACATTACATACACACACATCACACAAACATCACACACACATAACGTCACATACACATCTCTCTCTCTCACACAGACACACTCACACATACACACAGATTCTGGTCTAGTTAACTCTACACATTACTTACATTACATGATCCAGCATATGCTCATTTTAATTTTTACCATATAACCTTTACAAAACAACCTATTCATCCTTTGTTCACTTTGATCAACATTCTAGATCAGAAATAAGAAAATATGTTCTGTAAAGTGCCAGATTTTAGGCTTTTTCGGCCTAGAGGCAAAACTGAGCAACTGTTTTGTAATAAAACAAAACAAAACAAAAAACTAACAGTCTTTTTAAGGTTTTCATTTAAAAGTGTATAAAAATTTTTTACTTTTCAGTACATACAAAAACAAACAATGGGCCAGATTTGAACTATGGGACATAATTTGCCAATATTTATCCTAGACTATAGCTATTTTTATAATTTATATCTATTTTTTCCATTTTCCAATGTGAAATAGGAAGTATAGATTTTATCTTTTTATATTCAGTGATTATCTCAGTGGACACATTGGTCATTTAATATATGTTAATTAATATAAAGCAAGTCATAAGTGATATTTAATCTTGAGTCTATATAAAAAATGTAGTCAACCGTTTTTTTCCATTTTATAGAGGAAGAACCTATATCAAGAAAAATGTTAAAGTGACTTATCTAAGTTTAAGTAAGTGTAAACATAATACTTATATTTAACAACGTATAATCGATGCATTAAAATGTAATCATTAGTGCTTATTTTTTCTTCATTGAGGCAGACATTGTATCTTACCCTTTTTTTATCCTAGGCCTAGCACTCAGCATTGAGTCACATAATTTGTCATTATTCAATTACTTTCATCAAGTGCATAAAATTTCATCTAGTACATCAAGTACATAAAATGCTTTCTGATATATTTTACATTATTGCATCAGAAAAGAGTACTATGAAGGTGATATTGTTATTCTTATGTAATGAATCATAACACTGATTATTTTCACTTGTCCAGTGTAACACCGCTAGTTCATGGCAGAGTCAGGACACAAACCCAGTCTTCTGATCACATATCTAGGACCTTCTCATTATTAATTTGCTGCCTCCACACCAAAAGGAAACATTTATTTAATTATCAAGTGAGGTAATTTCAAAATTTAAATATTTTATTGCAAAATGAGAGTCAATTAAACCAGAAGCTTAAAACTTTTCAGCCAAAGGAATGATTTTCTTTGTCTGAGTTTAAAGCATTGATCAGATAATTTAACTACTTATTAATGTCCCTGAAAATGCTTTTCAACTCAGTAAATAAGGGTACTACTTTGATTAAACTTTTAAGGTGGATTCCGATATTATCAATAACATAAGAAACCGATAAAGGCAAAATGATGTGAGGAAAATAACTACATAGAGGCAAGAGAAAACAAAAGTGGATGATAGATACAAATTGTCACATAAATGTTTTTCAATTAGTTTTGCATAACGTACGCTCCTTTAGTAGGGTTCACATATATATATATATATATATATATATATATGTAAAACAATACACACACACACACACACACACACACGTGTGTGTGTTTTTTATATATTTTATTTTTTCAAATTTTGTATCTTGCCTGTGGTGAGAAAGTTATTTAGCCATTACTGACTATTTAAATGTAAAAATACACACTTTTCATGAACTATTTTCCATGAGTCTTTTCTTTCAATTTAGATATAAATTATACTACACACATCTATTATGCTCAATATGAATTTTGTAATTCAAGTGAGAAAGCACTCAGTGGTTCATAGTGAAATAACCAACATTACAGTAATAATGTGGCATTTTGTACAAGGCAGTTTGGAAATCAAATATGGAATAGCTCTAGGAGCATAACAACGAGAATGAGTACCTAGCTACAACTGAAATAATATGACAGCTATCCCTGAGTTAACTAGAAGAGAAATGACTTGCTTCATGATTTTAAATATTACATCACAAATCTTGCCATTCTATTGGAGTTACAGATGTACAACCTACAAAATAAAGGTTTCCATGTTTCATCTCTAAGAACTGAAAAAGTATAATTTCCTTAATATTAGAACTATGCAAAGCAAAATGGAATTCACTACTAGTAAGAACATTTTCAATAGCCAACACATGGAGAGTTCATGAGATTCAAAACAAAGAGAGGAGTTTTTTACCTGAAATAATTATTTACTGGAGATAATGCTGGCACTATGGTGACTTTCATAAACTGCTGGGAGACAGCAGAAATTTCTAAGGATGATTTGGTAACATAGCTCTTACATTCCAAAGGAAGAGTTTCAAACACAAACTACACCTGCTGCATCACTTCCTTTAGTATATTAGTATACTAAAACATATTAATATTTTAGTATAAACACAGAAAGTGATGACTCAAAGTGCTTCCTAAAAGGGATTATGACATACTCCTACAGTATTGACTTTAATGGATTGATTGGTCAGTTGTTATCTTTTATACTTTCAAGAAAAGGCTAAATTCTAGATGCTTAACCTATCCAAAATCTCGAAACTAGTAAACAAATTTCAGGGAAGAGAACAGTGGACATTATAAGTTTTACTATTTGATCTTCTAATGAAACAATGTTGGTTCAGAAAATGCATTCAGCTACAACATTTCACATACAATGTAAATTTTTGTATGTAGGTAAACTGAGCTATCGTATTGGCTTACACTTACTATGCAATTTAATTGGTAAGCCAGCCATTTAGTCAGCTATATTTTCTCTATTTTATATTTCTCAAAATATGTTTTTGCCATTTCCCCCAAATTATGGTAGCTACAAATGTATTACCTAATTCTAAAATATGAGTGGGTGATATTATAAATTAATAAGTCATTCTTGATCTTAGGGGTCGCTGACAATGATTCTGGAGACTAACATAATTTAGCTATGTAAATTAATTAATGCTATGTAAATTAATTTAGCTATTTAAATTAATAATATACATAAATTTTTTTTATGAATCATTTTCCTCTGAGAAATAATTAGATAAGCAAGGTAAGGTATTGCAATTTTCAAATACCAGGCTCATTACAATTTAAAGACATGATTCTAGGAAAAATCATGAAGAAAATGACAGGTCAAAACATGATTTCAATCTCTTTTTTTCGTAATTCTAACATATTAATGTATTTCTATCTTAGAGGTATGTTCACAATCCAGGTAAAGAAGAAAGTTCTAGATCTTTTCCCAGACTCTTTTTGCTCTGCAGAACTTACTGAAAAATCCCATTCCACAAAATTCTTAAAAGAAAGTCTGAAATTAAGATATCATTGCTGCACTATGCCTGTGCATGCTGATTAAAAAAAAAAAAAAAAAAAAAGGAAAATAAGCCATGAGAAAAAGATAAAAACACTGTACTCTTCCGCACTTTTAACTAGCCATTACTGTACCCAAGAGAGAATCACTAAGTCTGGTCATTTATGGCTGAACATTCTCTTTTGAACCCTACAGCACTTTTCCTACTTAGAGTTAATTTGTTTAAGGATGCATGATGGAAAAGGTCGGGCAAAGGGCAAAGGTACTGATTAGAAATGTACCACTGATTTTGAGTAAACAGACATGTTTGTGATCTCTAACATTTATATCTTAATAAGGCATGGATTTCTCTTACAGGGCTGATTTCCAGACTGATTCCTTGTTTAAATTTTTTTCTATTTTAACACTCTTTGCAATGTTATCCTTGAGTTTTGTGGTTCTTATTAAATGGGATCTTAGTTCAACAAGTACTTAATCAACTTGTATCAAAATATTATTAAGCCAAGGCTAGCGTATAATAGGCAAATATGTTATTTGAAATTAATTGTATTTTCCAAAGTTTATGACATTTTGTATAGACTTCAATCACAAGGGTAACAATTTCTAAACATTATAACATGAGATATTACACATTTGAATATATTTAAGATAGTTTTGTTGTAATTAGCCAATTTTCCTATTCGGATTTCATAGGGTGCATTAATATTCTTTTTGAATAATAGACAAACCACGTGTTAGAAACCACTCAGGAAACCAGATCTGATCTGAGGTAAATGTGTTTGTTTTAATTTGTTCTTTTCAATCTATTTTAAACAGAAAAAATGTCAAGTCCAACAAAAGAAATGAATGTGTGGCAGGAGAGCCACAGCCCTTTATTTCAGCTTTGTCTTAATGCTTGCCAATTAAGATAAATACATACATTCTTCCCTTGGGAAAAATGTATAATTAGATATCTTTTATACTGTCATATTCATTCATTCATTCATTCATCCATTCAATTTTGTTTAATGAGTATCCAAATTTCTGGGTAAATTTGTGTTAATTGCCAATTCTTTAAAACAAGCACAAGTTGGGAGGTAGTGTAGTATTAAAAGAAAACAGTACTTTTTTTGTGTATTAGCAATAATAACATGGTCATTATTGCAAAGGAGTAGTTTTAGTAACCTACTTCTAGGCTGGTAAGATAAACAATTACTGAATTTCTTTTTACCTAAATAATAAATCCAAATGTTCAAAAACTATGTTGACACACTGTTCAAACATCAGTCTTAATTAGAAACATTTGAAATCTGATCTAACTTTCTTTTCCTGTTATTTAAGTTCATTTTACCAGACTAGCTAAGTCTCTTCCACATTGTAAATTTTCACAAACTTGATGTCAGCTATGGTCAACTCTTTGCTCTTCTAAGTCTATTAGCCTTTCCATACTAATCTGAAGTAAATTTATTCTGTTTAATTCCACTCTTTTCAATCTTTTTTAAACAGAAAAAGCATTTTCAATTTTAAAAACAAAACAAAAACTCTTATACAACTGCATCAATGTTTATAGAAGAATGACTTTGATGGTTAATTTTATGTGTCAACTTGACTAACCTAACGGATGTCCAGATAGCTGCTAAAACAATAGTTCTGAGAGTGTCTGTGAGAGTGTTTCTGGAAAAGATCAGCATTTGATTTAGTATACTGAGTAAAAAAGGTCACCCGCGCCATAGTGAGTGGGCATTATCCAATCTGTTGAGAGCCTAAATAGAACAAAAAGGCAGAGAGAGGGCAAATTTGCTATCAGTTTGAGCTGGGACATCCATTTTCTCCTACCCTCTGACATTGGCCCCATGGTTCTCAGGCCTTCAGACACAGACTGAATTACACCACTGGCTTCTCTGGTTGTGCAACTTGCAGATGGCAGATTGTGGAACTTCTTGTCCTCCATAACTGTGTGAGCCAATTCCTATAAAAATCTCTCCTCTCTTTCTCCTCTCTCTCTCTCTCTCTCTCTCTCTCTCTCTCCACACACACATACACACACACACACACACACACACACACACACACACACTATTGGTTCTGTTTCTCTAAAGAACTCTTATACCATGGCTTTGTCCAATCTCTAGCACATCATATTGTTGGCAGTTTGGTGTCACATATGATTTGACCACTGTGTTCATTCAGCTTCTGTCCTCTGGAAATGTTTGATCTTATGATCTTTTTTGCTGTAATATCGGAGTCCTTTTAGTCATTAATTAATAGTTATTTTATCCCAAAGTGCATTAAATATGCTAAGATTTACCAAATGTGCATACTTTCAACTATCCTTATATTTAGGAACAATCTTCTTTATAAAAATGAGCCACTTTTTAAAATAATATTCTTCTTCATTTGTCATGGTATTAGAGAGGTAGATTAAGTATTGGAATGAAGATGAAACAAAATGTTATTTTGAGTACTTTCCAAATAGAATTTTTGTTTTTTAGAGTCTACCATCTCTATATGGCTTCAAATATAATACAAAATAAATATTCTCTTAACCTAAAATCAGTTAAATTGTGAATGCAGCTTTGAGATTCTGATGAGTAGCATTTTAAAAGTCTGAGCCCAATTTATTTTAAAACTTCTCTAGATAAATAAACAAAATATATTCCTCACAAAAATTTCTCCAGTGCTGTGTTAACTGATTGGCAGTATTCTGCACATTAGTATATAATAATAATAAATTCTCTTTCTTGTGTTTTTAAAACACAATCTATGGGTAAGCAGATTTTATCATACCAGAAATTGGGTGAAAAAAGACAGGACAAGAAAGGATTGAAAGAATGTTCTGGCAGATACCACAGGCTCATGTGAATAAAAGCCAACAGTTGAATTTGATAGGAAAGATCATGTAACAATTTTCAGAAAAGAAATCAGTGTCTCGGCCCTAACAAATCTGTTTAAGTTAAAGCAAGCAAATGGTTATAGTGTGATTAGATTCACACAAAAATCTAAATGTTAGTAAATGGAACTCAGACTGAGAGAACACACAGCAATGAGAACTGCATGCTGTTGAACTTAAAATGGGTTACACTACTTTCAGGCCACTTGCAAAGGACAGAAACTAGAATAATTCTAGTGAAAAAATGAACAGTTGCTATTGAGATAAACATCCAGAAGCCACTCCTCTAATTCTATTTTCTTGCTACAAATTCATAATTTTGTTCTAGCACAGTTTGCTTCAGGGAAAATTGAATCCTTCCACAGTTTCAGAGGTGAATTTAGATTATTCTAGGTATATTATATTCAATAAACTATATCTCCCTTTCCTATACTTGGTTTACAAACAGGCATGAGTTAAGAGTCATGAATTAGTTACATACCTCTAAAATGTAGACAAATATGTAAAAATCTTTATATATAAATAGTTCCATTAAACATTAATATGAGAGTGAAAGTATAATAAGCTATAAAATGGAACTATTTTAAAAGACTATGTGTTATTGCAACTGCAAATGATTAAACCTGCTTTAGACATTCAGGATTAATAATAATAACAACAATAATAACAATAATATATTTTTTGTTGTTTTTAAGAGAAATGTTTCAGCAAATTACAAAACTTTAAAAATATAACCAATTTTTATTACAAACCTTGTGTGGTTCATGTATATTTATATAAACATTTTAAAAGTTTTATATATGCAGAGCTTAAAACATAATTAAATAATATTTTAATTAAAATGTGAAAGTAAAATATATATGTACACACATAAACTTGCATGGAACTCTAATGTCAATCCCTTACAGAAAGAACAAAGGAGACAAAAACTGAAGTTATGAGTGTCAAGTAAGGTACAAACAAATTTTCTACGTTTCTTTTTTTCTTCCTCCTTCTTTTCTATAAAACAACAGCAACAAAAAATGTCAAGAAATAGATTAATCTTTGTTTTGAAACCTAATGCCACCATCCTAAACAGAAAGAGAATTACATGCCATATTTACTTGCATAATTGCTGCTTTTCACTTTCTTGCTTTGTGAGCCACTCAATTCAAATTAACCTATACAAAATTCTACATACAATTATACAATGGTAATCAATATGTGAGTAAATATGGTAGATTAACTGAAATACTGTACATATCAGCAAAGCACAAACAGTGTGCTGAATTTCAAAAATTCTCGGCAAGAAATTAAAAGAAAAAGATGTAAGACCATCAGGCATAGGTAATCAAGTTTGCATATATTTTTGTAGGACAGATGGCAAACTAACCACAAAGAATAATTTTTAGTAATCAGTGTGCAATTCTAGAAGAAACATAAGAGAGTACATGTTTCTCATCCTTCTTGGTCTTTGAAAACATGATTCTTCTGCATAAATTAATTTATCATGTTAAATAATTAATTTGAAGAGATGACAGCCTTAATTTAAATTAGTTCCTAAATATTGCCTACACTCTTAAAAATAGAACACTTGTGTATAGAAATGCATTAAAATGACAAGCAATAACTGATGACCACTTTTAATGCCAAAGGTTCCATTTTTAATAAGAGAAACAAACGCAAAAAACATATAAAAATAGAGAATGGACTGACAGCAGACAGACCTCCACGAGGTAAAACCTACACCAATTCCTCAATATTCCTGAGATCTGCATGTGTTGCAGCCTAAAATTCTTTGATCATGCACACATCTTTTCTCAAAGTCACATTATAGCATTTCATCTTTACCTCGAGTCTGAAATTCCTTTAATCACTTAGTCTAAAATTATTGATAAGCATTCATACTATGTTTGGGGTGAAGAGTACATTAATTCTGATTCTTCAGCTAGTTAAATAACAACAAAAATACAACTATCATCAACAGGATGATAAGTGTGATTCTGTGAGTCCAAAGATATTAGGAGGTCTGATGTTCACAGAATTATCCCCAAAATAGTGAAACCCAATATACCATGTACCATAAGATCATATAGCTACACTGTGCATCATCTTTTACAAATCGTAAAAAAAAAAGTCATTGCTCCATTCATACTTTTTTCAACTACAGTTTAAATTTCCTTTCTTTCTTTTCTTGTTTAAGTAGGCACTTAATAATTTGATTAAAATAAAAATGTATGGCTCTCTTTACTTAAGAGCAAAAATTTTATTTCAGTTTTCAATACTTTGCCTCAGATGTTATCATCTATTCCTGACAAATTCCAACTGAACATCTAAAAGACAAAATGAGTTCTGTTTTTCTTGTGAAGCACATTATATGTTTCCCTGAAGTCATTTGGGTTATAAATTATCTTCCTTCCATGAGACATGGAAGGAAACCCTACAAATTTCACAAAAACCCTACAGATTTCATCATCACTTTACCACACATATTCCTTGCGGAAATTAAAGGAAGTCACCTATGTACTTACTACCTTCCTTTTCTTATTTTATGCATTCAATATGTAGAACTACATTTAAATATATTTCAGTAATTGATGATTGGGAGAAACACCTCAGAAAATAACATCCATCGTTAGGACGGGTAAGTAGATGCATCCATAAGGTCAAGGGTGTGCATTAGGGGTTATTCTAATGTTAGTGCACCAAAAGATTGAAAGAGAATGGAGTACCAATGTACACATGTTAAACAACAAGTAGTTCTTCTTTCTTAGACTGCTTTTCTCTAAAAAGATCTCGGGATAAAACCTTGACACGTGCCTAACTGTCATAACTGGACCTTCTTCCCACTGTGAAACCTGTTCATCCTTTGAAGTTTTGGCAGAATTTGTTATCAATGATTTGGTTTAGTATAGGGGTTCTCAAACTGTGGTCCTGAGGCCAAAAACACGGGGTCACCCTCTATGAGCTTGATAGAAGTGGACATTCATAAGCCTTACCCTGACACATGGAATCAGAATGCCTGTGGATGCAGAATGTCAGAAATCTGGGTTTGAATTCTGAAGCACCTCAAAGTTTGACAACCACTGGTTCAGTAAATGCATAGCTTAACCATTAAAAAATGCAGTTTATCATCATCAACATCATCATCATCATTGACGTTGTTAGCAGTTGTACTAGTAGTCATATTTCTATCATGGGTTCTAAGATTTATTTTGAAATTGTCTAAAGCACACACAAAATAAGTTGGAAATGCTGGGTGGCATCTGTCATGATCTGATAGAGGAAATCCATGCATAAGAAGAGGAGAGAAATCAATCTCCATTCCATCCAGTTTAAGCTTCAAGACTCAAAGTGGTCTTTCCAACTTGGCTTTCTAGAACATGTGTTGACACATGAATAGCTGCCCATATCACCAAGTGACACAAATCTTTAGGCCCATGTTTTATTGACATCATATGGTCAGTATTATGTGATGAATGGATGGTCTACATGAGTGAAGCCAGTCTTGGCAACGTGAAAATATGAGGACCCCTATTATAGGCCAATCTAATATAATGGGCAATGAAATTGCTGATTGTATTTATCTGGAATCTTTGCACTCTGTTTTCTAACCCTTTGTATTCTTTCTCTCAAAATGAGCCAGTAAAATTTAAAGCTTAGGGTGCAGGGTCAGACATAAACATAATATTGAGAAAAAATGTAGATGGAGAACCTACGTGCTCAACTATTGTTAAACAGTCACTGTCTTTTGCTTCTCAAATATTGAAACAGGAACTGCTTTCTCTAAGCATTTCAGTAACTCACAGTTCCCACTACAAACAGTATTTTAAAGGGAGGGAGAGTACAGTTTAAATATTAAACCTGAGTTCATCTTTTTTTTCTTTTTTTTTAACTCTATTCCTTAAAGTTTCAGTTGTCAACAAGAGCTATTCAATTCACTGGAAATTTGAACAAGACGTTTATTTTTCTTCGTTATAAAATGTCTTTTAGATAAGCAGGATGCAGACTAAAATATAATGTCAGCTAAAGAACACTCAAAAGTTCTTATCACATTGGTAACCAGCTGGGTCAAACCTTTAATTAAAATTGACCTATAACACTTGCCATACATAACACATGCCCAGCTTAATTGTTTTTAATTAATGCAATTTATTTTTAAGTAGTTCTACTTTGCAGAAAAACTGAAAGTACAGAGTTCATATGTATCCCACAGCCCCATTAATGTGTTGCTTGTTGTGTGGTACATTTATTATAATGGGTGAACCAACACTGATACATTGTTATTAACTAAAGCCCATAGCTTACACCAGAGTTCATTCTCTATAAATTTTGACAAATGCATAATAACATGCATTCACCATTATAGTATTTACAGAATAGTTGCATTGCCCTAAAAATCCCCTGGTCTGGCTTAATTTTAAATTACATTATACTGGTAAAGACAGTTTAAAATGCATTTGGGACAGGGGTAGGATATATTTAAGGCTTGTTCTTTACTGAACTATAAAGAATGCTTCTCGTAAAGTTTACAGTTCTATGAAAATACATGACAGAAGGGTATATTTTAGGCTCCAGCACTTGTCTTGCTACTTGTCTTAGCTCAGGCTGCTGTAAGAAGTTCCCATAGACTGGGTAACTTAAACAACAAATATTTATTTCTCACAGTTCTGGAGGCTGGAAAGTTCAAGATCAAATCTATTTCAGAACACTTTGATGCTAGACTTTTTAGCCTCCAGAACTGTGAGAAACTGGAGTATATATAGTGTGAATGAACAGAATTAAATAAAAGGCAGGATTTGCAAACAGGTTTGACAAGTAAATTTAGTTATTTCCATGTTGATTTTGTCTAAATGCTCTACACAATGTGCGATAGCTAGTAAAGAAAATAAATGTACGGACCCAAAATTTAACTTATGGTTATAAACTTTAAAAGTCAAAGCTTTACTGTTTTCTCCCTACTGCATTTGATTAACTTTTTTAAACTCTTCAATTACTAATGAAAAGCAAATGTTTTTTCTGTCTCTTAGCTCATAATCATTTTAGGCTGAATCTCAAATTTGAAGTGCACGTCACAGATTTTAATAACCAGAACGTTTATTTGAATAAAGCACAATTGAAAAGTAAAGCTGAGATAGTCAAAAGTAAGGAGGTAACCTACTTTTCACTCCCATTAAGATTACCTTAGCACCAGTAAGACAGAGACTGCCTGGGGTGTAGGTCATTCTCCTTATACAATATTTAGCTCCTGCATCGCTAATGCCAGTTTTTAAAACACCAAACCTCCCCCCAATGTATGTATTTCATATGTGTATACATTAACATATACGATACAGTACTATTTAATTAGAAAAATAAATTATGCAGGTATACTCTTGTAGAACTTTTTTGTTTTTTGTTTCTGTTTATCCCCCCCACACACACACACACACACATTTTAGGCCTATCCTAATCTCCAAACAAATTTTCTTGATTGTTATAAGCAGCACCCTGCTTTCTTTTTTCTCACTGCTTATGTGAGGTTGGGGCGCTAGCGGCAAAGCAGAGGCCTGATGAGCACTGCCAGTTCTGGACCAATTATAACGCGCATGGGACCAGTGCAATAACCCTTTTCTAGTGTATGTATATTTGTGAATATGTGAAGTGTTCCTATTTTCTAACACCCCTGCAGGATACATACTGAAATCATTCTTCATTTCCATGGGTCTAAAGTCTTTTGCCTCTAATAGTATTTAAACTTTTTAAGTTGAAAATACTGTGAGTTTATAAATATGTTTAACTATTTTGTTGAATAAAGAATAACTTAACTGAAAGGCTATTATCAAAAGCATAAGAATAATAAAACAATGAAGATATATCTAAATCTTTTTAGTCTTTGCTACAAGTAGAAAAATTCCCCATTATATAGGAAACTCTGGATATAGGGTTTATTAGAAATATCTATACATTTTAAAATGGATTTTAGGCTTCTAAAATCATATTATAAAAGAACAACATGTTAGATAGCAGCCTATGCTTCATCTAGCTATTTTATGAGGCAATACGTGTAGGAAAAGTTAGACATTTAGCAAATAAAATGTTTTAGTATAAAACAAGATTTATGATGATTTTTTTTGTCCTCTGTGAAGTTCTATTTTAATTCTTTAGCTTCTAAATGGCATTGGCATTACTATGATGTTGCTTAATCTAGCATGAAATGCCACAATAAATAATATATTATACACTGCTTCCCCCACAAATTTGCAGTAATTAAATATTCTTGTTGCTTTATCCCTAAGAGAAAGTCGAATATATTTATGCATGATGCTGACAACACAACTCTCCCTTACAAGCTTTGATCCTATTGCAGATGAGTCTATTTGTATACAAATCATAACCTTAAAACCAAGGCATTAGGCTAAAATTTTGTTTGAAGTACATAGTTTGTATTTAGAAATGCAATAAACACCTCTCATGAACTCGTGCTATAAAATGTGCAATGCTAGTAAAACTTAGTAAAGTGTGTGTTTAAACACCTATTAAAATATACTATTACTAATACCATATGAAATCCAGATGAAAAGTACCCGAAGACTCTAAGGGTTATTTTTATCAACTGTTTTATCTTGTGAATTTATTTGTAGAAAAAAAATAAGTTTTGTGAAACTGTTTGATAGATTTTTTTTTTCCTCATTTAATTTACTATATCCTAGGCCAGATTTTGTAAAGCCTGTACATTTGTCCACTTGTAAGACGTCTTGAATCAGAATCATTGCTGAGTGGGATGACCTTGGATATTTATTTAAATGAACAAACAAGGCACAACCAAAATGTTGGTGATTCTCATGTACAGTGAATTTGGGAACCTTAGGTTATACATGTGTTTTCAAATATTTAGCACCGAACAACTCTCTTTCTACATTTCCTGAAGATGTAAAGTGTAAGCAAATTGACATCAGGTTCTTTGAAAGCCACTGAGAAGACCTCCATTTACAGGTGTGATAATAAATTATGAATGCACATATGTAGTTGAACACAAGGTTTTATGGTGGAAGCAGCACTATATAGCAAACCCTCAGTTGTTCAGTATGAGGTTCATTAAAATTAATTTCACACCAAACTGCCTGGTCAAATGGTGAAGGCATTTGCATTTTAAGAGCTTCTTTCATTTTTGCACAATTTATTTATTTATTTTTTAACTAAAAGTCATATGA
The DNA here is from genome assembly GCF_057876585.1 of Rhinolophus sinicus. Classification (NCBI taxonomy): domain Eukaryota; kingdom Metazoa; phylum Chordata; class Mammalia; order Chiroptera; family Rhinolophidae; genus Rhinolophus; species Rhinolophus sinicus. Next base: position 89,013,442 of record NC_142517.1, read on the forward strand.
ACAACTTACCATAACTTTTCAGGGTAATGAAAATTTTAGCTGGGCAATAAAACAACTTGATATACTTTTCAGGAAAAGATATTCCTCTAATATGTAAAGCAAATATCTGATCTTGAAGGAGAAACAATTCCACTACATTCATTCCCCCAAAAACACATACACAGAAAGAGGAAAGTTTTGGAAATTTATGAGAAATGACTGGCAATGTAAAGTTTAAATAGAAAATGGGAAAAGTTTGAGGTGGTCGCAAAAATCCGTGAGGGAACCGGTAAAGTGCTTATTAGAATTATCAGCTTAAAAAAATACCATGATAAGAATGTACATTGAAAGTCATTCCTGGATTGCTTAGCCAGCAGGAAAAAATGAGACTGGGGGATGATTGAACAGTGCTCCTTTAGATGGTGGTGGGGAATCGACATGGACAGTTGAGAGAAAGAGGGATAAATCCTAAAATGCTTTAAAAGTTTTGGGGAAACTACTCCTAAACTGTAGTTTTACTCACATAAGAAACATTTTAGTGAATATGTCAAAACTGCATAGTTACTATGACCTAAAATGTCCACAATTCATGTCTGTAAAGTTATTTTTCTCGTTTTTTTTTTTTTCTTCCTTATGAAGAATTCACCTAGGCAGATTTTTGCAGCCTGACTTTGCTTATTTGTTAACTGGTTGGAATCTTTGTTTTGTTGAAGATCATTCACGCTGGTGCTAATCAGCTGAGGAATTATTTCAGTTATGGGAGATGCTTTAGAGGACATGGCATGATCAGCTGTGATCATACAGTAATATCACAAATGAATTAACTTATCAAAATTGCTAGCCAGTTTCCTAGCTAGCATATGAAGTTATTAGCTACTAGATAGTCACTAGACATTTACCAGCACAACACTTGGGTTGAACCTAAACTATGTTTCCGATGCCATTCAGAAGCCATGAAACAGAACTGTGCTCCATACCAACATGTATGAATGAAATGCAAACCTCTCTACCAATGCTTTCACTCTTTTTGCCCACTTTATTTTCTTTGAATTGTACTTTTCTTCACCTTTGTCATATGCACAAACTAAGGAAAATGCATTTGTTTCTGAATGTGTGTCTATATAAATTACATATGTAAAGAAAAAAAAGTAAATCATTGTTGCTGAAAAGCAATGAAAATATGTGCTGGCTCCCAAAATCTTCGGGTTTCTTCTTGAAATGACATTTTAAACAACTAGTTCTTTTTTCACTCATTTTTGGTAAAGAAAACCCACATCAGTCTTGAAGCCCATAACTACTGTTTCTCAAATGATACATAATTATAGCATGATGCATGTTGCTAACTACCTGTACTATGTGACCTGAAGCAAGTTTCTTACTTTATATCATCTCCATTTTCTTAATTGTGTATTTCTCTTTTCTGTTGTATTTTCAAGACCACCATCATTTTGCTGTAAAGAATAATTCTAATCTGTATGACAGCTCCACTTGTACATTTATTAGAGACTTTATCTGGTTGACTCAACTATGACTTTTCCATTAAGTTGGTAATACAAGAGCATGATAGAGAGAAAATTGAACTAGCTTAGGGCAATGAAAAATCAGTCGTAGCCTAAATACAAACTGGTAGTGTACCATTAAGAGAATTCATCTTACGGCTTTGAGTGGTGACCTCTAGTCCTAAAAACTCTGCCAGTTCTAAAATTCTAGACTTCAGCCACTGTATATTTTCAATTTGCACTTAAATGGCAATAGAACTAATTTAAGTTTTAAAATTATAGAATAATAAAAAAAAAGATTTAGAATGATGAATTACTATTTTTAAACAGCTCCCTTAATCACCTCATACACTTTTTAAAATAACCCATTTTAGAGATAAGGAAATTGAGAGCCAAGACATACTAAATTGCCCAAAATCCCTTAGCTAGGACATACAAAAAATACAATTCCAATAATATTAATATTCTTCTGATTCTAAATTCCCTATTCTTTGAAGGCGTCCTACAGAAAAATCACAGGATGCCATCTTTCTTGAAATGATTATTTTAATCTAAATTGTGTGTCTGACTGAGGCTGGCTCCTACCAGACTTGTGAGAGCCCATTGTGTGTATCACTTCTCAGTCCTGTGTTCAGTGATGTCAGTGTGTTAGCTTGAAATCAGCCATGGTTGAAGTATTTTAACCATAAACATTGGGAAATGTACAAATCGGCACATTTCCCCCGCAAAGAGACAGTTATAAGATATTTACCAACAATACTTGGGTTGAACCTAAACTATGCTTCTGACGCCATTTACTATGGTAATCTATGATTTTTTCATAAATATTTTTATCTTAATCTACAATTTGGTGCCCAGTTCCTCACGAAAAAAAAAAAATATGACCCCATTTATTTAAATAGGTATATTTTCATCAAATTATATGAATTAATACACTAATGCATATTGAACTTTTACTGATCTTCATAGTGAATGTTACCAATACTATAAAAGTTCTAAACTTTGAAGTTTCTATGAACATGTAAACCAGCAGGTAAAGCACACATGGTTTGTTGGCATTTCCAGTCATGTTCATAAATCCTATTGCAACTCAGCACAAGTTCATCTTTTCCTGGACTTATGTTAGCCTCTTAAGCCTTTATATACTCTAATAAGACCCCAAGGGTAACCATATGGCTGTTTCACTCGATCAGCCACCAGTCAATAGATGAGTTTACAACAGCATGTCTTCTTGGTACCACGTCAAACTATATATAACCTACAGTAACACAGTTTCAGAAACAGAATGCATTTCTGTAATTCAGGGTGCTCTTGTCAAAGCACTGCTTGACAGGCTATCTTTTGTATTGGAAAATAACTTTTTTTTTTCATCCTTTGGATGGCACTGCCATCGATCAGGCTACTGGCCTGTCCAATTTTATCTGCCATTAGAAGTAGACCAGACCACCAGCTCTCAGGTAGGTCACTGGATCTGTTGTTTGAAGCTGTTCTTCATATATGGCTCTGCCTCCTTACTTTTCTCTCTAAGTTGTACTTTTCTTCAAGCAGATTCATTATATTTCTTCTGCTCACTTGTTCCTTGTCTGTTGCTATCACAAACAAAAAGCTTTAATTTATAAAGTGCTTCATAATCTCAGAAACATCTAATTTTCCCTCCTTCACTCTAAATAGCCCTCTCAGTCTACAACTTGGCTAATTGTTTAAAGTAACCTGTTCTCAAAGGAGTTAATTGTTTTTAACTCTTTTGCAGGATCCAAAGCCACATAGTTTTACTAGTTTGTTGTATCCAATTCTCTGCTTTAGAGCAAAGCCTATTAAAAAAATTCCATAATTAAAATAGAAAACATGAAATTATGGAGAACTACTAATAGTGCACATATAAATGTCACAAAATGGCAAATATGTTTGAAAGTGAGCTGTCTGAGAATAATCAGGAAATAATGATATGCAAAAAAGAGATGGGTATAAAATGGAAATCAATGTGAAATCAGATACAATGCTCAAGACTTCATTTACCTAAAAGTTTCCCTAATGTTAGAAGATCACTAAATTAGTTCAGCTTGACTTTAGAATAAACAAAAACATTCTTTAAAAGTCTTGTGGTGAGAATTAGAATTCACAAATCATGGGATATGAGGGGCCTCAGGGGTGGTATGCATATGAAAGTACACACTTATGTACTTAATTATTTGAACGGGGGCTTGAAATAAGCATGTAAATTGGAATAGCTCTGTTCTACTTTCTTTAACTGCTGGATCACACGTGGCAACATGCCTTCCTTCTTGCCCTTCTCCCTTTAAATGCCAAGCTCTGATGATTAAACCAGGGGGATGCAAAGAGAAGGAACCATCAAGCTGGAAGGAAAAAAGGAATAACTATAGAAACTATTCAGAAGAGACCACAAGTACAGAATGTGTATGCAAAACTGTTCAGAAAACAAAAACAGAATATCTACACATTTTCTACTCTCAAATCTACCTTTAGTCTTATTTTCCCCCCAAAAAATATAGTTGTATCAGGTAATCAATTTGGGACTAACTTCTGACATATCTCCAACCTTCACATCTACTCACAAGGTTTGATTAATTTAATTTCATAAATATATTATGAAATGCAATTTCACACACACACACACACACACACACACACACACACACACAAAGCATGCCAAAAAATATATACACATTTTAAGAAAGGAAAAAAATATTAAAATTGTACTACTCAATATATACCGATAACAAAAGATGAATACAAGTCACGTTTGACTTCGGCAATTACAAGAGGTGCTCAAAGTGGTTACCATCAGCGTCCAGACACTTCTGATTACAGTGAACTACTGCTTGATACTTGAGAAACGCTGATCAAAGTGTCCACTTGTACACATTTTTTGAATATATATATATATATATATATATATATATATATATATTCATTCAATGCTAGAGTCTTCACTGTGGCCTTTGTCATCTTTAACTAAAGTTAAGGCAACAGTCTATAAATAGGTTTCCCTGCCTCTATTCTCGTCCCTCTCTAATTTCCTCTGCCGTGCTTTCCAAATTAATCTTGTAAAATTCACATCTGATCATAACACTCTTCCATTTAACTTCCTTGGTGATTCATTGTGACTTGCAGTGTAAAATCCAAATGTTCTGGTGTAGCACAGAAGGCTCTTTACAATGTGGCACCTGTCTACATCTCTAGTACCATTTCTCCCCTTAATCACCCAGCAAACTTGTCCTCAACTCTGAAATCCATTAGGATTCAACTCAAACATCACTTTATTTGAGTCCCAGGATTTAATATGATGATGAATATAACTGAATCGCAGGAAAATCTCCAGTATGAGGTCTCCATTTCCCTGAATGAAACCATATAACATAAGTTATACCCCTTTTCTGGAGATCAGAAAAAGCATTTGGGATATTTACCAAGAATAATGTGAAATAATTGTAATGTAAACTGTCAAAAAAAACTTCTGCAGAGCTTGCCAACATTAAGTCTCTATAATGTGGACCTCCGGATTAAGCCACAAATTGTGTTTTAGATTATGGGAGAGAGCCAGAAGTTGGCTTTTAGCTAATATTTTACACTTATTTATTTTTAAACTTTATGGAATGACTATTAGTTGCATTTTTTTCTATTCCTACAAATAAGGCTGTGGTATCATCTGATTGGAAAACGGTACTTTCTCAAGGGGTTTTGAAATATGCTTGCTCCTTCAGATGTGGGGAAAAACAAAAAAGAACAAAGAAAAACTACTTGCCTTTAAAAGAGAAAAAGGCCCAGACTCCTGCTGAGAAAACATTTTCTCCTTCACGCACTGTGGAGAAGGAGGAAGAGAACTCAGTCATTTAGACACCTGTTGGGTGTGTGGATCTCCAAGAGTAGGCATTTTGGTCAATCTTGCTTTGATTGGGCAGAAGAAAAACAAAGAGCCTATCTCTGTAGTTTGTGTGGTAGAAAGTATTTTTTCAAGTGTTTTGCTGCTCTAAATCACCTCTTCTGCTTTCTCAAAATTCAAAACATCAAATTCAGAAGCTTTAGAATATCTGTTTTATGCAGAAGACACACTGAATTTTAAAATATTAACTTTGTCATCCATTCCAGAACTGTATTAGAGTTACCTTCAACTACTACCTTCAAACTCCTAAGCATTTTTTTTTCCCATCTAATTGAAAACTTATGTTTCTGTACTTTCTCCTATGTGTAGGCACTCTGAGTCTCCCTGCTACATTTAGTGCACTGGATCTCTCTACTCTCATTACAAATGTGTTGTCATTTCTCATCTGAAAGGAAATATTCCTGAAGTATACAACCCACTCTGGTCTTTACCTCAGAATTTTCCAAAAGAGCAATCTTTCCTTCTACCTCTATTCAATGTCTCTATTTTTCACTTCAATCTTCCTATCTCAATTTTCTCATAAAATTATTACTTATTACTTCTTCATATGTTTTATGTCTGTGGGAGAGATAGCAACCGCTGATCACTCCTCTTTCTAGAAACTCTCTAAACATCAGGACACAGTAGCTTTCTTTCTGACCAAAAAAGTCATCCAGGCATGCTCTGGTAAAGAGGAAAGGATTGTTTTTAGGAAATGATGCTTTGGATTTTGAAATATTAAAAGGAGTTCACTAGTAAAAAAGATGGGGGCAAGGAGAGGGTATATTCCAAAATGGTAGAACTTGTAAAAGTTCTGAGAGAAAAGGAATATGTTATCTATGAAAACCTCAACAAAGCCAAAATCAACAGAGTATGAGCAATTATGTGGAGCATGACATAAAATGGAGCTAGAATGATAGCAAGAGGTCAAATTACAGAGCTCAAGGGACATTGCACTAATTTGTGCTTATATTCTAAATCAATAAGATGTCACTGAGTAGATTTAACAAAGGGCATGACATGATCAGATTTTACTTTTAATTAAAATGAATTGTCTTCTCTGTGGAGAACAAATTGGAGAAGGAAAAGAGATGGCATAGAAATACCAGAGTAAGAAAAGTGCACATCAGTCAAGATATGATGGTCCTAGGGAAAAACTAAGAAAGATGTGAACTGGTATTCAGGAGGTAAAATTGGCAGGCTTTTTGTTGGAGCCTGAAGGAACAAGTTGTGTCAAGAAGATGTCTACATACGGGTATATAGTTTAGTCTCATTTTCGAAGACAGTGAAACTTGAAGGAGCACTATATTTGGAGGAGAACATTGTGAGTTCATTCTTAAACATGAGAAGAACTCAATTAGACAGTTAAATATCTGGTTTTGATATTTATAGGAAAATAATGCAAACAAGAATGGCACAGGCTATTTTTACAGCTAGATATTAAATTTGGGTTTGAATTTCATCACTGGTACGACTGAAAAACAATACACAATGGCTTGATAGATACTGTTCAGTTTTTAAAAGCTCAGAATTTCTTGTGTAGAAACAGTTCTGTAATTTAATAGACTTTTTAAAAAATGAACATTTATGATATATTAAAAAATGGACAGTATCTTTCAGTAAACATTTCAGATATTCAGTAAACATTCTTTAAACAGGAATTCCTGGTATGACCTCTTTACCAAAGTCAATGCAATGATGAAATACTTAACAAAATAATGTCATAGAGGAATTGAGAAGATGCAGTCCAAATGTCCTACATTTTTATAACTAATACATTAGCAAAGCTTAATAAAAATTTAGTGAAATAGATGGAAAGTTGTATTTAATATGGTTTTCAAAAATCAAGTACCTCAAAAATTTTTGCAAGTTTTTTTTTTTTTTTTTTTAATAATCAACACTTTATTAAATTATTTGTAAAGGCCTGAAATGTCTCTCTGTTCATATACAATGGCTGATATATTTTGCAGTGTTCCATATAGAGAGAAGGTTACAAGTCAGGGATGTCCAATCTCATTCTATTTGAAAACGTAGGAGCTTTTAGTAAGTGCTAGCTCAGAAAAGGCTTTCCAATTTATGAGGGAATGTTAGTTTCTAACTCTTTTCTATCAGTCCACCACTGAGGAAAAAAAGAAAGAAAGAAAGAAAGAAAGAAAGAAAGAAAGAAAGAAAGAAAGAAAGAAAGAAGGGAGGGAGGGAGGGAGGGAGGGAGGGAGGGAGGGAGGGAGGGAGGGAGGGAGGGAGGGAGGGAGGGAGGGAGGGAGGGAGGGAGGGAGGGAGGGAGGGAGGGAGGGAAGAAGGAAGGAAGGAAGGAAGGAAGGAAGGAAGGAAGGAAGGAAGGAAGGAAGGAAGGAAGGAAGGAAGGAAGGGAAATAGATCCTTGAATTTGGTGAGGAATTTGAGTCAGAGAAGCAGTATTATCAGAGACAGATTTGAAGTTTGACTAAGGAGTTCAAGTTGCCCTTCGACCAGTAGAGGGCACCATGAATGGTTAATTCAACTCCCTGGGTCAATCTCCTGCCTTAGTGCCAGGAAAATAGCAGCTACCCCAGGAGGACAAAATGAGATAATGGTATAAACCCCTCAGCAGAGTGTTAGGAACAGGGTAATAACTCAATTAAGTTGTTTGTGTTATTATCAATTAGTGATAATAGCTCAGGCCACTAAAGTACCTGTACTATAAAGAAATAAAGAGGTTCTGTGTAATAAAATATTTAAGAATTTTCTTAATGGATGCTGTATTCTGATATGCCTTTAGAATATTCAGTTGCAACGTTTAGCCCAAAAAGCTAACTTATTTTTCAAGTGCTTTAGTATTACATATTTAACTACTCAAGATGTCTGAATATTTTTATTAATGATTTATCCAATACTTAGCTATTTCTTAAAATCACTCCTATTTTTTGATAATTTGTTTTGTGAGAAGCATATATCCAAACATCCAAGATGTCTATCATGTATAATACAAATTTAAAATAAGAAGTCCTATCTAAACTGGTAAAGTGGTTTTTTGTTTGTTTGTTTTTGTTTTTTTATTGTTGCAAAATTTGTCAAAAAAATTTTTTTTTCATTGTGATTTTGGCAGTAAACTTTAAAAGACCTGACATTTAGTAAATATTTTATTCAAAGTAAGCAAACGAGTTTGTTGCCTGATAGCAAATTGTATGCATTTATAAACTTTATATCACTATAATCTCAAGATGATATGAAGAAAAAAAAGCCATCAACATCTACTCTTATGTATCTATCCCCAAATTTATTGGTATTTTTATGTTTTAGAAATATTTAATTCAAACAATTGAATTTCAAAATAAAAAGTTTTCCTTTACCCAGATTTGCCTTGAAGGTAGAATATATATATATATATAGTTTATAATGGCTTTGGGGCAATGGAATAATTATGCCCAAAAAATAGATCATTAACATATATAATCCATGTTTTCCAGCATACACTTTGAAAATGTGTATTGCCTTTCTAATTATGCTCCTTTACTCTTTTCCACACTTTGTGTTTATTAGAAAATATCCAATCACCTTTTCATAATTGATTATTTCTTCTGTGGAACATCAAATGTATACATACATACACGATATGCAAATCTGTAAGCAATCACTAAAATCATCCTGAGGTCCAAGGGACAAAAGATGAAATGAATGGAAAAGACAGACATCAGACTAAGAAAAATAATGCTATGTTGAAAGAAGGGAGGATAAAGGACAGGATGGCCTGATGGTGACATGTAAAATTTCTGAGATAAATTCTGGAATCTTTCAAAATTCTAAAATTCCAAGGCAAATTCAAGCTGATAAGTTCAATACACAAATTCAAACCTAGCACAATAAACAAAGGTGCAGTCCATATTTTAAAATTTGATTACTTGTATCTACATTTTAAATATGCATGCCATAGAGCCAAATATAAAATACATGTTGTACATAAGGCATAACTAAATTTGTTAATTTGATTTTCTTTTCCATGTAAAATTCCATGCTAGTTTCAGATCTCAGTTGGAGCAGGCCAGTGTTTGAACACTTGATTAGTTTGCACAAAATATATAATTCAGTTACAAAACTACAAAAATTGCAATAATTATTTATTTTTTCTATCCCAATACATTTATAACACGTCATATCAACACAGTCTTTGTCCTCAGCACTATTCAGCTAAGCACATATGACAGCTTTGGATACTGTGGTAGATAAGAGCCTGATAGAAATGCCACACTTATTTAGTATGTTTTAAAAGTTGGAAATCTAAAAACCAAAATTATATCTACATGTATATATATATATATATATATATATATATATATATATATATATACACACACACATATTCACAGAAACAAAGTGAAATGTGTGTATTTGAAAGACTAATAATATCTAAGCTGGCTGCATTAATAAAAATGCTTCTAGTAAGTTTCCTGCTATTGTCAAAACCAGAAAATTTGCTGTATCAAGAACAAAATCTCCCCTAAGATGTTTCTATATTATGTTATAGGAAATTGCATGTCAGAAGAGATCCTTACTCACTCAGATGGCCAAGTTACATTTCTGTTCTTCCATAAAAGTGTAAAAGTGTTAAAACAAAAATGCACACATATGTTTCTGAACATCAATAACTACAGAGGAATTAGGTACAAGCACAACTGCCCTTGAGAAAGAGGGCATGAACATCAACGTGTGAGGATCCCACTTAAGTATTTGACCCAAAGCACTTTCCACTCAATTTCACCGTTTGGGATGCAGTAAAGAACTACACCTTTAAAATTTAAAGAATACACTCTGATTTAATTCACATACAAACAACTCAAACAGTATAAAATCCGCATGGGGTGGGCAGTTAAAATCTAGTAGGAATTTACAATATACAAAAAGAAAAAAACAAATTAATCTGTGCATTGTTTCTTGAAACTATTACTTCAGAAAATCACAGAATAAAAACTACTAATACATAGCAAAAACATCTTAAAAATTAAGTGTTATCCTAGCCTTTCAAGCACCTTTACTGTGAGGTAATATTGATGTTGAAAACATGGTTCCTAGCAAATCATTGTTACTATCACCTTCTCAAAATACAATATAGATATAGATGTAGATACAGATATTGAGATGATAGAGATAGAGACAGAGATAGAAATAGAGATAGAGATGCGTACACATTATACAAGACAGCAATTTGAAAATGATTCACTAGACCTTCAGGATGGGTGAAACACAATTGTTTTTGTTTTTAGCTTTTTGGGTTTTTTGCAGAGTTCTTATCCCAAGGGATTGAGATTGATTGCTTCGTACAACTCATGGTGACAAAAAGATTTACAGTTTTTGATCATAGCTCCTAGTATAGTCATTGGCATTGTGAGGTATTACTTGAAAGACTGCATGCATTTTAAGATGAATTGGTCCTGAGGAGGACCTCTGGTGAGCTCTCAGGCTCAAATTGCAAAGTCACAATTTGTTCTGACATTCTGTTTCACTGCTTCGGTCAGGCCTAGTTCATGTGTTTAATGACAAGTTGATGGATTTTTTTTCATATTGTGTGTTTCAAAATTTTATTGAGAAAAATATTCTTTAGTGACCTGCAAAAAAGGAAAATATAAAGAATGATAACTTATACAGAGGAAAAAAATAAAAAAGCAAAACTTAAGGCAAAAATCTATAAAGGAGGTGACCAATAAATAATGTATGAGTCAACCTGTTGAGTTTAGTCTTCTTTCAAATACTAGTGTAGTTTTATAAAAGGCACATAAATACTGGTAGTAATAAAAGTCATAACTGAATTATTTAATTTTTCAAAAAATCTACTACTATCACTATAGTGAAATACTACCATTTTCTTTATTAGTGGCTAATTATGTGGAAAATATATTTCCAATGTAGAAGTTAAGAATCCAAATAGATTGGCTAGTTGTTTATATTACTTAGTTTCTTCTTTTTTTTATTATGTTGTTATTATTAATATAAATGGACTTCATTGTTTTAAATATCTCTATCTATGTCAAACTTCAATGATGGTTAATTAATAGCAGATCTTTTTAGTTAAATAAAGAGATAATACTTATACTACCTATCCAGAAGTTCCAATAAAGTGGAAATAATATATTCATTAAACAAATGAATATTAAATCTGTATTTGAAAAATAATACCTTAGGTATTATACCACTAACAAACTTCAATATCAGCAATTATACACTCAATTAAATAACAAACTGAAATATAAATCAAAATTACTTTTGAAGAGCAAAAGCACACACGATGTCATACTGTGGTTGCGCCATTCAGGGGTCGGCTGCTGTGAAAGCTGAATTAAAGCTGCACATGACCCTAGATCTGAGAGCTCCCCCTGAAAGACCCTCCTCCTTCCTGGGGGACATGATGATCTAGGGAGATCCTTGATATTTCTGGGCCCCTGTGGGCTGAGTGTGGAACAATAGAACTGGTCACTTGGAAAAGGCTAGAATTTAAACTTGACTTTCACTAGTAGTTTTCTATTGTGATAACTTTCTTTGCTCACTGTGCTTTCTCTCAGTTGACAGAGCTGCCATTCAACTTTCTTGAACTCTTCACATAGAAAATAATCTGGTTTTGATAGAAGAAAATAGTTCTTTCCAATTCTTTGTCCATGTCTTCAGCTTTTTCCTGTACAAGCTCCCCTCTGATATGTGTACTTCATGTTTCCGAAAACTTTGGGAGGATTTTCATTTTTTCCCCCTCTCTTTTTCTAAGCAGTGATTTTTTTCCTCAATTGATTTCCTGAAGCTGCATTATGTGTTCTTGGTGTACTTCAGTATTTGAAGTTTCAGCTGAAGCTTCTGAATCTCACTCTCAAGCTGTAAATTTTCAGACTTAATAAGATACTTGCTCAGTTTAGAGACTTCATGTGATTTTCTTCTCATAATTTTTGGATGTTTCTTGTTTTTTAAAGAAAACACCTAACAGCATCAATGAGTGTCTTCGATACAAATCCTGACCGATACAATGGTGATCTCCATTTTCTGATTTACTCTTTTCCTCTCATTCCAAGGGTCCATCCACATGATCTTCTCTAAAGAGATCAGGCAAACTGATGATATTCGGCATGGTTTCAGTCAGAGACTTTTCAGTGCCTCTTTACAATTCATAGCCTGTTTCACATGTTTGGATTTTCAAGCATTTCTTTCTGTTCCTTCAGTTCCTACACTCTGCTTCCATCTTGCCGCTATCTTGGGCAGCCAGGTGTAGATTTTCCTTATGATGAATAGTTTCATTCTGATCCTCCAATATTTTCTTCTAAAGTTGTTTTAAATTGTCCTGGGAAGCTGTTAATTTGTTTTTTGCATTAGTCACTTGGGATTGAGGGAATGTTGAAGCATTTTGAGTGATGTTATCTGCCCTTAAAGACCAGTCCATGAAGTGAAATTAGGTGCTCACTTTTCTGTCCTTTTTGAGAAATTCCACTATGTCCTAAAGTGAGGAACTGTTTAGATGTTTATTGAGTGCTGCCATACACAACCTTTGTAACTTCAGTGTTTGCTCCCACCCCAGGCAAGTTGAGGGCCTCACTGGCTTGTGTAAGTATACCCATCTTTTCACTGATTACTTGATACTTCTATGCGAGCAGAAAACCTGGGTAAACTTTTCTTTCCCTGAAATATGTCAGTTCTTTACTATAAAAACCACTACATTAGTACATGCTAGAATCTCCCAGAGACCTGGGCCTTGTCTCAAGCATTCACATGAAACAAGCAAAGCACTACACAGCTGCTCCAGAAAAAGCTAGGGAAATATTTTTGTGTCAGTCAGTAGGCTCTCTATGCTCTGCAGGCATGGCAGCTCTGCCTCTGGCTGCCAGGACTCCATGAGTCACAAATGACCACAATGAACCCTGTGGAATGTTCCATGTCTAACAAGTCAAATAAGCACAGCAACCAGGACAAACCATCCCTTGGGCTGGGGGAGGGGGAAGTCATCCAGGTTCTAAACAACAGTTCTAATTTTGCTCTCCTCACAGCTCAAACAGAAATGTATGAGTAAAGTACGATTTAGGAAGGCAAAAGTGCAGATTACAGACAGGCCCGGAGCTCAGGGGCACCCTGAGCCTCGCCAGGCCCATAGCAAACTCAGAGGATCAAAACAGTGTCCCGCCATATGCCCTTCTCTGCACATCAGCATATCAGTGCCCAGTAGTATGGCCCTGGTGCTGGGGTGAAGCTCATTTCCATGACTGAAATTTCCTTCTGCCACAAGGGAACCTGATCCTGTCCCCCAAATCTCAGGGATCCCCTCCTCTGAAGACTCCCTCTCTATTTGTGTTTGGTCAATGCAGGCAGGTAGGGGACATGACCGAGGGTCTTGCTAAAGGTATTACTAACTAAGAGACCTGGATTCCAATACAGGAGATATCATTTGGAACTGGCAAGTTCTTAAAATGTCATGGATTCAGTGGAAGCAGTGTGTCCCCATGCAATCCACCTGCTCCTGGATGAGGATGACTATCTGAGGTGGCATGGCAGCCTAGGATCCTTTCCTCACATGGCCTCACCATCTTCCTTCAGCATATGCCCGTCTCGTTTCCACTTGTGATAGTCTCCAATCCACTAAGTCTTCTGAGCTGTATGTCTGAAGAAGACGTTAGTCCTTAATTTGCCACAAGAAGCTCAGAGGCTTCTTGTCTATGACCTGTTCTCTACCATGAGTGACTCAACCCCGGGGTCTTCACCAGTGAGAGAAATGAAAGAATTGTTAGCTGAAGTCACTCTGAAGATTCTAAGGGGTGCCATGTTTCAGGCTGCAGCCTCCACCCCCACCCCCCAATGGATGTGGCAAATAGCACTCTGGACAGACTTAGTGGTGAGAGGAGGAGGTGACCAGATGCCTGAAGTATGGCTGATGTCACTGTTGTTGCTTACAATTCATTTATCTGTTTCAAACGGAAACCTTCATTTAAAAGTTTATGACCTGTTTCTGAAAATAATGAATTTGGTCTTTGTGAGGGGTTAGGGAGGAAAAGCTGGAGAGGACCACTGTCTTTATTCTCTAGAATCTTAGACTTTAGTCTCTAGGATTTTAGTCTTTTAGACTCTTTAGTTTCTGATGACAGGAATACATAGCAAGCAGCTTAAGCCAAAATAAAGAGTTCAGGTAGGAATATTGCAGGGCGTGGGGGGAGTATAAAACAAAAGTTCTGTAGGTGCCAGGGTGGCCCTGGAACCTCAGATTGGAACAAGGGACTTGCGGCTCCCAGGTGTCCCTTTGTCTGTGTGTCATTCCTGCATCAGAAAAAAAATCTCTGGGGATCTGTGGGTACAATTTAGCCTCTTAGGTTACCCTGTCAGGAACAGAGCTGACAGCATCTATAGTCTTGGTTTCGAACATAGATATTTTTGTTGGTTTGTTTTTAAATTCTGATAAACATACATTACATAAAATTTACCATTTTAACCATTTTTAATATTGTGCAGTTCTGTGGCATTAAGCACATTTACACTGTGGTGCAATGAATACCACTATCTATCTCAGGAAATTGATTTATCATTCCAAGTAGAAACTCTGTGCACATTAAACAGTAAATCGACTCCGTCCTCTCACCAGGGCCTGGTAACACCTATTCTACTTTCTGTCTCTATGAATTTGCCTATTTTAGGTAACTCATGTAAGTGAAATCACACAACACTTGTCTTCTTGCATCTGGTTTATTTCACTTAGCATAATTTTTCAAGGTGCATCCGTGTTGTAGCATGTGCCAGAATTTCCTTCATTTTTAAGGCTGACTCATATCCCACTGGATGTATATACCACATTTTGTTCATCCATTTATCAGTTGATGGAAATTTAGGTTGTTTCTATCTTTCAGCTATTGTGAGTAATGCTGTCGCAAACACTGGTGTGCAAATATTTGCTTGAGTCTCCCCTTTTAATTGTTTTGAGTATATACCTAGAAGTGGAATTGCTGAATTATGTGGTAATTCTGTGTTTAGCTTTCTGAAAAACTTCCAAACTGTTTTCCACAGAAATGCACAAGGATTCTAATTTCTCCATATCTTCATCAAAAACTTAACATTTTCCTTCTTTCTTTTTTTTTTTTTTGTTTCATTTCTTTTTTATAATAGCCCAATGCATGTGTATTGGTATTTCATCTTATTTTTTATTTGCATTTCCCTAATGGCTTGTGACATTGATCAGAAATCCATGTGCTTATTAATGATTTGCATGCGGTGTGATTACAAAATATGGTGAATGCTGCTGAAAATTGCCATCCAACAAAAAAGTAGGGATCTTCAATACAGGAAGTAGCGTGTCTAACCTTAGTAACAGTGTGTGAAAGGTTCAACTTGTTCAGTACAGTCAGTAGGGTGTGAGCTACAGTTGAGACACAGTATGCTTTAAAGTGTGCCATAAATCATCCTCCATCATGACAAGGCTCCGTGTCACACATCGCTTCTGTCAAATAAAAATATTATGTTGTGTCCTCAACCACCTTATTCACTGGAACTTCTGGCTTTTCCACAAAGTCAAAACGATCCAGGACATTGAGGCAGCCATGAAAGCACAACTAAAGACACTTGTGAAAGAGGATTTCCAGAACTGCTTCAGAAAGTGGCAAGAACAATGAAAATAAGTGTGCTTGAAGTGAGGGGAAGTACTTTAAGGGGTGATTAATGACAATGTGTCTTTTACTGTAATAAATCTTTTTATTTAAACATTTTTTAATTTAAATATTCCCTGTATTGTTTGATCACATCTTGTATATCTTTAGAGAAATGTCTATTCAAGTCCTTTGCCCATTTTTGAATTGGATTGTTTATTTTTTGTTAGTGACTTGTAGGAGTTCTTTAATCCCTTATCAGATAGATACATCCTAAATATTTATTCTGTGCTTTGTCTTTTCATTCTCTTGATAGTACATTTTAAAGTACACTTTTTTAAATGAAATTCGATTTATTGATTTTATTATTGTCAGTGCGTTGATGCCATACTGAAGAAATCATTGCCATATCGAAGATCGTGAAGCTTTTCCATATGTTCTCTTCTGAGAGCTTTTTCTAAAAATAGTTTTAGCTCTATGTTTAGGTCTTTGATTCATTTTGAAATCATTATTGTCTATGGTGTAATTTAAGGGTCTACCTTCTACTGCTTGTGGATATCCAGTTTTTCAGCACTATTTGTTGAAAAGACTGTCCTTTCCCATTATCTTTTCATTTAAAATATTAAACATCAAAGGGCATTTTCATACTTTTGAAAATGAACTAAGATTACTAAAATAATTTTACATATGTTTATAAATTGTATAACATGGCATTTCAGTAAGTATAGGATTACCACAAAATTTAGACATTACAGACTCTACTGCTGCAATTAATTTAAATTACTACAGTGAAATAAAAACATATTCACTAAAGTATTTTTATTTGCCAGTAAAATAATAATCATTACCAGTTTTAATATTTCCCATGGGTAACTCATACGGGTAAACCCATGGGAAGTATTAAAACTAAGTTATGAAGTTACTGATCACTTAATCAAAGAAAAGGGTTTCAAGTTACTGCTCTCCTTATTACAGGAAATGCAAAGGTAATGAGGCATAATGGAATTTAGATATTAATAAAAACATATATAATTTCCCCCAAAAAATAAATCTGAGCATCTCCTACATTTACCTATTAAATAAACAGCCAAATATTAAAAACCTCCAATCACATAAAGATAATGGTTAACTTGTCAATATGGTTAAGGAAAACTTATTTTGAAAGTTTGGACTATTGACTACAGAATCAATATTGAAAATATAATAGTATATGTATTTTATAAACTAATTAATTCGCACTTTATCACTATTGAAAAATTCTATAATATTAATTACATGTTTATTCTCCACGGCAGACAAGCATTTAAAACATGAGCATGATTTTTTTAATTGCAAAGGATGTCTAATCTTAAAGAAATATTAGAAATTATTCTAAAAACTTTCAAGAACAGCGTTCAATCATTGATGTATACCTTGAGTAATTTTGACTCTTAAATGATGTAAAGTTTAAATGACGTAAACTCTATAATGACCCTTTATTATCTTTTCAGAATATTAGTTTCAATGGAATTTTTTTAGCCAATATATAAAATATTAGTCTTGGTTTCAAACTAGCTATATTTAACAGTTTATATATATCCTTGTATTTTTACTTTTCTGTAAAAACAATTCACAGACTTCCAGAAAGGCTTATAATTCCATGTGAAGCAAAATTGAAACCTCATCTGTATTGTATTTTAATGCTGTTATTATCTTCATTTATATTTATTAAATGACAGTTGGGGATTCATAGATTTGAGTCATAATATTCTTTTTTATTTATGTTTAAATCTGTATTGTAATCACTCTATTATAAAATAATTGCAGTAGATTTATTTACAATGCTAAAATAAAACAATTAATTGTTCATGATTTTCTGAATCCATACTTATATCCCTTATTATGCCTTCTTTTTTATTAGGGTATTCCTGTTTCCCAGCAAGAAGATGACTTTAAAAAAAAAAAAAAAATCACTAACAACTGCTTCTTTTCTTGAATTTTCAAAGCATGATATGTTGAATGTTAAGATCTCTTAGGGGCAAAATATGAGAAAGTAGTATTGTGAAGATCAATAAATATAAACTCATAACTTGAAATTGTATTTTTGTCTTTGCATAAAAGTCATCTTCTTATAATATTACGTGTTAGATGTGCTGAGCATTTCTAAAGCAGAAACTGAGATGAGAAAAAATAAAAGAACTTAGCAATAATAATACTCTACACACTCTTTTCTCAAAACCCCATTCTTCCCTCTGACATGGTAAATGGCTTATACATAATAATTTGCTACACATATAAATCACGATAAATGAAGTCCCAAGAAGAGATTACAACATGTGGACTGACTCTAAAATAAGCCATGTAAGTACAATCGTTCCAGTTAAATTTATCCAGATTATTTAACTGTGAGTGTCGGTACTGAATGTAAAAAATTTAAAAATAAAAAAAAATAAAAAAGTAGTTATACAATTAACACAAATTTAGAGTATAGTAACATACTTAGTCTCTTAAAGAGAAAGTTTTGAAAATAAAATGTTTTATTAATTAGTAAGAGTAAATGTCACCATTTAAAAAAATAACTTAATGAATATTTAAGTAACAAAAGAGGTTACAATTTATCTCAAATGTTTTAAAATTAATATCAGAGGACTCCATTAACAGAGAACTTGAAAGAAACAAATACAATATATTTTGTTCTATATCAATCAATCTCTTTCTTCTATTTGTTTCCATAGTTCTTCCTTAAGATATTACTTCCTGGGCTGGTATACAACTTGTAGTGTCACTGAGTTTATAATTTTATGAAAATGTATGGCTCTTAGAAAATTCTGAGCCTTTCTTAAGGCTTCAAATATCATTTCTGCATAGATGACTACCATGTACCTACCTACCTTTACTGTTCACCTCAGTCCTGCAATTCAGAACAGCCTTCTCCCATCACTTACACATCCTTGGGGAATTTCTCATTGTATCACCATCACTTCAAAATTGATATGCTTGTCAAAATTCTTGTCCTTCTCCCCAACCACCTTTTGTTTGGGGCCACAATATATGTTAAATTTACTATCAGTTTCTAAATAACAAAACCCAAAATTTAAGAGTCACCTCTGACTTATCCTTTACTACATACATCTAGTAAGTCACTATTTTTTGTCAATTTATAGTTTGATTGTCCTTTTTACTGTTACCTACCACTACCATCTTTATTTAGGACTGTTTTACCTAATACCTAGAATATTGCAATTATTTTCCAACATGCCCTCTTGCCTCCAGTGTTTCTGTACTTCACCTCTACCTGCACATTGCAGCCCTGAAATTGTTTATGAAACTCAGCCTTGCAAGTTTATCTAAACCTTATTTGCTCCCAATGTGCTAAATGGAGCATGGAATCATTGTCTAGATAGTTCTCAGTAAGCTCCAAGGATGAGCCAAAATTATAAATGATAATAATACCTAATAGAGATAAATATGAAGGCCTCCACATGGATAAGAAAAGCATTAGCTACACAACTACAGGTGAGGAGAAGATGGCTGAACCTGCAATTTGTGTTTTTCACCTATAGGATTTTAATTGTCTCTGAGTTAATTAAGTGTCATTGCAAACTTAAGCTGCCCACAAAGAGAGTTAATAAAATTTTCGTGTCAACGAAAATAAATTCACTTTATTCTATACTGGCCGGATTTTATCTGGAGAATTATTTTAAAGTTGAGGGTGCTTTTTAGAAATCTAATAATAAACTAAAAGTTGTTAGTTATTAGAATCAGGAGTGCATGTTCTCTGCCTGAATAAGAGAAGACTTAGTGGGCTCATAGTATCTCTGTTGAAATATTTAAAAGCTGTTATGCAGAAGACAAATTAAATTTATTTTGTAGACTCCAGAGAACAAACTGAGATATTGGTAATTTTTTTTTGTCTTAACATGTGTCATGCAGGGAGGCCGGCGGGGTCTCTGTTCCCGCTCCCCACACAAGAATGCAGGATATGGTGAGGCCAAAAAGGAACACCCACGGAGCCATAGGTAGGGGAGTCATACCACTATATTCTCTCTGGCGGCACTATACTCTCACTGGAGGCTGGATCCACACTGTCCGCAAACCGCCATCCACACTTGCCAGCCCAGCCGCCATCTTCTTGCTAGCCCCCATTCTTCTCTCCTCTCTTCTAGCGTAGCCACAGCAGTTATATTAGTGGCCAATGGCTCACTGGTTACAGCTGACGGCCAACTAGCCACAGCTGATGGCCATGCAATCACAGTTGGCCATTTACTACCTGAGACAACACCTTTCTATGTGAGGCCGAGAGCCTGGAAACTACTTTCTGGGGCTCTGCCCCCACAACATGAATTAAAAATTGATCATTGTAACTGTTAGTCCCATAGCATGTGTTGCACATCTATGTGTCTGCATTAATGGGAACACTTGGGTTAACATCTATTAGGAAATATTAGGAAAGTTATTTCAGCTATACCAACTAGGAAAACATCTGAATGAGTAAAAGGGGTTTTTACAGTGTCTTTGCTCATACTTTGGATGTTGGATTTGGATATTGAGATTTAGCCTAGTACAAAAATTACTCTATAATAGATCAGGATGAAAACCTAGAGAAGCATGATTACCTAATTTCATCCTTTCAACCATACTGACTACTTAGAAGAGCAGTCTTGGGGTATCTGGGTTTTTTTTTGTTGTTTTTTTTTAATCTTTTAAAGCTGTTTTACAGAAATATTATATATGTTCTACCAACAATTTAATGTCCTTTTGTTTTTGGTTTTTGTTTTTTTTTCTTCAAAACTCCAAATTTTCTCTTCTGCCAATGATGTGATGGGCAACTTGTAAAAATAGCTTTTATGTCATTTGCCAGTATATAAACAGAGACTGGGTTTTCTTTCAAAGTCACTGAGAGGGAGCTTTTTTGTAGAGTTGGATTTGAAAGTGATCTGGACACAATCTCTTCAGCCGTTTGATCTTCAATATTGATGCAGCTAAGCCAAATAGCTAGAGAGAGATTATCATCTCCCTCCCCCTCTGCCTGCGTGGATTCTAAAAGGTCTGAGTAGAACAGGTTCTCAAAGAATACATAAACAAATAAATAATGGATCTATATTTAAAGGGATGAGATGGTTATGCTCCCCTGCTAGACCTGCTTGATTAGCATTTACACCAAGGAACTTTTAGTGTTCTTATCAAAACTGAGATTACAGTACAGTATAATTCCCAATTGCATCTTCTGTCTTGTCGAATATGGACTATGCATTTTTCTTTAAGCATGTCGTTTACAAATGAGGCTCAAGTCCCTGCTTTTACCTGACAGGCTCCCTATATTGCTTGCCATTCAGTTTAGTCCTCCAGTTGCTACAAAATCTGGGTTAAATCCTGCTTCCTCCAGATAATCTTTTCTAATTACTCATAATCATGAGTGAACTCGTTCACTTAAAAAGTCTTCTTTATCTATGTTGTACCTCTTTTAGAACTGGTTTTCACTTTTTTTAAAAAGTGTATATATTCCATTAATAACTAAACTTACTACTTCCCTAATATAATACAACTAATATTAATTGATCTCTTTATAACTGCTCTAGGATTTAAAGATACAGAGACAAGAAACAAAAGTCATATCCTCTAGGAGCTCACAATGTATTGAGGAGAAATAAATGACTGACAAACTTACTCTGAGTGCAGGTGCTTCAGTGGAGGTAATCAACAAGTGCTAACAAAATCTAACTGCTACCTTTTCTAACTCTGCTCACTCACTACACTTAGTTTTTCATAAGTAGACATATGCACGGCTTTCTGGAATACCCTTTTTCCTAATGTCACATGGATACAATGAGACCGCTGACTTAAATGAACGGCAGTGACACTGAAGTCAACACAAGTAAAAACTGATCTTTACAATTTGGTTATAAGTAGAGTAGGCTGTTAAGTACGAGGATTAGAGCTGATGATTTTTAAAAAATGTGTTTAAGTTGGTTGAGACCCGAGGAAGTTTTTATGCTTAAAAAAATGTCAGTAGAGCAGAGATTATTTGTTATTGCCTATGAACTTGATTACGTTTTTTTGTTGTTGTTTATTTTCAGGATAAAGATTTGTTAGTTTAGGCTCTTCAGGAAGCACACAGCAAAACAGGGTTAAACGTACAGGCAATGTATGGAAGGAAATGTCTGTGAAGCATAAAAGGGAGAGAGCGCAAGTAGGCAGGGAGCATTTCCATCAGATAAGTGGGACTCTTGAGAACTAGAAGGGAGAGGAAGAAGGGCTGGGGAGGAAGAGTCTTAGACTGAAACACAGTTCTAAGGGAGTTTAGGCCAGGCTAAGACAACGTACGCACAGAGGCGTCAGTGAATACTCAGGTGTGTGATTTTCTTCAATGCCTTAAAAGAGAAAGAAAGCGACCAAAAGATTCATGGTTGAAGTGGAATTGTTTAAGCTAAGAACATTGACAAAGAACTAACCAATGATCTTAAAGGTATGTGGTTTTGAAAATAAAGTGAAGCCAAGTAGGGTTGATTGCTTCCTCAGAGGGAAATAAATAAACTGGATTTTAAATTTAAATAGATAAATAAATAAATCTCAGATTGTAGCATGATGTCTTGCATGGGATATTTGTTAAATATTCTCTGAAAAACAAATGCGTAACTTAAAACTTTGTAATTTGTTTTTTACTTTAAGTATTTTTCATCTCATCCTTTTATTCCTTCTTACAGATATTTTCACAGTTTTGATTTACAAGTGCCAATTGTGGCTTGAGAAATTAAAATGCTGACTCATTCTTTTATTTATAGGAATCTGTAAAAAAAAAAAAAGTAACATTTTTAACACTTACTTGCCTTTTATCAACTATTCTCTTCAGAAAAATCCTTAAATAGAAAGAATAGGAATCACATGAAATGCGTTTACTGTCAAAGTACTTTGCAAATATCGAATGAATAGTAAGTGTTACGTATACGGCCTTGAAATTTTGAAGGTAGGCCTTTGTTTTTTCATTTGATTGCACACACATTACGTGAAAGCTAGTATTTTCCTAATGTATAATATCATAAAGAGGCAAAAGGAAAATATTTTAGTGATAAAGTGTTGCTGAGGAGAATCAGAAAAGATAGAAAATATCTTTAGTGACTGTAAATACTGTGGCGAAAAAAGGATTTGAGGGGCATAGATGGTGTTTTCTGAATCTAAATGATTGGAAGTTGGATTAGAATATGAAACATAGACTACATATAGACTACTGCATATAGAATAAAAATATAAATATAATATATAGAATAAATATATTTAAAAAAATAAACTAGCTAGGTCATTATCAAAACATCTCATTGTATGGTGATGAATTTGTCTGACTAGAAATTTAATAAGATCTGAAAAGGGAATATGAAGAGGAAGGAATAACATCCGAAGATCACACTGAAAATGGTTAGGACTAAGGACTTCAAGAAATTGCTGACATTTAGTGGGAGAAATCAGTTGGAAAAGCAATATAAATGTACTTATGGCTACAGATATAGCCACATACTAATGAGAATATTCTGAATAAAAGATATGATATGTTGGTTTTCCTCCAAACAACTATGTGGTAATGCTTATATACTATTAGGACCGAGTTGGGTTAGAAACAGTGGCTGGAAAACTTTTGTGAAGAGATGGCTAGAAATGTGTATAGTAAGGAATTTAGCCTCACCCAAAGACAGTCCTGACCTTTATCCTTGGCTCTTGAGAGGTAACCTCTAAACCCCTGAGATTCCCTACATGATAGGAGTATCTTTTTTATTCAAGGGGAGACCCTTTAATACCACCTAATGCTAAAAAGATGAGTCAGGTTGAGGTTGGCTTCACCTAATAGTCTTAGGGTGGGGGCTTCAGACCATGTGATAGTGACTCATCCTCCATGGATGGTATAAGAGATGTTAGAGATTGAGTTCAACCACATCAGCAATTAATCAATCAATCATGCTATGTAATGAAGGACCAACAAAACTCTGGGCACCAAAATTTGAGTGAGCTTCCTGGTTGATCATACTCTGTGCATACTGTCACACATGGATGCCAACAGAGTAACACATCCTGAGGACAATGGAAGCTTCTCATTTGGGACCCTCCCAGACTCTATCTTATAGGACTCTGCCCTTTAAGTTCATTCTAATTTGTATTCTTTCCCTGTGACAAATGTAAACAGGAGTATTATATTCAGCAAGTTTTGTGAATCTAGTGAATTATTGTACCTAAGGGGGGTCTTGGGAGACCCCTGAACTTGCAGTTGGTGTCAGAAGGATGGGAAGCCATGTATCAACATTTCCTTTACACTTCGTAGCTGAATCCTAACTCCTTGCAATTGGAGACACAACTCGTGAGTAGACTTAATATCTAAACAACTGTGCCCTTAACCTCACAGTTTGGCTAACGCCAAATAACGGGGAAGCACTCCTGAATTCCAAGATGAGATGTTACCATTGTGGAATACCAGGTTTGAAGCACTGTTATAGCAATATGGATATGGCCAGAAGAAGAGTTCTTCACCATAAGAGTTTACTTTTTTATAGAGGAAGCAGGCTATTCTATTTAAATAAATAGTATTGAAACATATTTATATATGATAAATATATACACAAAGGTTCACATAACAAAACATATGATAAAATATCATCATTATTCCATTGAAAACAACATTTTTATTTGGGAATACATTTAAGAATACAATAGGAGCTAATGTCTTTTCTTTTTCCTGTGGTTAATCCTTTTCTTTTTTTTAATCTCTACATTTTATTTCATCCACTCAATTATATGTAGTCTAAGTGCCTACAACAGTGCCATCTCCTCCTGTACCTGTTGGACAGCAATGGCAATATAAAGCACTTACATTTGTATATGTTAGGAAATGCTCACCTCTGTCAAAATTAAATACAAAATGGACACAAGACTTAAGAATTCCTTGTGTAGACAAAACCATTTAAGGCACATAAGCAAAACTAAATCTAGCTTATTTTATGAACATAAGCAAAACTTAATGTAGGTATTCATTGTAAATGCCTCCTGACAAATGTAAAAGAAACTTGTCATCTTCCTAAAAATGGTATAAAATAGCCTTTTAACCAATGCACTGCCATCTGGAAACCCCCACTGTAATAACTGACCAATGTAAAATGTAAACAACTTCCGATTTTCACGGTGTAAGCCATCTTGCAACTTCATGCCCCTGAGCTTCAAATCAGTCTTTAATGCTGGAATATTCCAGTTCATGAACAGTTCTTATATCACAATAAACTTCCTAAATGCTATTTATTGATTCAATGGTTTTCATTTTGTTATTTCTGTATTTTTGATACCACAATAAATCTAGTTCACATTATCTCCTTTAAAAAAAAGAAGGAAAAAAAAAGGGACTTGTAATAAACAGGTCATGTAAAACAGAATATTTATAATAATCAGAATCATAAGGAATGACCAGGAGGGAAAAATCACTTTTTCAGGCACCTACACTAAATAAATCAGGCATGGTTTGTCACCTGGGCTGATTTCACTCCCTCTTTGCTACTTTCTCCAGAAACTTTATTTGTGGATACTTCTCCCAAGTACTCCACAACACCCATTCCATCTTATCTCCCAGAGTTTGTTCTGATTCAACTAAAACTATCACAGTGTCCTATTGAAAGAGAATGTTTTAGGAACCCCAATTATAGCCAGTAGATTGGGCCTACCTATCAAACTGTTATTGTTTATGGGATAAGGATAAAGTTAAAAATGAATCAGGAAGGGTGACGTCATAGCAATGGCGGCAGCGGGGCGCACTTTTTGAGTTCTCCGTCGGATCTTATCAGAAACGGGAAGCTTATAACCCATCAAAGGACTCTCTGCTCATCACGCAGAACAGCGAAGAGACTCGCGCAGGGATTTCTTGCAGGTGGGGAAAAATTGGGCGAGCAGGGGAAGAAGGAAGGGAGCGGAGCGGAGACACGCCGCACCTGCGGCGGCGGTGGGGACGCGGGTTGGGATCGCGGTCCACACCTGTGGCGGTAGAAATTCGGCCCCCACCCTCGGGTTGTGGAAATCTGCTCCGCACCTGTGCCTGTGAAATTCCAGCCCACACCCACGGCTACAGATACGCAGGATATCCCAGGACGGAGGAGAGCCCGGAAGCCACGAGGTGGGCGTTTTGCCCTGCGTCCCACAGCGGACCTCTCCTGCTGCAGGGGCAGCATATCCAGCATTAACTTCAGCTAATAACCTCAGTTGGTCCTTGGGCCGGACAAGGAACACAGACTCCGTGCCTGGGCACCTTCCCCCGCTCTTCTGACCCTACCCCCGCCTTTCTAGAGACTTGATCTAGCCCCTGCACTAAGGAGCAGCGGCAGATTACAGAGGCGCCTTGGAGCCCCGGCTCCGGGAAGACAGGCGGGCCCAGGGAGGAGGCTAGGAGCTGGGAATCTTCCGCCCCCGGCCACCACCTTTTCTGGCCTGCGGGAAGAGTGTTAAGACAGCGGGGCTGGGAAAGAGAAGACCCCTCCTTCCATCCCCAGCCCCCACCCTTTCTAGCCAGCCTAGAGCGGGGCAAACACATCCCCAGCTGCAGAGACGCAGGGGTTCCCAGGAAAAAAGAGAGAACACAAAAGCCAAGTGCCGGACTCTACTTTGCGTCCCACAGCAGACCTCTCCCTCCCGCAGAGGGAGGATATCTAGCATTTGAGACTATTAAACTCCATACCTGGGCCCCTCCCCCCGCTCTTCCAATCCTACCCCCACCCTTCCAGAGACTTAAACTGGCTCCTGATCTGAAGAGCAGTGTCAGATTACAGAGGAGCCTTGGGGTTTGGGCTAAGGGAAGACTGGCCGCTGGCTTTGGTCCAGGGAAGAGGCTGAGAAGAGTGTGGTTTGCCCTGGACTAGGAGACAAAAGACTCATCCACCCCCAGATACCACCGTTTCTGGCCTGTGGGTGGGGTGTGACACAGCTGGGCTAGGAAAGAGAAGACCCCTCTTTCCATCCCCAGCCCCCACCCTTTCTGGCCTGCCTAGGGCATGGCAATTACATCGGCGGAGGCACTCCCAGGGATCAGTAGTAAGTGGTATATACAGCACTCAGCTTTCAGCAGCTGAGGAATTCCCTGCCGGCCACACACACACACAGGGAAGAGGTGCCCTAAGACTCAGGAGAGCTGGACACAGGGCTGGTGGTGCTATTCTCGGTGTGCATATGTGCCGGCAAGGGCAGAAACTGCACTGACTTTGTAAAACCTACTGTCCAGACCCCTCAGCCCCACGCATCTAAAGCTGCAGCCTCAGAGTCACTCTGGGCATCAGGTGACCGGCTCTACCTGCACAATACGCAGGGGATTACTTGGTGGGCTTAAGCCACAACTGGCGCTGTTTTTTTTTTTTTTTTTTTTTCTCTTTTTTTTCCTTTTCTTTCTGTTTTGATTTGTCTTTATATTTTTGACATCTTTGCCTGTGTCGAGTGGGGATTCTGTGCTACAGCAGAGAACAACTTGGAGATTATTTGGTGGGCTTAAGCCACAACTGGCGCTGTGTTTTTTGTTTGTTTGTTTTTTGTTTGTTTGTTTGTTTTTGTTCTGTGTTGATTTGTCTTTATATTTTTGACATCTTTGCCTGTGTCGAGTGGGGATTCTGTGCTACAGCAGAGAACAACTTGGAGATTACTTGGTGGGCTTAAGCCACAACTGGCGCTGTTTTTTTTTTTTTTTTTTTTTCTCTTTTTTTTCCTTTTCTTTCTGTTTTGATTTGTCTTTATATTTTTGACATCTTTGCCTGTGTCGAGTGGGGATTCTGTGCTACAGCAGAGAACAACTTGGAGATTATTTGGTGGGCTTAAGCCACAACTGGCGCTGTGTTTTTTGTTTGTTTGTTTTTTGTTTGTTTGTTTGTTTTTGTTCTGTGTTGATTTGTCTTTATATTTTTGACATCTTTGCCTGTGTCGAGTGGGGATTCTGTGCTACAGCAGAGAACAACTTGGAGATTACTTGGTGGGCTTAAGCCACAACTGGCGCTGTCTTTTTTTTTTTTTTTTTTTTTTCTTTTCTTTTCTTTTCTTTCTGTTTTGATTTGTCTTTATATTTTTGACATCTTTGCCTGTGTCGAGTGGGGATTCTGTGCTACAGCAGAGAACAACTTGGAGATTACTTGGTGGGCTTAAGCCACAACTGGCGCTGTCTTTTTTGTTTGTTTGTTTGTTTTTTGTTTGTTTGTTTTTTGTTTGTTTGTTTGTTTTTTGTTCTGTGCTGATTTGTCTTTATATTTTTGACATCTTTGCCTGTGTCGAGTGGGGACTCTATGCTATAGCAGAGAACAACCTGGAGATCACTTGGTGGGCTTAAGCCACAACTGGCACTGTGGTTTTTGTTTGTTTGTTTGTTTGTTTGTTTGCTTGTTTTGTTCTGTTTTGATTTGTCTTTATATTTTTGACATCTTTGCCTGTGTCGAGTGGGGACTCTGTGCTATAGCTGAGAACAACCTGGAGATTACTTGGTGGGCTTAAGCCACAACTGGCGCTGTTTTTTTTTTGTTTGTTCTGTTTTGATTTGTCTTTATATTTCTGACATCTTTGCCTATGTCGAGTGGGGGTTGTCGATTGTTTTTTTACATGTGAATGTATTTGACTTTTTCCTTGTTGTTATTGTTGTGCTTGGTGATTTGCTTTGTTCTATAATTGCCCTACCAGTGCCCAGCTTAAGAGGCACAAGATTCAACATACCCAGCGGCCAACTCCAGGCCAAGCCAGAGTACTACCGGGTTTGACCTACAAGTGACACACTCAGAGGGGATTCTTTACAGGCACATAGAGGCCAAAGGGCAAACCACATCTAAGCGGTCAATCCTCACGCAGCAGAATACCCTGCGTGGGCAAAGCCAAGTCTCACAACTAGTCAGCCTAGGAGTTAACTCCACCTACTCACAAGCGAAAAGCAATTAAGGATCTTCTTTAACAGGACAATATACACAACACAAGAGTCACTTTTAGAGCACACGCAGGGGAGGAGAACGAAGTAGTGCAAGTCAAATATAAAGGACATTTATTATATACTAATCCAGCAAGAACTAAGAACTCCAGGGCACCTATCTAATACATCGAAGCAAACACAGAGAGTCAGCCAGAATGAGGAAACAAAGAAACATATCCCAAATAAAAGAACAGAAGAAACCTTCAGAAATGGAACTAAATGAAGCAGAGGTAACCAAACTGTCAGAGACAGAGTTCAGAATTCTGATGATAAGAATGTTTAAGGAACTTAGAGAGGACATCAAGAAGGATGTAGAAATCATAACGAACAACCAGTTAGAACTAAAGAACACAGTTACCGAAATAAAGAACTCACTTGAAGGAATTAACAGCAGGTTAGATGAAGCAGAGGATCGAATCAGCGACTTAGAAGACAAGTTAGCAGAGATCACCCAAACAGAACAACAGAAAGAAAAAAGAATAAAAAACAATGAAGATGGTTTAAGAGACCTATGGGATAACATCAAGCGCAACAACATGCGCATCATAGGAATACCAGAAGGTGAAGAGAAGAAACAAGGGATTGAGAACATATTTGAAGTAATAATGTCTGAAAACTTCCCTAACCTGATGAAGGAAAACAACATACAAGCCCAGGAAGTGCAGAGAGTTCCAACCAGGATAAACCCAAACAGGTCCACTCCAAGACACATTATAGCTAAAATGGCAAAGATTAAAGACAAAGAGAGAATCCTAAAAGCAGCAAGAGAAAGACAGAGGGTTACATACAAGGGAACTCCCATAAGACTATCAAATGACTTTTCTGCAGAAACATTGAAGGCCAGGAGGGAGTGGCAGGAGATACTCAAAGTGATGGAAAACAAAGGCCTACAACCTAGGTTGCTTTATCCAGCAAGGCTATCATTTAAAATCGACGGGGAGATAAAGAGCTTCCCAGAAAAGAATAAGCTAAAGGAATTCATTACCACCAAGCCAGCATTGCAAGAAATACTAAAAGGACTTCTGTAAATAGAAGAAAGACGAAAACAACTTATCCACAAATTTAAAAATGGCAATAACTATGTACTTATCAATAATCACTTTAAATGTAAATGGTTTAAATGCTCCAATCAAGAGACATAGGGTGGCTGAATGGATAAGAAAGCAAGACCCTTGTATATGCTGTATACAAGAGACTCACCTCAGATCAAAAGACACACACAGGCTAAAAGTGAAGGGTTGGAGTAAGATATTCCATGCAAATGGAAATGAGAAAAAAGCTGGAGTTGCAATACTTATCTCTGACAAAATAGACTTTAAAATGAAGAAAATATTAAAAGACAAAGATGGACACTATATAATAATAAAGGGATCAATTCGACAAGAGGATATAACCCTAGTAAACATCTATGCACCCAACATAGGAGCACCTAAATATATAAAACAGATATTGACTGACATAAAAATGGAGATCAACAGTAACACTATCATAGTAGGGGACTTCAACACACCTCTGACAACAAGGGACAGGTCTTCCAGACAGAAAATCAATACGGAAACAACAGCCTTAAATGACACATTGGACCACTTGGATTTAACCGATATTTTCAGAGCATTCCACCCCAATGCTGCAGAATACACGTTCTTCTCAAGCGCACATGGAACATTCTCCAAGATAGACCATATGTTAGGCCACAAAGCAAGTCTGGATAAATTTAAGAAAATTGAAATCATTCCAATTGTCTTCTCTGACCACAGTGCTATGAAATTAGAAATGAACTACAGGAAAAAGACTGGAAGACACACAAATTCATGGAGGCTGAATAATATGTTACTAAACAATGAATGGGTCAAACAGGAGATCAAGGAAGAAATCAAAAGATATCTCGAGACAAACGAAAATGAAAATACAACGACCCAAAATCTATGGGATGCAGCGAAAGCAGTCCTAAGAGGGAAGTTCATAGCACTGCAGGCCTACCTAAAGAAACAAGAAACATCACTAATCAACAGTTTATCTTCACACTTAAGGGATCTGGAAAAAGAACAACAAAATAAGCCCAAAGGGAGTACAAGGAAGGAGATAATAAAGATCAGAGCGGAAATAAATGAAATAGAAACCAGAAAAACAATACAAAAGATCAATGAATCCAAGAGTTGGTTCTTAGAGAAGATAAACAAAATTGACAAACCTTTAGCCAGACTCATTAAAAAAAAGAGAGAGAGGACCCAAATTAATAAAATCAGTAATGAAAGAGGAGAAGTGACAACAGACACTGCAGAGATACAAAAAATCCTAAGAAATTTCTATGAGCAACTGTATGCCAACAAATTTGACAACCTGGAAGAAATGGACAATTTCCTAGATGCATACAACCTCCCAAGGCTAACTCAAGAGGAGACAGAAAACCTGAATAGACTGATTACCACCAAGGAAATTGAATCAGTAATCAACAATCTCCCAACAAACAAAAGCCCTGGACCAGATGGCTTTACAGGTGAATTTTACAGAGCGTTCCAAAAAGAATTGTCACCTATTCTCCTCAAACTCTTCCAAAAAATCCAGAGGGAGGGAAGACTCCCAAACACTTTTTACGAAGCCACTATCACCCTGATCCCAAAATCAGACAAAGACACCACAAAAAAAGAAAACTACAGGCCGATATCGCTAATGAACATAGATGCAAAAATCCTCAACAAAATACTAGCAAACAGAATTCAGCAATATATTAAAAAGATTATACACCATGATCAAGTGGGATTCATCCCTGGTATGCAAGGGTGGTTCAACATCCGCAAATCAATTAATGTGATACACCACATTAACAAAATGAAAAATAAAAATCATATGATCATATCAATTGACGCAGAAAAAGCATTTGATAAAATTCAGCAGCCATTCATGATAAAAACCCTTAAGAAAGTGGGAATAGAGGGATCATATCTCAACATAATAAAGGCCATATATGATAGACCCACAGCTAACATCATACTCAATGGGGAAAAACTAAAACCATTCCCCTTAAAATCAGGAACAAGGCAAGGCTGCCCACTTTCTCCACTTCTATTCAACATAGTGCTGGAAGTTCTAGCCACAGCAATCAGACAAGAAAAAGAAATAAAAGGCATCCAAATCGGTAAGGAGGAAGTAAAACTGTCATTATATGCAGATGATATGATACTATATTTAGAGAACCCTAAAGACTCCACCAAGAAACTATTAGAGCTGATAGATGAATTTAGTAAAGTAGCAGGATACAAAATTAATATTCAGAAATCAGTTGCATTTGTATATACCAATAATAAAACATCAGAAGGAGAAATTAAAAAAGCAATTCCGTTTACAATTGCTCCAAAGACTATAAAATACCTGGGAATAAATTTAACCAAAGAAGTAAAAGATCTGTACTCAGAAAATTATAAGACACTGAAGAAAGAAATGAAAGAAGATACAAATAGATGGAAACACATACCATGTTCATGGATAGGAAGAATTAATATAGTTAAAATGTCCATACTGCCTAAGGCAATATATATATTCAACGCAATTCCTATCAAACTACCAACGACATTTTTCACAGAAATAGAACATATAATCCTAAAATTTATATGGGATAACAAAAGACCCCGGATATCTTCAACAATCTTGAGAAATAAGAACAAAGTGGGAGGTATAACAATACCTGACTTCAAATTATACTACAAGGCTACAGTAATCAAAACAGCATGGTACTGGCATAAAAACAGACCCATAGATCAATGGAACAGAATAGAGAGTCCAGAAATAAATCCATGCCTATATGGCCACTTAATCTATGACAATGGAAGCAAGAATGTACGGTGGGGTAAAGACAGTCTATTCAATAAATGGTGCTGGGAAACTTGGACAGACACATGCAAAAAGATGAAGCTGGATCACCTCCTTACACCACATACAAAAATAAATTCAAAATGGCTTAAAGATTTAAATGTAAGATCTGAAACCATAAAATTCCTAGAAGAAAATATAGGAAGAAACTTCACAGACATTACCCGGAGTAAGATTTTTACTGATATATCCCCTCGCGCGAGGGAAGTAAGAGGAAAAATAAACATGTGGGATTACATCAAACTAAAAAGCTTTTTCACAGCAAAGGAAACCATCAATAAAACAAAAAGGGATCCTACTGATTGGGAAAAGATATTTGCCAATGATATATCTGATAAGGGGTTAATATCACAAATTTATAAAAAACTCACTCAACTCAACTCCAAAAAAACAAACAACCGAATTAAAAAATGGGCAGAGGACATGAAGAGACATTTTTCTAAAAAGGACACACAGATGGCAAACAGACATATGAAGAAATGTTCAACCTCACTAACCATTAGAGAAATGCAAATAAAAACCACAATGAGATACCACCTCACCCCAGTCAGGATGGCTATCATCAATAAATCAACAAACAACAAGTGCTGGCGTGGATGCGGAGAAAAGGGAACGCTGGTGCACTGTTGGTGGGAATGCAGATTGGTGCAGCCACTATGGAAAACAGTTTGGAGATATCTCAAAAATCTGAAAATGGAACTACCTTATGATCCAGCAATCCCACTCCTAGGTATCTATCCGGAGAAATCCAAAACTCCAATTCAAAAATCTTTATGCACTCCTATGTTTATTGCAGCACTATATACAATAGCCAAGACCTGGAAACAACCGAAATGCCCATCGGTAGATGACTGGATTAAGAAACTGTGGTACATTTATACAATGGAGTATTACGCAGCCATAAAGAAGAAAGAAATCTTACCATTTGCAACAACATGGATGGACCTAGAGAACATTATGTTAAGTGAAATAAGTCAGAAAGAGAAAGACAAATACCATATGATCTCACTTATATGTGGAATCTAAAGAAAAGAATAAGTGAATGAACTAATCAGAAACAGTTTTGGAAAAATGGAGGAAAAACTGAGGGTTGCTAGATGGGCAGGGGGGTGGGGATAAGGGGAAGGTGAGAGGTTTTGGGAACGTACAGAGGGATAGTGGATGGGGGGAGGGGGGTTCACACAGTGTGAGGGATATAAATGATAAATGTCTAAGTTTTGCTTTGTCTTGTGCACCTGAAACTAATTAATTAAAAAAAAAAAAAAATGAATCAGGAAGACATATACCTACTGTAATGGAATGATTTTTATCCCACATTGGTAAAAGAAGCCCCCACCCCACCCCACCCCCACACACAGTGCATACTGGATAGGAATAAGAAAGTACTTTGTCCCAGGCTTTGTTTGCTATGTTTCTGGCAAACATGTAGATTTTCTGAATCAAGTTTGTACACAATAAATCTGCAATACCTCCTCTCCCCTCCACCAGGTCTTTCAAATTTTAATAGTAATCTTTATCATGCAAAAGAGAGTATTCAAGCTGCTTGGGCTTCACAATCTCTTTTATCATTGCAGCCTGGGCATTGCAATCTCTAGTTGCCAGAAGAAAGAAAGAAAGAAAGAGAGAGAGAGAGAGAGAGAGAGAGAGAGAGAGAGAGAGAGAGAGAGACAGAGACAGAGACAGAGACAGAGACAGAGACAGAGACAGAGACAGACAGAGACAGACAGAGACAGAGAGACATGGAGGGAGGGAGGGAGGAAGGGAAGGAGGGAGGGAGGAAAGAGAAAAGGAAAAGGAAAAGGAAAAGAAAGGAAAAGGAAGGGAGGGAGGGAGGGAGGGAGGGAGGGAGGGAGGGAGGGAGGGAGGGAGGGAGGGAAAGAAAGAAAGAAGGAAGGAAAGAAAGAAGGAAGGAAGGAAGGAAGGAAGGAAGGAAGGAAGGAAGGAAGGAAGGAAGGAAGGAAGAAAGACTTTAATCGTAAGCGTTAAAAGTTTAAGTAACCTGCCAACAAACACTGCTGGCCTGAAGCACAACCAAAGTTGGAAAGCACATTCTCTTATTCTAGCTGGCATAAGCATTCCACATGGACAAGAATGAACCAAGAATCTGGGTCCTCAGACAGTCACCGTGCCCGTTAAAGAATCAACACTGAGAGTCCCCACCCCTCTGCCCTGGTTTCATATTCCATAGCTTGCTAAGGTGCTCTGGCTATTTGCTCCCCTACCTCATATCTACCCCAAGTTCTCAGATGCTCCTTTCTCTCCTCAGTGCCTTAGATTTTCTTTTGCTCTTTCTTTTCTAGAGGATCACATATCCCACGATCTCTGCTAGTTTTTGGAGGATTTATTGACCAAGAGCATATTCCTTAAAGTAACCAACTCCGAAAATGACTTCTGAATGAATTAGCTACCATGAATTCATCTATTCTGCATCTGCAGGTCTGGAATCACTCCTAAAATATCTGTGGACCCTGCTCCCTGCAGCCTGCTGAGTACTGAATGTGGGGGTTCAGAAAGAGTCACACCAAGATGTGCCTCTGTGGTACACAGATTGTTTGAGTGAAAGACAACATTAGTCAATGGCTCAAGAGAAACTTCTGCCCCTCCCTAAACTACCTAGAAGAACTTGAATTAGGGGTCTTGCTCATAATAAGAGATTATATTGACATGTCTATAGGGCAAGAAAAACTTCTATTTACTAAGCACCTGCTCTTCTTCTCATCCTGCCATGATCCTTTGACGCTCCCAAGCACGTTACCTTACTCCTAGCTCAAATGTCTCTCTTATATACCCAAGTTCCCTTTCTATCTCTGAATCTCTCTTACATGTGGGGTGAGACTCTCATTTATGTGGGGTTCCCATAATACATACATACATATATATTACATTTGGTTATTTTCTCTTTCTAATCTTCCGCATGTCTATTTGATTATTAGACGAACCAAAAGAATCTTGAGGGTAGAGGAAACTTTGTTCCTCTCCCATAAAAGGCAAAGTTATAGTAATGATAAAGTAAGAAATGGTTAATAGAAAAAAAAAGATTCCTTTAATCGGCAGCACCTCATAAAGTAAATCTAACTTCATACAACATAATTTTTCAGAAGGGTGTTGGTTTTATACTTATTTTAAATGTAATCATTAATAAAAATTAGACAATCTTCATTTGTCCTTAAAATGTGATTGCAAATATGAGATACAAAATCAATGTGTGTATTACACCTAGTAGAAACTTTTTCAGAATAACATACCCAAATTTAACTCAAAGCAAAAATGTTCAATATATACAATCTTAGGGCATCCAGTTTATCAAAATGTTCTCTGTCCAAAACATTAAACCACCTGTAAAGTAGTAAAGTGTTTTTTAAAGTGCATTTTCGGTTATCAAAAAAGTCAATGTTCCACATAATTAAAAAACAACAACAAAAAATACATTCTCTCTCCTGTAGGGGAAGAAAAAAGGGATCTCTCAAATAAATGGCTCTTAACAATGTGAACCTGCCAAAAAAAATCAATGATTTCCTCTGCTATTACTCATTTGATAGATTTTACTACATCATAGCCCAAACTCATAAAACAAGGATGAACAAGTTATTTACCAAAACATATCCATGATTAAGTTTTATTTATTTCTGTGAAGCCATAGGACATGCACTTCTAAACATTAACAAATGGGCCATGTCTGTGATTCTCTCTCCTGCTGTCAGTTAATCTATACATTCTCCCTCCTCTGCTTCCTCTACCCACAAACATAACAAATCTCACTTTTGTTTCTAAAAGAATTCAGCATATTGTTTCTTTTCTGCATCAGCCAACATGGGTGCAAAGCAATAAAGCTTTTACAAGGTATTATGGGAAAATATTCATAGGCAACTGGGTATAAAATCTTTTCCTTTTTTCAATGGAAAAGATTGATCAATTCTATATTGAAATTTAAAACTTTTGTTCATTAAAGGTTGTAATGTAAAAATAGAAGCCACAATCCATGGAAAATAGCTACTTTATATAAACTGGTATCATTCCCTTGAAAAACAATTTACTTCATCTTGCATATTGAATATTTTCATATTTTTAATCTAGCAATTTCATTCCTAGAAATTATTGTACATGCACATCATTTGTAAGGCTTTCCAAAGAAGAACAGTTTAAGAACCAACCAACCAACCTGGAAACAACTTAAATTTTTGTTTAAAAAAAATGGATAAATTAATTCTGGTAAGTTATTACGTTCATTAAAAAAATTACTCTAGCAGTGAAAATCAATACATGAATGGAGAAAACTTTGAAATAAAATATTAAGAGAAAAAGTGATTGTTGAAAAATATATACAATATGAAATAATTTCTATAAAATTCAAATAGCAAAAAGATGTAATGTAATGTATTTATAATAAAAAGGAAGTAAATGATAGGAAAAAATAAAACAACAGTTAACCTTGAAAGGAATGAGAACAATGGAGAGAAACATGGGAAGAATTCAGTGGTATGGTTCTTAGTCAATTATTTAACTTTGATGGTGGCTGCTAGATGTCTTATTAAAAACATTTTTATATGTGAAACATTTTATTAAAGCATTTTTACCATAAAGCAAATTTTTTCCACAGTCTTGTATATGAAATGCTTAGAATCTTTTTCTAGTAGTTTTCTAATAATCTGAAAGTTCATATTTTCTTATAATTGTGTCTAATGCTTGCACTTTTAGATGTTGATAGTCTTACTAACTTAGTTTTTAGGTAAAATTTTCAAAGGATATAGAAGTAGAATAAATTCTACATTTCTTCCCCCTCGTTTAAAATTGACAAATTCTTGGTTTTTGTATTACTTGCTTCTTGCTTCTATTGTATTATTATAGTTAAGTCACTAACAGATTCAAATTATTTTGTAAAATATAAGATTATTTGTAAAGTTTTTATTTCTATCATTATGTTTTAATTTTTAACATTGATGTTCTTAATAGACTTGACTATGTATTGTTATACTATAGTACAATACTATAGCTTATCAAAACAAACAAACTAACAACAACAACAACAACAACAAAACCAAATAGAGCGGCCAGTTAGCTCAGTTGGTTAGAGCGCAGTGCTCTTAACAAGAAGGTTGGCGGTTCGATCCCCACATGGGCCACTGTGAGCTGCATCCTCTACAACTAGATTGAAAAAACTACTTGACTTGGAGCTGATGGATCCTGGAAAAACACACTTAAATAAATAAAAGTTTAAAAAATATATGTTGCAGAACAAATATATGCAAATAAAAATAAAATGGATACCTTTGTTTAGTGAATAAGATTCTATCTATCTATCTATCATCTATCTATCTATCTATCTATCTATCTATCTATCTATCTATCTATCTATCTATAGATATGTCTACCTAAAGGTAAATATATATAATGTAATATTGCTAAACCATGGGAGGGAAAGGGTTCTTGCCATCTGTGATGGATGGATGGACCTGGAGGGTATTTTGTTGAGTTGGATATATCAGACAGATAACGTCTGATACAAAGTGATATCACTTATATGTGGAATCTAAAGAATAAAATAAACAAACAAATAAAATGGAAGCAAACTCATAGATACAGAGAACATTCTGATGGTTGCCAAATGGGTTGCGGGTTGGGGGTGGGTGAAAAAGGGGAGGGGATTAAGAAGTACAAATTGGTAGTTATAAAATAGTCATGGGGATGTAAAGCACAGGGAATATCGTCAAGAATATGGTAATAACTATGCAGGATTCCAGGTGGAATCTAGATTAGTCAGGGGGATTACTTCTTAAATTATAGAAATGTATAATCACTATGCAGTACACCTGAAATTAATATGAAATAATATTGAATTTCACAAATAAGTACTATATTAAAAAATGTAAGAGAGCAAACTGCTTTCAGACTATTAATAGAGCTTAACCTTGCACCTGATTAGTGCTCTCTTAACATTACTTCCTCCTGTCTCTGGCTAAGGGTATATCCACTGTTTAGTGTCTTATTTGACTCTTGACCTTTTTTTATGCTTGCTGCTTATACCTGAAAGATACTTCTTTTAAGTTTAGATCTCCCTAGAGCCCATTTAAGCATTTTATTGTTAATGCTAACATTAGCCTAAAATTATCAGAACAAATTTTCAATATAATTTACTTTATTCTCATTAGCTGTTATTATTTTTTAGCTTGTTTTGTTTCATAAATAAGCAATTTCTCTATGGTGAGTCTCCAAGGAAGTGTATATATTTATACAGTAAATCTTCGACTGTCACACTGCAATTTGAGAATTGACTCCTTATTCATAATTAATTACACTTAATTTTTTAGCAATGATTCCTATGATATAAAACAATGGACTTGGTGAGATTAGATAGGTACATAGCAGGGGTTTCCTGATGATTCCAGAGACAGTGGAGCCTGATGCCTCAGTGGTCCTGACTTATGGTAATTACTCATGGCGCTAATACGTTCATCATAGCAAATGCAGGTTGTCTGCTTTGTTGACTCTGATTTTAAGTGGGTATTTTGTTCTTTTGTTTTGTTGTTGTTTTCTACAAGTCCTCATTGTGATGATGATGATAATTTCAATTTATTGAAGGATTTCTGAAGCTTGTTAGACTTGTTCTAAGAATTTTAAATGAATAGATTAATTTAATCATGACAAACAATGCAAGGAGTAAACATTGTCATTATCCCCACTATACATATGAAAACACTGAGTCCAAGAATGTTTAAGTAACTTCTCCAAAGTCAGAAAGACATTAAGTACCAAGGTCAGGATTTGAACTCAGCTGTACTCCTAACCACTCTGAGTGAAGAATCTAGAAAGAATGGCACTGCTATGTCTGGCTCAGAGAACACTTGCATGATTCTATGCCTTTCCTGTGCAAATCTCCAACTTGCTGAACAGAATATTTGTGAAGCCATGTGTAGCAAAATCAACGTCTACCAGTATGAAAGTCCTTCTTGCCTTT
The DNA here is from genome assembly GCF_057876585.1 of Rhinolophus sinicus. Taxonomy (NCBI): domain Eukaryota; kingdom Metazoa; phylum Chordata; class Mammalia; order Chiroptera; family Rhinolophidae; genus Rhinolophus; species Rhinolophus sinicus. The sequence continues at coordinate 89,053,106 of NC_142517.1, forward strand.
CCCACCTTACAGAGTTCCAGACTGTCATCTCCAATGCTGAGTAAAGGGCAAGTAAATAGGACTTTATCTTCTCTAACCCCCAGAACTCTTTCCTTGTCTTGCCTATCTGAGCTCCAGGAAGTGGTTTTCTGAGCCTTTCCCAAATATGGGTATTTTAGATCAGAAGGCCAAGGATATTCAATTACTGCACCATCACTCCAGGAGGCTGAGGATTCATCCTGAACCCTGCAGGGCTGCTCAGGACACTGCAAAATCAATCCTGTGGCAACCTGAAACTGAGGAACTCAAAAATTTCCTTGGTTAGTTACAGAAACTCTCAAAATATTTCATTATTAAAAGCACATTTCATTGCAAGCAGACTTTTAGCAAAATGCTTTGTGGCATTTAATGGAAAGTAATGAATATGTGTATATATATATATATATATATATATATATATATATATATATAATTATATTTTCTAAACTGTATTATTGTATTATCTTAAATAAATTGCCAACAAATATTTTATATTAAAAAATAGATATAGATGTAGATAATTAAGACTTATTAGTTTGATTCTTCCACCATCATTATCAATTCCTAAGGGATCAGAAGCCAGAAATCTAACAGCACCAGTACAAAATGAAGTATGGTTTTCATCAATTACATGTAATGCTTACTAGCAGAAAACATAAGAACAAAGTGGGTAATTGTGCACAGTATTGTTATCTGCATTCTCAAACATAAAAAATATGTCATTCAGAAATCAGTTGCAACCAACCATATTTGTCATTGCATGTTTTATATTACCTCCTTATATTATATTTGATACATGCACACACATGCAAGTTCTGTGTTCACAGATAGAATAAAATATGTGGGTATGAGTATTTAGTAAATATGAATATTTACTACAAAATACTAGCTCTTCATTCATTTAATGATTTCATGGCTATACTTTCTCATTCTGTATTTATTTTCTGAAATATTGTTTGTGGTTGGATGGTCTTATCCTTGCCTTCTACTTTTAAGATTATATAACTTCATTAAACACGTATTAATTGAGCAGCTACTACGTGAAATTCATCTGTGCTACCTTAATTCTTTTAATTATTTAGGATGAAATCTCATCTATACTTTTTTTGTAGTTCTTTATGATTTTATTCTGTCCTTAGTATCTGTATTGAAAGAAAGTAACAGATTATTTGACTCCGAAGAAAATGTGAATTATAGGATATCTAGAATTAAGAAAAATCAATAACTTACAAATATATATTCTTAATTTGATAAATAAGAATATATTAAGGTTTGATTAGATTAAGTTATCATTTTGGATGTGTGTGTTTGTGCTCCAATTCAAAAACAAAAGAGGGAAGGAAACTAAGAGTTGAAAAAGTAAGACATACACTGATATTTTCCAAAGCATATTCTTGAGTTTAACAAAAGCAGTCATATTTAAATGAAATAACATTCTTAATAATTTAAAATTAGATATCACATTAAATATGCCTATTAAATAGCTTTGTAAACTATATATGCAAGTTAACTTTTATAAAACTGTATTAAAATGTTAGATATTCTTCTGACTCATAAAACAGGTATTTTAGCTTGAAATTTGCATTAGTTATAAAGCAAAAATACCAATACTTACACTATATATATATATACACATATATATATACATTTATTTATTTATTTATTTAAAATCTTATGATTACCTTTGAATACTATTGTAACGTTATCTTTAAAAAGCATCATGATTCTAATTCATTGGTACACGATCACCTGGTACATTTGTGCTACTTCTTACTTATCTTGGTTGTCAGTAAAAGCTCTACGTTCTTGAAGGCTTCATTATGACTGATAGTTTCAATCAATATTTATATTATTTTAATAGCACACTACAATAATGTGTGTAAACATTAGTCCATTTATGTTGTAATCTATATTACACCTACAATCACACACATCTATATATCTACACTCTATCATAATATAGATATAATATTATAATCTATATTAATGTGCTTATAATGACCAGAATGATTTATTAAATATGGGGAAGATGTTTCAACTCTACTATTTGAAAGGGGATTCAACAATTTGCTTATCATTAAATATCATATTTTAAAGGACTACTCATTTATTCAGCTGCTGCTGACTTCTATAAACATATTGAAAAATACAAATTTTTGCCAAAGCTTTCTTGCATAGAATGTGCATTTTCAAAAGATGTCAGAGAATAAGATGGGTCACACGAAAGAATGAAAGCTGAATGTTCTAACAACTCCAGTTATAGAATAAAAGCCACTGTTTTAGTCTTTATAATGTAACTGCTTCCAGTAGTATAAAAATAGCTTGATGAAGTACCGAAAACATATCACATTGAATAAAATGAATTTTTGTTGATGAAAAAAGAAAACTATCTTTTGGGTCAAAATTTCTTGATCCTGTGAATTCCGATTCCTTTGAAGGGTACAATATTGATTTGTGCAGTGCTTTATTATCACTGAAAGCTATTCCCTTTACTCTGATGTCTTTCTCTTGCAAAAAAGGAAATGAGATTATACAGCTAATATCATTAAAGGAAGAGCAAAATTACATTGAAATGCAATGTTTTAAGAATCGAACATGGAAGCCAAAGAGTTTACCTCCCTATCTAAATTTCTCAAGCCTAGAAACACATTTCTGAGTAAACGCCACTCAATTTCCAAAGGGAAATAAACACCTTGACCTTGACTTTCAAAATTATTTTTCTCCAGTTACTTAGGAAAATACAAACCATCTGTTTTTACCTTAATCTAAAACTACACTTTAAAATGAATAGCATTACATTTAGAGGGTTACATTGCTCTAAAAATAAGTTATAGACACATCCAAAGTTATCTGGTGTGACAAGTTTTACTATATCATTTAGAAAACAGTGTTATGTATATGATGTATTACAGAATTATGCACCTGAGACCTATGTAACTTTAATAACAATTGTCACCCCAATGAAATTTCATTTAAAAAAAAGAAAAGAAAACAGTGTTTTCTGGTCAGGAACATTTAAACAATTTTCATGAACGTATGATAAAATAAATTTACGACGGGAACTTTTTTGTTAGTTTCAGATATTTCTTATGGTATTATCATTATTATTATTGTTATTATAAAATAATAATATAATTATTATTGTTACTATAAAATTATAAACTGCTCTTTGCTGCTTGATTCTCAGGATCTGTACTTCTAGTCATTCCTCTTTACTGAATCTTATCTTTGTTAATAACAGTTTTAAAATACCACCTTACCATACATACATTTAATATTATGTTACGCTGATAGTTGCAAATAATAAATAGTAGGCAATGACATTTATTTCCTGTTTCTTTTTTTTTGAATATTTATTCTTTCAAACAGAATGAAAGAAAAAAAGTTTCCCCTCTTATTCAATTTTCCCCAGTTTTTATGAGAGAATCATGAGTATTTAATTAAGGTTACACACAGAATGTCTTCTGTGGCAGGCACCATCCAAAATGCTGAGCCTCTGATGGTGAATGAGAAAGATTAGGCTTCTCCTCACTCAGCTTTTTGTCACACACACACACTAAACTAATTTTATAGAAAGTGCAAAGTACTATACAGGGTATGAGATATAGGTATCAGCAGTAGAGTTTATAAAAGACAGGGAAGGAATATCCCTCTGAAGAGGGAAGACTGACACAGAAGGGGAAAGCAAGCCTGCTGTGAGAAGGATATACATTTTTAGAAAGGTGTTGAGGTGCCCAAGACCTTGGAAAGAAAACTCCAGAGTGGCTGAAGCAAAGGGCATACCGATGTGCTGTAAGGTCAAAGTCAAAGGCAGAGCTAGGACATACACAATCTTATTTTTCATCGTAAGGAGTTCAGATTTTATTTTGAGGGCAAGAGAAAACCATTCAAATTAAGAGAGGTGATGAGAATGGAGATGTATTCAATTTAAAATTTGAAAACACAATACTGTGTGAGCAACATTGATAGAAGAACATTTTTCATATTGTTCCATGGATGAAAAATTTAGAAACTACTAAATACTATATAGGCCTTTTGGACAATCACAATATTCCATACTGTCTTAAATACAGAACATATCCATAATGCCAAAAACTGTTTAAATTTTCACTCAAAATCCCAAATAAATCAAAATCTCAAAATCTGGTTGTCTGATGATACCTACCGTGTTTCCCTGGGACCACACTTAGGGAAAACAAACAAACAAACAAACAAACATATATATATATATATATATATATATATATATATATATATATATATGATCAGTATGATTCAAGAGTGCTATATCACTGGAATTGTCTGGCTTTCTTTCAAAATTCCTGTAACTACTGAAAATTTAAACTTGTACAAACTTACAATCAGTACAAGAAGTTGCCTTTCATCCATTAGTTTATGTAGACCTAAAAAAAGTTACTCATAATGCAATAAACCCTTTTTAAGGCATGAATGGGATAATTCCTCCATAAGCCGTATTATATTTCATGTTCCCACTGGGCAACTTTGGCATTAAGTATGGATAAAGCAATGGCTTCCATAAGGATGTCCAGTATTAGAATGCTAGGATGATTTTAATTAGTCTTCATCAGCAGGATAGGTTTACCTGTATGCTTGTCCATGTGAAGTGCATATAAATCCTGGTGCATCACCTATGAATTTAAATCAGAAAACTCATCAACTTCTGCTGGCAAGGTGAAAGATAAAAGCCACAGAAGGTCCTTCCCAGCCTCTGTCACTAATGATAAACAGCATTAACTGCTTCTGTAGACACTAATGCTGCTATCTTGGGAACACAGGCAGCTACCATGAGAACTTTACAGCTTCACTAATCATACTTTTGTTTGTTACAAAACACAAAATAAAATCTCAACAAAGAAGCAATAAATATTAGGATTTATGAACAAAAGCAGGTCACATAAATATGTAGATCTCTAAATATGCAATGCAGTCTTCATTAACCAAATATCGCGTTCATTATTATTAGCTCTTAGGACAGGAGAAGAAAACAACGGAAAATAACAACAAAATAAATGAAAGGTGGGGCAGATTCTGCTATGAAGGAAGCTTTTTCTATTTACACATCTGGTGACTACAATAAAAACAAATGATTTAATACGTATTTGCTTAAAGAAATTTTCAGTAGAAATTAATATTTCAAATTCTGTGTTATCAAAAACTGAAGTTTTCTTCTAATTCATTGAAAATTTTGTCTTTGTGGCATTATATTTTAGATTCTAATATTCTTTCAAAATTCTATTCTGTATTTTAAAAACTATATATTAATATTGAATAAGTTTAATTATATTGCTTGTAAAGTTTAGACAACATGCGTAATAATTTTGATTATTAAATACAGAGCTAACCATACAATGTTCTCTCTTAAACATATATCAATATAGCATATTATTGAACTAAGGAAACAAGTTTAATATAAAAGTACAAAATGCATATGCTTGTAAAATTTATGTTCAGTTTATTTTTTTATCCCTTTAAGCAAGAATATTAAAGTCCTAGTTCTTTAAATGATTTCTATTCTGTTCAATATTTTTTCCTTTACTTACAATTTATCTTTTTTATGTATATTCTAGACATGTTTTAGTATGATTTATTTTTCCTCTACTACATTTCCAATGAGATTAATAAAATGATGGTTCAAGTAGTTTAAATTAATCAATCGATTAGTTAATTGTGTTACTAATTGTACAAAACCTTGTACCATGGTTCCTGCTGAGAGTATGTATTAAAAATATCACACTGTTACTTCAGTTACTAAATCCAGTGAGATATAATTGGTAATGTTATGTTAAAACTCAAATGCAGTTAGATAGCATGCGGGTAATTTAGGAGACATGTCTGATGAACCAGAGCATGCCTTTTAAGAGCACACCTAATCTACAAAACAATCTAGTATAGATGACCTGGAGTCCAAGGGCTTAGGTGTTTTTTAATAACCATTATTTTTATCACCGGTGAATGGGTTAATAAGAGTGCCTATTTCATATAATTGCTATGAGAATTATTACATATAAGTATGAAATGCTTAGCATCAAAACAGTTCATACTATGTACCCAGTGACTATTAGTTATTATGATTCATTTAGATGATTTTAAATGTGGTTACTGAAACATAGCAAATAATAAGGGAATAATCACAAACACACTATCACATTATTCGCTAGTGAAAATATAATATGTTGTACAAATACCATACAATTGCTTATGGAACATGGTTTTGAAGTGTTTATAGTGGCAGAGTCAATGAGGCTGAATTATCTGGAGAATGAAACTGGGAACTAACTCTTCTTTAATTTATATAAATGAAAAGAGTTTTTATGTTAGGTTGGTGCAAAAGTAATTGCAGTTTTTGCAATTATTTTAACCTTTTAAACCGTAATTATTTTTGCACCAACGGATTATAACTTAAGAAAAGAGAAAACATATTGTACATTCATTATTTATTAGAAAAGAAATCAGTGGAACTGACCTCTGATTGAAGCTCTATTTTGTTATTTATTTGTTTTTTAACATTTGTTTTCAGCTTACATAATCTAAAAACTGTCCTTTCATTTCCTTCCTGGAAACTGAGAAGACCGTGAATTTGTCTTTATTGGGAAAGAAGAGAACAAGAGGTTGAAAGAAAAACTGAAGTTGTGTAGTGGAAAGAACTTTAATTGGAATAAAACAGATTTTCTTCAAATCTCAACTTTATGACTAACTAGTAGTGTCAATTTGATACAACACTTAGCTTCCTTGAAATTGAATTTCTTCTCTTTGACAATGTGAACAATATACTTAAATCATAGTATTGTTTGGGGATTAGAAAATACGTATTAAAGCAAATAGTTAGCAATCTATTTGGCACATAGTAATGTCTTATGATAATATTTGTTGAATAAATCAATGATTAAATGGTGCTTTGACCCGAGGAACCATCAAAAAATCTAGCAAGTAACAATGTGGAACTAATGAATTAGAAATGGATATTTAGCACTACAAGAAAATTTCTAGTATTAGACTCAAAAATATCTGAGCATCCTAAATATGGGCCAACATCCCTGTGTGGAAAATTCTACTCAATTTATTTGTCTTCTACATAGTTAAAATTGTCTCTAGATGATCTTTAGAAATTAGAGTGGGTAGCTATAGTGAATATTTTAAAAATCTATAGATTTTGATCAATATAGGTATAATTTGGCATTTATAATCACTAGTACAGATTTTATACATAGAGTTTGTTCCCATACTTACCTTTCAAAATTCTTTTTAAACAAGAATGCAACTTTTGTTATAATCCTTTTGATTTTGCTATTCCTTTAAATAAAACATTTCTTTGAACGCATGAGATATATAATGTAAAAATAAATCTGCATCATTCAAAATTAGTTATTTCCCTTAAACATTTGGGGGAGCTCCAGTGGTGATTTCATTAGACTTAATTTTTCTTTAACATAGGAACACTTAAGAGATTTGTCAAATATTGATGGGATACAGTCAACAGATGATCTAGACACTTTTCTCTACCTCCTTAAAATATTGACATTTCACAGTTTCACGGATTAGGGATGAAAGAAGAAAGTTGAGACTAGAGATATAAAAGATAGATGGATGATAGATAGTTAGATGGATGATAGATAGATAGATAGATAGATAGATAGATAGATAGATAGATAGATATAACAATTCTCCATCATTAATCCATTAAGTTTTGATCCAATTATCCATGATTAATCTTTGGTAATGTTACCCTTATTTACAAATAGGAATTCAGTACAAGTTGGTATTTTAATTGTAATTAAGATCTTTAAAAATTGTGTCTTTCTTCAGTAATTTTTTTTTAAAGTTCATTACCAAAATATTATTTAGAAAGAAAAAAGTCTATGAAAAGAGAAATATATTGCAACTGCTTGAAATGGTATTTCTTGATAACATATTTAACTTTCTCCAAGATAAAATAAGACAGTTTACTGTTTTTGGACTAGCACTTCTTCCCTTATTGGGTTGGAGATTGGTTGGGGACAGAGATTGCATTACAACTTCAACAAATGGTGCGGTGAGCAACTGAGACACAGAAGTGGTACAGTGAGGATTCTCTAATTGGGAGGGCTTAATGAATGATGACCTTTTCTTCCCTATTTATCTGAACATCTAAACTTTCTATCAAAATAATTAAAAATGTACTTTCTATCCTGTCAGATAAAGTATGCTCTGATTGGGGAAAAATAGCCATGTAGGTATTTATTATTAATTTATATTTCTAAAATAGATGTGTATATGTGTGTAAAAATATGTGGTGAAGGCAAAATAAATGTAGGTTTCACATCGTTGGCTAAAATGTTTCTTTCAGGTACGTACATGAATCCCTTCTATATGTCTCCTCTAGCTGACATTAACTACTTATTCTATTACCATGGAAAATCAAGAATTGACTGCCGGGAAATGTCTGGAAGTAATATTGGTCCACACACTGCTTAGGACACTCCTCTCTAATCATTTATATGTACAATAGCTAAAACACCACTTTCAACACTGTATTTTTTGCTCTTCCTTGTAACTATTGTTGAAGATGAAATTAGATCATCAGAAGCTAGTGATCTGTGAAGGGCACAAAGCCTCTCTATCACTGTTGAACAATAGTTAGTTATGTATAATCCAGAGCCTTGAAACTGAAAAGTTATAAGTATTCAAGAGCTTTAGTCAGATGCACAATTCAGTTGATAATAGTTTTAGTAATTGTTAAAATTATTCAGAACATGCCTTTACTAAGGGGGCCATAAAGATTTACCAAAATTAATTTTTGTAGATAATTCATTAGTGCTTTTTTCAGTTCAATAATTTCTGCAGTTTTATAGCCTAAACATTCCCCAAGATAAACTTACAAGGAGAACATGCTCTTCCAAAGCCCTCACACTTTTGCAAAGGTCATATTATCAATTTCAGGTAGTTTCTGACTGCAGATCCCTGATTCTCAACTGTATTTGTGTAAATCTGAGGTATCTATATATATCTATGTGTGCAGTAGGAAACTGGTGGACATGATAATAGAGAACAGAAACTGGTATACAACTACATTTATTTTAGTCTCACTCCCCTTATATCCTAGTCACAGGGCACAAGCTGGGCAAAATGTCTACAGAATGTTGACCTTAGAAATATGTATAGCATGGAAGCACTCCGTACTATATCAATGTTTCTCTAATTGTTATAGCAATTAAGCATTTAAGTATTTAAGTATTAAGCATTTCAGTAATCCACTTAGTTAAGAAATATTTGTTACTTCCTTACTGTGTGCCAGGCGCTGTCCTGGGAGCTAATGACATAATGGTGGATAAATATGGTCACTGCTCAAGGACCTTATATGCTTGATTTAAGGCTTTGAGCAGTAAACAGAAAATTGCAAAATAGTCGTAACATCATGGAAGCACATAAATAAAGAAGAATGACTTATCAAGCCTTGGTATTATTATTATTAAATAAAATTCTGTAGGAAAATGTATCCTATTTATTTTACATCCCTATTGTATATTACTTTAGTGCCAGGTAGGTGCAAAATAAATATTTATGGATCTGCATTAACACAAGACATATTGCATAGGTGTTGGTTAGCAAGAAAAAATATTGACTGCAAGTAAATTTATTTTATATTTATATAAGTGGTTATTTGATTGCAAGACTAATATGCCTCAAAACTAATGTTATCAAAATTATTTTCATCAGAGGGTACATGGCTGTTCAAATATATGGGTAAAACTTAATTTTGATATTGCATATCAAAATCATTCATTGGGCATATGATTTATGACATATTATGATATATTTATGTTCTTTGTCACAGATTATATTTCTTCTAGAAATCAGTTAAAACCACATGCCAGAATACTATGTAAGGAAAAGCCAATGATATAGTTAAGCTATCTATGATAATTTTAAATCTAGTGAATTTAATATCCGTTTAAATAGGAGCTCTGGTAGAAAATTAAAACCATTATTTTCTATACTTTAATTATTATACTTCCTAGTGGGTAAAAAATCTACAATTCAGTTACAAATAATGGAAAAATAATAAATGATTGCTTTGAAATCATACACTGAGCAGATTAATTCTTCTAAGAATTACATAGCATTCAAAAAACGACAGACCAATACAAATTTTTGTAGTGATATTTGACATTGAAGTTTTTTACAAACAGGCATTTTTAAGCCATTTAAAATAAATGCAACTAGTAAATTAGTTTATTTTTGCCTCAATTAATTATTATACAACTACTTAGAGTCTTATTTCTACAATATGGTGACATCTCCCCTGTGGTTATTTTTTTTTCTGATAAAAGATTTAGAACTTTCTCTTTTCAAAGATTATAAATGAAAAATTAGCACAAATAACAAGCCTAACAAAACAACATTCTGACTGCATTGTCATATTTATTATAAAACACTTGGTTCACTGCATTTTGGCATTTTCTACAACTGGTTCTGACAGTGATTAACATGGTTTGGGCTTCTGCAGTTTCACCCAAGAGAAATAAAACACCAAAATCTCCGCAGGTGTGTAATGGGCCAGAGATTTACAATCTGTTCTGCAAAGTCAGACTTCAAAGACTTGAAAAAAATTCGAAAGTTGGCAATGCCTCTATCCTCACTATTATTTAAGGTATTTTCCATATTTCAAAATGAACTGTGTGCCTAATTGCAAAGATTTCGTCTCCAGTTTGACTTGTGTGTGTGTTAGTCTCTTCAGAAGACAATTTTTTATGACATCTGCACATTTCAGGTGAACAGGCAGCATCTATATGAAGCAGCAAACTAAATAATTAAGTATTTACTTGTACTTCCAAGGAGACTTCACTTACTTGAAGTATGTTGCATCGTTTAACTGATGCTAAGGAGTAGCTGGGAAGTACCAAGGTAATTACCAGATGACAATCAGTCAGCAGCACCTGGGCTACGGCAGCCCCAGGACAAGTGCCCATAATTGCTTCCATGATTGCTTGGTGTGGTCCTAATATAAAACTTACCCAATTAGGGTCAGAATGCACATGATGATTTCAATTATAGTAATGTTCATGTTTCTGAGAGCGGCTCACAGAGGAAAAAGTTCAAAAAGTTCTATTTAAATTTTCAAATGTGAGAGTTTATCCATTTTAGTGGACATCATCAGGTCTGCATGTGTGCTTGACACAGAGTGCAAATTGTTCCATCTTTTAGAATTTTCCACTTACATATTTTCAAATGTCATCTCTGTACCTTACCGTTCTATGAGTAAATAAACAACAAATAAGCACAGAGATATCGTTTTAATGATATGTCCCACAGAATATTAGTAATGAATTACTTTCTTTAAACTTGAATTCTGTTCATGCAGTAATCTCTCTGTCAACCAGGGCTTTTACGAACAGAAATGAAATAAATTGAATAATGAGCCGACATTTCTAGTCAATTTAACCACCAAAGGTTTTGATTGCTATGATATTTTGCCTGAAGTATAGTTCTCTTTACTTCAAGTACGTTTGTTGAAAATTGTCAAGGTCATAGATGCATTCATTAACTGTATCAGGCAGGGTGGCAAAGAGAAAAGCCTTCTTCCATTATAGTAGATTACAGCCTTCATTCTCATCAGTTCATCAACCTCGTTTAAAAGAGGAAATAATCTAAATCTTAAAAGTGAAAGAAACTTTAAAAAGCCCTCCAAATTCTTGACCCATAAAGAATGCCCTAGGTGCTACATATATGTACATACACGAGTACATTATTTTATAAACCTGAAAATCATCACAATACTATACATTTTTAAAGCTTTGACTTTCTAAGAATATAAATAGGAATATTCAATTATCAAAACTATTTCTTAAAAACAGACATAAAAGACCTGCTTGCAAATGTGCTACCAAAGTTTTCAGTAATATGTGAAACACGACATTCTCCTATTTGATAATGTTACAGAATCCTACACCGAATTCTCCTTTGATTCTTCTAGGTTTTTGTAGTAGGAACAAGCATACAATCCAGAATACGCATCAGAACTACAAGGGTATGTTCCCTGGCTTAGTTTCCTGTCCAAAGTTATTGCATCGTATCTGCCAGGATGCTTCAGCAAGTTTCAATCAATAATACTAACCTGAAGCCAGCATTGACCTAACTGAACTTGAACTCACTATAGCATTTCATTACAGACATTGGATGCTATAATAATTCATTATTTTAAAGTACAAAATAGATTCTTTTAGATTTATAGAAAAGCCAAAATTTATGTAGTGATGTTAATTTCAAGGGTACAATGTGCTTTAATCTCTCATTCTGCTTGCCATTTTGTGACAGAAATGCTGAACCTATCTGAAGATTACAAACAATGTTCACTAATAACGAACTCTTATGTCCTTGTGGGTTTCACTTTGATGGATATCCATAGTGTTTCCCCATGACATAATTGCGTGGAGGAAAAAACATGTCTTGAAAACACAGCTTGCGCTTTCACCTTCAAATATTAACTAGTGTGATTTTTTAAAAACAGAGATAAACTAAAAATGAGACATAAAAGCACTTTTTTATCATAGTCCCGCAATATTTTCTATTGCAGGTACTGACACGTTTAATTGGCAACAATAAACATGCTCTAGAAAGAAGAGTATGTGCTTTCTGTGGATTATATATTTTTTTTAAAATCCATCCATTCAGTCATAAAACAGTAATACCACTCTAATGAGACAAATACAGCAATGCTTTCCCTGAAACAGTGATTACTTTTTAAAAAGCCTTAACATAAACAAGTCTCCAAGTTTCAATGTCCATTTTGGTGGAGGGTTTATAGCTAACCTCACAACCCCTTTCACATTTCTAGCATTACCTATCGGTTCATATTATAACCATAAGGTGATAGAGAATGAAAACAGACAAAGCCATACACATAAGGTCTCTCTCAAATGCTTCTACTGTTCACAGAAAACTATAGAATCAAAGTATCACAGTCATTTACATAATAAATATTAGAAAACTGCATATGTTAAGATGCACGCGCTTTGTCTAAAGGCTAAACTGGGTTTTCAAATGAGACTCTTGAGTTGTTAGCGCACAAAGGATCTTGGTGTTTGGGGACTTTAATCCTAGTGCAATTCAACCTGAAATGTTATCAATTGAATCTACAGGTGTCTAATCAGAAGTTAGTCTTCTGTTTCCATTCTATTTGTTTCCATGGACTTCCTGACAGATTTCAATATAAAAACGGCCTCATTGATTTACCTCTAACAGATGTCTATTTCAGTACAGTATGTACGTTAGTTATCTTTCTCTATATATGTAGACTGTATGACCTTATGTAAAATTCAATACAGATAGGATTAAATTTGGAACTTGTATGTGAGATGGTCATGGAAACCTATTATTTGTTTAATAAGTTTATCTTCACCTTCTATGCAATGCTGTGTAGCTTACGGATTTCATGAGGAAACACAGGCCTTCCTATGACTTTGAGTAGTTAGATAGAAAACAGCTGTTGTAACTCTCATATATAAATTCATACTTTATCCATGACACCATGTCAGCTAAATAATTTACTGAGAGTATGCAATGAACTCAATAGAGATGCCTTGAGAATCATCACATAAAAACCTTACACTCCTCATAGATATAAGTGTGAATATGAATTTTGATATGCCCTTAACTATATATTTCTTTCTATATTGTAATACAATCAACTCAGTGTTAGTGGAAATATGATATTGGAAAAATTGTAACTGTACAAGGCTCTGAGAATGTGAAGAAAACATCTTAATACACATACAATGATAGCAAATACATAAATAAGATAAAATTCTAGTCCACGTTTAAAAATAAGAGTGGGAGAACAAATTGAAACTTTATTCTTTTTCTCCCTGAGAATGTGTATCTCATTATGATAGAGGATTTTAATACTGATTTATAGGTGAACATATAGAGAAGTTATCAAGGACAGACTTTCATTAGGTTTCTGAAAAGTAGTTTCTAAATATATCCATGTCACTTTAATGAAAAGAGTGATGGTAGTAATTTCTAAATGACCTACAGATGTGTTTATATAGCACCTGCCCATCTCTACTGGGCAATTTTTTCATTTAATTTCACATATATCAAATGGAGGAGTGTGGGCAATTTGCAGATAGAGTTATTTGATATTCATATACATAAATCTATCAGTTTCTTCAAAAAGGATGTGTTTGATAAGTGAAATTTGGGCACCCTCTTCAAAGGTAGGAAAGAGACTTACTCTTCTATTCCAAATTGTAGTATCTTAAAAGGAGAACAATTTGGAGACACCCCACCTGCTTCAGCAAACATGCAGCTATCCCGTACTGGGGAACATCTGGCTTTAGGAAGGTGAGATGTAATTACTGCAGAGAGATCTGAGCTATTCCATATGCCTAATCTCATTGGGCAGCTCCTGCAACTTGCTGGAGGTCCAAACAAAAGTTATATGGCCTTAATTGTTTGTGAAAAGCATACCCAAGGCTGATGCTATAATACTTCAAATCCCATCCAGAGTTGCTGAGAGGAGTGCGGTGCAAACCAGCAGATGACAGGCTGAGCAAAGGTATGGAATGAGTAGTGTACTCAGGATGCTATACTGCAGGTTCTCTGTAGCTATCAGATGACTTTGGAGCAAAGGAGGGGCTCGGGGAGCTCTACAACGGTGGACAGTGGTATTGGGAGAAACAAGTCCAGAGTTGGGAAGACCAGTTAGTAATCAAAACTCTTATAATGTTCCAATAAAATGGAATGAGGGCCAGCAGTGGTGACAAGAGTGAATTTGATCAATTGGATTTGGGAGAGAAGTTGAGACAGCTTTAGCTTACCCTGAATAGTTGTACAAAAAATTAAATATGCAAGAAGAGGCAAATGTAGAAGGAACTATGATTCATTCGGTTTTTATTATATTAAATTTCAGTTGTCTCTATGTGACAGAAGTTGTGATGATTAACAAACAGTTGGATACATGAATCCAAGGATCATACATAAGTCTGACCTGAAAAGCAAATTTGATTTATGAAAATCAGTTTTTGTGTTTTTGCTTACTTCTAAGTTTACGGCTATGTTTTGAATGTTGACATTGTCCAATATACTACCTCTTAATATAATAGATGGATCACATATTTTAAAATTTATTTTACACTTGTTGTTTTATTGGGCAACAATAGTAAATGAGTTATTAGTATCGGAATTTATAAGCTTTGTTAGAAATACATACAAGTTTTCTATGCTCAGCTTACTAATGGTTCTCATTGCTATCTTCAGTAATAAACTCTAACACTTAATCTGCTTAGTTTATTGAAATCACTTATATTCTAGAAACCAAGAGACATTTTACTTGATATTTTCAAAAACAAACAAATTGTTTTGTATTTATCTTTTGTATGTGTATTTACTTTTTCAGTTTAATTTCATATACAATATAACATAATTATCAGATTACTGGAAGCCTTGAATACAATGGCATTTTAGCAAAACTGAATTTAAATGCTTTACTGGAGAGCTACCTATAGGATTGCCTAAACAGGCTTTGATAATATGCATGATAGAATACTATTTATGATTAGAAATAAGAAATTTAGTTTAATTTTAAAAGGACATTTTTGTTTTCACAGATTTTGGATCACTTTTTTCTTTTCAGCACTTGTCATATGCCAGGCACGGTGGACCAACCTACAGGCTCCAAGTTCAATAAAATAATGTTCTTTCAATTTGCTTATTAATTATTAGTAGACTTAAGAGAGTATTAGTCTCTCCCTTTCCTCCTCAAAAATGTATCTCCAAACATTGGCCTGGAATAAAGAAAATCAGTGAAAGAATTGGTAGTTCTGATCTAAGAAAAGAGGGTTTTGTTATCAATATTATGGCAGAGGAATCTTAGACACTGCTCTAGCCCAATAGAAAGAATCCCATTCACTGACTCATCATTTGGCCAAAGACTATGCATTAGAATACAATTAGGCATGTCTGATTTCCAGTCGGTTTACTCCTTAATTCATTTCCATGCCACGCACACTGCCCCTGCCCCTTGTAATCCCTAGCCTCGTCCCACACCAGACTACCTCTTGATAAGATTCTTCGGTCCAGCTTACAGATGCAATACAATGCTTTCCTGAGAATGCTTTTTCATGGACTTGGATTACTTTGAAAACCTCAACAAAAGGTTCATGTGAAGAATAGACAGAGATTAATCCATTTCTTTTAGAAATGCTGCCTTGTAGTCCCAGGAAAATATGCTCATTTACATGGTTGAAATAGAGCATACTGAGTTCCTTAGCCCCTTCCACCCTTCTCAGTCAAGCCTAACACCCATGAATCACTAGCAAGTGTAATGAAGCTGTAAAAGAATACATCCTGGTGGAGAGATTGTGCCAGATCCCTTAGGACTCTGGAGACAGTGATTTATATTTGTTTGAGTTTGCACAACACCACTGTCACATTACAAAGTATTTCAGACATGATCAACTGCTAACATGCAGGTGATTTTGCACAAGTGCACATTAAGTGCAACCCACTACCTACAATCTTCCTTCCTATTTGCAGCTTCAATTTTTCATTGAAATCAATGCTGGGTTAACCAGGCACTAAAATAGCTTCTCAGTCTTAAGGTATACATTTTTGTATCACACCTACATTGTACTCTTAATTTATAATTAACTTAATAGCATGCAGGGACTATGTCTTCAGAACAAATATTTCTCGTGGACGTTATGCATATACAGCTTTTCTAAGATTGGGGTTCAATTTCTCACAAATGTATCATCAATTTTATTGATGATGCAATTTCTTTCCTTTGGTCAATCACTCTTTAAATTGGCATGTTTAATGCATCACAGCAAGTTATTTTCAGAAATCATTAGACACATGAAAATGCATATTCAGTTCACACAGTTTTAATTGACCCCACTCACACCTACCAATGGCATGGTTAGATAATCTTCCTACTTTGCCGCTATTCATTTCATTAAACGCTGAGCATATAAGCTAGTTGTAAAAATATTTTCCCTGGATCTGAGTTATATTATCTCTGGAGAGGATTGATATGACACTCTGCTGTTAATAAGATTGGCCTTGATTTAGCCAAGAAGATGTTCTTATATAAATACTTCAGAAAGCAAAACTCAGAATAGTCTATAACAATGGTTCTCAACCTGGGGTGAGTTTGATCTTAAGGGGACACTTGGGCGTGTTTGCAGACATGTTTGACTGTCACACTGGGGGTGAATGTTTGGGAAGGTCACCAGGAGGATGTGACTATCAGTTTGACTCACGAGCTAGACTTGGCCTATTGGACACACCCCACCCCCATCCTGTCTTTGGAATCTATGCTCTGATTGCCCTCCCCATTCCCAGAAGCTGCCAAGGGCACAGCCTTTGGACAGCAATGTGGTGATTCACAATCTAGACTGGGTATGTGACTGACCCCAGTTAAGGTCGCAATATAAACTTTTAAAATTTGGTGTGTGGGTGTGGCTGCTTAAGACAAGCCTCTTAACAAACTGGAGTGCTGTTCTGCCTGGTTTTTTTTCAGTCGTCTCTCCCTGCCCTGCCAATATGAGAAGTGGTTGACTGTTTCCAGATGATACCCAGATAACTCGCCCACACTGCCCCCATCAGATATGCAAAGCAACAGAGGGGTTGCTACTGGCATTTAGTTGGTAGAGACCAGGGATTCTGCCACGTGTTCTACAGTGTATAGGTCAGTCTCACACAGCAAAGAATAATCTAGTGTTAGCTCTAGATATCCTAGTCTATAACAGCCTGTAAAAATGCATCCAAATGACACACAGGCTGTCCACAGAACCGACTGTGAAGTCAGAGCAATCTGTCTGAGTTCACACTCTGCCATGCTTCCCTTCCTCCATTGGATGGCACAGCCTGCAGTCTGTACTGGTCCTTTGCCACTGACACATTTACATGGTGTCCCTTGGCAGAGAAGACATGGCAATTTCCTGCACTGTCCTATCTTCTGGTCTCTGAAACGTGAGCACATTTTAATATAATTCTTGGGAAGACAGTAAGATTTACACAAATTGATTTGGGAGTAAGATAGGGTTGCAGTTCTAGTTTTGCCATTTATTAACTATGTGATGTTGCAGAATTTTAGCTTTTCATTGAAAAATGTGGAAAGTTGTTCCTTTTCAATAAGGATAGTATTACAATTAAATAGAATATTATATATTTAAAATACTAGGCTATTATACATACCCAATAATAAATGTTAATAAGCTTGCTTTTGAAATATGATCTGCATCCAAAGAATGATTTGCCATACGAATTTGGTGAAAGTTAGGTGAAAAAAATAGAAATAATTGTTTGAAAGTCAGGTAGAAAGAATATATATTCAAAGATAAGTCATGGTAACACTTACATTAAAGTTTTTTGTGTTTTTTTTCAGTGACAGTTAATTTTTGAAGTTTCAGCAGGTAATTTTTTTGTTTTGTTTTTTTCTGAGTTTGGCTGTGATTTCTATAATTTCTAACTGAGACTGATAGAGATGTTGAAAAACCCCTTTCAAAAGAAGGGCTAGATCCCTCTTACTTTTAGTTTTTGTTGTTGTTGTTCATTTGTCCCCCCCCCCCCACATATGTGGACGAGTCTATTTGAATAAAATAAAATATAATATTTAGTTGGGAAAAAAACTAGAATAAAATTTAAAATTATTTCTATTTCTATTTTTAAAAAGTTTCCAATAGCCTTATTAATTACAGAAAAACTTATGCTAACTACTCCTTATACCTCTATACTAGCAGAGTGGAAAGTCAGTGATATCGTGAATCCTCTATTTCAATTGGTCTTTAAATCAACTTTGCAGAATTTTATTTTGGAGAAGCCATTCAAATACGTTCCAGCACTGTGACTGAATTTTGCATTCATAAATAATCATTCTCTGCTGCTGCATCAAAGGACCCTTTTAAAGGCTTCATATAAAATAGTTGGAATAAAGTAAAACAGATGAAAAAAAAGAAAGAAAGAAAGAAAGAAAGAAAGAAAGAAAGAAAGAAAGAAAGAAAGAAAGAAAGAAAGAAAAAAAATGGATAATTGAACATAACATTAAAGAAATGGCATTTGAACATTCATAGTTGTACTGTTTGTTTTTATCTGTGCTCTAGAACTTGTGAATGTACCTTACAAAGGAATAGTGTGTGTGATTCTTTTTTACATACCTTGCGAGCTACTCAAATTCAAGAACTCAATCTTACATATCTTTTCAAAATGCAGATCTTATATTATTGATCTTCTTAAAAAAAAAAAAAAAATCACTGGCATCCAAGTGTCAAAACACGAGTCCTTTGCAGGCATACACATTTTGCATGGACTGACCCTAGACTAGCTCTCCGACGTCTCTTCACTTTCTCCTGGAGCTCAGTGCACCAGCCATCCGGATTTTTTCAGTTGCTTGGAGGCATGTTGCTTCATCCCATCACAGCTCTTCGTTTTCTACCACTTCTTAGTATTTTTTTTCTTGTGTTTTTTCCTTGCTAACTCTCAACCTTTCCTTAAGATTGATTGCAGAATTCAACTAGTCATATAGGAACACATTCCTGCACATCCTGGCACTGGGACATTCTTACCTAGGTAGCTAGCTAGCTCTTTCACTCTGCTACATCATGTTGAAATGCTCTGGCAATGTACCTACCTCATCCACTTGATAAGCAATTTTTGAGAGTTGGCAGTATCCATTCAAATTTTGACTTAATGACTATTTACTATGTACGAAAAACATGTTCCACATTTAGTTGAAATGGATTAATTAATTTGAAACATGGTTTAAAATGGCCTGTTCAGTGGATCAAAACCTTCATACCTCCACCTAGGTTTAGAATTGATCCTCTATCTTCTGATTGGAATGTCTTAATTCCAGCTTATGTTACAATAAAGATGGAATTTGACCAGCAATCATTGAGCTTTGGCCAGAACAGTTGAGAAGAAATAACTAGCCCACTTTTTCCACCACATAAATCACACCATCCCCTTCACTGTTCCTCAGAAACAATAGACCCATTCCTTCTTGAGCCGTACCACTTGCTAAAATATTCTTTCTTCAGATATCTTCATGGCTGCATCCAAAAGCCACCCTATATAATGTCACAATCCCCATCTTTTCCCTGTTTATTCTCTCCTTCGCTCTCACAATAATTACTATACTACATATGTGACTCATTACCATGTTTTATCATCTAACCACCCATTACAATGCAAGTTTCTTGAGTGCAGTGAATTTTTTTTTTGTCCGTTTTATCCATTGCACCTAGAAGAGTACCTGGCACACAGTAAGTACTTAATGAACTCTTGTCAAATAAATGAATGAAAAAAACAAAGGTTTGAATAAAACTACTTGTTAAATTATACTAAAATAATCTAATTTAAATTGTGAGGGCCAGGAATCTACATACAAAGTTAGTATAACTTTTATTACTTTAGCTAAAGAAAGGGTCTCTCTCTCTCTCTCTCTCTCTCTCTCTCTCTCTCTCTCTCTCTCTCTCTCACCTTTTTTATACAATGGCATATATTTAAAACACATACATACACACAGAGACATGCATACACACTTATTTCTTTGTCTGTGAAATAGACATTAAATAGCATTTTGATTTAACATATTAATTGTGACACATGATTAACTATTTTTCTAAAATTTTATATATGAATCAAGAATTTTCCAAGTACAGATTTAGCCACTATAAGACAATTCAGTATTTTGTTATTTCACTCAACCCAAAGATAAAAACCTTTTTTCATTATGTCATGCAGTTAAATATAAATAAAGGCATATTTTAAAAGTTGACATGCCAAACTCTGCAAGTCTGTTTTATTCATGATTAATAATCTCCTCTTAAAAATCATATTGAAAAGTAAAGGATAATATAGTACTTAATTTAAATTAAGAAAAGGAAGTACATGTGCAGTTATATATATAATAGTATCCCTTCTTAGTGCTAATAAATATCTAATATGAATTGGAATTAAAATTTAAATGGTCTCACTTTTTTAAAGGAAAGTGAAACAAAGTGAATCTTTTTTATTGTATAATTCAAATGGTCAAATTTTCATTACAAAAAAGATAAATAGTTGCTTAATTCTTCACTAATTTCAAGTGCACTGACTTTTAAGAAATATATTGAGTGCAAAGGAAAAATGAATATATTTTTACCACTGACATAGAAGTCATATTACATAACAATTTTACAACCCAAGAGATTTCGAAATGAGTGTTATTTAGTAAAAAAAGAAAAGGAAAAAAAAAGAAAATCCAATGAAAAAGAAATAACAAGGAAAGATCCCTAAATAATGACTCACTATCACAAAATAACTTATTGAAAAAAAATCTTTACTTCAAAAAAATCATGTGTAATATATTAAACTGAAAACTAAAGGACAGCATTCTTTCCCTGAAGCTTTAAGGCTGTGTACTTTTATAAGTGAAGAAAGGAGTGAGGGATAAAGTTGAAGGGGCAAGAACAGAGATGAAGGGAAACATAAAAATTATAGAACCAATTGTCATTATCATAAAGTTTCCTACATTGCAATTCAAAGGGGAAAATTGCCTAACTGTGATGCTTTTCTGAAGTGTTCTAATAGAATGGAATCCTGCTGTGTGTTTCTTTTCAGTTACAAAAGCCACTGGCTTTAACTTTCCTAAGGGTAGCTTGAGCACTGGAATTCTTCCAGTCCGTGAGATATGCCTTTTCTCCTCAATTTTTTAAAACATAAAAAGTAAACAAAGATATTCAAATATTATTATTCAGATAAAATGATAGATGCAACAAATTATTTTATTAGAAGATCCCTAGAAATAGATTAGCAATCGTTCTATGGAAGATCAAGTGGAATATATCCACGAAAGATAATGAGGCTTTCAGGAACTCACATGTATAAATAATGTATCATTGTAGACTGTCTTGACAAACTTCTACTTAAGGACTCTAGCATTAGGTTAAAATTTCTATAAAGCTTAGTATGACTATGAACAGCAACATAGATTTTTTTTTTCCTGACCATTTGAGAAAGAACAATTGAAGTGTTTTAATAATCAAAACCACCTGAAAGCAGTAGTCCTGAAAATATACCATCATTTGAAAAGCTAAGCTGTATTTGACATGGTCATTCAGGCTTTTGAGACAGAAGGTAATTTTCATTTAAATCACATAATTACAAATATCAAAAAGGCATGTAAGTGGTCTGGATACTGTAAAAGCAAACCTGATGTTTTATCCTCCTGCCATTGTGAATCTGTGAATCCCTTTCAAAGTCAAGAAACAAGAAAACAAAACATCGATAACAACAACCACACCTACTGAACTCTGAGATAAACTGAAATAAATCTAATCAGTTTGGGTTCCCCAAATAAACTATGAGGACACTTTCTAAGCCGAAATTCCCAATCAAAACCATCTTTATCCCTGACTTTACAATATGATAATCATACAAGAAACTTGCTGGTTTTCCACAGTTAACATATTAATGTAAACTTATTAACTCAGGTAATCTTGCAATTATTTTCTTCTGGTTTTACTTGGCAAGACAGTTCTAATAAAGTCAGACTCACAACTTACTTTTAAGTAGACTGCTCTTGTTTTCTAAAGGTGTTTGTCCTCAAATGTTATTTCATAATACAGATGATGACTATTTAATCAGTGTGCATAAATTTGATCAAACTGTTCCGGATATATAAAAATAACATATCCTTATAAAATGAACTATACTGCCTTAATTATTAACTTTTCAAGAAACATTCAAATCGTGCAAACAAATATGTGAGCTACATGCACTTTTGTATGAAGAGATAAAATGTCATAATCTAAAAATGTTTCATGTGTAAATATGTTTAAGGAAATAAAATGAACTTTACGGCATGGCTTACTCAGCATTTCTTATATATTTTAGCATATATATATATATATATATAGTGGGAGTGCCAAAAAACTTATACACGACTTGTATTCATCTTTTGTTATTGGTATATGCATATATCAAGTATTATAATTTTAATACAGATTTTTCCTTTCTTAAAATGTGTGTAATTTTTGGCACCCTCTGTTTATGTATGTATGTATGTACACACACACACACACACACACACACACACACACTTTCCACCATTTTTCTAACAGGAAGTTAGTATTGTGTAAGCCTCAAGAGAACAAAACCACAAGAAAGTCAGTGACCCAAAAATTAGTCAAAACTGTCTCCACAATTTTTGTAGTCTCCTTTGAAAAATATAATCCCACCTGAGAGAACATTATTCTAAATATCATATTAAATGGCACTACTCAAATATAGCCAGACCCAGGCCCTAAAAAACCTTTAGCTAATTTAAAAGCACTTTCTCAAGTTTGCAGGACCAGACATGTTTGCAAGCAGCTGAGCAATTCCCACATTCCCTCAGCCTGTGCTGTAAAGTTTACATATGTGGGAAGCACCGTCTTGTCAGGTCTTACCCAGGCAGCGTCTCAGAGCCTGTGTGTATTACCTGACCAAACGAAGCAGGTGGTTAAATATTCAAGGTCACTAGGGGACAAAGTCGAATGTTGTTCACGAAACAAGAGAGTGAACATGAAGAAAACTGAAGCCATGCTTTATTCCTTTTGCCAGTTTGCTCAATTTCAACAATCTAAAGAAGCGCCAGCTATTGCTTTAACTATACATTATGCCAATTTTGATGTGATATCATTTTGATGTCCTTGTTTGACTAGACAGAATATATGTTAATTTTAAAATATAAAATATTTCCTCTACCATGGTGAACAACACCAGCTGGTAGGAACCACCTTCTAAGTTCAATCAAAAACACTTTAACTCAGCAAAGATGACTCTTTTTTTCTCTGTTCATGATACTAAATTTAGAAGTATTTCATTTGAGAAAGCACCTGGAACATAGTTCATCAAATAGTCAATAGATTTAATGCATATATGCATCAAATGTTCACACACCCTTCTAAGGAGATACTAACAAATAAACATGATAACATGGAATCAGCTTACAAAATCAAATATTTGGTTCAGCATATCTAAGCTTTGCCTTTAAAATATTTCTAAGGGCTACTCTTCTTGTTCTTTGAAAATATTTTCTGGTTTATCATAGCGATGTACAAAACACTGCCAACACTCTTGCCACACTAGCTCATGCTTCAAGTAAATATCTCTTGTTTCAAATTATTCCTTGTTCAACAGGGGAACATCAGCCCATCTTTCAAGACTCAACTCAGAAACCATCTCTGCTATGAAGTGGGAGAATTACTACCCCTCCCTCCGCATTTCTGTTTGCTAATAACCCAAACCTTCTTGTCCGAGAGAACAGGTACAGTCTTTGTCTCTCTACTAAAAACTGTTTGAGGCTTCAGAACTGGCTGACTCCCCTCTCTAATGCCTAGAATCTACTTTATATTAAACATATGGTATATTTTTGAACTTCATTTTTTGGAATGAAGTAACTGAATAAATGAAAGACAGATAATACTTAGATAAATGATGATACAGGTGTGTCCAGAATTAGAAGAGACCAAGAAGGTTTTGGGGAAGATAACACGGTAAAAGAACATGGTGGAAAGATGCAAAGTACTGGCTATAGATGGATTGGGAGATAAACCAGGAATAAATGAAAGTACACAGGAAAATGGAAATCTTACAGAAATTAATCACAGAATAGGTACTTGATTTTGTGAATATTATTTTAAAAAGAAGACATCATTAGACATATATTTTATTATAATAGAACATCAACATTAATTTGTATTCACTTTGGTTATGAAACAAATTCATACAAGAGAAGTATGAACGTATTTATATAGATATTATTTGAAACAAAACTTTCTAATTCCACACACAGCCTACAGATTATAAACTGAAACCACAGTTTACTGTCTATATTAGCATGACTTGATGCTATTTCACTGTCTTCATTATCTTAACTATTCTTCCAGGAGTATCTTGCCTAGGCAAAGGATTTGATTGTTCAGTATAGGGACAATATAGACCTACTCTTCAATGGAAAACATCACCAAACAGTTTTTTGTAAAAATCTTTGCTTCCCCTGCTTTAAAACTCTCATCTTGCCATTTTTCACCAACAATGGACTGTTGTATCATGGTCTTTATCCAATCCTAACCCAGTCTCCATTTTGAAAGACCGAACATCCTTATTGATTTTTTTTCCCAGTTTTGCATTTCATACGGTTTTTAAGATATTATTTTTCAGGTGTCCTAAACAACATCGAACAAAGGGCACCAAGTACAGCAGAGGGTACAGAATGCTGCCAAGCACCTTAGGAAATTCATAACATGGAGAAAATGTGGTCCTTGTCCTTTGAGTAGCTTATAGTCTGGGGAGCTGACAACTCACATTCTCCAGAGTTGAGTGAACATCAAAGTAACATGTTAACCAAATGTCCAATTCTCAATAAATTTTGACTTTGTCTTCTAAATTGTAAGACACTATCCAAGCTTTGAGAGGTTTTGTGTTCTCTCCTTCACTGAGGTGAGCGATAAACAGCATTGTCTTATCTTCTTATCAATAGGTTGTGTTGGTGATATTTGGGGGGGGGACATTTGACATATTCAACTTACGCTGTACATTCAAATAAACTCAGTCAAAAAAAGAGAAAATGAACTAAAAATAATCATAATAACATTTCTTTCTCCGATTCTAATGCTGAATGTAAATATAGATTGTTGAGGAAGACAGAATGGGAAAGAGAAGGGAATGAGAAGTGGGAAGTCTTAGCTTTAGAAATAAACATCTAGGAGAAATGTGAGTGACCAATGATAGCCCGAAAACTGCAGTGTCTGTATTTAATATCGTAGTTCAAGCTTTGCTGAGGTTCACATAAAAACACATGCAGAAACAGGAGAGATTGATGTAGGTAAGGAATACCACTTAGAGCACGAAGACAACTTCATTTCATTTAACTGTTTCATTTATGGTTAAACCTCTGGACACTGAACCTTAATAAATGCTGAGAGGCTGTGTGGAGAGAAAATAATCTCTGGACTCTTAAGAGAGCAATTGCAATCTCTGAATAGGAGATAAACGATGTCATTTAGAACAGTGTAGGTAATGATTGCATTAAGAATGTCTTGACAAAGCTTTCCAGAACAGAGTCCATACTAGGTAACTCTGACAATGCAGGGTTACATAAAAATTATGATTATGAGAAAGCATTTTGAATGACTCTTGTTATCACAGCAAATACTAGCATGTGTGTAACAGGGCAAGCTTTTTTGTTTCCTTTGTACTTGAATTAAATCATTTGAAGAGATATACTGAAACATATTGAAATATATTCAATATATTAAAACATATTGAAAAAATACCACATCATTTTTCTGTATGTATCAAATTATAGTATTTACAAATAAGTAGAATGTTTAAAATATATTTAAAATATTCTCTTTTGAGTAGTTAATAACTTTTTATGAATTTTTGCATTAACAAGCCCTTATAATTTTTGAAGTTTATAGATAAAAATCTCACCCTTTAACCTCTGATTGCCTAATTCTGAGTTTATTCAGATCTGAATATTTCACAGCTCTCTTTGTCATACAGATTAGATCATACTCTTGACCAGCCGTGTATAAAGTAGGATGGACCTCTGAGTGTGCATTTTTATTTGCTTTGTCGTCTCATTGTTTTTCTTTCTAAAAAGATTTTTAAGCACACTTGTTGGAAAGCAACTTCACTACTAAAAGCTGATATCCCAAGAGGTTTACATAAATTTCCTGTGTTAAATGTAATGGTTAATTTTATGTGTCACTTGACTAGAGCAGGGGATATTCTGATATTTGATCAAGCATTATTCTAGTTATTTCTGTGAGGGCAATTTTGAATGAGATTAACATTTCAGTTGTAGCCTGAGCAAAGCAAATTGCCCAACATGATACAGGTGGGTCTCATCCTGTCAGTTGAAGGCCTGAACAGAATGAAAAGGCAGAGTTAGAGAGAATTCTTTCTGCTTAATGACCTCTCAACTAAGACATTGGCGTTTTCCAGCCTTCTGTCTTGAACTGAAGCATCAGCTCTATCTGGGTGTTGAGCCAGCTGGCTTTTGGACTGGAACTATACCAACAGCTCTCCTGGGTCTCTGGCTTGATGACTCACCCTGCAGATCTCGGGATTTGTAAGTTTCCGTTATTATATAAGCCAATTTCTTATAATTAATAACATAAAATAGACTATAAATAATATACAATATATTATATAAATAACAAAAATAGAATAAATAATACTATAAGTAATCATTATATACGTATTCTACGTGGTCTGTTTCGCTAGAGAATCCTGACTGATACATAAGGTCAGTAAATAAAGAACTTAATATTTAACATAATTTATATTATTAGGTACAAGGCTAGTTGTTGACAATGGAGCTTGCATAAGTGAAGACATAGAATAAGAAAGCAGATTTCAGAGAGAATGGGGATCCATTTGGTTATCTCTGATAATATCAGAAAAAAAGGAATGAAACACTTTTGCTGTTGATGGAGGGACTGCAGCACGGAATATTGCACGTCTGGTGACAAGACGACAGCTTTGGAGGTAATAGTGAGATGTAGTGAAAGAGTCAGTGAAGATGCTCGGAGAGACTGAAGATTCAAGGATTCAGTAGAACTAGGAGCCACTGGAACCTGATAACTACTTTCCTTGGCTTATAACGTTGACTGACAACAGCCAGGCTTAAAGGTAAGCTCCCTGGAAGGAAATTGTTTTGAATGTTCAGAGGTAAATCATTTTGCATTTTTGCAAGAAAAGATCGTTTTCTATTTCCAGACTCTAATTTCTCTGGATACAGGCCTGTGGGTGCAGTCATCAGTGTCCTATACCCTAGGGCAGTCTTACTATAAAAGTATGATTGTCATTGCAATATAGCATTTAGGGTTTTGTTTTCTTCTTTCTATAATTTTAAAGCACTAGAAAAATAAGAGTTAGAATCCAAAAATATCGCAGGAAGATTTGAAGTTTATAGTCCATGCTTCACTAGCCCTTATTCAACATCTCTTCTTCTCAGTTTTGACAGAATGCTTTCTCCATATGCACATGGGGTCCCCTGTCTGCTTTTTGAAGCATGGCTTAGTCAAATACGTGCACTGTAGAATAAAACAATTTTGAATTTCAATCTTAGCATGGGTACCTTCTCTCTGTATGATATTGGACTATTTATGTTAGCTTGTTTGTTAGTCTCTGCATTTTGGAGATGTGGGTAAAAATATTTTCAATCTTAATGAAAGCATTAAAGATAGTAGATGAACATATAACACATGATGCATGTTTATGGTTTGTGGATCAACCTAAAGCTATCTGTGGAGGCCCTCACTCTGTCAGCTCAGCATCTTGCCTGAACTCTGCTCCCAGCTCCCTCCCTTCAAACCTTTCCACCCTGAGTCACGTTGGCTGATAGCCTTGCTCATTGGTTGGTTACCATAGCTGAAAAATACATTCTCTGGTTCTTAACAGCCTAGAATTTGTAGCTCCAAAGTAAAATGTTTGCACTTTGTTTTTAAGAATTAGAATAAAGTAATCTGACATAAGTCTCATAATAAACGGGGTGTCCTAATAAAATAAGGGAGATAAGGACATAGATATAGTTTAAATTATACCATTTACAGCCATTAATTTTATCCATAGGCCTTTCCTTTACTACCAATTGAAGAGTGTGTGTGTGTGTGTGTGTGTGTGTGTGTGTGTAACAGTGGTTGTAAGACTACAATTACATTTTTGATCATACCTTCACTAAGACAATTGTGAATGATGTAAGGGAAGAGTAGGGGTGATACTTGTTATAAGAAGAAATAAATCCAATTTTCAGTTTTTCAATTTTGACTCAAAGTTGGTTACAGAACAAAGCAGAAAAAGGTCCAAAGAGCCCAGTAAGGAATCTTTTCTTTGGCTTTTGGACTCATATAAAATTTTGGTATTTTTAATGTAACATAAAAATTGGAAAATAAAATGCAAGCCTTTAAGAGGTGGTGCATTCTTTCAAATCAGAAACATACATTCTCATGACATAAAATCAATTATCCTTGGTATCTGAAATTTACCTGAAATATGGTATACATATGCTGTTTTGAAGGTTTGAAATTTGACATATACTGTCAAACCTTGCTAATTCTTATTCCTGCAATGTGAAATTTAATAGTTTTCACAAAATCTTCAAACACCTCAACCGTCTTCACTAAAATGATTTCAGGGGAAAAAAATGGTAATAAATTACTTAAAAAACTAAATTTGTAGAAACTTCAGTGTAAGTAATTTTCCACATTCTAGAATAGAATATATTTAAAATATATTCTAAACAAAAGCTGAAGTTGGAGAGTTTGAACAAATATGTTGGCTGCATTCTACAATGGTCATACCAAATAAGTTAATTTGAGTAGATAGGAAAATGCTACAGTACTCGCCTAAAAAACTTAGCTACTTGATCTTTCTGCTTTAAGATAGTTTGCTTTTTTTAAACTTCTCAGTAGCATTTTTAAAAAGAATTACTCCTCCAGCCTTTTGATCATGGCTTTTAACTATAATAATGTGTTATTCTTTAATAAGCCCAAAGGACTAAAATTTACCTCTAGCTTATAGACTAATTACATCAAATATTTCACTCCCCACACCCCCTTTTTATTTCGTGTGCTTTTATGTATAGACAATATAAATAATCTGAGTCCTGCTATATCTCCCCCTGAAGGTACAATGTTGACACTATTTAAAAAAAATTTAGTTTGAATAGTAGCTGTAATATCCCACACTATGGAATTGACAAGAATTAGAAAAAGGAAGACACACTTTTTGTTTAATATATATGTTTAAAGGTTTTGAAGATTTTTCAAAAGAATTTGTGTATACTATTTTCCTAATTTCCCAATATCTACCCTTTTCCCACTGTTAGATGACAACCATTGATGACTATGTGTATTTTCTTTCCAAAATTAAATTCACGAATAATTAGAACCCACCACCCTTCCTCAATATGTGTGTACTTATTCAAAAACAGTGCTTTGTGGCAACTATTTCACTGTAGACAATAGAACAAACCACAAGTGACATTTATCTGACAGAGAATCATTATCATACATCTGACCTCCTGGGCCATTGTTAAAATAAAAAAAAAAAAAGTGTTTCCATATTGACTGAAGTAATATAAACAAAGAGAAAAAATGTGTTTTATTTTATTAGTACTCATCCTGTGAAAATTTCAAAGTAACACGTTAGTGATTTATTTGTACTTTATTCTCTATAGGAAGTTACTTAAAACAAATTTAAATGGTAGTACAAAATTTTCATGGAAATTTATCAAGGAAAATAGGACAGTTTTAATAAATAGTTCAACACCTAAGATTAAGTACATATTTAAATTATAGGTGCATTTCCCTTAAACATGATTTGTTTTTTCTATAGTTCACAAAAGTATCGTCTCTGTGACTTGATGTTATGATTATGTATTTTCCTAATCTGTTTTATTATAAACTAGTCTCAAGTTCACAGAAAAGTTGTAAGACCAGTTAAAAATCTCATGTATGCCCTTCATCTGTATTCTCCATTTTTGGATATTTTATAGCATTAGCTTTATAACTGTCTCTGCATATGTACTATTAATGTATAGATACAGCTTTCTGTGAACAAGTTGACATTAAGTTACAGACACGATGCACCATTACCATGCCACAGAACATATTTTCTACCAAAAAGTATGATCTTGTATATAATCACAGTCTAACCTTCAAAATCTAGAAATTGACATCTTTATTTGATCTAATTCACAAAACAATGATAACTTTATGATTGTCCAATAATTTCCTTTATAGCAAAATGATCCAAACCAGTCACTCTTGGCATTTAGTTGTCATGCCTCCAAGGGTTCTTTTAATCCCAAATAGTTCATCAGTTTTTCCTTGAGTTTCATGACCTTAGCATTTTTAAAGATATTTAAAGACTAGCTATTTATAGGAAGTCCTTCATCTGGTTTTTTGAATGTTCCTACATTATTAGATTCAGGTTAAGCATTTGGATAAGAATACAACAGACGTCATGATATATTCTCATATCATCCTATCAGGAAGTACGCGCTTTTCATTTTTCATACTATTGGAGATGTAACTTTGGTCACTTTTTATGGTGTTAAACATCACGTTTCTCCGCAAATTTAATATTTATCTCCATGTAATTAAACACTTTGGGGGGAATATCCA
The DNA here is from genome assembly GCF_057876585.1 of Rhinolophus sinicus. Lineage (NCBI taxonomy): Eukaryota > Metazoa > Chordata > Mammalia > Chiroptera > Rhinolophidae > Rhinolophus > Rhinolophus sinicus. The sequence continues at coordinate 89,084,293 of NC_142517.1, forward strand.
TCAAATTACATAATTTTCCCATTCTTTATCAAATATTAACCTACTAATTGTTGCATCCATAGATAGATTCTTATTGAATCAATCATTATTATTGTGGTTACCAAGTAGGGTTTTTCTAATTCCATCTAGAATCATTAGTGGTAACTTACTATAAGAAGAAGCTTTCTATTCTCCCAATGGATTCATGCATTTATTTATTTACATCAGTATGGGTTCAGGGATTCTCATTTTATTCAAGAGGTTCTAATCCATCACATCCATTATTTATTCTGATGCTCAAATTATTCTTTAGTTGGCAAGTTGGGCTTTTCATTCTTTGACACCTTCCTTAACTCCTGACACAACATGTTCTAGGCTCACCTTGTACTTTCCTGTCCTAGCCCTAGAATACGCAATTTCTCCAAGAAGAAACTGGTATCTGGATGTTAGGTGTTGCTCTTTGCTACTGTGATATCTCCACTCCCAAGCCCTCTCAAGGGGGGGAATTGTATGTATATATGCATACCCACATACACAAACATTTTTTATGTCTATAGTTATTTCTATTTCAATCTATATGGCAAATCTTAATAAACAATGATAAGTATCCAAATACTTGAGGTTTATTTAAGCTTTCCATATTTCTAATTTCTTCCTCCAACTGTGAGAATACTGGCTCACATTAGCCTCAAAATATTTGTTTAATAATCCTGTTTGTAAGTAATCTCTTAGCCAGTCCAGGCTGCCACCTCCCTCAGGCATGTTCCTTGCTAAGGGCTGACCTCCACTAAGCAACCACATTGCTTAGCAACCTTCTTTCTTTGGTCCTCACACTTTTTCTAGAATGCTTTGGAATCTTTTAAATCGGCCTCTCATTGGAAATAAGAAAACAGGAAGGTTAGAGAATGAAAATTGCTTGTTTGAAATAACTAGTTTGCCAGTGAGCTTCAGTTTCATGTCCCCGAATCTTGAGCACAAGACTACAAAGAGTAGACACTCCTACTGCCCTCTGATCTCAAGTTAAAATTGACTGTTTGCTATTTTCCTAATGTTCTAGATGTCTTTCTCATCCTGCCTTTTGATCAAGCTATCCTCACCATTTTTTGTTGTTGTTGTTGTTGTTGTTCCTGTGTCATCCTTCCTTCCACGTGCGTCTTCTCCCAGAAGACCTTAAGATTTCCTTACACAACTTTGTATTCCTTAAAGGTCTTATATTTTCTTGCATGTTAGAGACATGTCTATTTTGCTCCGTCACTGATGTTGCAAAAAATGTTAAGAGCAAAAGGATTTCTTTCTAGAACACTGGTATCCGTTATAGCATTTATTACAAGCCTTAAATGATAAATGTTCAATGTTTCTAAGCTGTGTTTACTCTTTGGAATGATTTGAATGAGTAACGTATTCAGAAAATTACAATTTTGAAAGGTTACCATTTGAAAATTACTAAAAAATCACTCTTGGAGTCAGGACTTGCTTTATTTTTTCAAAACCAAGCAGTCTTCTTATTTCACCAACAACTGAGTATCTCATTAAGAAAAAACAAGGGAAATTGCAAAAAACTATTTAGGAGCTTGAATTATTTTCAACAATTTTTTTTTCTCTCCACAGGAATCAGGTCTTGAAAATAATGTATAAAATAATTTGCTTAAGAAAATACTACAGTACATATCAGAATGATGGATAGATATATGATCGATCGATCAATAGATAGATAGATAGATAGATAGATAGATAGATAGATAGATAGATAGATAGATAGATAGACAGACACGGGGGACATTAAGCATTACAGGTCATCTCTATTAATGTTATTTAGAAGAATAGGAAGCTGTCAGATACACATAATATGAAATTCTCAAAAACAATTATAGTATTTGATCTTCACAGTAGAACCAAATTATTTAGTGAAATGAAATTTCTTTAACATTCACTTCCCAAGATAAATTCCTTGGAGGGTTATCTCTAGATGTGCAGGAATGCCATGTTTCATGTGTGCACAGAATTTCACAAAGTAAAGATTTCTATATACTTGTTGTTCACAGATGAAAACTTAATACATTAAAATACATCAAGTTATAAGAAATACTAAGGTTTTAAAACAAGTAATCTCCATATTTATCCATCACTAACTAAACATAAATTAACAAAAACTGCTTAAAATATTACACTTTTGGAGTTTCAGACACTTAGGTTTGGCTTATAACCTTTATCAAAACAAAATAAGATGATTTTAACATGCACTAAGTCTATACCATGCACTAGACACTATACTACTATGTATGTATGTTTATATATATACACAATTTTAATAGTCACACCATTGTGGGCCTCACAAAGGTTCACTGGGATTTAAGCATTCCAGCCTAACTTCAGAGCCTTTGTTCTTTATTGCTAAAGTATAATGAATTTTAAAAAGAAAACTCAACTGAAAATATTAAATTTCTATTGAATAAGCTATGAAAATGTTTGAGGAATCCTAAATAACACCATCATTCAAGTCCAGGTATAAATAATCATAGAGGCAAACCTAAGTTTAGAATACTCATCTTTCATTTAGACATATCTTCAGAGACATTATCTGACAAAGTATCTGAGCATGCTTGATTATATATATATATATATATATATATATATATATATATATATATATTTTTTTTTTTTACACATTCTTAACAAACATTGTTAGGTTGCTAAAGTGAAAAGAGAATGTTCCTAAAGAGGTAAACTGAAAAAATAACTATGCCTAGCCCCAGCTCCACTGTGTCCTAGGTTATTGCTCATAGTAAAATTATATAGTCATGGTTTTCTTATCTAAAAAGATAAAATCACTCAACCACAAATAAGTTAATTGTTTAATGAGCTAATCGATCTACACATGAAATATGTAAGGGAGCCAAAGCTAACGAATTGCCTATAAGCTGATCAATACAACTATTGGTGAGTGAACATGTCTTTTGCATTGTGAACATATCTTTTAGAATACATATTTTTTAACCACTCTTTACAAATAAATAGAGAATGAGAGTGACAGACTGTCATGCTTACTCTCACACCTTGTGACTTCATCGTGGTTGGTCATATACCACAGAAATCTTGTCATCCCCATCCACTTACATTAACCAATCAAAAGTGCAATTTAAGCCTCATCTCCATTTCAAATACTTGCCTGCTCTTTGCATCCAGAAAAAAAAATACATATATATATATATATATATATATATATATATATATATATATATATATATCACACACACACAAGCACACACACACACACATTTTTGAACTCAGAGTTTTGCTTTGTTTGAGTGTCTATATAATTATTTTAGTATATAATTATCTATACTTTGTGAGCACTCAATCTGTTTTCTTTCTGTTACTGTTACATATTTTTTAATATAAGCGTGTCTTGTCTCTTAACTAAATGTTTACCTTTTTCACAGACAAAAGCTCTGTAAAATACTTCCAGCAAAGTGTGTAGCCAAGAGCTACATACATAATACATTCTCAATAAATATGTGTTGCATGTAATCAAATAAAAAATTAAAAAAGGAAAGTGGTTAAGAGGGTGAAAAAGAAACAAAAGCAAACAAGAAAATTCAGGAATAAATCAAGGGCACCATGAAAGTTTCAGATCCAATACAGCCTCCTCTTTGAAGTTTTCCTCCATGATTCAAGCAATCTGTGATCCTGTGTTATGAACTACCTTCATAGATGCTAGCAAGCCAACACATTCGAGCTTTGGTTTGTCTTATTTATACTATGCCGCCTCTTACTCTTCTTTCTACGGTAGTCCACAATTCCTATATGACTCTGAAGCACAATAGTGGCTCAGAGAATGGTGACTGAATGAATGATTTCTTTGCTCTGTTGTATAGAAGATTTACCAACTGATCAGAGTAGGGGAGAAGAGTAAAGGCATTCTTATATTGCTTCCATTAAAAATGTTACAAAAGATTTGGTGCTTAGTGAGAAACTTGAAAGAAAGAATTCTAGAAGCTATGCATAAGTTCCAGAATAGCGGTTAAAGAAAAGGTTTCTGGATCCTGAATATCTATCTGTGTTCCTACTTTAGCTTCATGAATTTGGAAATGTTGTGTACCTCCTCTGTGGCTCAGTTCCCATAATGTTGATATACTAGGATATATCCCAAAGGGTTGTTGTGAAGATTAAATGAATTATTATGTATTATCATGTAAAACAGGGTTTCTCAATCTTGGCACATTTAACACAGGTAAATCTTTGATGTAGGAGGCTGTGCTATACGTTGCAGGATGTACAGCTGCATCCCTGGACCCTACCCACTAGATGCCTATACCACCTCTGCTCCCGGTCATAACAATCAAGAATATCTATAGAAATTGCCAAAGGTATCCAATTTCCAATTGGAAGGGCAAAATCTTCCAAACTGAGAACCACTTGTCTAGACTTTACAGTGCATTATGAAAGAAACCAAGTGCATTTGCTATAGACTAGTACTAGCTTAAAATCTGAAGGTTGAAAAGTCTATAATGTGAAGCTCAATTTGTAGAATGCAGTTCCAAAATAAGGACTGAGCTATTTTTGTTATTAGTGGGATAGTGGTGACACGATTGGAGAATGCCACAATTAAATTCAGTTTAATAAGTATTTAGTCAGTGGTTCCAGAATTTTAGAAACTATAAAGGCTGACTAGATACAGTGTTATTTATATATAAAGTAATATATAAGTTAAAATATTGCCTTTCTTGGCCAATAAAAAGGATATAGGGAGATAATAGATAAAAACAGATAGCAACTTAGAGGTTTATTTGTTAATGAAGGTAGTGCTAGCCTAAGTAAGTGGTTATCAGCAGGGTATTTGCAGGAGGTAAATAACAGCTTTTGAGAAACGCTTTTGTAGTAATATATGGTCACACTAAATAAAATAGTGATGTTGAAGAGAGTGAAGCCAATGATAAGGCTGAAGATTACAATTAAGAATTGATGAGGTCCTGACGGATTTAAAAAAGGGAGCGAAGCAATGCTTTTCATGAAATGACTTCTACCCCCAGTTACAATGCGCTTCCGTGTACAATGCACCACGTTTTCAGCCCAACTTTCAGGGAGAAAATCTTTCATTTTAATTTTTGAGTACTACCCATGTATAATGTGCATCCTGACTTTTTCCTCACAAATTTGGGTTAAAAAGTGCACATGATACATGGCAAAATATTCCCTCCCAATGACATTTGTAGCTATGACTTCTTGTCTTAGCCCGGAAAGCTTCACACACTTTCAGATATGCTTTCCTATGATAAACATGCATATCGTCTTTTTCTATCTCACGTCCTATCTTGTAAAATTTGGTTTTAAAAACTCAAATAACAACATTTACAAGGAGAGAAAACTAGTTCTAAAGCAGACTGCCCAAACACAACTACCAAAGGTCCAAGAACCCCTCTCCCACTGTGATATCACAAGGCCTACAACAGAAAAGTTAGTTCTTCAGGTAAAACAAAAAGATCATGCTTTACATGCATTTACTTATTGTGAATACTTCTCCAAATGAAATTGTATGTTGTGTCTTCACTGTCTCTAATTTATTATCTGACTAATTAATCCAATTATTTGATATAATACACATTAGTCTAAATTTTTTAATTAACCACAACATTCATTTTCTTCATTATCAGTTTTACATTTTTGTTTAGTGTTTATGTGTTCTGCACGTTACTGATTTATTTGTATCACTGTATTTCTTGGCAAACTTTTAAAGAAGGAAAAGAGATAGCCTGGGCATAAATGTAAGGAAAAAAATACCTCAAATAATAAATATTAGTATCATAGTTGAATTGGGGCCTAGGGTCTGCAATACAATGAAACTTTAAAATTTACTATAGTGTAAATTCTAGCTTCCTACTGATGAATTTCCCAACCGTCTACATGTTTAAGTAAAGGTAATTTGAAGATAGAGGGAACTTTGCAGAATAGATGTAGGATGAGTTAAAAAGTTTCATGAGTGACAGCGTATAACACAATAATTAATCTCTGAAGACAGTGATGATAATTCTTAAGGGATTTCATAGATTTATCATCTCAGAAGATTATTAAATTTTGTGGATGAGCTTGCAAACAAGAATAACCATGTAAACTGACAACATTTCCCATGGCTGCCGGAGATACTTTTAAAGAGGCAGAGACTAGACGTTTTCCTATTCATTTTTATCAATCCTGAAGGTGATCAGAAAAGTTCTAATACCCTGTTTACAATAAACTGAGCAAAAAGAAACAGAAAAGGCATCATGGAATATACATTATAAACACCAGGAATAATTAAGAAAAATAGATATTTTAGTGTGCATATATATAGATATATACACACATACATATATACACATACATATGTATGTGTATATATGTACATATATATGTATATATATGTGTATATGTATATGTACAAATACACATACACACATAGACAAAGGCTGTACTTTTATTGAATTAGCACTTAATCTAGATGCAACCACAGGAAAAAAACGTTTTTTTAAAATACCTTAATTTTTTTCCTGCGGAAATTGCAGGGAACATTATGTGGTTATAAAATTTCCTGCTAAACATCATATAGGAGAGGCTCTATTTTCAGTGGTTTTATTTTTTTATGAAGAGTTGCAGCCAAATGGATTCTACGATTAGAAAGTCAATATTTCCTAGGCTATATTCATAGAATTATATGTAATGCTTTAAAAAACTATGCAGCATTAAGATGTACTTTTTCTGATAATTTTTAACCCATTATTCAAATGAATACCCCCAATCTCTACTGACTCATTTGGTAGAAAAAAAAAAATTACAGGCCTTTCTTGTATTCAATTCCATGGAGAGATAAGAAAATACCTTATATGTCCCTACTAACAAAGACTTAAATATCATGTTTTTTCTTTAATGGTGAGATTTATTAATTGCATATATTATTGATGCCTCATCAATTATAATAGTAGAATAATTAAAAATATCAGAAGAAATAGAAGTTGAAAAATTAACAAAAATACTTTATCTATTGAAGAAATATTTGTTGAGCACCAAAGAAGCACTGGCTATACAGGTTTCCATATTTTTTCACTACTGTTATTGCCCAGAACAATAGGTCCCAGAAATTCCTTTATAAAAATAATTATCCTAAACCTTGGGAAAATTTGACTTTGTAGTCAATTCCCTAGAAGCAATTAGCACAGCCTAATGATACTAAGTTACTTAGGGTATTCTGGAAACTCAGCTATTCCAATAAAACTGACCAACTGAGTTGGGATAATGTTTATAGGTAATGCCTGTGGCATCTAAGAAAAGAATGAGAAAAACAGAAAGAAAAATAAAGAGTAAATTGAAGGAAGAAAGACAAAAGAAAGGAAAAGGAGCAAAGGGCAGAGGAAAAAAAAGAGATTAAATTGTTTGCGTACATTTCTACTCCTGAGAGGACCTTGAGAAATCACTAATGAGAGATGGTTTAGAAACTTAACTGTAGAAACTAGAGAAAGTAAAATAGAAGACACATTCCATATTCATGTAATATGTGCTCTATGAAATTTCACTTGCCCTCTTAAATGTATATTCTTTCAATATTTTAAATGTATCTTTTACACTGGACTTACTTATCTGCAGTATATTTTTAATGTAAATAATATCTGACAGTTGATACATATTTTCTATGTGCCAGATACAGTGCATGTGTTTTTTTGCACATATTTTAAAGTATGTTTATTATTTTTATTTTACAAATCAAGGAACTAAGGCTCACAGAAGCAGAGTTGGATATTTTACATAGTCTCTACCACATCATAAAGTTTACATATCAAACTTAAACTTTTCAGAGTGGTATACAAAGGAAGTTTAAATTATCTCAGATATGTAAAATTCTTCTTGGCCTCATCTACCTTTCTTAAGTAGAGAGAAGTCCTAAAGACTTGTTTAAAACTTAAAGATATTATTTAAAACGTAGCCATCCACTTTGGCTAATTCTCCTGGTTTAGCAGACCTAAGCATAATAAGTAAAATGCATATACACTCGTCTTATCCTACTCAAGAAAATGAAATTTCATTGAGAGTCTTGAATAACACAGAGACAAAATCTAATGCCCATTGTCATAGCCATTCCATTTGCAGTCACCTGGTGGTATTCAGGGCACAGAAGACCAGGAGTCAGAAAAAGGAATACTTAGGAGTAGTAAAACTGTGCTTTTTGTTTAGGTTTTGCCACTTCCTAGCTCATGACTTTGGAAAATTCAATAATCTATTGAAGAGGTTAGAAATGAACATTCACTGAGAATCTTCCTTATACCAGAAAGCATTACCTATTTCACAGAGTTTTCACTGAATGAAACGAAACCTTGCAAATATAAAAACCTTACAGCAACATTATGCAATGTGAGTTGTTACAATAATGATGATAATTATTGCTGTTACTACATTACTGGTTGGTCCAGGGCTATTGCACAGATTACTTCATATGAAGATTGTGCCCAACTAACATGATGATTAAACAAAATTAAGGTAACACTCTTAGAAATATATCTAGATATAAAGATGGATTGGATTAAGCAGTTACTAAAGTGTTTCCATTAAATAGATGAATATGATATGTATCTAATAAACATATTTTTATACAGAGGGTGCCAAAAAATGTATACACATTTTAAGAAAGAAAAAACTGTATTAAAATCGTAACACCCAATATATACAAATAACAAAAGATAAATGCAAGTCACGTTTGACTTCTGCAATTGCAAGAAGTGCTCAAAGTAGTTATCATCAGCATAATTTTAATACAGTTTTTTTTTTCCTTTCTTAAAATGTGTATACGTTTTTTGGCACCCTCTGTATACAGTGCACTAGACTCTGCCCATGACATGAGACACACAATTTTAATGTGAAAAAGTTTATATGTAACCAGCTGATAAGGCTCACTGTTTCTGCAGGCGCACACATTTTCTATGCAAGTCATTCCCCTGCTATACTCAATCAATTAATTCAGTCTGATAAGGAATGTTAATACCACTTTAGAGTAAACAGGCATCTGTTAATAGATCTTTCCAGATATTTGGCATATGCAGAGCCACTGATGGAGACAGTGATGCTTAAGGCAGTATTCTGAATGACTGTAACAAAATGCAATATGTTTCAAACACTAGTAATATCTCCCTACAGTATAATGTCTAGATACTAATATGGAAATGGTTCCAAGAGATTAAAAATATGTGAGGTTACATGAATGTCACAACACTGTTTATAAACAGGACCTATAAGAAAAAGAAACTATGAAACAAGGAAAATAACAAAGATGGGGAAAATGAAAAATCTATTTTAAACAAATGCTCATTTAGGATGCCCATCTGTATGATCCATTGCCCAGGAACTAGGCTTACTCTGGGGATATTTGGAATTTTTATAGAAGGAAAGACAAAAATACTTAGATCTTGACCCATTTGCTTCATTTATGCCAGGGCTGGACTGTCAAAGTGACAATTACTATTTAGAAAGAGAGAGTTTGATTTAGGTTTCTTGCTAAGCCCCATTTCAAGAATACAGCAGATTCACCTGAGGGCAAAAATCCTATGACAAACAGTTATTTGAAAGTCAGAGAGGGTAACCAGGTTATGTCCTTCAGTGCCTAGTTTTTTTTTGTTTGTTTGTTTGTTTTAAATTTTGATCTCAATTACAGTAATATAAAGAAATATGTTTCCATGGGTTTTTTTCTATACCACCAATTTACAGCGATTCATATGACTTAGTTCACAAAGCTGTTCCTTGAGACAATTCATACATTTAGAGGAATCTGAGATATTGTAAACTGTTTTACTATTTCCCCTCACTAAAATTAAAATGAGATTAAAGCCCTATCATGTACACAGTGCCGCACATCAGAATTCAGATAAATCATCACACTAAAATATGACTGTTTGCCTGAGTCTGAGGCTAAAGACACAACAGCTTAAACAGATTCATTTATTGGCTTTAAAATCAATTGTTATTGGCCAGTGCAGTATTGTGGTGAGAGGGTAGATGGATGGGCCAAAATACTAAATATGTTTTCCCTTTAACAGTCAAATTTTGTTACATATATATATATATATATATATATATATATATATATATATATAAACTTTATTCATAGCAAGAGCCCCTTTTATTATGATTTTGACTTTTTATCAAATTTAATAAAAATTATGCTTTTTACATGGAAAGAGATGATTAAAAACTCAAAAATCTCTCAAAGACAACGTTTTCATTTTTAACTCTCTGAAATCAAGCCACGAAAATTTCCTATCTCCCTCTTAGTAACACAAAATTCTGCTTTCTCTTATCTACTTCCTGAATAAAAATAACTGATATTCGTTGTTGAATATAATAATTTCTAGTTAACTATTCTACTTAACTAGTTCACATTTATAGTTGACAACAAAAATCTTACAATAAAAAATGAAGTTTTGTTCAGCTCTGTTAACATACAACTTTTAAGGTATCTTTTTTTCTGAAACACTGAAATTAGAAAAAAAACTAATTAGCAATTTGCCATTAAGCTTTATGAAAACAATTTGATGTTGATGGTCTAAAATATAAATTAATATGCAAACAAATTGTTTTCATTATTGTTAATTTAGAAACTCCTGCTTATAATTTAACTGCTCTAAAACTAATACAATTATGACAAGCTAGAAGTAAAGATTTTGTTCGTATCTGTAAGAAAAACTGCTTTTATTTGTTAGTTTCAAGAAAATGTCAATATGTGGAATTCTAAAGTAAGATGAAGCAAATTTGTAAAGAGCACAGTTGTACTTGCAAGGGGAGGCACACAGAGAGGGAACTTGAAGGACGTGAGTAATGAGAAGTTCAGAAAGAAATATCAGTGGCCTGAGGCAAAAACAATGAGGTTGAAAGATAGGACCTGATAAAATAAAGATGATTAGAAATTGGCAACTAGGAAATTGGGTACCAGTTAGAATAGGGGTATACAACTGGTTGACAGTAAATGAGAAGAACAAAGATATTCAAGATTTTTAGGTTAGAGGTCTAGAACATATCAACCCCATTCACAAAATAATGCAGAGGACAGTTTGTCCTTGTGTGGTTTCAATGTTGTTGTTTTTGTTGTTGCTGTTTTTGTTTTGTTGTTTTTGGTTTCTCTTGTTTTAATTTACATTCCTGATAGAAACAGAAAATTTAAAAAAATTCACTTGAATAAATACATTTTGAGATGCTTATACAGCCTCGAGACACATGTGCTAGTACGGAAAAGTAGTGAACCACTCAAGATTCAGATCTTGACAGAAATTATAGATCATAGAAGTCGTAGGAATGGACAAACTCCTCACAGAAGAGCAAGAAGATCATGAAGACAAAAGGAAAAAGACAGAAGCTATAAACTTGGTCATATCATCTTTTGAGATTCAGTTAGAGAAAAAGATGACTTAACAATGAGACAATAGAGAGGTCTGATTAGCCTCAAGAAGGAGACAGTGGTAAAATCAGAGAGGGTTTAATGGAGGGAAAGTGACAAATGCTACAGGAATATGAAGTAAAAGGTCATTGATTTAGAAATTAGGCAGTGATTGGTAACTCCCACAGCCTTTTTTCTTCTTTTTTTCAATGTTGGAGAATGGAAGCCAGATTAAAGTGGGTTGAGATATCAATTGAAAGTGATTATATCAAAATAGATTAGAAATGGTAAAATCAGCTGGGGTTTCCGAGGACAAATTATTCTCAAAAAGACCAAAGGTTTTGTTGGTAGTATTATATTTATTTACTCTGCATCTTCTCTGCTTATTTTGCTTTGCATCTTCACAGCATAGAAGTAATCCCATAAATAATTGTTTTCTTTTTTTTTTCATTTTGAGCCAGATTACTTTTCTGCCAAGGTGGCTAATTTGATAGTTTTTTTTTTTTTTAATTTTTATTAATTTTTGAAAATATAATTCACTGAATAACAATGGATCATCTCTTTCTGGGATCCCCCTCGATATTTTTTTCATCCTCAGTATACAAACCACATTTATGATTGGAAAAGCCACACCCTCTAATGACATCTTCACGCTTTATTTTTCAAATTAACATCAGTATTCAAAGGGTAACTAAGTCAGTAGATAGAATTGAAGAAAATTAAAATATTAAATGTTTGGATATTTATGCAGATGACCCAGTATACCACCTTTTTCCCCCATTTATTCATTTTTTTATTACACTTATTGGGGTGACATTGATTAGAGAAATTGTACAGGTCTTAAGTGTACATTTCTACAATACATCATCTATATATTGCATTCTGTGTTCACCACCTAGAGGCAGTTCTCCTTCATTCACCATATATTTGATCCCTTTTACTCTCATCTACCCCCCCCCCACTTACCCTCTGGTAACCACTAAACTATTGTCTGTGTCTATGAGTTTTTGTTTTGTTATTTGTTTGTCTCATCACTTTGTTGTCTTATCACTTCTACCTCCATCCCTTACCCACTGGTTACCACTAAACTGTTGTCTGTCTGAGGTTTTGTTTTTGCATTTTTTCATATATCTGTTGGTCATTTGTATGTCTTCTTGGAAAATGTGTCCGTTCAGTTCCTCTGCCCATTTCTTAACTGGATTGTTTGTTTTTTAGTTGTTGAGTTGTATGAGTTCTTTATACATATGCTTTGAATATTAACCCCTTATTAGAGGTGTTGTTTGCAAATATCTTCTCCCATTTGGTTGGTTACCTCTTTGTTTTGTCGATGGTTTCTTTTGCTGTGCAGAAATTTTTGGTTTGATACAGTCCCATTCATTTATTTTTTTCCTTTTACTTCCCTTCGCTTTGATGTCCAATTCATAAAAATCTCTCTGAAAAACCAACGCCCATAAGATTAGTACCTCTGCTTTCTTCTATGCAGATTATTGTTTCAGGTATTTGATCAATTTTGAGTTAATTTTGGTACATGATGACAGACAGAAGTCCACTTTAATTATTTTGCGTGTGGCTTTCCAATTCTCCCAGCACCATTTATTGAAGAGGCTTTCTTCTCTCCATTGTATGTTTTTGACTCCTTTGCAAAAAAATTATCTGCCCATATATATGGGTTTATGTCTGGGTTTTCAAATCTGTTCCAGAGGTCGGTGGAGCTGTTTTTCTGCCAATACAATGTTGTTTTGATTATTGTCACTTTGTAATATAAATTGAAGTTAGAGAGTATGATACTCCCAGCCTTGTTCTATTCTCTTAAGATTGCTTCGGCTATTTGGAATCTTTTGTGATTCCATGCAAATCTGCTGAATACTTGCTCTATTTCTTGGAAAAATGTCATTGTGACCTTGATTGGGATTGCATGAAATGCACATATTGAATTGGGTTATATGGCCATTTTAACTATGTAGATTCTTCCAATCCATGAACACGGAATATCTTTCCATTTCTTTGTGTCTTCTTCAATTTCTTTTAATAATGCCTTATTTTTCAATGAATGGTCTTTCACATCCTTTGTTAAGCTTATTCCTAGGCATTTTATCCTTTTAGTTACCATTGCAAAATAAATTATTTTGCAATTTTTTTAATGAAATTTCATTTTTTGTATATAGGAATGCTACGGATTTTTATATATTGATTTTGTATCCTTCAACTTTACTGTCTTTGTTTATTGTTTCTAGTAGTTTTTTGGTGGAGTGTTTAGGGTTTTCTGTAGAAAGAATCAAGTCATCTGCAAAACGTAACAATTTAACTTCTTCATTCCCTTTCTGGATGACTTCTATTTCTTTCTCTTCCCTGATTGCTCAGGCAAGGACTTCCAATACTATGTTGAATAACAGTGGTGACAGAGGCATCCCTATCTTCCTGACTATGCAAGAAAAGCTTTCATTTTTTCACCATTAAGTATGACATTAGCTGAGGTTTTGTTGTATATGGCCTTTATTATATTCTAGTACTTTCCTTGGCCCCCTTTTTAGACATTCTCTATATAAACATTTGAAAACAATTAGAAAGAAACATTCATTTTTTCTTTAAAAGATCATAAAATTTAGCTAAATTTTCATCATTTTACTAAGAGTTCTAAGTAAAATAAATGATTTAGGTCAATTTGATTAATACAAGTGTATGCAACCTGTTTTGATTGAACTTTGATATATCATCATTGAATTAAGTTGGCCAGCAAAAATGCACTATTACACTATAATGCAAACTTTTTTTTTTTTGGTCAAAATCTTTCCTATTGTGTTTTTCTCCTGAGCTGGCAATTGCTAGGTTTACAGACTACCCTGCAGTAAGTATCTCCCATTGAAAACAACCTAAATTATTCTGATGTCCATATGTCATTATTTTAGATGTTAGCCTGAAACATCATTAGCACAAATGATGTGAGGCTGCTTTTGTTGATACCTATTGCTATTTAATGACCCAACTACCTGAGGCAATTTTGATACCCTAGGAAAAAAAAAAGATAGAAAATCATCTAGCATTTGTTCCAGGAGAGATTTGATTACAAGTTGTTGACTAAGCAAGCCTACATAAAAGGTTTTCTGCTGCTCTAGCAGAAATGATGAAAAACCTAGGCCTTCATATTATTTTTGTTTGCTTCCAAGGCAAATATTTGGTATTGTTTCAGTTACAGTTAACATAAAATTGTTTAGTTTTCTTTATATTTAAGGAAAATAAAGGTCATACTTTATTATTGAGATATTGGGGGGAAAAAAGAAAAGAAAAAAAATACCTATTCACTGATATACACACTTCTAAGGAAATGAGTTATATGTGTTAAGGTTTTCTGGCTGAGCGAATAGAATGTGGCCATAAGTACATGGAGTCCCTAAATTACCACTAGGACTACTAGTATTTGTTCCACATTACTATATCTTCTGAACTTATCGGAAGACATGACATCTTTTTTTCTGTATTAATGAGGAAAGTTGATAAAATAATTCCCTTAAATTAGATGTATTGACCCAATCAACTGCTTGAATTTTAACTTGTACTCTGGGTCTTCAATATTGGAAGGCCAGGTGAAAAACATTTTCAATGGCAATTTCAAAACTGCAGCAAGAGTAGAAAAACATGTTTCTTTGATAACAAAAACTATTAAAAATCATTAACCTGATTAACATTTCACCTGGTCTTCATTTAATGTGCAAACAGGCAGTTGCCGACAATAATTACTCAACTACAAACTAAGTGGTCAATTAGATACCCAATTACCCAATTTGCATGCACAGAAGTGAATTTTATCACTAAAAAAAAAAGTTATTCATAAACTTTATAGATATAATGTAAATGTAAAATTTAGCCTGAAATATAATGTACATATGTATTTGATGAGAAGATAGAAAATGCTAAACACCATAATGACAGCAAAAATATAGTATAGAAACAACTTTTTACATATGAAACAAAGTTTCCTTTGGAAAGTATTAAAATGTGGAAGGTGTTTGATAGGACAATGGTAATTCATTAATTCATCCAATGATTCATAAATATCTATCATTTATTTACTATCTAGCAAATACTGTGTTAAGTAATGGGAGTAAAAGATATCTTATTGGCAGATTTTTGAGTCAATTTATCCTACTTGCAAAAAATTGATTCATTCTTTAACTATTTGACTAGGAAGTTTGAATTTCCACAACTTTTTCATAACACAGAAAACTCAAAGTGTATAGTTTCAGTTTAGAAGGATTCCAGAGTGTGTATGTATATATGTATTACATGCAATTATAGTTATTTAGGAAGTAGAGTTTTCACTTTAAATTAACATATATATTTACTTCATTTTTTTGTATTATAGGAATTAAAAAGAATGTAAGTCAAACTGCTCCAAATTGACAGACCCAGTTTGCATCCTGAATGAATTTGAGTAAATTTCCCCATTTTCTATTACTTAAAAGGTCAAGCCTACAAATCCAGGAAAGAATCTCTGCCGTCACAATTTTTCAAGGATTCCAGTATACGAGGGCTTTTCACACATTTTCATTTTATCAGCCCTGATTTTTTCTAACATATTCCTCGTGTATCACACTTTTAACAGGGTTATTTAATTCTCCCTATATTACAGACATAAACTCATTAACAGCCCCAAATATCTGTTTCTGTCTCATCTGGAAATTGGAGGACTTTCATTTCTCATGATCAGCATAAAATAAGTTTGAATCTACTATTGACCTGTTTTATATCTGAAATTGTTTTTTATTCTTTTTTTTTGAGAAATTATCCATGAGTGTTGGGGACTTTTATTGACCCTCTCTCAGTCTTTGCTTCAACAGACAGGAATTGGCTGTAGGTTTAACACCATGAACTTAATATAAAATCCTGGCCATTGAAATTTGTACCTGCACTAGAACACAATCAAGAAAAGTAGCTCAGAATAATAGGTCTTCAAACAGATGCGAGAACACTTATATATTTTCAATGTATACCTTAATAATTGTTGCTATGGCTGCATCATATAGCAGCTGGATGTTTCACTTTTTAAGAAACTGTCAAAGATGCTGATCTCGCCTGGTACTCTTCTCCACTACTAAAGAACTTATTTATAGGCAAGTAATACTGCAGCAGTATTAAAATAATATTAATAACTGGGTTTCACAGACTGACTAAAACACTCACTATTCCCAGAAAGAAGAATCTTTAATTTGTAATAAGGCTTTGTATTTTCATAAGATACAATTCTGAAATTTTCAAATAAGTTTAATTGGTTATCCGATTAAGTTTCAAAGGCAATCATTTTACCATCAATTTTTCTTGGAAGATAGAACACGTAGGCACGCTATGCAAAATTAAACACTCTTAAAATTTCCTTGAAAGTATTATTTGTAAAGTAATATTATTTGGGTTATAATTCCTTTACATATTTTCTAAACAAAATTGAGACTATTGTTAGTGGAATAGTTCTTTGTTTCTAAAATTATTTACTCATCCATGAATCTGTTAATGTGAGGCATTCTTTTTTGGAGGGGGTGAGGAGGAGATACTTATGCTCTCCTTACCTTTCTAAACAGAGATGGTCTGTTATTTAGAAACACCTTAGTTAGCATCCTTAATTTTCACAAGAAGTTATTCTCATCTTCCAAATCAGTTGGAACTAAAGCATACATTTTACTGAGAAATAAAATAAATTTGGAAAGTTTTGATAATTTTAAATAATTTTACAATTTTATAAAGTTGAAGTATTTGAATTCACCTCAAAAGTTTCTTTGTGCTCCTTTACATGCTCTCACTTTGCCCTTCACCAACCCACGCTTTTACACAATCACTGATGTGTTTTCTGTTCCTATTGCTTGTTTAAATTTGAATCTTAAGAAATGAAATCATATAGTATACACTCTCTTTTAGTACACTCATAGAATTTTGAGATTCATTGATATTATTATGTGTGTCAGTTATTTTTTTTTTCTTTTTTATTGCTGAATAGTATGCCATTGCATGGATAAGCACAATTTGTTTAACCCTTCATCTGGTGATTGGTAAAGTATGAACAGACCATTATAATAGCTAAAATGTAAAAGTGTTGGTTCGAATGTTTTTTGTTTGTTTGTTTGTTTGTTTTTATTGGGGAATGGGAACAGTTCTTTATTGGGGAACAGTGTGTACTTCCAGGACTTTTTTCTTTTTTCCAAGTCAAGTTGTTGTCCTTTCATTCTTAGTTGTGGAGGGTGCCATTAAGCTTCAAGTTGTTGTCTTTTCAGTCTTAGTTGTGGAAGGTGCAGCTCAGTTCCAGATCAGGTTGCCGTTGCTAGTTGCAGTGGGCGCAGCCCACCATTCCTTGCCAGAGTCAACCGGCAACCTTGTGGTTGAGAGGACGCACTCCAACCAACTGAGCCATCCGGCAGCTCAGTGGCAGCTCAGCTCAAGGTGCTGTGTTCAATTTTAGTTGCAGGGGGCGTTGCCCACCATCCCTTGTGGGAGTCGAGGAATTGAACTGGCAACCTTGTGGTTGAAAGCACGCGCTCCAACCAACTGAGCCATTCGGGAGCTCAGCTGCAGCTCAGCTCAAGGTGCCATTTTTAATCTTAGTTGCAGGGGGCAGAGCCCACCATCCCTTACAGGACTCGAGGAACTGAACTGGCAACTTTCTGGTTGAGAGCCCACTGGCCCATGTGGGAATCAAACCAGCAGCCCTCGGAGTCAGGAGCTCAGAGGTCTAACCGCCTGAAATATCGGGCAGGCCCTGAATGTTTTTTAAATGGATTGTTTTAAGTATTTTTTCTGAATATGTCTTTTATTACATATAGGTAAAAATATATTCCGCCATGTTTTATTCTAAATTTTTTTAAGCTTTCATTTTTTAATTTATTTTTTTTAAAATACAGAGTGAGGTATGGATCATTTTTTTTTTTTTTTTTAATGTGAATCGCTAACAGGTTTCCACCATTTGTTGAAAAGATTCCACAGAATTACTCTTGAATCACTGTCAAAAATCAGTTGACCATAAACATATTTTTGGATTCTCTGTTCTCTTCTATTGATCTATGTGTGTGCCTTGAAGCCAATGCTACACTGTTTTGATTATTATAATTTTATTGCAGGTTTTTAAAACTGTAAATCAGGTAGTGTTAGCTTCCAAAGTTTTTCTTATTTTTCAAAATGTTTTCTCTATTTCAATTCCTTTGCATTTCCATATTAATTTTAAAATCAGCTTGTCAGTTTGTTAAAAAAAAATACTTCTGGAATTTTTGTTAGAATTGGATTAATTCTTAAATCAATTGGTGGGAATAAATATTTTAACAATTTTCCTGATTCTTGAACTACTCTATTTATTTAAGTTTCCCTTAATGTGGCAGCAATGCTTTGGAGTTTTCAGTCTATGAGTCTTGCACATTTTTTGTCAGATTTATGCCTGTTTTGTATTTTTAATACTCTTATAAAACAATGATTTTTCAATTTTTGTTTGTTGCTAATATATAGAAATATAATTGATTTTTGCTTAATACTTTAATTGTTCTGGTATACTTTTTTGTTGCTTTCTTCATGTTTTCTACATAGACAATCATGTTGTGTGCTAACAAAATAGAGTCTCAGATGGTGCTAGATTTCTTGGGTTGATCACTTCATAAATTATATAAATGCCTAACAACAACACTGTATACCTGAAACTACATAAAATAATATTGAATGTTAACTATAATTTAAAAACATAAAAATCATGGGTACATGTAGTGCCACGTGGGGAATATAGTCAATAATGTTCTAATAACTATGTACAGTGTCAGTTGGGTAGTAGACTTGTTGGGGTTCTCACTTTGTGAGGGGTGTAAATGATCACTGTGTTGTTCTGTATGCCTGAATATAGCCAATTAGTGAAGGCTGGTACAGAACTAGCTTTTAATCAAGGATAGTTATTAAATATAATGTTAATAAAAAAAAAAACACTTTTACCTCTACTTTTGTGATCTATACATCTGCTAGTCCTCTCTCTCTCCTGCTTTACGTCATTGTCTGCAATGTCAGTATAGTGTTGAAAAGAGATAGAGAAGACATCCTTATCTTGGACCTCTCATCTTTACCATTAAGTATGATGCTAGCTAACAACATAGTTGCAGTCTATCAGGTTGAGGGAGTTTTCTTCTATTCTACACTTTGCTAAGCGTTTTTAATAAAAAATACACGTTGGATTTTATCAAATCCTATTTTTGTGAGATGATCACATGCTGTTTTCTTTTTTTAGTCTATTAATATAGTGCATTATATCGACTGACTTTTCAATGTTACATCAACTGCATTCCTGAGACAGAACCCACTTGGTATTTTCACTTTTTATCTATTGATTTTTCAGTTATCTTTCCATATTTATTTCTACTTTAATTTTAATGTGGTTAGATAAAATACTCTGTGTCACTTAAATCTTTCTATATTTATTGAGGTTTGTTTTATGGCACAGATACAGTCTACCTTGATATGATAAATATCCTATGTGTACTTGAAAAGAATATGTAGTTCTTATTGTTAACGAGGTGTCAATTTGGTCGATTGGTATATAATGTTTCTTAAGTCTTCTAGATTCCTTTCTGCCTACTCGTTCCATAAATTATGTGAGAGTGATATTGAAATCTCCAGCTGTAAGTGTGGGTTTATATATTTCTCCTTGCAGTTATATCAGATTTTGATTTTTGTATTTTGTAACTTTGTTCAAAGTGGGTAAATGTTTAGTACTGTTCGGTCTTCTTAATGAATTTATCCCTTTAACATAGGAAATTACATTCTTAAATCCTGGTAAAATCTTTATTCTGAAGTTACATGTGTCTAACATTAATAGAGCCACTCCAAAACTTTCTTATAATTTCTTATATCATAGTGAATTGGTTTTCACCTATTTGTTTCTTTTATGTAAAGTTCATTTAAAACAATCATTTGCAGTCTTAAATAAAATACTTAACGTTAAAAAAGAAAATATTTAAATATTTTACTATGCATCTCAACATAAAAATTGATTATAATTGAGTAGCTAGCTAACTGGCAGATATAAAATGTAGGTAATTTAAAATATATGATATCTGCTGATGATATATTTATTGAGAACAGTATTAGGAATTCAATTAAGCAAGTGACCAAAACACTTCCTATCATTTCATTTTAAAACAGTCTTGATTAATAATAAAATGTATTATTTGCACTGCTGACACCAAAATAAAAACATATTATATATTTTTAAAAGTCTTTAATATGTCAAAGTGCTTTTTTTGTTGTTTTCAAGTTCTATGGTTTCAATTTTTTTTAGAGAAAATGCGGGGAGACATTTTTTTTTTAATTGTTATAAATAGTCCTGGGTGAAATAATATTACATAACAACAACAACAACAACAAACTGCAAGGATAAAAATAATTTTGAAATCCTATTTACTTCTACCAATATTTTGGGTTGAACTAAAGGGACTTCTTTACTTATCTTTGAACTCCTTTTCTACAACCTATTAAAGCTCTTTAGGATCCTAGAAATAAATTATCCCTATGAATTCAATTTTTGTCTTTATTTTATTTTAACATATCCATTATCATAATTTTATTCAATTACCTTGTGTCTAATAAACTTTTCTAAATGGACCTTTGTGGGTGAAAATATGAAATTAGTGCTATATCATCTGTGGTAGGAAACAAACATGTTCCTATTATATGATGTTATAGTTTCATTTAAATATCACCCCACATTTATTATCTTACAATTTCAAAGGTGGTTTTCAATACTTAATAAATCAGGAAATATTTGTAAGCAGCCTCTCTTGGAAAAATCCAGATATAACTTAATGTCCCCTATTTCAATTAATTCACTGTATTCATATTAGGAAAATGCATTAGACGATGAGAAAGGAATACACAGAAAAATAAAATATGGACACAGCAGTGTTACCGGTGTTGCTGGAGGAGAACAACAAAATTTAAAATGTGTTTGCCTTCTCACGTACTTTAAAACATTTTAAAATGAAAACATACAAAAGTTTAAACAAGGTTATAAAAGAGAAAAATAAGAGATTACATATGAATAATATACCATAGTGAAACTATTTTGTGTGAAATTATAGGTAGAGATGATAAGTGCTATCATGGTTCAAAAGAGACAAGCAACTCATCCAGTTCAACATTTATTGTATAACAGAAAAAAACAGATTGAGAGAGGTTAGCTGAGGTAGCCAGGTTGACACTGCTGGTTAATAGCCCAAATATTTCTAGGCAACAAGGAGAGCCTTGTGACTGCAGGCATTGTAAAGATTTCCAGCAACTCTTTGAAAATACAGTGATTCTCTTACATGAACTTGAAATAGACCTGCACTAGGATTGACTTTATTTCTACCATATATTAAAATAACTATTATATATTATCTGCAAGATGAATTTAATCAGAAGAAGTGTAAACATTGGTTATCTCCTAAACAGAAACCAAGAAAAGTGATTTTTATATTTTTAAAGATTAAGAAGTGCTGGCAAATATTACTAACCAGGAAAACTGAAACTCTAATTCTCAAGTACTTCAATCATTTTTCTTTTATAAAGATCCATCTGAAAGTGAACACTGTAATTTGCTGTCACAAAATATATTTCCAGGAAAAAATGAAATTCTGAATGGTTTAAATGATTAGTTGTAATATATAAAAAATATCTAAAATAGTTAATATAGTTACAGTTAAATATATTTTATATAGTTATATGATATACATAATATATGCATACACACACACACACACACACACACATAATTTGGAAATTTTAGAAAAATAAATATGTACATGTGGTTTTTCCAGCTCCAACAACAAAATACCACTAACTAGGTGGTATTTTGAACAGAAATGTATTGCCTCACAGTTCTGGAGGCTAAAAGTCCAAAATCAAAATGTATACAGGTTGGGTTCCTTCTATATATATCTCTCCCTTTAATTTGTGGATGATTGTTTTCTCCCAGTTTGTCTTTACGCTATCTTCTTTCTGTTCCTGTATGTCTCTGTGTTCACATTTACCATTTTTATATCACAAGTCATATTGGATTAGAACCCATCCTACTGACCTCATTTTAATTACTTCCATAAAGACCCTGTCTCCGAATAAGGTCACAATGTGAAGTAGCGGGGTTTAAGACTACAACATCGTGGTTTTTTTTTGGGGGGGGGAAATACACCCATAATATTAGGTTATATCAAATTATAGTGTAATATAATAGGAATATTTTTGTACCACTACAGAAATGTCAAATCAATTGATATCTATCTACACAAATTTCCTGAAGAGATTTTCTGTAAACTTAATATTTTCAAGGTTTAGTCTCTCTACTAAACATTTTAATCATTTGATTCAGATGTTCAAGAATCAAATTCCACTTGCTGATTAGAGCTTGCAACATCCAAAATTTAATCCTTTCTATTTCAAAATTTGTGACACTTGAGGAAATCTCTGTACTAAAAGTTGATTGATTTGGAAGAGAAAAGTCTATCATAATTTAGTCATCCTGCTGTATCCAGGGCAAATTGGAAACGTGGAAGTAACCCAAAAGTTCTCATTGGCTGTGCTGTGGACTTCAGAGCATTTCAATTTCCATCAGAAAATCCCAGCAAAGGTGAGGCCAGTTGGCTGATCAGATTCAAATTTTAGTTTTAATTCCAGTTTATACAAGCAAAGATTTCCATATTAAAATTAAGTCATAGTTATAGTGACTTTTTTTTTTTTTTTTGCCTAATACATTTCCTATAAAACAAAGTACATACTGGAATCATGTACACACACACACACACACACACACACACACACACACAATCACACATACACACATACACTCATACATCACAGCAGCCTTTTTATTGTTTACAAGTCCTTAGGGTTTTTGGTTGGTCTATTTGTTTGGTTTGCTTTCTTGTGGTTACAATAGCTTTGATCTGTAAGATATGCAAAGCATTTTTGATATGTGTTCATGCAAAACACTAGAGACTTCAGAGATACAACATGTTGCAAGAGACAAGTTACTTGTTACCAGCAAACCACAGAGTGGTACAAAGTCATTTCTACAATTTGAAACAATTTTCTAAAATGGAACTAGAAGGGAAATTCCTCTTTTCAAGGATGTAGAAAGAAGTCTTCTGACTGAAAACAATAATCCCAGAGACTCCACTAGCAAACTTAAAAAATAGTTTTATGTAACTTACTAGTATGTCTAAACTTTAGCTATTTAAGTAAATGGAGAGTATGAAGGAACAGAAGGGCTTGTGTGAATGGCTCAATCAGCAGCAAAGAAGCCAAGTTAAAATGACTACCAAAAAAAACAAACAGAAAAAACAAGAAGCTGAAAAAAATCTGTAAATAAAAATCAAAATATGCAATATATTCTCAGTATAGTTGTAATTAGATAAAATACCAAGTTATTTTCTCTGGTTTTAAATTCAACCTCTAGGGTGAGTTTTATTATATACATGTATGAGAGATACAGAAAGATGATTTCTTCCTTAAGTTATACTTTCAAAAGCTATTTTAGAATTGTAAAAGTATAGAATTCTAAGCCACAACAAAGCATGTCTTCTCAACCACAGCAATTTGTCTAATTTTAGGTGAAAAAGCAAAAGAAAACATTCAATTTCTGTGACCTGAAATTAATAACAAAATTATAAATAATAATAATAATAATAAAACAGATAATTAGGCATCAACCCTATTTATCTTGGTCCAAACATAGATCATCTAATATTTTTCTGGAACTTTCTAATCATGCTTCAGTCCGTATGTCTCCTCAGTTTCTGTGGTAATTATGTTTACACTACTAAAAGCTGTAAAATAGCTTTAATTATCACTACCGCCAAGCCAATATGTACTTGTATTTAAACCATGATAAAAACACAACACTTGAAGGTTTAATTTCTAGGAACATGAGCTTGTGAACGTAATAGACAGTATAGGCCTCTTTTAGGGGGTGGTGGCCTGGAGTGGGCACTAACCTTTTACATTAAGTATTTACAACTGAAAGAGACTAACACTTTGACTCCTCTGTTAAAATAACCAAACTTGCATTTATTATAAAAAAAAAAAATCATTCCAAAGATGATTGCAATATTTTATTTTTTCATTGATATTGTAGGTGTGAATATTGAAAACAGACTCACATCTATTAATTTGACTCTCAAAACAGGTTGAATTTCTCATTGGCTTAATGAAAATAAACTCAGGTGATGTGAAAGAAATTTTGTCATATTTCCTAAAAGAGAGATTAACACACTAAGGCTACACATCCTGTGAAAGACTGTCTAAGTGACTCAGACAGCACTTTCTAGAATAGTTGCTGTGTTCTGACCAATAAAACCAATCTTAAGTAAAGAACAAGATAATTTCCATTTTTCTTGTTTTTAAATGTCTTATCAATTTCTAATATAACTACATTTCACTGGAAAAACAATAAAGGCTTTAAAATCACTTAAATATACATACAACACTTAAAATTAAGATTGCTTACTCAGATATTAAAACTATATCTCTGAGCAATAATCGTCATGTTCTTTTAGTCTTAAAATACAGGTTATCTGAAGAATAAGAAGGAAAGGAGGGAGGCAGAAAAGGTTAAGAGAGGACCTAGTGTCATTCCTACTTAATTTCAGTAAATTCAATAATAAACATTCACTATGTTTCAAACTTGAGGTGTAAGTTTTCATAAATCTCTTTATCACACTTCTTTACATTCAAATTCTCATTCATTTATTTTTTTTTGCTGAGAGCAATATGTAAATTCCTTATAGAAATGCCCTCTGTTTTTATCTGAATCTCCGTATCCCCCACAATCACTCAAACACAGTGGGCACTCAAGAAATATTTGCTAAATGGAGAAATTTGAAAGGCATGACAGAGATTGATTGTAAAAATCAGGGCAATGGATAAAAAAATTAAATGATAACCTACTCAAGGTAGACATTCACTATTAACTTCTCCATAGTTTAAAAGAAGTAATTGATTGATATTCAAAAACCACAAAGGGAAGGTGGGAGAAAATATAAAAATTTACTCAAGAGGTCACAGCAGAAAGGGAAGAAAGGGAGAGAGAAAGGAAGGAAGGGAGGGAGGGAGGGAGGGAGGGAGGGAGGGAGGAAGGAAGGAAGGAAGGAAGGAAGGAAGGAAGGAAGGAAGGAAGGAAGGAAGGAAAGAAGGACGTAGATGAACATACTGCATATGTATTACATACTAGGAACTATATTTAATACTCTCAAACTTATTAACTGTTCTAATTCTTAAATTTGAAAACAATTCTATGGGAGGGGCACTATTTCTTTCTACAGAAGAGGATCCTGAAAACCTGAGATTTTACAAGACTTCACCAACATGGGAGCGTTTGTGACCATGATTCAAACTATGCCCCTTGGCCTCCCAGTTTGCACTACCACCCCTATTCCACATTGAACATAAAGCAGACTGTGTTGTCAGACCCTTTTCCAGGTAACATGCAAAGTTAAAACTTCCTTGCTTGACTTTTAATATTCTGTAGACTCTGGCTCTGTGCAGAGGGCAAGGTTTTTCAGAGCTGGCAGGAGACAGCCGTTGAGATAAACTGAGCAAACAGCTAATTAATGAGAAATAAGACTGTGACACAGTTGCTGACTTCAAAGGCTAGACTTGATGCTCCAATTTCTGTGGAAGCTGGGGCAGTAGAAATAGGGAGAAGATGTCCACAGAATGGTTTTGTTGTTGTTGTTGTTGTTGTTCATTTGTTTGTTTGTTTTTAATTGGGGAACAGTGTGTACTTTCAGGACATTTTTTTTTTTTTCAAGTCAAGTTGTTGTCCTTTCAGTCTTAGTTGTGGAGGGAGCAGCTCAGCTTCAGGTCCAGTTGCCGTTGCTAGTTGCAGGTGGCAGAGCCCACCATCCGTTGTGGGACTCGAGGAATCGAACTGGCAACCTTGTGGTTGAGAGCCCACTGGCCCATGTGGGAATCGAACCAGCAGCCTTCAGAGTTAGGAGCACGGAGCTCTAACTGCCTGAGCCACCAGGCCGGCTACCACAGAATGTTTTTAACCAAAGAGATCTGCAAGTGCTAATCATAATATGGCCAAGAGGAAACTAAAAAATAATTTGTTAAGAGAATACAAGTTCCTCTTCCTTTTTTAATGTAGAATCATGCTCCTTTAAAATATTATGTCCAGGTTATATATTTTGGGGATCATAGTTAAAATAACCTAGGGACAAATTATATAAGCAACAAGTTGTCATATTTTATTTATAAAGTAAAGTACAGTACAGTTATATATATATATATATATATATATATATATATATATATATATATATATATAGTAAAGTACAGTTTTGCTCATCTTTAATTCACGATTATGTCTGGAGAAGTATGGATCAAAGGCTGTGATTTATTTTGGATGCTTTCCTCAGACTGTACATAGAGTCCTAGTCAAGATTCAATAGGACTGTATTTAATTGATTCAACCATTAAGAAGAGTCAAGGTGGTATGTGGGCGATCTTTGGGTTTAGAATCCAACAGACTTGGTTTTGACACTCGATTCTGTTATCTAAGAGCACTGGGCCTTTGCAAAAATGCTTTAAACATTTTGAGTCTCAACCCATATGTGTGTATCTTTCTAATAATCTGTAATATCTAATAAGTGTATCTTTCTCATAAAGAAAAATAATATTAAAGCGTTTTGTAAACATTGAAGTCTTATACAAATATCTACTGTTCTTTTTAGCTATTTATTGAGGGAATACTTCTTGAGTACTCATTTCTGTGTTAGTTTCTGTGGTATGCACAGCAGATATAAAGTCCTGTCCCTCCTGGTACTAAAGGGTAATGGGGATAAAAGAGAAATACAAACATGTTGTCTTTATTAGCAGCAGCACAGACAGGATGACTGATTATGTACTGCATGTTAGGTGCTATGTTAGAATTTTTAGTTACATTCATTCATATGCTCTCAACGACCTTATTCTCTCAACTACCACTATCATTATAGTGCCATAGGAGGGATGCTATGGGAAGAACCGAAAGCTGCTTGAGGAGGTATGTACATGATAAAGATCACTGTGACTTTTTTAGAGATACTAAAATGATGGGGGAAAATATTGGAGCAAGGAAAACAAGTCGTGATGCTGTTGATTTAGCATTAAACATATTATAAGAGAGTTGTTTTCTAGAAATTTAGAGAATGATCCTAGAAATATAACAGACGTAAAACTGATAGCACTTTTTAACTAGGTATTCTGGTTGGTGGTGAATATGGGATCCAGAGAGAGGCTCATATAACACAGAGTTATGAGAAGAATATGGAAGGATTTGTTTAATTTTTGACTTGCATGTAAGGTCCCCATGGAAGATGCAAGCAGAGTTGTCAGGCAGGCAGTGTGATACATGGGTCATGAGTGAGTCTTGACCTATTGAATGATAGGAGATGACAGCGATGGCATAATCCAAAGGAACACCAATATAACAGAGCTGAAGTAAGTGGAACTGGCACATCTGCACACGAGACCAAAAGGCAGTGTTCAGGCAAGTGGGAGAAATACGAAGAAAACACCTGAACAAAGAAGTTAAAGGAACAGAGTATTTCCAGAAAAACTATATACATATATATATATATATATATATATATATATATATATATATATATATATATACTGCCAAACAGGTCTGGTTTAAATAAAGTCTTAGGGATTTACTTTGAATTTAGTCGAAAGGGCATTGTTGATAACCTTGGTGAGATATTTTCAGAGAAATGGTTGCGGAGTATTAACGAGAAATACAAATATTTCTCTCTACTCTCTGCTCATAACATTGCTGACACCCAATGTGTGTAGGTTTTTCCCACACTAAATCTCTAACTCTCCAGACACCAATTAGATGTCCTACAATTCAATTATGAAACTATCCAGTTACCACAGAACCCACAGGCCAGAGGCCAGTCCAACAAGACTGACCTCCAATCACAGATCTGGACGTCCTGTACTTTTGACTGGCCTGGAGGTTTCCAGGACCCTCCTCCTCAGGTTGGATAATTTACTCGAAGGGCCTATAGAACTTAGGAAAGTCCTATACTTATTATTACTGGTTTGTTGTAAAGGATACGAGGAAAGAGCCAAATGGATAAACACGAAAGTGAGAAGGAGGAAAGCACTTCCATGCCCTCTCCACTAGCCCTCTCCCAGCATCTCAGTGTGTTCAGCAACCTGGAAGCTCTTCAGATCTCCTCATTTAGGTTTCTTAATGGAGTTTCCATTATGCAGGCATGACTGATTAAATCATTGGCCTTTGATGATTAGCTCTATATTCAGTCCTTGTTCCAGCCCTGTAATTACCATGGTTGGTTCCTCTGGCAACGTCATTAGCATAAACTCAGGTATGGTTGAAAGGGGCTAATTCTAAAAAAAACAAAAAACAAAACAAAAGATGGTCCTCTTATCCCTACCTTATCCGAATATTCCCTGGGTTTAAGAAGCTGTGTGCAGGGAACCTGAAATGAAGACTAAATTTATCACAAGTAGAGATGACATTAGATTTCAGAGTGAGTGACAAGTGAAGAAATAAAGATAGCAAGCAGCAACAGCTTTCCAAGAATATGGGTGCTATGGGAAATCGGGATGAGAAGGGCTAAGAAAGCTTGAAAGGAAAAGGGAATACTGCTTTGTCAAAATTGTCCAAAGTGTTAAACTGGCAGGACCAATCCATTAACTAGAAAAATCTCAGGCAGAGGCGAAACATCACAATGAAAATATAATGACAATGCATGTCCTTGGAGCCAATATTGATTTTTATTGGCTTCCCAAAGTATCTGGATATGCAAGTGATTTCATGTCCTTTTTTTCAAGATTACTCCTTATTGAACAAGTTTAAAATTCTTATCCTATCTACGAGTGTCTTATCTCTGCCTCTCTGGAAAGGCCATAACCCCGTTCTGATCTGGCTTCCATCTAGACTTTCCTTCCACATCATTGGAATGGGTCTCTGATGAATCGTGGCAGCCTTTTCAGAAGCTCTTTCTGAAGACAGAGATGGTTTCATAAAGGAAAAAAAAAAATAAAGAAAATGCTCTTTTTTATATTTTTTTTAAATCTGAAGATGTCATATACAGGACAGATAATAATACATCATTTTCCCCATTAGTTTGTATACTTATCTACTTCCTAAGCCTCTCCTGACAATTCACAGGCCAGGGATTATGGCATTATGAGCAAATGGTTTATGTCATCAGGATGCCAACAGGTAAAAATGAAACACTTTTCACCAAAGGTGTAGACTCCTTGTGAATTAGAGCCTGTGAATTAGATAGCATTCCTCTGCATGAGATGTGTGTTCAAGTACAGAGCTTGAAACTTGGACGTCGGGTTTTGCATGGCAAGATGAGGACATGATTAAAAGATAACTAAAATGCCATCTTGAGGGGAAAAAAAATAGGACATGCTATCAAAAACATGAGAGGCCAACAAAGCTGGATAGTGTAGAGAGCGGTGTTTTTTCACATAATATTGAATATATTCTTATAACATTATCAAGATCGCATAAGCTTGATAGAAGACATTTATATTATATTGCAACTATTAGGTATTTTAAAATGTGCTTTGACCCTTAGATATTATAAATAAGCTGTTTCTATATAACATTATATAAAGTTTAATTTTGTACCCTAGAGATAATTTATTATAAAACTCTTGATATTTCTGTTCCCTGGACATATACGTAAATAGCAATTTTATAGATGGGCAAACTTACCTTACTGATTCTAGTTTGTCAAATAAAACATATGACTCAGGATAAATGTATTATATAAAATAATACCCTATGCTATAAGTGTGAACAATACACCAAAAATACAAATGATTTGGTCAATGAGATCTAAAATTCAAGACTTTTATATTTTATTTAGAACTTCTTATTCTGTAATGTATCTCCTTAGGCTGCATTTCCTCTTAATTCTGAAAAACAGCATTCTTTATTCATGCACTGCCTGATCAAAGACTCATATGTAGCACAGTTCAGATTAGAAAAACAGATCTTAAGATTCATAAGCCCAATTCATGAAAAATTAATAGGGTTAAATCATATTGTTTTCAATATTTTCCTTGGAAAAACAAAATTGGGGACAATGCAGTATTTCATATAATTTTAAAGAGAATCAACTATTTTAACCCATAGACACACCCCTCTTATACTACTAAGGATAAATTAAAAATGCAGTTTAAGAATATAGTTATTTTTCTTGATTTTTAAAAAGATTCTTTCACTTAAAATGTGAGTTTTATCATCTTAAAACTTATATGAGAAAATCCTGAATTAGAATGATATTACAGCAGATGCTGGTAGAACTTAAAAGGATTCAAACAAGGATAAATCATGACTATGGGAAATTTCATTTTCAATATACTTCCTTTTAAAGAGATGGACCACAATAACTGGTATCTGAAATACACTAATCGATATGATAAAATCCTGGGAAGTATTATGAATTAAAAATAAATGAGCTAGACCCCAAAAGGAAGTTACAGAAAACAAAATAAATGCTTTATCAGCTCAAGAGCAAGTTACATTGCTGAGGGGTTGCTGACATTGGAAAAGGTAAGGCATTAATACTTAAAGGGGAGTGTGTCAATATATTTTATTATTTTTGTCTCAATATAAATGTGTGTCGAATTCTGAAACTGGAGTGAGCAAAGTAGAAGTCTGTCGGCCTGTTGTGTGTCTGCTACATTGTCAAGACAGTGTCCTCAAACCAAGCTGACTGTCAGGGGAATTGCCAGCAGCTACAGAAACCATACTAGGGAGACTGCCTGGAGAGAGAACACTTTCACACTGTAGCTTGTGTTACATGAAAACTACCAAGAATCTCTGAGATGCCAGTCAGTTTCAAACCACAGAAAAAACACTATAGAAAAAGGAAGTTCATATTTTTGCTTTGCTTATATATTAAACATATATATATATATATATATATATATATATATATATATATATATATAGGTAGGTAGGTAGGTAGGTAGGTAGGTAGGTAGGTAGGTAGGTATGTAGGTATGTAGGTATAGGTATAGGTATAGGTATAGGTATAGGTATAGGTATAGGTATAGGTATATATGTATACCTATACCTATACCTATACACACACACACACACACACACACACACACACACACACACACACACATATAGTTATTCAGTTTGCTCAGCATTGGATCTAAGTATTCTAGAGGAGGTTTTCTCAATTGTGACACTACAGACCAGATTATTATTTTCTGTGGGGAGCCTGCCTGTGCATCGTAGGATATTGAGCATCATCCCTGACCTCTACCCACTGGGTTGAGTATCATCCCTGATCCTGAGTTAGAACAATCTATGACTCCAGACATTGCCAGATGTTCCCTTGGGGACTTAATTGCCCCTTGTTGAGAACCACTGTTCTATGGTAATTATTTTAGTTACATAATGTGACAGAATTTTATACTAATTAATTTTTACCTCTGGCTTATATCTGCAAATAGGATATTTTAAGCATATTTATATTAAGGGACTGATGAGGCATTCATAAAAAAAAGAAAGAAAAAATAACATTTTATGTACTGAACGATGGCAATTATTACTGATTCATTATCAGAAGTTTTAATACCATGCGTGTCGCCATATCTTGTTCTTCACCTAATTTTAATTTAGTTTTTTTATTTGCCTTAACTTCAAAACTGTTATTTATTTATTTATTTAATATGAAGTTTCTCCTTTAAATTATATTGTCTTATGAAACACACTAATTGAAATGAATCACGGTTGAACCATAGAATCTAAAGTGAAGAGCGCTGAAGTTGCCACTTCAATAAATAAATCTTATTATTAATATTGTTGAGTGAAATATAACATCAAATTGTATCACATTATTAGATAAGGAACCTAATGGTGGATACTTTGATGGAAACTTACAGATGAGGCCCCCATTTGTTAAATTAGCACTCTGGATCATTCTACTATGATATACCTAACCCAAGACCTTTGCATTATTCATAGCATTTTCTGAATGTTCTGAGCCAGTTTTAAAATTCCAAAAACATTCAAGTGTTATTTTTATTTCTATTTCACTTTTAAAAAACATTCATTGTGACGTGAACCCTTGAAGAATCTGAAGTTATACTGTTGTTGTTTCTTTGTGTGTGTTTTTTTTTTTTTTTTGGGGGGGGGCTTTCATTTTTACTGATAAGAAATGTATTGCTATTTTAAATCTTGTTTGTAAGTATCTACCTTTTCTCTCTGGTTGCTTCTAATTTTTTCTTGTCTTTGGCTTTCTGCAATTTTACTACAATGAATCTAGGTTTAGGATTTGTTTTTATTTATCCTGTTCAGGCCTAAAACTAAATGTGCCTCTTCGAATTTAGGATTCATATGTTTCCTTTTCGTCAATTATAGAAATGTATCTGCCATTACCTTAAAATATTGCTTCTCCTTCATTTTCATGTTCGTTTTTCTCTCCATATTGCTTCATTCTATCATTCATACCATATGGGGAGGCATATCTTTTCCTCCCCATTACATTTCCCCATCTTTTCAGTACTACACCTTTGTAATTTCTATTATGTTCCAGTTCAGTAATTTACTCTTGTTCCACAAACTACTGTTTAATCCATAGTTTAAAATTTAGCATTGAGGTCAACATTTTCAAGACTAGAAGATATAATTTCAGACATGGCTCTTTTTAAAAAAAATTTATTATGTCTCTTTCCAACATGTTTTTAAATCTCTTTTAAATTTTTAATGTAAAAATCTTTTTATACTAACTTTTTAAAAATGTTTGATGTTAAATACTTTTATTCTACAGTCTCTTGCACGTTGTTTTGTTTTCAAATGTTTATGCTATGCTAATTATTTTGTATGTTTTGTTGGGCTATTTTCCCTCATGTAGTTTATACACTGTTATTGTTAGTCTATGTTTAGTATTTCTTAAATTTTTTTCCAACATTGGAATTTCACTCAAATAGGGGCATAGCACTTCTACGTGCTATGGTTCGGAGTGAGGTATTATTCTGGTATCTCAGTCTGTGCTTTCTGTACCTAGCAGATTATAAAAGTTAAGAAAACCACACCCATGCTTGTTGTAGTTTTATTACATATCAAAGAGATTTTTTTTTTTTTCTTTTTTAAACACTCAAAAATCCAGGAAGGTAGACAAGCTACTTTCTAACAACAGGACTTTTTCATTATGGGTGTGGGTGTTCCAGCTTCATTGAGAAATCTCCATTTCATCTACTTATTTCATACTGGGTGAAAGCCCTGCCACCTATATCTCTCTTGACATCAAAACTCAAGCCCACAGTCTGTAGCTACTACATGTTAGTAGAATATGCATCAAGACTCTTGGGGCATTAGAGTTGTGTCCTTAACATTCTGCCTTTGAGTTCTTGCTCCGTTTTGCCATTTCTTTTACTTTCTTTTGAGATTGGCTGTGTCACTTTTGTTATGGTTGCTGCATTTTATGTAGCATTTCTACATAAATGGATGGGAGCTAATATGTGACAACTCAGTTCACTATGTTACCAGAAGTATCCTTTCTTTCCTTAATTTAAACACACAGATCTAAAACTTAACAGTGTTGGGTACATACCTTTAAGACTACCGGAAATACATAACAAGGAAATATACTTGATTATAAATAAAGGTCAAGACTCATTATAAACCGTCATTATGATATATTATGTAAATAATTTGACAACAGAAGAGAAAAACCTATTTAACAAATGTTTCGCAAAAGCATTCAAAATGTAGATTTCAATGTGCTTACTAAAGCTGGAGGAAGCCACAGTGGAAATAAAACAATGAAATCTTTGTTACTGACAGACAGCTCTCAGCCAATCCCCCATTTCAGCTGCATACTAAACAGAGGATTAGACTACCTCTGCCCTTAACCTGTGGTTATGCCTCATGATTTAATCACAGCTCAACACGTATGTCCCAGGAATGACATATTCCAATGACAATTACTGTAAAGAAAATATATATTTTTTTAAATGTAGTGTATACTCTTAGATGAGTAAAGGTAGAAATTTGGTTGCAGAATTTTCAAAGCACGGACCAGGAACATTTGAAGCTTTCAGGTGAGGAAACTAAGATCCAGAGAGAATAGTAATAGACAGAGAGAGAGAGACAGGGCTCATAGTACTTTACTTTTTGTTTTGTCTGAAATTAACTCATTTCAATTGGGGTTTTATAAAAATGAAGTCGGGTTACTATTGGCACTCTTTTTTGTTAATATCACTTGTTGATTTATTTCTAATTATAATTAGAAGACAAATTGAGTGCTTCTCTCTTTTAAATATGTTCCTTCCTGATGTGTTCTTAATAATATATACGCATATAATTCTCTTTCTAAGTAATGAATTACTTAGTGTGTCAAAATTGTGTTATTTAAGGGGAGATGTATATTCTATGTTGTTAACGTAATTTCAAAATTATAAAAACTATAGCTTTCCTAAAGAAAGAAATTCTGATCTTGAATAAAATTGATAAAGTGAATGTCGTGTCGTGGCTAATAAGTATAGCCACAGAATTCACAGGTTTTCTTTACTCGGTATTCAAAAAATGTATTTGTTGCTAATATGTGGAATTTAAGAGACTTAATTTAGAGATTTATTCCACCATGGCAAGGTTATTTAAACCTGAATAGCAGCTATCTAGAGACCTATCCCATAAAAGCAGGCACGGCTTCAACAATGTGCGACGTCCTCACTATTCCCTATTTTTGTTACCATTCTGTCATATGCTTTGAAGTTTATTTTTACTGTTTCCAATTGTTCAAATTTCATTTCTTTTTTATAGTGGTTGTTACGAGTTGAACTGTGTCCCCCAAAAAGACCTATTACAGTCCTAACCCATAGTTACTCAGCATTTGACCTTATTTGGCAATAGGGTCATGGCAGATATAATTAAAAATAAAGTCATTCTGGAGAAGGGCAGACACTTAATAAAAGAAGGTCCTCTCTTATAATATCTTACATCTGAAAATAAATTAATCATTTATCCAGGAATTACATATATTACCTTATTTGATCTTTTCAACAACCACAGATATTAAGTGGGCCAGGTATTTCTTTTCTTGTGTTATCGATAAGAGTACTAAGTTTTTGTTAATGAAGTGAATAAACAGCAATTTACAATAGAAAGAAAATCAGTTGTTAATATCCAGGAAGTGATTTTTAATTTGAAAAATTATGTTGTCCAACTTTGTTAAAAATAAATAGAAATTTGAAACATAGTAGCTCATCTGTAACAACAACAACAACAAACTTCTATAAAGCACCATAAGTGTATAAGTACATTACTAAAAGTGCTTACAGAACAACTAGCAATGACCAGTTACTATTTTTATTGTATTTGAACAAGGCAGTGAAAGCAGAAGAAAATAGTGAAAAGCAAAGTAACTAGTGAATAAAGGAGAGACACACAAAGCTAAACTCAACTAATAGCTAAATTTTTTCCCACACAAGTTACATTTTGTAACTGATTGTCTTAAGTAAGAGAGAAAATAATATAACCAGAAGAGAGAGCAAAGTAATCTATCACCCACCATGCGTTCCATAAGGAATCAAATCTCATCAATTGTGATTTTTGTGTGTATGCAGGATGTGAGGGTTTTATGTGTGAGTTCAGCCATTGAGACATGAAAGCACCTCTGATTCAACCAGTGACGTCAGTTGTGTAATAATGCATCAGTGTGGTTAGGGGCTATCACTGCACGTCTTGACAGGTGATACAATGTCTTTTACTCAAGAATGCAGAAGATTAATGTTTGTTCTCATCAAAAAGGCATATTTGTTCAAAAGAAGTGAACTAGAGATTGGGTATCCACAGAAGAATGTTTACCTTCCTCCTTTACGAGGAGCAAAAACAAAAACAAAAGCAATAACCCAAAAACATTCACTGTGGCTAATGGGAGAAGCATTTTAACGTTTTAAATACTTTTAACCTAACTTTAAAAAGTCTTGGTAAAGTGGGTTAGAGGGATACGAATAAATAAAGATCAACTCTTGACCCAACCATTCAGACTGCCTGTGAGTTACATGTGTGGCAGTTGCTACTAGCAGCTAGTAACCGTTGCCTTCTCTCCCTGTGTACCTATCCCTTTTTAGAAGTACTAGAAGCTTCATGGAGGGCTACTCACCTAGAGACAAAGCAAGACTCTCCTCATTAGCACACAGTAGTGATCCACAGGGTAGCCAGCATTTGATTATTAATATGAAATGTTTGGGCCATTAGCTGTCACCTGTGTCAAAAACGTGTGTGGTGCTGTTTAGCTTTGGACTTTCTTCCCTGCTGTCAGATTTAGTTAAAATGTGCCTCTGGGATCAAATGTCGTAAGGGGAAATGCACAGTAGGAACAATTTCATAAGTCTCTCTCCTATAGGAATCCTGGTTGAAAACTGAATTAATTCTTAATACATAACATTTTGTACAAGCTTCATAGCTCCCTAAACCTTAGGATAGAGACAGCATTTATTAATAATGTCCTGAGGTTTTAGCATCAGTATGCACCCTTATAATTCATTTTATCTCTTTGAAATAGCAGTTGCTATAAATTGATGTTAGCTCCCATTAATGTTTGAAATTGCTGTCAGAGAGCTGTTTTTACTTTTAATTTTTGGTAATTACGTTAATTCAAGCCTTCTGTTAGATATTCATAGTGAGCATTAGCAAAGTAAACTTGGGAAAAAACATGCATGTAGCTCTCGCTATTAATGTTCTCCTCGTAATGGACATGAGCATTCCAAATACAGACTCATACCTCTGGAAATGCATTCCTCTGGGTAACTCTGGGTAATAGCAAGAAAAATGACGATACCAAATCGTGTCTCATCATGTTCACACACACCCATTTTACAGAGTGAAAGATCTAGATTTGAAAAGATTAAAAGCAAAAGAGTGTGCTTCAACTTAAGATCTATGTTTCTTTTAGTTTTTTGAATTTATCAGTGGCTGAGAGTCCTATTATTAATGATAAATATCTATTCGTAAACACAATTTCAGTAGATATTTTGGAAAAGCAATTCACGCATATGCCTATTTATTAGAAATTTGGTTGGGGCGGGCAGGGAAGAAAACTCATGGCCTACTGATACTGATGATGTTTCTTTAGGATGTTCCTTCCTGCTGACATGTGTCTTTTATACCTGGCTGATGCCTGGTAGTGCTTTCCTATCTGCAGAACAAGTGTTTGCTCATGGTTCTGGTATGTAGCACAGTTTAGACTCCCTCACTTTCCCCATAGACTCCGTACACTCCCTTCATTATGAGAATATTATTCCAAACTCTGCAAAACAGAAAATATACATTTGTATAAACTAACCGAGAAAAGTCAGTTCTCCTGCTCCCCCAGTTCCACAGCTCTGAGAAAGCAATGATGATATTAATACTTCTGAACATCCCTGCATGCTTTACGGAGGGCCATCAACAGGCCCCACAGTGAGGCTAAGGGGATTGGGACCAGGTAGTATATTATAGAAAGCTATCACAAAGCACTGATTGATGGTGATAGAATCTGTTTTCCCATGCTTTCTTTAGTTTTCCAGAAATTATTTGCTTCAAGTTTTGCAAGCTTTAATATAAATCTTCCAGGGTCTCTTCTGCCTAAATTAAAGTAATGGGAACTATTAATCTCAGATTCCACGATTTATGAAAATGACCTTGATGAAAGAAATGAACTTAACAGGGAAAAGGTCATGAGTATGACAATAGGTGCCTGAACACTTGTATTATGGCTAAGTGTGACACCTGCCCTCTCACAATGTTTTTAAAACACTGCAGAAAAACAACAAAGGTCTACCACTTTGCAACTTCTGGCTTATATGATGTGACTTGATAGAAACTGCAGAACATTCTGCCCTCCAAAGAGTACAGGGCCTGAAATTTTATAATCAGCCATACATGCCTTTCCCCTCTCTCTGAGGTCATCTTTTTACATGCAAACATTTCCTTACTAGGGTAACATTTTAAGTTTGAAACAGGAAAGGGAGAATTAATTTACCGTGTTTCATTCTTTCCTGATGATGAAAATAGAAGAGTAGCTGGTAAGTAACATTTTCTAGAATTGTACATATTGAGAGCAATCTTCTATTTATTACGAAAGCCCTTTTGGCTTCCCAAAAGGATGAGGTACTTTAAAACAAAGAATAGATATACGAAAATCATTAAACTTAGCTCTAAGAAGAATTTATAGCAAGAGTCTTTGTCTGAGAGACATTAAACACTAAAATGGACAGTATCTTCAATAGCAGTTTTACAAAAAGAGCGGAGGCATTTTTCATATGGCCATTTCTTGCACTGACCTTTGATAAGAAGCCAAGGGCATGGTGCCAAATCATAGCTCTGTGACGGCATTTCTGAAGGGGGGCTAAAGTAATACAGTCCTGGTATGTACCATTCTGGTGATCTGACTTGATACAGAGATAAAGCCTAGAGAATCTAGAAAGATGAATGGTTGACATCTCCCCAGGCTGCTGATTCCTCTGGAATTTCAATTGACTCAGTTATCAGACCATTGAAAATTGAGACAACTCTTTGGCATTAGTACCCAGGTGTCTTTTCTGTGTTGAACATTATTAGAAACCCACATAATAATAACAACAATAGCAACAACACTGTAAATCGTAAGAGCTGACATTGAATGAGTGTATGCTATATTCTAGGCCTCTGTGCTCATTAATTTGCATAATTTATTTGAGGCTCTAAACAATCTCATGAAGTAGGTAATTTTAATTTCATGTTAACTTTATCAAAAACAAAAAAAAGGAAAAAAAAGAAAAAAAAATGAAGCTTACAGAGGGGAAGCAAATTGTCTGTGTTCACCTAGATAGTAAGTCCAAAAGTTGGAATCCGAATCTATGTAGCTGCCTCCAGGTCCCAGTGGCACGTCTCCATACTGGCTTATGTTATATTTTAGACAGTGACATTATAGCTGGAAAAGGTGTTCCTTTGTAACCCAATAAAATAAATTAGTTTTTATTCTTGTTCAGCTGAAGATTCATCTCACATCTTCATAGAAGTAAGCTTCAGGAATATCTTTAAAAAAACTCAGCTTAAATCTACCCTAACTGGAACCTGTTTTGGGCTCTTTGGACCCGTTCATTTTGAGAACAACACTGAGGTCTTTGAGGGCATGGAATTTATCAACATTTGTTGAAGGTAGTCAATACATGTCTGTAAAATGACTACAAAAATAATGTTTTACTACCTCCTTGCGCTTATGGAGAGTACTCCTGTACTGTTATAGTAAGAAAGCCTCAGGGACGTAGTTGCCTATCTCATGTGATATGGTAAATGGATATGTATGTAAGTAATCTAAGAATTGAGTCAAGTTACTGGCTAAATACATTATAAATGATGTGCATGTTGGTGGGAGCTGTGTAAGACAGAGTTTTGTTTTATATACTAGAAAGCCCTCTCCCGCCCATACTAATTTCATAGTTGTATTAGGATAACAGCTCTGAAAGATAATGAAAATCTTGCTATCAATATTGAGTTAATTGAGAGTTAATGCCTCTATAGAATTTAATAATTAAGCAATAGATTCTATTGAAAGTTAGTTTTCTCATTGAGAGAATACATTGGTAGCTAAGCTCAATAATAGGATAGTTCTGCCTTAGGTCTTCCTGAGGTCCTTTAAAATTTTAAATTGATTCTTCTTGTTTGGTACTTAATTGAGATGAAGAGACTACCACCTCAGGTGAAGGGGTAAAAATAGGTCTTGTAAGTTTGAAACTTGGAGGAAAAATATATAAGTGAAAAAAACTTGAATGTATGGAAATTATCATTAGACATGTATGATATGATAGATTTCCTCCAATACCTGGTCCACTTTTCAACTAAATGAAATAAGCAAGAAATATGAGACAAGTCATCTAATAAGGGAAGGCCTTT
The DNA here is from genome assembly GCF_057876585.1 of Rhinolophus sinicus. Classification (NCBI taxonomy): domain Eukaryota; kingdom Metazoa; phylum Chordata; class Mammalia; order Chiroptera; family Rhinolophidae; genus Rhinolophus; species Rhinolophus sinicus. The sequence continues at coordinate 89,124,555 of NC_142517.1, forward strand.
CCTCAAATGCTTATGCAATTTAAAGCAATTAAACAGACACTAAAATGAGAGTGGTTACTGAGTCTTAGTTAAACAGTGTTCAGTATTTTTAAGGTATATGATAGTTAGAAATTTACAAATATTACCTACATGTGAGGTGGGCAAATTCCACATATTTAAACTTTTTTGAAGTTAGAGGACACTGATTTTTTTTTTTCTTTTTTTTGCTATTTTTCTGCTTGCACTTTTGGAAAAAAATGTTTGATTATTGTTACTATCAGCATCTTAAAACTCTAAATCATATTCAATCTAAAGCTAAAACACTTCAATATAATTGAAATTTAAAAATTACAAAATTTAAATAAATAGCTCCTTTTAGTTAAATAACCCTGGTGTGTTTAATCATATTTGATTATCCAGAGTAGTAAATATTTATGCATCATTAATAATATTAAAATTGACCTACATTCCACGTGACCTAGTAAGCTGGGGGTGTTTCTCTCATTCACAAAGCACTATCTTAACAAAGAACAAAAGAAGCATGTTTGAGACTTTGACATCACTAACAATGGCATCAAATTGTAGCATTAACCATTTTTAATTATAGTAAAGATTGAATTTTTTAGTTTAATTTTCATACTAACAATACACTCCTACAGAATAGGATAAAATGTTTAAAAGAGGAGATGTGGAAGAAGGTATATTGTAGTAGATAAGCTATTGGTATAGGAATCAAAGAACAACAAGATTCAGTAATGTTAGTAACATCTCACTCCTTCACCTTGGCCAAGTATAACACATCTTTGATGTTCATGGAGAAAAAGTTCCCCCAAACTTCTGGACTTCTATGCTTCCTGGGTTTATTTTAAGAAAAATGGCCAAGCATAGCACCAAATTCTGAAACTTAAATAATAAGGCAAACGATGCTAGTTTAAAATATAAATATACATATGTAAATTAATACATAAATTTAAAGTATTTGTTGTCATATAATTATAATTTCGATTGATATGTAAATGAAACCCCTCTTCAAAAAATTGTGAGAATTAAAAAACATACATCTATATAAATGAAGTTCAAGAACAGGCCAAAGATACTCTGGGGGATATAAGGTGGAATAATGGTTACATCTGGGAGAGGGGATCCTGATTGAGAAAGAGGATAAAAAGTGTTGAAGTACTATATCTTGATCTGAAGATATACATATATACATACATATATATATATATATATATATATATATATATGTAAAAGGAATCAAGCTGTACATTTAAGGTTTGAAGATTTTTATAGCATATGTATTGTAATTAAAATAAAGAAAAAATAGGCAACTTATGTGTGTAAAGCATAGGCATAAAAGTAGTGTTTTATCCAGTCTATACAGTATCTTTGTGGAATTGGACAAAGGAACTTCTGGCAGATTCTGCTCTTTGGGCCAAAAGGTAGGTTAACAGAAAAGGGCATGGTTCCAACCTGCATTCACTTGGTAGAGCCAACACAACAATATATCTGCACAGCTGCATAAAAAATAAATATTATGGAGGAAGAACATAAAAACATGGGTTTGTATGTGTTTAATTACATCTTAAAGTATAATGAAAACTATTCCATATAAAAATGTTTTAGATTGGATGGGGGAGGGGGGTTCACACAGTGTGAGGGATATAAATGATAAACGTCTAAGTTTTGCTTTGTCTTGTGCACCTAAAACTAATAAAAATAAATAAAAAATAAACAACGCATTAGTGCATGAATAGAGGGTGCACCTTTTCCCTTGTGCATCAAGCTGGGCTATGGCTGGACCATCACTGACGGATTCTGTGTTTACTTAAAATTGTCATATTTTGCTCATCAAAAAAAAAATAACACAAAAATAAAACAATAACAAAAATACAAAAAAAAGTTTTAGATTTAGTAAACAACAAGAAAACATTTTTAATTTTCTAAGGTAACATATTTCAATATTCAAATTTTGACCTGTGTAATTAACAGTCATTTAGTATTTCCTCAGAAAAAGAGACTTATGCAATTTCCTTCATGAGATTGACATGATCAATAATCTGTTTATTTGATTAATGATCATAGAGAATTACCTTCATCCCTACCACTTACAAGTCAATTCTTTAACTATCAAGCTTGCACTTACAATAAGATATACTTAAAGTAGGGCTAACTAGAGGGCAGCCAAAGATTAATTAAAATTATTTTTTGTTGTTGAAATTTAAGAGCTCAGATTACATACTTGGTGCATTGTGGTGGAAATTTGTGGTTGGAACCATCTTGGATATATCGCTTGGTAGAGCAAAAGTATCTCGATCTACCTTAGGATAATTAACCAAAGTATACATGCATCTCCAAAATTACAATAGGAGGAAATCTGGGGTTTTCATTCCAGCAATAATTTGTAAGATTTTGGCCTATTTTTTTTCCAGAGATATTGGGCATGAAGCTTTATATAAGATGTTCATCAAGATGGGCCAACAGATTCTGTAGTACTGAGTGATAATACATTCACTGCTGGATTCTGTCAGATAAATTTGCTTTCCAAACATAGTACCTTCATTTCAGAAGAAAAAGAGGCAAGCTATGAATGTGTTTATATTTGCTAGATTGTTTACTTGAAATGGGCTTAAGTAATTAACTTATTTAAACTTGAACAAATTAAAATTTTAATGGATGAACTGTAAATTCCCTGAAAAAATACAAAGATTAAAAAAATTAGAAGTTATCATTCTCATTTTGCATGATAGTAATGAAACTGTTGAACTACATTGCCAATAAATTGTGTTTTGGAAAGGTTTATATTTTTAATGTTACTCCATTTTGCAATTTAGATTGAATAAAGTGTTGATTTAATAAACATGATTGTTGGTAACTAACTGGTGGTTTTAATCACTGAATTGACTATCAATTTACAATTTCTATTATAATTTGGTTGTATAATCCTTCAGGATTACTTTCGCAAGCCCTAATTACTCACTGAAATTTGGCAAGAAATTGCTTGTATTAATTCTCTATTAATGGCTGTCTATACATATAAAAATGTATTATAGGATCTCCAGTTAGGTAATTCACACATATCAAGATTATTTATTTATTTATTTATTTATTTATTTATTTATTTATTTATTTATTTAATAGACAGGAAGAAGAGAATACTGTGGAATTTTTTTCTCTTTCAGGTAAAAAGAAATCACTTAAACTTTTAAATTCCAAATATAGCTAAACTACTGAGGTAAGAAGAAACTAAATTATCTCATAATAGGTTATTTAACAGGAAATTTCATAAAATGCTTTGCTTTTAGGACTAAAGTAAAACTATTCTCTGTTACGGAAGTCATTTTTTAAGAAAATCATTTTGCATCAGTAATGTATTTATTACCACAAATATAGAGGGGAAAAATGATTAAAACCTGAAGTAAAAGTAGAGAACATGGTTATTTGGAGACAAAAAAAAAAATAGACATAAAAAGACTGTGTGTCAAATAATATAGTAACATTACCCATCAATAGCTATAATAATGTTTATTATGTAAAACCATTATTATCCTCATTGACAAATAATTATTTATCATCTACCTTGCACAAAGGTATTGTGTTTTGCTATGGGAATGGAGAGTTATAAGGAAAAGCCTATGTCCTTTAAGGACTTACAGTATATTTAGGAAGAAAGAGCATTAGAAAAAATAAAAAAGGCACATGATAATAAAGAGTTATACATGTGAACTGCTTAAGGACTGAAAGAAGCAATACATTCTGTAGAAAATCAGAGTTGGCTGAAATTGTTATTAGTGCCCCTATGCAAATCAATTCTGAATTGTTATATCTTAGAAAACAAAGTTAAGAATATAGTCAGTCAAAAGAAAGGTCAGTTGTTACACCACTTACTTTTCCACTTTCATATCCTATCCTTTTCCGATGGAAAACCCATGCCCTCTTGTGGAGAGGACTATTAGTTTTATGAATTTCAAAGGTGACCCCATCTTTTTTCTTTAATATCAATAAGTATTTGCTAGAAATGGAGTCAGGACTGTCAGTACCAAATGACTTTTAGTATCTTAAAGGTGATTGAATTAGCATTTTTAAAAGATTTATTTTTTTACACAGTTACAGAAGCATCAATCCAGAATTTTCTAAGATACTAAAATGATTCTGTGTAATTGGGATTTCCCGTTTGAAATTTCTAAAAGCAATTATATGAGCACACAGTGTTCCATGATTATATGACGGTATGCAATAACAGTAAGACAGCCACCCTTCCCACCTGTTCATGTTACAAGTCTGCTCAACTGATGACAATCACAAGCCTCTAAACTTTGGGTATCTATTCCCTATGTTTTGTAGAGCAGCAAACCTAAGACAAATCTAAATCTCTGTCATCTTCGTAAACCAAAAAGGGTTGTGAACATATAGCATAGCGTTTCAAGTAAAATATTGCCTAAGATATATATCTTAGAAATGGAATGAAACAGTTCCATTTGTAAAAGACTGTATCTTGTATTTCTAAGACTTATATGTGGAGGGCACTAGGATTGATTTCTCATATCTTAATGTCTAAGGACCTAGGTTCAAGTGTTTAGTTATTTGTTTGTTTGGGGGTGTTGATTAACATGATGAGATTTGCTCGTTACATTATTCAAATTATTTAATTCTATGTATTACTTTATATGGCAGTCACATTGCCATGAAAGCCTGAATTTAATGTTTTTAAGCAAACACATACAAGAATTATCATCCCTCATTAAACTCTATTCCTCAGTATTTATCTTTTAAAAAAGGCAAAAGATAAACATTCATTGGGCTTGATGTTATATAGACTATTTGTTACCAAGAGAAAGTCAAATGTTCTCTGTTGTTGAAGAATATGCTAGATAATACATATCATATGACCTGAAGTTTACAGGCAGAAAGCATTTTACATCGGTTTCTTATTCAAATTTTAGAGATTTTTCACAAGCAATTTATGTAGGTACAAGCTTCTTAAAATGTCCTTTGGGCACATCTGTCTTCCCAATTTCATCAATTCAGCTGAATATAATACCCGTGTCCCCAGGTAAAAGTCATGATGCAATTCTATCAGACAGTTGCTGTACTTTGCGCAGTGTGGGTGTGAGAGCTAATTTTGTCCTTAGATTCAGAAGCTTCATTAACAGTCTTAACACATTCACTGCAGCTTTCTAAACCTCTCAGGCTTTAACACTTACCCTACTGCAGAACTGGGGAGAAAGAAAAATAAAAATATTCCTTGTTTTGAAAACACATTTCTAATTGGCAACAAATAGAGCTTTTTTGTGCACTTCCAAACCTGAGTTCCGACAATGTCATGCTATGGAAGCTTTTCAGCAATGCACGGTTGATATTTTGAGAAAAGTAGTTTTCCGCACACAGGAACATACAAAATTTTGTTTAAACACACATGAGTAAGAGACAATGCCTAGACTTGATTATAGGAATTATTCATCGCTACAAAGAGCATTAAAAAATAATAAAAGCAATCCTTTGTTATTGCACTTAAAAAATCAAATTCCGTATTATTGTAATTACTCAATATTAGTATTAATTTCTCAGATTTCAGTGATTAATATTCCTACCAAAATGCTGTCTGGCTTTAAATAAAAGCATTTATCAAAGTCTAACCTTTGATTCTCAATATCTATATTCAATAAATATGCTGGTGAATGCATGCAATTGTTATATAGATGTTGAAGCAGAAAAATGCAATTTATTTCCTTAGCAATTACAACAAGCTTTATCAGACTCACTCAGATATACTGGAGTGATGGTAAGGCAAACATTGCCATTTATGTATGCCATTTTACCTATCTACTAATAATATGCCATAATTATAGTTCACACAGTGTTCAATTTAACCAGCCTAAACTTTTGGTTACAGATATGAAAAACACCAGAGACAGTTAATGAGAAAAATGCATAAATTAAAATTTACATATATTAACGTTTCAACAATTAAAAGTATTCAAGATGGAGAGAATATGGAAACATTAGCAATTGTTCATTTTATTTCTTAATGCCTATACTGTTCATTTTCGGAGACAACATAATAAAATCTCTAGCTAGGCAATGTCATTATATCCTTAATGGACATGCTCAGGATTTCTACATTGTCTCAAAACTATAAACAGAAGAAGTTGCTGTTTTTTTGCCACTATTCTAAAATCTGGGGAAACTCTTAGAAATAGGAAGAAGTATTACTTTATAAAATTGAGTAAAGCAATTTCAGATATATCTATAGTGAAAATTATGAAAAAAAAGCATGCCATTCACTTTGAAACATTATGTAATGACATATGAATGACCAACGACATAAATAGATAGGATCACAGAGGCAAAGAGTTGTATTAATTCTGTGGTATACACTTTAACACAAAGTAATTTAGTTGTTTGCATAACAATGACACATATTAGAATACGCTATTCAGTCTGATATCAACACACCTGATTTTCTAGCAAACTATCCTTAAGGAACCACAACTTAAAGGGAAGAAAATATTTTCAAATAACAATCCTTTCAGAAAAAATATGCATATGAAAATGTCAGCTATTAAAGATCCACATTTAACTCTCCTTTCTTTTTTTTTCCTGAAGTCTAAGGTCCAGAAATGCTATTCAAATTGCACTATTATGAGGGTATTAGGAGACTGGACGCCACACACACAAGGAGATTAAGCTATCATAATAAGACAGTCGTACCAATCCTATCAGCTACTTTGCCAGCACCTGTGAAGTGCAGTATTCTACAGTCACCATGTTCTCTATAGGACACCTTAACCTCTTGTGCAGCAGACAAATTTCATTATGAAAAAAAGACTATTTGTAAATAATACTAAATCACATGCAAATATAGTCCCCCCACCCCCAGGTAAGCTGAAGATTTAGGAATCACCTTCTATAGCTTATTTTATCCTATGGATTATTTCTTTCTCAAGCACTTTCCGTGGCTCTTAGCATACACTCTAGCTGGCAAATAATAGTAGCCATTAAAAATTGAAAGGAAATTTATAGGAAAAAATATTAAACGAGAAAATTCTATTTATAATCTCATCCTCTCCCTGCATCCACTCCTCTCCCTCCCCTCACCACCACAGTGGGAAAGACTAACATGATTCCATTGTAGCAGCCGTATGTCTTGACCCAGCCCACGTTCTGTGTAATTATAGATTGGGAAGCGAAGGGAAGAACTACATGGAGGAGTACCCTTTAAATTGTCAAGGGCAGGGGCTGTGTCTACATGGACAGCCAGTCGGAGGAGGATGGAGTTATGTGATACTTCCTGAAATGTAGGCCTTTTGTGGTATAGTCTGGACCAATCTTATTTTCCCTACCCACTGTACCTATATGATAGCTCTTCTCTCTTTGCAGATAGCTATCATAGTTTTATTAATAAAAGAGAGCAAGCTAGAATTTCTTCCGGTGATTCTCCCTTTGATAATCATTTCCCTCCTATGGGATATTGATTTCCTTGTTTCTTTTTCCAGCAACCTGACTCTCATTACTGCTTTCTCCCTCATGTGTGGCATCTGAACCTCTGGTTTCTTGATCCTGGATCTTTCCCAGACACTGATTACATTATAACTGTTCAGAAAAAGGACCCAAATCTTCCCTGAACAATAAGCCCGGTGTCTAAAAGACACATTTTTTCTGGTACTGTGGGATTTTGTGTTTTATATTTCTATAACTGGCCAATTAAAAACAAATGAAAACTGATATGAAGTCTCCATATTTATGAAACTTTCCAAGTAAGAACTCTTACATAAATATCATCCATATAATATCATTTTATTAAAGAGGGTATTCTAACACTAAAAAAATAGGAAGTCACTCTCAGAATAAGTTATATAATCCTTATGAATGGAGCATTGTAGGAAACTTACAAATCTATTTATTTTTCTCATTTTCCTGCACATTTATGGAATCTTCTCCAGAGATCTGTTCTGTCTAGAGACTACTATTAGGTTGGTGTAAAAGTAATTGAGGTTTAAAAGGTTAAAAATAATTGCAAAAACTGCAATTACCTTTGCACCAGCCTAATAGTTTGAAACCACTAGCAAAGTGTTTCACACACTTAGGTTATAGCTTGTGACATAGTGGGAAAATCTTGGACCAAAAATCAGAATGTGTGGGAACAATGGACCTCGGGGCTTTCATATATAAATGGGGTTACAACATCTATTACTCATGCCTTCCATGAAAAGTAAATGAGAAATATATCTGTAAAGATCCCTGTAAATAATGGAACATTTTGTTAAGTAAACTACTTAGTTATTAGTGTCGAGTATATTTGGAAATCCATATGCTTGGAAATCTTTGTTATACGTTGTGTCCTTTTAATAGATCGCCTACAAAACATACAGAACAACTCCTTCAGGGTCGACCTGACTCTTTGGAATGCAGAATAGGAAAAGGGAACTCTGCTAGAATGATGTCTTGCTGAATCTTTTAAAATAACCTAAGTTTCATGTATGATAGCTCTCGCATGCTTCTGGAAAAGCAAGTCAACAACATAAATCAAAAGGAAAGCAGTGAATTGGTTCTTCTGTATGTAAAGGCCCTCCAGTATCCACACCACCAGCCCAACCTCTGAAGTGATATGGGCTATTAGGGGGCCTGGTGTACAGTTCTGTAGTAGACTCTCTATTGCAAGACCTGAACTAGTACAGTTTAGACTAAATATAGACATCCCCTGACACATCAGATTTTGTGTATCTCCCTTAGATCTACACTCTCATGATTATCCCCAAAATATGATACATGGATGTTTACATATATTAACCCCATAGAATAGGAAACAGTTTAAAAATTTCCTTCTATTTTAGATTTATGCAAGGAACTGACATCTCTGCATGATGCCATCTGATACTAGAGAACTATAAAAGAAAATCTTAAATATTTGGATGTTTAAGGATAATGTATTTGTTTGGCCATATATATCTTCATTCCTTAAGTCAGATGTTTTTAGTCCTTCTCCAAGACGCTAGTTTTATTAAGTGGCATTTTCATTTACCAAGTAGTACTTACCTATTCTGACAATTTAAATTTTCTTTTGCATTCATAAAAGCACTGTAAATTTTTAAAAATAATTTCTTTGTCTCTTTAGATACAATAAAGCAAGAGATATAGAAACAGACTTAAAAGGAGAACATGATGATGTTTTAAAATTATAATAGTAATTATATAGTAATAGTAATAGTAATAGCTCCAAACAAATGCTGCAACAATGCACTTTGTCTTGTGGTGGATAAAATGGCAATAATCTACTCTGTTTTCTGGGGTATTTGGGTGTGTCACTCAGTTTTGCGGAAATTAAAAAGACCACATTTGATCTACTTACATTAAACTCACTGTTCTTGTTCGAGATTTGAAATCATTTGCCTTCAAGTTGTTTATTTTCTCTGGTATGTTTAGTCAATGTCCACATGTTGTCCTTAAGGAGTTTTTGCTTCAAAATTAGCTGATTCAAAAAATTAATTCCAGCATCTGAATATGTCCTCATTTTATCCATTAAAATGCTGTGTGTTGTGTGCTTGTGCCTTCTTAATTGTGAGATTCTAGTCTATAAACAGCTTATCAACAGCCATTTTCTTTGGTGGATACCTTCAGCTACACCTTAGGAGTGGAAGATGAGCACTGGTCCTTGCCTTTTGAAAGCCCACTTTGTATTGATTTCCCTTTCAAATGCCTCCTTCATTCTTTCCTGTTTGAAAGCCTTGGGCTATTCAGAAACCACTCTCATGAAAAATGCCAATAAGGTCAGCCAATCTGCATATATTAAGCATATATACATTTGCAATGAAGGGATATCATGCACACATGGAAATAGCACCAACTGCGTCAGTTCCACATGCAGCGTGCAAAAAGTACTCTCCTTGCAGAGAGCAAGTTCCTTGTGGACTCGTGGTCAGAAGTCTCACCTTCCCTCAAGGGGTGTTTCTGTTCCATCCTCTGCTCCTCTGACAAAAACTGAGAGCTCACTCGTGTGTACTCAAAGCAATATCCCCTGAGCTGCCTGACTGTAAACGCCAGTGACTTCACACTGTTGAAACATTCAACATGGTCAACCGGCAGCTAAAACCTCTTTCAGACTCTGAATTGATTTGACCTAAGTTTAACACAAGAGTAGCTGTAACCATAGCACACAAAATGTGGGAATCCATTTTTTCTGTCTAGCCATAAGTCTAAATAATATGGAAATAGACTGGAGCACAGTATTTGACTACCAGTTGTCCAGCAAGAAAGAGCTCACGTTTGCTTATCTGGAATGAATCAGTAGATGACATCTTTATTTTTTTATCATTCCCTTTGAAGTCAGCAAACGCATATCTATGAATGTCCTCTGTGGTCAGGAAGGTTTGCTAGGCTCTTGGGTATACAGGGGTGCTCAGGAAATAGTTCTTGCCTTTAACAGGTTTATAGTCCATTAGGAAACAATACTTTACAATCATGCAAATTAAGAGTTGTTTTCACTGGAATATGAGTGCTATGAAGAAGATGTCAGAGGTAATTATGCAGGTTTCTATGGGGAGTTAAAAACCAAGTGGAGTCATGAGTGGTGAGAAGGACATAAATGTGCAGAGCGGTGGCATGTGATGGGGAGGGGTGTCAGAGGCCCAAGAAAAATACAGAGTCAGTTCAAGGACCGAGGAAAACAAACCTGGAGTATTCTTAGGGGCTGTCCCTAAAGCTTAGTCTAGTTCTTCCCATCTGCCCCTATTTTATCACAGACATCTCGCTCAAAATTGGATGTGCTATCTGAAACCAAGAAACCATCCAAAGGCGTCTGAGCATCTCTATTATCCCAGAAACCCTGTTGTACTCCTCCATCGCCCCACAACTAAACATGTACCTTTAGAGATACATGCCAGATGAAGGCCAGAGTCCAACCGCCCCTTAAATGTTATAATTGAAAGCCAAGTGAATAGCACAGTTGCATCCAGAAAGACATGAGTTCTTCTTGGAATCAGAGATCGAGGGATAAATTCTGATTCACGTGATCTTAGGCAATCATTTAACTTCTCTGAATCCCAGTTCTAGCAATAAAATGCTAGTCTATGTTGGTTTATATTAGTCTGTTTAACAAATTTTGCACTACAAAGATTATAAGCAAAGTAGTAATAAAGTATACAAAGATGGATAACGTATTACCTCTGCCTTAAATCTCCATAGCATCTTGTGAAGGTGATAAAGTACATATAAAATTTACAAGAATACTCATTAGAAAGTAACAGCACCATGAAAGGGGAATTAATAAAATGTAATTAGAAAATAGAGTATAAAAATATATTATTTGTTTTTAGCTGAGGGACTGATTATAAATGGGGAGTTAAGCTCCATGTGTTTGACCTTGAATTATAATTTGCATTTTACATTGAACAGGTAAGGTATTTGAAAGAAACAATATAAAACCTAAAGGCATGGAAGTGGAAAATCCTGGGATTTGTTTGAAGGATATTTCCTTATCCAGTTTGATCACATCTTAGAAATAAAAGTGAATAGTGAGAATGAAGGTAGGAATGCAGTTTAGGGGACTGAATTTTATTTTGTAGGAATGAGCAACAGGAACCACCAAATCTTTTAGGTTAAGGGGTGATATGTTAAGGTATCCTTTAGTACCATATCCCTGTTTCTGCATGTAGGAGAGTTTGCTGTGAGGAAAGATGGAAGGATGGGAGATCAGGTAGGATTACCTGACTATAAAACATGTTAATGGGCAAGTACAGAATATTCATAAAAGGACAGTAGGGGTAACATCCCTTAAAATAGATAAGTCAACAGTGTTTATAATGATCATATTACTACAGTTGCATAATAGTAAGTTTCTTCATTTAGAACTTTAAAAAGTTATTACATTTGAGATAAGCACTATTGTCTACAAACAATATGTAGTATCTGTTAATTGTCATCCTACTTGGATTCAGAATATCACTACTAAACCCTTAGCTGTACATACTTTATACCTGATGAACTCAAGCTCCAGGTTTACTTTCTTAAAATTATCATTTGCCTTTCTGGAATAATGCCCTATTTAAAACTGCATATAGGGATTGGCTAATTTGATACCACTTTCTACACATTTCATGGTTTTCAAAAATGTCAGCCATCTTTAGTCTATTACAGATATTAATTACAGTAAATAAAAAGTACAGATAGTATCATCTATTGATTACACAAGATTTCAAACTGAGCTTTAGTCACACACTTTAAATAGAAACATCTAATATACTTTATAAGATAATTTACATCCTGGGTTTACTGCTTCCTAGGCATATAACCTTGGTTAATTTATTTAACCTCACTAATTTCCAGATATTTAAAATGGGACAATCATAGTACCTAATAGGATTAAATGGATTAATAAAAGTAACATTCTTGAAATAGTTTAGCACTAAGTTGTTGTTTAAAAAATAGTATTTGTTACTATGTACTATATACTTTCTCTTCTCAAAGGGCAATGCTATTTTGTAAACAAGTCTTACAATTTCAGGGATTGATTTTGAGAAGGGGCAAGACACTGCGTGCATCACTTTTTTTTTCAACTGAAGCCTGAGGAACTAAGCTGAAGGAAAAGTTAGTAATTAACAAATCAATTTAGACTATGTCTATAGTTAACTCTGATTATACATACTAAAGGAGGTTCATGTTGGGGCTTGACTGGCTGTCTACATTGACAAATTAACCACATAGTTGACATTGCTTATCTTAATGGTGTATTGTAAGCATATAAGCAAGTCCAAGACTAAATGCCATGCAGTATTCCAAGCCTAAAGTGAATTTGAAACAAAAGGTGCAGTATTTTCACTTTCATTAACCTACTGACAGTCTTGCTGCCAACCTCATTTTAAAAAATTCCTTAGAGATTTGGTAGAATTAAAAGAAAACGCAATCTGTGTACTTCACCCCTCCATAATTAGTAATGTGGATACAGCATGGTATAATTTGAGTGGAAGTCAGGATACACTCAATGTCTTCCTTGCTCTCTAACTAACTAGATGTGTAAATTAAAGCAAGTAACGTAAGGGCATCTAATTTTTTTTTTTTTTCTTTCATTTGTAAAATGGAAGTTGGATGGATGAAAACAAAGAGGTACTTGGCAAGAAAATTTCACAGGCAAGCACACTGTTTTAGGATCTTTGGTACCTGGCAAAATGCAAGATACATTATAGGAAGTGATAAAGATTTACAGAACTAAACCTAATGCTTACAGCCATAAAAATGTATGGTTTGTATCCACCCCCCGACATGTTGGTATATCAAGGATGCTACTTAAATAGTGAATGCACGCTCTAGGAAGAAACCAAGAAGTACTCAAGAAAACAATAACAGCCAAGATTGTGAATTCAATCTATATCTTCAGAAATTAGCCATAATGGAAAAATAATATATTGGTAAAGCAAAGCACTGGAGGAATGAAAACTGGCCCTAACTGAGGTGTCTCCAAAGGAGTATACACCAAAATGCAGCATGCCAATGTACATCAGAATCTAATCTTTGAGTTTTGCATGCATGTGCACAGATCAGGTATAACCCAGCTAACTTTCCATTTCACCATGCAATTACTTGAAATATGCATGTAATTGAATGTATTACAAATTCTGCAGATGCAATTTATATGCCAGCATGAAGACTGTGCATTTCCTCTAATTTTATAATATAAATTCATGTATCAATGAATGTTAAAATTTAAAAATAATTTAAAGTGCTCACAATATTTTACACTATTTTCAGAATATATATATATATATGCGTATTCTGCAAAGAAAATAGTGTAAAAAGAATATATATGTGTATATATACATATATATATATATATATATATATATATATATATATTATACATACACACACACATTTAAAACATCAACAATAGTATTAACAAAACCATCTCATTCAAATCATCCATGGAAATCTATATGAAAAAAGATATAGTTCTAAAAGCTGAAAAATGATAATGGTTGCAGATTGCCCTACAAAGAATTAACTTTTACTTTCCTTGTCATAATAGAGTATATGCCTGCCATTCAGGTAACAAGTCTCTTTGCACTACTTCAAATTTCCACAGTGATTTTGTAAGGTGGACTGTTATTCCAGTTTGAGAGGTGACAGAAGTTAAGAAACAGTATGTGCTTTTTCAAGGTCCCACAACAAGCAAGAGCTTGATCTGAGATTGAAAAGCTGGGACTGATTATTTGCCAGTGATAGGTTCCTCACATTATACAGATCCATTTTTTTCTTTTTTTTCTTTTTTGTAATTTAAGTTTATTGGGGTGACAATTGTCAGTAAAGTTACTTAGATTTCAGGTGTACAATTCTGTAATACATCATCCATATATCGCATTGTGTATTTACCACCCAGAGTCACTTCTCTTTCCATCACCATAAAGGATCCTCTTTACCCTCATCTACCAGCCCCCTCTTCCCTTACCCTCTGGTAACTATTAATCTATTGAATGTGTCTACAAGTTTTTGTTTCTTCATTTGTTTGTCTTGTTCTTTTGTTGTTTTCAGTTTTATATACTACATATCAGTGAAATCATATAGGAAATGTACAGGAAATAATACTTAAAATACTTTATGCAGCCTTTTCCTAGAGTTATTAAAGTAAGGTCCCTAGTTCTCATCTTTCTAATAATGGAAAACATCCAGAAGAATGAAATCCAGGAATCTTTGTAATAATCAGAAGAATGACTTCATTATTGCTTTGATGCCACAGAGCTGATAAATACAAATGAATAAGTTATTTTCTTTTTTTTTTTTTAGAAAACAGATTCTGATAAGGAAATGGGAAGAAATCAATTGAGTTTTCAATTGTTATTACTATAATTAGCAGGCCAAACAACCTTATTTCTCTATTAAGATATGAGTTGAGCAACACAGAATATGAAACTCTGACTTATAAGACTATTGAGAAAAATGAATGTAAATTTTCTTCACGATTAAAAATCAGTCTGCATATTCTATTCATAGAAAATGTATTACTTTGTGGAATAGTCATTATAGGCTAACTTGAAAAAGAAGAATCTGGACATAGAGGATATTGCCCCAGTAATTTACAGTTTGAATTATGTCAAAGGATCTGGGAAATGATGCAAAGATGATATTAACAGCAGATTTAATTACCTTCTCGTTGGTTTGATTACATTTTCTTTTGATTTCTTATTCAAAATGTTGTTACCAATTTAACTGAGAGCATGACTGAAGAAAATCTGAAGTTATTTGTCCAGTTAAATTCTATACTTGTTCTACTCCAAAGATATAAATCATAAAGAGTGAATTTTAAGAGGCACTCTAAGAACTTCTCTGATCATTCCAGCTTGGTTCTTTAATGTGAATTTCCAAGACTTCAATTTACTGATATTAAACAATAACTAAAATATACATTCTGAAACCATAAAATTTATTTTTGTCTTTGTTATACGTGTAGATTAGAAAAGACAATATCCCATGTCTCTAGCCTGGAACACATCACAATAGAGAACAAAAATGGAATTTGTACTCAGAAAAATTAGATTCAAGATCAGGTTAATTAATACCAATCAATTAACTTATTTGACCTCTAGTCATCAAATGATAGATGTGAAGACATAGCTAAGATGCTTTCCAGCTTCCAAACTACAAGTTAAATAAAAGCAATCTTTGGACCAATAATAACTGGAATTTTATTTCAGGAGGTGTCTGAGTGACTTTAGCTGAGTAAGAAGTAAGTTCAATGGAATATGTAATTTTTAAATGTGCAGTTCTTTGAATTACTGATTATTTTATTTAAGATATTTGAGAATAATTTACTCAAACTCTGAATGTCACTTGCCAAATTTGAATCAAGCCGTTTTCTTCCCTGTGTTCTTCCTGTCCTGCCTCTGTGCTGTACTTTCCTCATTATAAACTAGCCCACCAGTATGGGAATTTCCCTGACTTAGACAAAAACGAAGCACAGCTTTGTTAGGAACGTTGTCCTCTTATGAATGTTGTGCCTTAATGTGTTCCCTGGGTTTGAAATAAAGTAAGAATTAAAGTTTGGATAAAATCTGACAGAGGTTAGAAATGCTCGTACACACTTATAATCCTCCTCAACTAGATGTGCTACAGTTATAGATTAACCCATTGGCCCATGGATCCTAGAGTACTTAAATTTGTAAATATTTAGCTGTGTGAGGATTCAGTAATTCAGTATTATCCAATAATGTCCATGTCTGACAGATTATTTGGGACTGTGTTTCTTTTGCAGTTTGTTTCATCTCAATCTTTCTTACCAGAAAAGTCCTAAAATTCATTTGTACCTTTCATTTTACAATATCTAAGCTTAGAGAAAGGTATTTCTGTTTTCAGGTCTTGCCTTCTATTCCATGACAAATCCACCTAAGCCAGACTCTCAAATTAAATCTTTCTTTTTTATTCATACATGTCACTTCATATGTTTCTCTAAAGTTCTTCCTTTAATATTTTAGAAATGGTATTAAACTATAAATACATTTTAATATTCCATTACCTTTCACTCTGGATATCAAAAATGACAAAACTCAATCTATCCTTAAGATGAGATTGGTCAAAAATCCACCTGTGTTATTTGCTACTAAGATTCTGTCCCCTTTGGTTTGGTGTAGTAGCAGGGAAGACATTTTTTGTACAGATTTTGCAACCATAATTTTATTTTCACACTTATTCTAAAATGCTCTTCATATTTCAGGAACTTCAGTCACTTCCTTATCCAAAATTAAATTACCTGTGGCTGTTAAGTTTTTAACTACAAAAATTTTATCTTTACTTTCTCACTCACTCCTGAATATGATCCACATAATTTATTTATCATTTAGACAGTTTTTAGGCACTTTCCCCACCTGCCTTGCATAACACATCTCTCTACATATGCCTAGGTCTTGGTCCTCAGACCACTTCTCTATTTACACTCACTTACTTATTCATATCTTACTCATCTATTTCAATCATGTGACTTTTATACCATGTATGTGTTGAAAATTAAAAAGCTGTATCTCAAGATAGAACTTACCTCGAAACGCCAGGCTCACATATTCAATATCTCCATTTGAGTATCAAATAGACTTCTCAAACCATGTTTGTCCAAAACTCAAATTCTGATTCTCCCATTGGCAATAAATAGCAACTATGTGCTTCCAATCACTTTCCCTAATAACCCTGAAACCCTCCCTTCACCTTCTCTTACACCCCACATGAGATATCAGCAAATCCTATCTGTATGACTCTCAAAATGTATCCTCCACCTCACTCCTATCCCATCTCAGTGCTACCTCTGAGTCAAAACATAATCATTTTTCTCCTAAATTATTTCTATAGGCTACAGACTGCTCTGTTTGCTTCCTCCACTGTCCTCTTCCTACCCTCTCAACTACAGTCTATGTATGACACAGCAGTCAGATCTTTTTACAGTGTGAAATATGTCATGCCTCTGCTGAAAACCTGCAAAATCCCTACCCATCTCACTAAGAGTAAAAAGCAAGCTCATTTAAACGCTTGCAAGGTCCTACAAATTCTTTGATGTTCTCCTATCCACTGCTCCCACACTCATTCCCTGACTTCTACTTCCCTCCCCCATTATGTCACCCACTTCATCAATATCAATCTCCCATTCACAGTTCAGTAGCTCTGATTATCCTAAATGGTAAAAAATGGAATCTTTCTAACAATTTCTGAATAAGGCAGGCAGTCTCCTCTCTCAAGATGGTATCATTGGTGGTTCTCACTACCTAGAATGTTCCTTCCTCAGCGATCCACATAACTTCCTCCATCAATCAGTGGACAACACAATTCGACCAGATTGTCAAGAAAGGAATTGTGGGATATATTGTTAATTTTAGTTATGCATTCCATTGTCTAGATTTAATAATATGATTTTAAATTTTAATAAAGATTCATTGGATATGAACTTTCTTAGGCTCTAGAGTTCAATATTATTAATCTTGTCACCCTTTACAAAGTCAATGCACTGTCCACTTCTTCATGTTCATAGCCTTACCACCGAAGCAAATTATTGTCACAGCTTCAAAACTTTGCTTGGACCTTTTTACTGATATTTACAGACTCCTTCTTCAGTGGCTTTGATAAGCTCTTCTCGAAACTCTAGGTTATGATTTGCTTCTAAATTATTGCTTGGTTGTCTTCGAATTCCCCACTAAATTTTGATCTACTTCATATTACATTGGATCAATTTTACACACTAAAAGTACAATGTGCATTACAGATATATTCTACATAGCTTTGAGGGAAATTATAATATTTATTTGTTATATGCTCTCTTTATAAAGTACTGACACTTAAATATAAAGAGTCACAGCATTGGTGAAAACCACAATAAAAGAACAACCAAAGTATAATGTTCATCTGATGCATAAGTTTGTATATGCAAGTAATATATCATTATAAAACATAAATATAAAATATATAACATCAGCCATTTGGTATATAGTCAATATTTTTTGCTTTTTTTATTAAGTGAATCTAAGAGTACTATTATTTCTTAAAAGTAACTGTATTTGAGTACAAATGCATAATATATGGGTAATCCTCTCATTTACATAATTAAATGATAGTGGATTAGATAAGTACAATAAATTCACACATTCTAGCAATAGAAAAGCATATTCATGAGAATATGAAATTTCTTGGGGAATAATATTTTTTATAATTTTCTGAACTAGTACTACCAATAACAAACATAATAATTCCAGAAAAATAAGATACAAGAAACAAAACTAAAAATTACTTCGTAATTTTAGAATTTTTTCAACTGAAAAAATTGGGCTTAAACATAATTTTAAAATATGAAATGTAACAATTTGCCAACCATATCAAAGAGTATATTTATTCCATCAATATAAAATTTAACTGGTTATATGAGTAAATATAAATCTCTGATATGTAGACATTTTATATAAATATTAACATCTGCCAGATTGTGTTGAGGGTTTCAGAATAGTCTTGCATATTTTTAGCATTTAATTTCTATTGTTTTAATAAGCTGAAAATATGCAGAAATAATGGAAACAGGAATATTACTATTTTGAGATATAGACTCAACAAAAATATGTCTTTATAGCAGCATTCTACAAAACAACTAAATAAAATAACACTTCACTTTTAATTATGTTTAAGTCTATATAGGTTTCAGCTTAAGGTAATATTGCATTTGTATATGAAGCAGATATTTTGGCAAGCATGGACTCTGGTTTATAAAACACTATCTAAAATTATTTTTTTAATTGATAGACTTTCTTCTTAGAATTGTTTAATATTTTATATAGTAAAAGTTTTATTTTATATGTTAAAATATAAATTTAAAAATAAAGGTTTAATAATATTTCATATATGATATATATCATATATATGATATATATGTGTGTATATATGTTGCATATGTATCATGATATCATATATATATATATATATATATATATATAACATTTCAAACATAGGTTAGCTACATTTTTGAAGAATTGTTCAGGTAAATATAATTTGCCTTATTGTTGAATAGGATATATTTTAAGATTTTTTTTCTTCCCTCATAGAACTCTCAGCAGTGTAATGAGATTTTCTAAACAGAATGACAAACCATTTAAAGTGGAAATGAGCAAAGGTGTACAGCTTGTGCCTAATAGGCCTTCCCTTAGTTTCACAGTCTGATAATTTTCTTTGCACACTGCCTTGACCTGATTATTCATGACTTTTTGCATAATGAGAGAAAGCTTTTAGACACGTTAGGTGTGACATACAGAATCTGCTGCTATTCAACCATTCTGAGAAGTCCTGTTGAATTTTTTTTTTAGGTAGATTTAGCAGTCAAATAATAATTTGACGCAATATGATCAAAATGTTGAACCTTTTTAGCAAGATCTTTGAAAACATAAAACATCTTAGAATATTTCACTGCATCATTGTCTGTAGGAAAGTATTCTCATACATGCTCAAATTGTGTTTAAATGAAAAATTAACATACTGTTGGGCACCCAAAATGTTCTCTAAGGGATAAAATGTTTTACTATATTAGATTTGTTACATTTATCTATTATTTAAAAACAAACTTTGAAATAGTATTCTAGTCACAAATGTCATTTGCAAATTAGACTTTGAAATATATAAATTTCACAGATAAATTTGATTAACACATCTCAAAAATAATGATAACATGCCCACAAATTTGAAGAATGTTTAAATTGATGTGTAATTTACATATTTGTTGTCGTGCAGGGGACCCTGCTCGCTGCACCATTCGTCGTGCGGGGAAGCCTGCGGGGCCTCTGCTCCCGCTCCCCATACAAGAACGCAGGATATGGTGAGGCTGAAACACTCCGGAATGTACTGGAGCAGTTTACACGTATAAAAGCTCAGCTTCGTAAGCAGAGTGCGGTGCCGGCCAAAACCTACCAAAGCATGGTGGAGCGGTTTGTTCGTGTGAGAGCCCAGCTTCGGGAGGCCCATGAGGAGCGACACCGGGAACGGGAGGCGCGGTCTGCCTGGGAGACTCGAGCCTCCAGCTGGCACACCACCTTCTTGGGCATAGAAGGCGGTGTCCTCCTTTTGTTGATCTGCTGCGGCCTTAGGATCCGAAGCTTGTGGATAGCTTACAAGGAGGCCTCCACCAACTCAGACACCTGCCACGGTGAGCAAGATTCCGACCAGGTAGGAATGGCGTCTGACTCTGGGCAGGAGGATGTGTGGCCCCCACACAGTATATGGTGTTCGGTGGCCACTGTTCTCAAGAGTTGGACCCCCAAGGAGGAGAGTGGAGGAGAGTGAAAGAGAGTCGTCGGTGGGTTGCAGACAAAACGAACAGCAGGTCGCACGTCCAGTGAACCCAGCCTCCAGTGAGACCGTAGTGGTATGACTCCCCTACCTATGGCTCCGTGGGTGTTCCTTTTTGGCCTCACCATATCCTGCGTTCTTGTGTGGGGAGCGGGAGCAGAGACCCCGCAGGCCTCCCCGCACGACATTTGTATATATCTATTTTTTCACATTTTCCATTGCTGTGGACTTTTTGTTCTATGTCCGGGAAATACTGAACCTTAGCTAAGAGATGACTAGCTTGGTCTCTAATCCTGTCTGTTCCATTAGAATTTAGCTATATTTTCATTTTGACAATTACATTTATAATTCCCAGGAAGTATGCATTATTTCATCCTTCCTTTCCTATTAGTCTACTCTTGATTTTGTTTTTTTGTTTGTTTTGTCTGTTTATTTTACAAACTCTGAGGATGACTAATATAAATTGTGAAATTCCTGTTTACTAAAGTAGTTCTACCTTCTCTGTGATCAGGGTCATTCTCAGTTCATCTTGGTCCCCGAATTATGATTCCAGGTGTTTTTATATATGTGCTATAGTTGATACCCCCTGTTCCATGCTTAGAATCATCATAGGCTAATCACCTCTTTAGGAATCTGTTCTCAGGAAATGCTTGGTGTTGATTTAGAGACAGGTGCATATGTGGTAGCAAGGGGCTTACAGGTGCTTTGAATTTCTGGTTTCTGTGTTTGGAATTTCTTTAGGGTTCCCTTGAAACATACTATTCTAACCATAGTAATTTGCACTATGTTTTTTATTCTTATTACTGTGTTTTGCGCTATGGTTTTCATGGGCTCTTTTCTTCATCATTTCAATGTTATGTGCTTTCCAGATTCATGAATTTTTCTCAAGCATTATAGAATATTGACATAAAGTCAAGTAAAGTTACAATTTTTATCCTTTTTAGAAATCATCTTATCTAACATTACAAAAATATGTTAGGTAGAAGTAGTTTGAGCCACCAAATATTTGAAACGGAATGGCATTTTTTTAAACTTCAATGATGTAGATATTTCCTCTCTCTCATTGACAATTTGTATTTTTCCTTTAATGCACTACCAGTTTACACATGTTTAAAAATATCTCATTAGTCTGTCCCATCACTTTTCACTTAATTACAAGGGAACCTTTAACAATAATCAGATATTTGTTTCAGTACTCCTGAAATGCACCATTGTAAAACTGAACTTTTAATGAACATTAGATAACTAATAAAATTGGTAATGAATAAATATTAAAGTAAGAATAGCATTGACTTGCTAAACATATTAAAAATCCTTCTGAATAAAAAGCTAAAAGATTTATAAACATACAGAAATAAGTATTTTTAGACTATCTGAAATTAAATCCAACATAATTCAAATTTTATTTCTTCAAAAAAAATCTAAACATTTCCATTAATATAAAAATCAACATATACACATTGAGTCTCCTTTAGAGCGAAGATGACCATATTACATATCATAATATTTTGATGGTGAATATAAATTTGAGTTATCGCATTTTCAATCATTAAAGACTCAAGTGAGTAAAAATGTCCTGGCTTGTTTGACCAGAGTCACTGATTCATTATTACAGTGCACTCAGAGGAATTCATCTGTTGCTATACAAAGGTTGCCAATAGTAAAAGATTATCCTGACCTCTAGAGATTCATAAAATATTTATTGAAGTAACTAGAAACTGGAATTTCTATAACAGATTTTTATACTACTGAAAAGTACATGTTGCATTTATGCCATTATGGTAAGTCACCATTGCGTCTTATTAATTTAGGTGAAAACATATTTCTTACTCTGGATACTTCAAAATAAATAGTATTTATGCAACTTATTTGTTTATTGAATGACTGTCTTATAATTATTTATTTAAAAGCTATATGAACTTCTAAAATTTGATCTTCTCTGTAAATATACAGAACATTTGTTTTTAATGGTCAAAACCACAGATCAGTACTGTCATATGATATTCCATAACTGAGATTATAATCTGGCCCACATTAAACTAGAAATATTTCTTATATATAAAAGATACATATTTTTATCTATCTATAAGGCACTTTGCAATAATGCTTAAAACATTACTACTTTTCCTAAAGCACAAACACACACAATAACAACAAAGCTACAATAATATCAACACATCCCATCCATAGACACCTGGAAATATATCTGCATTACAAGAGAGCCTGAAGCATTGTATAAACAAAATTGCCTAAATATGTTTGATAATGCATGCTATGAATGCATGGGAAAGATAAAGAAGAGTAAAAGATAAATGACCTCAGAGGATTCGTGATATATTTTGGAAGAAAGGAACAGGTGTAAAATCAACAACATCAACACAAGTGATGAAATACTGCATGCCAAATGAGTGGGGCCAGTTCTATTGTGCTGAAAAATGTTAAAAGAGATACTCCGAATGGATTGGAAAATGCCCTGAATTATACTTTAGAATGGATGTAGAGTTCAGGTGTGTGAAGAGACAAACAAGATAGCAATATGACAAATACACAACGATTAGTTAAACTAAGCTGTAGAGGTGGGAATGAAAGAATATTGAGGAAAAGTGCCCAGATTATTTTTATTGGAAAGAGAATTTTTAGGTGACACTGTTGAAAATATCAATAAAAAATATGATAGAATTAATCTTTAGACATTAGAAATCTATTATTTTTTTTTTAAATTTAAACTATTAAATGTATTGAGTAACATTTTAGGACAGATGTATAACATAGGTTGTAGAAGAGACTAGAATTAGTGAAATAAAAAGGAATTTGTGATGCTTATGAAAAAGAAGTGGTTTTAATGGAAATATAAAGGACAAAACTCAAGGGATGAAGGAAAAATCACCAGCACTGCCACTTGCATATGGTCAGAAAACAGAGTCATACATGGTTATCAATATTTTAGCCCAAGAGAGTGAAAAAAATAATAGAATTCCAGACCAAAAGAGAAGGTTTAGATATAGAGTTATTCACAAAGGAACAGGAAAGGGTACTGGGAGACACATATAAACTCATCCAAATTCTCCAATTCTACCTTTTATAAAAGTTTATTTAAGATAGAATTAAAAAGGTAAAAATACAACAAACTTAAATACTGAGATATTTGACTCTAGCCACAGAAAGGAGAAAACTCACTAGAAAGGCAAACAATTTACTGATTGCACAGTAGATTAGCTGATTTGTATATAATGCAGTAAAAGAAATACAAGGAGTAAATTATTTTTATCTGACAAAACATGGCATGCTACTGTTCGTTGAGATAATTATTTATTAACTTAAAGTTTCAGGATGATTGTAAAATTCCAGAAGACATTTATAGGAAACACGTGATTCATGCAAGATTTGTACTTGAGTGAGGCACTTTGGCTAGAAATGTGGATCTGGCAAGATATTATCAAAGTGGTATGTGAAGTCATTCAATGAATGAACTTTCTAACTTTCTAAAGAAAATAAAAATAGAAAATGAGAGAACTAAAGAATGAGACTTGCTTTGCCCATTTAGCCAGGGAAATTAGCTCTGCTTCACTATCCATTGTATAAGACTCTTGTACACTTGTATAGCATTGAGCTTGTTATTTCAGCTTTCAAAAATTCAATTTTCTCATATATAAAGAGTGAACTTAGAGTTCCTCTATCATGAGCTAGTTTGACATAGTGCGGGTACATGCTTGGCATTTAGTGAAAATATGCTTGGCACTTAGTGAATGCTTGTTACTCAATGCTTGGCACTTAGTGAAAAGATAACCACCATTTCCTGTCCATTCCTCTTGTCACCATCCCAATTAAACATTATTTTACCACTGACTAATAACATGATATTTTATTAGTCCTTATTTCTTTTACATATTTGTATTTTTCTATTGGTTCAGTGTTATATTCATAGATTAATTTGAACATGTGAATACCTTATTAAATTACTTTTAAGAATTTGTATCTTGTACTAAATGAAATTCAAAAATGTTAGTTAGATATTTACAGTCCTGCAGAATATTTCCTTAACTTGCCTTTGCAGTCTAATCCCCCATCACTCCCCTACATATCCTCAATATTTGAGTCAGATTGGACTGTTCATCTAGACATAATAACAGCTTTCCCGCCTACATTTTTCTCTGCGTATTATTCTTTCATCTTAGAATATACTTCATCTATTCCTATTGATATTTGTCCAAAATTTTTTGCATAAATCATTTTAAATTAGGGTACTGTACAACCTCTTAGCATTTACTTGTACAGCATTTAATATAATTAGCTATGTAGTATTGTTATTTTAAAATGCGGTTCAAAGTGGATGAGAACTATAAACAACTGTTATGTTGGCCAAGGGAGAAAACGAGAACAAAAGGGAAAAAGTACAATAAGACGAGTTTCTGCTAAACATAATTGAGAAGTTACTGAGAGTCAAATATAAAATATCTTGAGAGATTAAGAATTTTGAAACAGCAGTTAGATGACCAATTGGCAGAAATATAATAGAAGCAGTTAAATCCATGGTGTGTGGTTGATAAAAAGAATTTTTTTAAAAATCTCCCAATTTTCATTTTCAATTATAATGAAATACATAGTCTCAACAGCAAGGACTGCTGAAGACAGGTACCAGGATTAAGGACTATGTAAAAGCACATGCAAATGGATGTTTTGAATGTAGTCAAGAGAAAGAAAGAATTCAAGCTTAACTGAACATCAAGGACAAAGGAATTGTGTGTGTGTGTGTGTGTGTGTGTGTGTGCACCTGCATACATCGATGCGCCTGTGTGTTTGCTTGGTTTTTGCTTTTGCTTTGTAGGAGATACGTTAACAAATGCTTATATATCCTTACAGTTCAGTGTATAACATGAAAACTGTTTTGTTGAGCTATCATTGCATAATAAGCATCATGAGTGTTTACTTGAGAATAGGGATTTGCTTTGATTAACAGGCAGAAATGCTAGTACATGGGTCACTGCTTGACAAATAAATTTTAAATTATATAGAAATAGCAATAATAGTCCTAATTTTTATATACTATAGCTCACACTTACTATTTTTTATATAATACTATAACTCACACTTACTGACCCTAAGGTTCTTTATAAGTTTATTTGTTAAAAAAATTATGAGTCTGTTATACATCTAAAATTGAAAAAGAAAAACAGCTTTGAATTTATGAAGTCAGGGTCAATTTTATATTAATTTATTATTTTAATGTATCGTTGGCTTCAATGAAGAAAACCAAAAGATATTGTGATCATTAGTTTAGCATCTAAGAACACTTAGCAAATTGCATGTATTAAAGGAGAACATTTGGCAAAATATGCTATTGTAAAGACAGATCAGTGGGAAAATTCATATAACTGAATAATCAAGTTAATCAAGATGGTCAAACCCAGGCAAGTCTACTTTTTACCATCTCCACTGCAACCATACTGATGCACGTATACTATCTTCCCTATGAGGTTATTGCAGCAGACTCTTATTTGTGATAACTCTTATTATTATTATTATTATTTTTTTGGTTTATTCTCAACACAGCAGCTAGAGGGATATTTTAAAAGGTAATTCAGATCATGCTCCTCTCTTGCACAAAATCCTTCAATGTCTTTCTATTTCATTCAAAATGCCTATGGTAATCTATAAGCTTAGACTGTCATTAACTTTTACCTCACTACCTTTTACTTGTTCATTCAGGCCAACCACATTGGAACTACCTGTCATTTCTTTAACATGACGAGAACAATCTTGCCATGCGATCTTTGCCATTTCTGTTCCCTCTGACTGCATCCTCTTCCTATAAGTATTCACATGTGATTCACTCCCTCACTTCCTTCAGGATTTCATTCAAAGCCACATCAGTGAGGCCTTCTCTGAACTCCAACCTTCCCCCAGTCCCATCTCTTCAGCACTTCCTTTGACTTCTTTCCTGATTGCTTTTGTTGTTGCTGTTTTCCATTCCACTTATTATGGTCCATGAAATACATTTCATTTATTTATTTTGTTTAGTCTCTAAAACCTCCATTAAGACAGGGACTTTTGTCTGGTTTGCTCATGGTTGTATTTCCAGTGCTTGGAAGGTAGGGGATTGATAAGTATTTCTTGATTGAATGGATCAATGAGCACATGAAAAATGTTGGCTTAATCAGAAGGAAACTCTTCACAGCTATGAAAGTTATATGACTCGGTAATAGCAAACATGTGTGGGGAATAAACCATAGGACAATTGGTACTATCTTTCTGTTGTTTCACTCTAGTGCTGAGGCACTGAAGAGATAAATGCCATTTACATCACTACAAAATTATAAATCTTAAATACATTTAAAATTCTAGTTTATTATCATCCTTTAGTCTTTTCTCTTATTAATACAGAAGAATTTTTATAGAAAGTTGTTTGAATAAAACTATATAAACAACTTTTTTCTTAACAATAACTTGATTTTAAATGTTCCTTTTTCAGTATAAAAGAGGCAAATGTGATTTAAAATGGTATGTAATAACATACTTTTTTTTCCATCAAGAAAATTGTAGCATAAGTTGTACCTGCTTTTTTTATGAGCATTATTAGTTCATGTGTGTTTGCTTTTTTATGCTATAATCTTACTGCACTAAAAATATTTTTAGAGTGGATAAGCTATTTTTTCTGAGGCTGCTTGATATAGTGGAGAGAACACTCAGTTTTAGCTTGGAATATGTCATTTCTATGCACGGCTCTGCCATTTTGCAGTCCTGTTACGTTGAATCATTCACAAGAAACTATTTTTTTCTTTCATCTGTAAAATGTGGACACCTGACCAGTCTTCCTCATTAGGTGGTTATGAGACCACATTACTTAGAACAGCAGTTTTCAATCCAATGCTCAATTAACTGTTGGTCATTGTTAGAGCATTCTTTAATCTACAGATATAACAAAAACTAGGATGAATCATAGGGTGTAGAAAATTAATTATATACAAAGATATTTGCTACAATTTGCTATTAGCAATTGCCTATTTATTTATTTATTTATTTTTAATAATAAAGTATCTTCTACTATAGGGTGATCAATAACAGATGGTTCTCTTTTTTATGATTCTTCAGTTTTAGTTTTGGATATTGTTTTAGGTGAAATAAAACTCTGACAACCCTATGTCAACTCTCTCACTTTATTTATTTTTAATTTATACATATTTGAAGTTCCAAAGTCTGGGAATGACTGAGTCAGTGTAGAGCTGTTCAATTTTGATACCTGGGCCTGACAAGTTAGATGTAGAGGCAAGAGAGATGGTTATTATTCTTGCTCACTTTTACGAAGTATTATGACCTGAGGCAACACTTCTGCCTTCTGTGCCTCTAGTACTGTTTCTATGAAAAGAAGGAAGTGGATTGGAGGATTTTTGAGATTGCTTCTGGTTCAAAAATTACATCTGAATCATATTATATCACTCTCTATCTTGATGTTTCCTAATTCCAATAAATGTTAGAGTTATATTTCTGTATCCTAAAAAACTAGGCATTTTGATAATAAATAATTTCATAAAATTTGTATGGCATTTGTTAGTACAGTACAGCTTGCATTGATCTCTGGTAATAAGTGTTTTAAATAGGTAAAAGCAAACACAAGATTACAAAAACACAAAACACAAACTAATTGCTTGATCATAGCTCAATATTCAACTTAGAGAATAAAGACCCTTGGAAATATTTATATTCAGTCAGGTATTTTTCTCAAGACCAATTGCTAATCATTCATCTTTTCAGATGACATTGACTTTTAACCAGAAACTGCTAGGTTCTAAAGCTTCATATGGTATTCCAATCAGAGTGATTGTGTAACCAAAAGACATGAAAGAGTAACAGCAATTAACCTTTCCCACTTTAAAATGAAAAACTGAAAACAAACTAAAAAGTTTGAATCCATAGGTCAGACATGGCAATGATAATTTGCATTAATATTTTTCATGTTCATACTCTTTGAAAGAATTTAAACTTAATTTAAAAGTATTCATAAAATATATATTTGGGGCAAAAGCATTTAGAAAGTGTAGTGCTTAGATATGAGATTTTGTTTTTCTTCTGCTGCAGACATGTTTATAGATATGAGGTGTGATAAAAAATTGTGGTGAATGTTTAAATTAAAAAAAAATTACAGTAAAAAATACAAGATATCTAGAATTCATCACACATACACACACACACACACACACACACACACACACACACATTATCATTAATCTCCCTCAAAATACTCCCCCTCATTTCAAACACATTTATCCCATTGTTCTTGCCAGTTTCTGAAGCAGTTCTGGAAGTCCTCTTTCCTGAGTGTCTTCAGTTGCACTGCCATGGCTGCCTCGATGTCCCGAATCATTTTGATTTTGGGGAAGAGCCATAGGTCACATGGTGCCAGATCCGGTGAATAAGGCAGGTGAGGGCACATCATAATGTTTTTATTTGACAGAAATTGCCACACCAGAAGCGATGTGTGATACGGAGCATTGTCATGGAGGATGAAGTAAAGATAACCACAAAAGAGAACTTCCAGAACTGATTCAGAAAGTGGCAAGAACAATAGGATAAGTGTGTTCCAAGTGAGGGTATTTTGAGGGGGATTAATGGCAATGTGTCTTTTCATGTAATGATTATTATTTTTTTTAATTTAAACATTTTTTTTAATTTAAACATTCACATTATATTTTGATGGGAATGAATTGCAACCAGAAGATTAATCTGTTCTAATTAACAGTGAATTTGATGTCCATAGACAAAGAATGGGGAGCCACTATGTGAGTTCTTTCTGTTTGCTGGGTTTACAGGAGGGTTGATGGAAGACCAGAAATCACTCAGCCTTTTCTCATTACACCAGGTCCAGATTTATAGATTTGAAATGTTGGTGACAAAGACTAAATGGGACATATGGCAAGACAGCATGATGACACACATATTAGCCATGAAGCTTAAAAGGACATCTAAATAAAATAAAACTAGTTTTCTAAACAATATTTTATACAAAGTGGCTGTGACCTTGTACAAAGTATTATTTCTTTATCTGCATCCCAAACACAAGATATCTAGACTGCATCACACACACACACACACACACACACACGTATGAACACACCCGTACACACACAAACAGAGCTTAATTTCCTTCTCTGATAACTATATGGATGAACCAGACCTTAGAAAATTTAAATAAAATCAAGGCTTTCCTTGATGTTTAATATAACTCTAAATATTTTAGAAATTAGCTGAAAAGAGCCATTGTATAAAGTATTAAATAGTGAATTTTGTTCCTGAATGTATCCAAGGGACTGAACACCTTTTAAAACATTTCATCTCAAGCCAATATGTAATCAGTGATTTAGGAGTAAAATTTTTGAGGTAATTATAAGAAGCAAATACAATTCCGCAATATATTAGGTACAGTAGATTAACCCAAGCTCTATGGTACTTTAAAAAATGTAATATTGATAAATGAGGATTGTGTTTGTTTTTTTTCTCTCCAATTACCTATGTGTCTGTTACACAAAATCATTCTTTCCCCTGTAAATGATTTTATTGGTCACAACATGATGGGAAACACAACATGGCAAATATACATTTTAATGTGATTGAAACATTTTCAAAAGTAAAAACAAAGATAAAACTCAAAAAACAAAAATATAAAAAGAAGTGTCAAAAAGAAGAAAATTAAAAGTATTCATTTTCTACTTGAAACAGATAGTTTGCATTGATTTGACCTCAAAAGAGAAGGTGAAATTGAGGATTGTTAGGGTCACATGTCTTTGTATTGTCTTTCTGTCTCATGGAACATAGTGATCCTGAGGCGTATCCCAGAGAACCCGAGGATTGATACCTGACTCAGTGCACAAGACATAGGGAAATAAATGTTAAAGTAATTACTCAAAATAGACACTGTGTTTATAAAATAAACCACCAGGTCTTAGTGGCAAAAGCTAGAGTTTACACATCAATTTTTTAAACACACTTTTTCCTCAGATACCATATTTATATATTTTTATTGTGGTATTAATTTTTCAACATCTGAGACCAAGATTGATGAATTTACCTTGTTACTTTGATATAATTTTCCCATATTTGTTTCTGAAAACTAAAGTATCTAGTTTTTAATTTTGCTTCACGTAAAATAAAAGTAAAAAGCTAAATCTGAAGACTGTGTTTATTATATTAAAAAGTTACCATGTAAATGAATAATAATAATAGATAATTTTGTAAGAGTCAGTATTCTATCAGAACATCTTATTAGTAGATTTTTTAGAGATAAGTATTAAAATGGTTTATTATTACATTGCTATTATCAGTGTTATTTTTAATATTTAATTTTTTTCTGAGCATTCACCTTTATTCTATTTATTAGCACAATAATATTCCTACATTTTCTTTAGTTGATCATTTTTAGACAAAGTACAATTTTATTTTATTTTACTTATGAAGTGTGAGTCTCTACTAGATTTTTGTTGATGTTGTTGTTTTCTAAATGTCAAATTACATGGCATAAAATAAAATTTGACTCATTTAGTGGTGTGGAGAATGATTTTTACCAACTAACGATTAACAATATCAATATGGAGTAATTCAAGGAAAAATTTTAATAAGTTCAAAACTCAGAGCATTATGCAGCAATGAAAATATTTTACTTCATCATTATATTGTATCTGATTACTTGAAAACAATTCCCCCCTCATAAAACACAGTTTTACTGATTTTCCTTAATTTTATTTTATTTATTTATTTATTTTTTTATAATGGCAAGAAATTATGGCAGACATGTCACAAGGCTTGGAGTCATTAAATCTGACTAAGTGACCCCAGCAGGCTTCTGATTCCTAACTAGTAATATGGGATTCATTTTGTTCCTATATTTTTGCAAGTACAAAATAAGTGGTTAGACAATTAAAAGTTCGCAAACTTTCAACTCTGCTTACACATAATGTAAGTGCATAATGTAAATGCACATTAAATTTTTTAAATGCTTTATAAATTTGTAGGGTTCTTTCCTTAGATGGGATATTGACATTGTATGCATTCAAAGAAACATTTGTCAAAGTAGACAGGGACTTACAAAATTGAAGCAGGTGACTATTAAAAATATTAATTTGTTGAGCATCTTTCACCCTTTTGATTAACATAAATTATTAACTTCATAAACTTTCAGCTTTTCATTTTTGAAGGAAGAGCTCACACTGTGTTCATTTGGTTTACCAAACATTACACAATATACCACACAAGGTAAATTCTATTGAAAATCATTTGAATCTAAAAATAATTTCAAATTAAATAAATATATTTGTATCTATGGGAGTAACTGCAGGATATCAAGTTCCTCCAAACTGCCACAGGGTTTTGCACATATGTATTTCCCCTGACTCCCACACCCTTCCTTGTCCTTTCCTTTTTATCTAGTAATCAATGTATTCTCACTTATCACTTTAATCATCACTTCCTCAGGGAACCCTTCCCTGATATTCCATACTCAGTCAGATCATCCTATTCTAAATTTCATAAAATTTACTGATAACATCTACAAGTTTTTTGTAAGATTATCTGAAACCTTTTTTCTCTTATTGGTTATAAGCTTCATTGTTTCCATGGCATCTATATAGTGCCCAATACATGGTAGGAGTTTTACAATTACCCTTGGAGTAAACGAACTTAAAATGACTGAAGGAAGTGTACTACTAATAATTAAAACATTTAAACTGTGAGATAAAAATATTTTGTCTTGTTCCAAAAACAGATTTTAAGCCAATGATATTATATATCTAAACATTTCAAATTGGCTATTTCTGTGGTTTATAAAGTCTATTCAGGAACAACCTTTGTCTATGCCTAATAATGAGCTCCTCCGTTTTTGTCATGCATATAGCAATTAGTTCATTCACCTAACCTTTTTTAAGGTATTAAATGCCAGACAATGTTCTAGGGACTTGGGAGATGAGAAAATTTCCGGCCATCGTGAAACTTATTTTCCACTTGGGGTTAGGGAGCATAAATGTATTGAATAAGTAAAACATGTTGCATGATGGATGATAAGTGAACAAAAAATAATAAATAACGCTGGTAATTTTAAATGTGGTGGACAAAGAAGGCTTCTCTGAGTGGATGACATCTGATTAATAACTTGAAGGACATGAGTAAGTGAAATGTGGAGAGATCAGAGGGAGAGACTTATGGCAGAGAGAAGAGCAAGTATATATATATATATATATATATATATATATATATATATATATGCAAGAGTGTTCCTTGCATGTTTTGTTTTTTTGTTTTTTGTTGTTTTTTTTTTTCTCAAAATAGCAAAATGTGGGGGTGAAGGGTGCAGAGAGATCATTTATTCCAACCAGGCCATATTTCAGATGCTACCCAAAGAAAAGCTCCCATATTTTCCTCAACATATCTCAAATGAGTTATACTTAGAGATGAAAGGAAAAGGAAGACTTTAACTATGTAGAGAAATTTGCCTTTACTTAAAATTGTGAATCTTTCAACTTTACCTTAGATTGAGATTTTAGAAAGAAGAGACATATTTGTAATTTATTAAAAACATTTTTGAAATGATAACTGCTATGCTTTTCTTTAAATGTGCTGTCCCGATTTGATCTCTGTCTTGGTTTTTATGTTATATCCCCATGCATATTACTTGATGAAGAGAAACTGCCTAATACATTGAAAGATTTCTTTACATAATTAGAGTGCAGCTGTTGATTATTGATGAAACTCTGCTAGTTAGATTTTTAAATGGATGTTTTCATATTCTCAGTTGACTAGCAATGTCAAGCCATTGATCCAATGTTGGTTTTCTCCTCTACTTCCCCTTCAAAAATAATCTAGCACTTCTACAATATTAAAGCAATAAAATTGCTGATTATCCAAAGGAATATCATGAAAATAGATCATTAACCACAGTTCAATATGATATATCCAGTATCTGTTCTTATATTTTTACCTTAATAAAATGATACCTACTGTTTTTAAGACATGCACAGGCAATTTAAACTTTCCAGTCTTGACTTTTCTTTGCTAGATCCTTTATATAAAAAATTATTAATTTACTCTTTATCTTTAGCTGACGTGGATAAATCATTGAGAAAATATATCTCTTTAAACTAGTATTGCTCTAGTATCACTTTCAATTAATAGTAGTACTCCATGGTTAATGATATAAGGCCCAATTATTAAAAGCAAACTCCTTCATAACTATACTATTAATAATACTTGAAAATGGCTCAAAATATTTTAAATTGAATAGCCATAACATCTTTTTACCTTTCTTATCTCCTATTTAAATTCATTTACTTTTATTTATAACTTAAAACAATTCCAGTTTAGAGTAATGCCCCCAAGTTTCAAGAACTCACTTCTGTGATTACAAAAACCCAATGGTAAATAGCAAATATTGTCATTTATGGCATATTTATCCACAAATTCCATTTTGTTTTGTTAGAAGACCATCTCACTACTTCCAGACAGGTAGCGCAGTGTAACATGTTAAAGAATCGAGCCGTTTATGCATTCAGAAAGTCAGCTTACTATTTTCCATTATGAGACTATTTTATTTCAAACCTTAGGGCATAGAAAACAAGTTACTGGTCAAAAAGTTGACAATTTTGGTTCTATTAAGGTAGAAACAGCTACCTTCGCACATGTGAATGAATAATAAAGTATCTTCAGACTTAATACTGGAGGGTAGAGAAAGAAGGTTGGCAAAACATATATTTGTTATATGAAACAAAGAAAGTAGTTCGGAAAAACTGAAAACTATGAATAGGAATTATTCTTTCCATTTAGAGTTTCAAAGTTCTCTATCTACATAATGCACTGTAATTTGGAATCTTCTCAGGCAATATAGTTTGAAATGTGTCTTTAGGGAAAAAAAGTCTATGCATGTTATTTTAAGGAAAATTATTCCTTGATAATACATTTACAACTTAAGGTATGTAAATAACTCAGAAAAGTTAAAAAATAAAATAAAATAAAACAATATATTCATGTAATATTTGAAAATAATGTAACACATCTTAAATTTGTCATCGTCATTATAATACGCCCTATTTAAAATTAATATGGATGCTGGACGTTCTTGCTGTAACCTAAGTAGATACCTTTCTTAAATTAGGAGCCAAGCAATATCTACTAGTACTCACTTATTGTGTTCTGAATGTTGATCTGAGAGCTTTACATATGCAATTTTATCTAAGTCTCACTGATAAAGGAACCATGGCTCGAACAGCTTAAATAAAAATACCATGAATGGGCTGGCCTGGTGGCTCAGGTGGTTGGAGCTCTGTGCTCCTAACGCCAAAGGTTGCCGATTGGATTCCTCGACTCCGGCAAACAATGGCGCCCCCTGTAGCTAACAATGGCAACTGGACCTGGAGCTAAACTGCGCCCTCCACAACTAAGATTGAAAGGACAACAGATTGACTTGGAAAAAATTCCTGGAAGTACACACTGTTCCCCAATAAAGTCCTGCTTACCTTCTCCAATAAAATCATATATATATATATATATATATATATATATATATATATATATATATATATATATATATATATAATGTATGTCAGGAAAATACTTAGTAATAGGTTTGATTTTATTTTGGTGAAATGCTGGAAACATCTTGTATTGGCTTGTGAGAGCCAATTATTAAAAGTTTAGGGATTTGGTTCTTTCGTTGTCCGACATAGGCAATATTAAATATTAAATTACATTAAAAGTAAAATTTAAATCATATTTAAAGAGACAATACATACTGAATTCATCATTTCCTAATTATTTTACTATTATCTATACTCGAGTGTTTTAATGATTATGATATCTGTACGGATGAAATACTATATGTTAGTGTGTCACTGTGTATCTTTTTGCAACTTCAGATTCAGTGACAGCAGCACCTTAGTAGCTTGAAATTTGCCATCCTGATAGTATTTACAGTCTTAAAATTTGGCAAAAATTACAAATCAGGGCTGTACTTATATTTTGTGGATTGTCTTAACTCTAGACTTCGGAAAGTAATGAAGAAGATTTACTGACACAGATTAAATTTTAAGAGTCTCTAGCTGTCACAGAGTGAATAGTACCAAAGCACTGAAAACATATTATAGAATTATATATATAATTCAGCAAGAAGTCACTCATGTCATTGACGAGGGATTGTAATTCCAATATATGTTTTCTTTGTTTCAGTAATGTCTTAGCCGTTAATGTAAATGAAATTATTAGCCAACATTCTCATCAGAAGTAGGCTTGTTTGTGAATTGCTACCACAGTGTGGCTATGGGTATAAAAATTGACAAAAAAAATAACAAAAACATTCTGTGATAACAAATTGGCTATATATATTTAACAATGAATAATATTATATATTTTATTATCTGAAAATTGTGTGCTACAATAGTTTTCAATAAAATCCATAATAATCTTATGTATACATACATACATATATACATACATACATACATACATATACATATGTTTTTTCCAGAGGGCTGGTTGTTGAAAACATTACTTGTTCTCCCTGAAAGATAGTGTTTCATACAATACTACTGTATCCTGCTTCAAAATAAATATAACACAGTTAGGCGCACCCAATATGAATGGTACTGAAGAACACAGAATAGAATTTTAAGTTGTACTGGTAAAGAAGAAAAAAAATTCATTTATTCATACTTGGCCCCAGCATATCCAAAGTTCGTTGTGAAGCTATGAGGTTAGATGCAGAGAACTGTAATGTTTGTCATACCCTGAAGATACTACAGCCTATCCATCTATAGTTTATGCACTAACTTTAGAGATTGTGATATGTTCAGCATTAGTATGTGACTTACAGTCAGCTCTGAATCAACACAGATCCACTAGCACAAATTAATTTTCAAAATATTAATTGTAGAGAATAGTTTCTAGAGGGGCTGGCAAAACAAACAAACAAACTAGTCTAGGAAGAAAGCCCAAAGGAGAAGAATCTGAGGAAAGCAAGGTCAGGCAAAATCACTGCCTGAAACTATAGGTAAGTGAAAGCATATGTCCCAAACAAGTAAGGGAAGAAACCATTTTACCAATGACGTTGTACAATAACAAGTCTGGGATTTCCCATATACTTGAACTGGATGGACTCTATGAAAAAGTAGTGTTTTATCCATCCCAGGGCATACAACATTTAGAAGGCAATATCAAATGGAAGAAAAGCAGTTAAGATGAAGACAACTTCCTTCAACAGTCCTTTCCCTATAATCAGCGTATTTGGAATGGGAAAAATGATTAACATAGCTTAAAGGTCAGTTTTAAGTTTAGTCTCGATGACTAATACTCAGAACACAGGTTTGGAGCTCAGAAGACAGCACTGGAGAATGAACATTCTGTAAAACATTTCAGAGAAAGCCTGTGCTGAGTTTTTAAAACAAAACAAAAACCACTTGTTATACTCTTTCCCCAATGATGATTAAAAGAAGGTCAGGACAAAAGACAGATACTTTGATAATGACAGATGATAGCACATTCGTAACTCCTTAACTCCCAATGTCCTTCCATATTTCACCCCAGAACTAAGTTGAAATTGGAAGTGAGAGAAAAAAATTTAAAAGTCAGCGGTATTACAAGAGATAGGAAATAGTAATAAAACAGATAGGGATTTTGAATAAATTTAACCATCCAAAAAGTTGTTACTTCAGATTTCTTTTAAAAAAAGAAGTATAGTGGCTGATATGAACAGAGAGACACCATTTCTTTTTTTTTTTTTTTTTTTTTTGAAATTTCATAAATATGGAAAGTTCCAAATACCCAAAGATGCTAAACTTTCCAATTTGAAAAAAGGGACAAATTATGGCTGTTACACATTAGAAGACAGTGATCTTGATATCACTATTGGGGGGAAAATACTGACTGAATTTTTAAATATATATGTCTTTCTGAACAAGATTAATTCACTTCAATAACATGTTAATGTATAAGAGCATTGACTTTGAGGGTGACCTGTATTTAAATTCTGCACTCTCACTTATTAGCTATGTGATTTCAAAATAGAATTACCTCTCTATATCTTACTTTCCTCAATTCTAATATAAGGACTGTGGTGATGAGAAAGTTAAATAATATAACATAGATTAGAGGATTAAATAAAATATAGTATATGAAATACAGCTTATGGTACCATACTGAATAGCTAAAGGATTAGATTTCATTATTAATTTGGGTTATATATATGTAATATACATATAAAATTCATGTAACATGGATGTACACATAACACATGTATGTACATGTTATATACAACACATACTTATATGTATACAGATATACATTTGGAAATATAATACATATACATGGACATATATATATGTGTACATATCCTCATATGCATAAATCATGGTATCACATAAGTTTAATGATAAATAATATACTAATAATCTGAAATAATATATCATATATATAACATTTTAAAGTAATTTAACATATATGTATATTTTGATTTATTCTCACTTTGCACAACGTGTGCAGAGATTTTTTATTTATTTTATCCTATTTAAATAGATGTAGTAACTTTTGAAGCAACAAAGTGGGGGGCAGAATTGTGTACTAGAAAATTCCTTTGACATTAGAATGTTTCATTCAGAGTTCTGCATTTGCAAACTATGATTCTTGATAAGTTATTTAATTCTCTGAGTTTCCATTTCCACACTATTGAAAAAGGATAATATTGTCTAATTCATAGGATTTTTGTGAAGTGAAATTTAGACCTTTACACAGAAGCACTAGTGTGGAAATATTCAAATAAATCATATATTTATTCTTGTTTTTCTAAGGATTTTTTTCAGGAAAATATGATAAATTTAGCTTCACTGAATAAACAAAGTTTAATATCATTTAAAAAAAGAATCTATATCAATATAGTTTGATCAGTCTTAGGTTCTGTTCTGTTCAGTATATTTAATCAAATATTTGACTAAAGTCAGAAAACACATAATCATTAAAAAAATCTCGACTGCCGGATGCCAGAATTAAGATTCAACACTATCCCAAATATTGATAGAAATTGTAATATATAACACAAATAAAATTAGAATTGTGAAATTGAGTTAAGATGCCTAAGGTGTCATTCCAGTCAAGAGAAATTGGGTCTAGTTTGAATCTATATAGTTTGATTTCACCCAAATCCAATATGGTTTAATATTGTAGCTCTAACAGCAAATACATGCATAGGCTTTATTGATGCAATAATGGATGTTTTAGATGTGATATTTTCAGAAAGTCATTGAGTTACATGATGAAGATAAAAACAGAAACAAGGTAAAGTATATGAAATCTATGTCACATTTTTTTTAAGGATTCAAAGGTGTCTGACCTAAAGAAAAAAATTCCCCCAAAGTAATTTGATTACTGTTCTTTAAAATCTCACATGATTTCATGAAGTGTCTAATACCAGAGTTATGACTGATGAACAGCAATGCAGATTTCTAATAAAAGGGTTGCATTATTATTGAAAGTTAGTTTCTGTTGTTGTTGTTTTTACTTTAGATACCCTTCAGATTTTTAACGTTCAAAAATCCCTTGTTTAAACTGGAGATGTAAATACTATTTCAGGATTATTTCAAGAATTAGTGCATACAAAAAGATAAAACATTAGATTTACTATGTAAACATTCAATGAACATTAACTTATTTTATAGAGAACAAAATTACTGTATTCACTGAAGATACCAGGAAAATATTCATGAGTTATTAATGAAAAATAGAAAAATAATAGAAAATGATTAGAGTAACGATTTACAAAAGAGATGTTATGTTTAAGTTGAGTAGAAAATGGGTGCAATTATGATTAATACTGATCAAAATTGTCTATTGAGAGAGAAAAGCAGAAAACGTTAGGGATAATAGAAGAGCACAATAGAAAAGCAAACAAGACATAAGACATTTTTCTTCATCAAAAATAAAAAAAAAGTCAAAATTATTTTTTCCAATATTATTTAAATTGGAGCCCATGGACCATTCATTAATTTGTCAAATTTCTGAGAACTTATTGCAATCTCCACTGGGTCAATATATCCTCTTGGATTTATCATAGGACCTGTGATTCACAATCATGGTGACACCAGGTTTATCAAAGAATATATTACTAACAATAGCTGAAAAACTACAGTTTGTGAATGGTTTATTTTCTAAATTACTTAGAAAAGATTTAAGATTATACTTAACACTGTATAAACTGGGTTGCTGACTGGGAGAGGAAAAGTAAAGTGAAAATAGGGCACTGGAAATTGCACATGACCTATGATCTTATTTACTAGGTGCAGTCCATTGTAGTATGGTTCAAATGTGAATGACATCTGTCAAGGTTAGCAAACAAAATAAGAACCACTACAATCACCACCCATTAGTTGTGAGCTCTAATGTGATCAATGCATTTTAGACATGACACTACAATACATACAATTACTTATAATTGCAAAGAAAGCCATTAGCACTTCAGAAATTTGTTTAGCTGTGTTGAGGATTGGTCTACTTTCTTTTTCTAGAAGAAAGAACTGCCCTAAACACAGAAAAAAGCCATCAACACTTTTTTTTTTTTTCCCCAAAAAGACAAAGATGGTATAAAAATAGCAATTAAACTGGGTCTGGTTTGGAAAATGTATCTTTTGTTTAAGTTCAGAACCAATAAAATAATTACCATTGTCTGAACAGTTTGGCTTTTGCTTTATTATCATATACAAATTAATCAATCAAACTAAAATGGTTAACCTAGTATAATCCCATATACGAGGTGTGACAATCAAGTCTGTGAATTTGTCCTAGAAAAAGAGCTACATACCTCATTGCTGAATATCACTAAGGTCACCTTCCAAGTACTCCCCTTGGGAAGCTGTGCACGGATGCCAGTGCCTAGTCCATCCTTCAAAGCAATGTTGG
Organism: Rhinolophus sinicus; assembly: GCF_057876585.1. Classification (NCBI taxonomy): domain Eukaryota; kingdom Metazoa; phylum Chordata; class Mammalia; order Chiroptera; family Rhinolophidae; genus Rhinolophus; species Rhinolophus sinicus. The sequence goes on from NC_142517.1 coordinate 89,165,229, forward strand.
AACTCTTTGTCTGGAATGGCCATCAGAGCTATCATGGTGTTACCCTTGATGTCCTGAATGCCATCAAAATGTCTTCCTTTCAATATTTCCTTTATCTTTGGGTAAAGAAATAAGTCACTGGGGACGAGATCAGGTGAGTAGGGAGGGTGTTCCAATACAGTTATTTGTTATGCTGGCTAAAAACTCCCTCACAGACAGTGCCATGTGAGCTAGTGCATTGCCGTGATGCAAGAGCTATGAATTGTTCAAGTCGTTTTCATCTAACTTCTTCACCCAGCATTTTCAGCACATCCACATAGTAAACTTTGGTTAACTGTTTGTCCAGTTGGTACAAATTCATAATGAATAATTCCTCTGATATCAAAAAAAGGTAAGCAACATCATTTCAACAAGTTCGCGAACTGAATTGTCAGACCTCGTATTTATGGCAAACTAATTTAAATCACTTTTTGCACATTGACTGTCGTGATTACATGGATTGTTGAATTGTTCCACTGAATTGTGGAACATTATTCTTTTAGAAAGAAAATATTTAAAATATGTTGAAGCAAAATGGTTTTTGAAGAGGCAAACTAACTGAGGAAGGAGTTTCTACTTCTCTCTTCTAAATAGCATTCAAGTGGCTTTAAGAGTTCACTCATCTTCCGAAGATGACTGACCTTTTTGATTGTGGCTGCACTAGGAAGCCCTGGCACAATGATTTTGGAATGAGCCAAGTTCTCAAAACACAATTATATATTATTATTTTTCCCCTCTTGTGTTAGACCCATAATCAGATTGGAAATCTATAGTCAGCAGTAATGGAGCACTGAGACAATAGTCCATATCACTCAAGCTGAAGAAACACTTTGATTTGAAATTCTGTGTCTAAATGATTGAGGCCAGAGTGCTCCTTTAGTTTGAATGATTTGGATAATCATTTCAGTTCTCCACTTCATCTTGCTAGTATAAATTGTGCAAACGCAAATGTACAAGCTACCATATTCATTCAATGGGTGAAAATCTGGACATATTTTTTGGCATATAAAGTTTGTAAATGTTTAAAGGAAAATAAAACTGAAAACTACTGAAGGTATCATTTACATATTTTAAATACCTCCTTTACTGAAAATAAATTGCAGTATGCAAGCTCACACATGTTCACTAAATTGCATTTTAGTGTAGCTATTTATCACTAAACTCTTTCTGAAAATTAAACAATTCTTAAAATTTGATCATCACAAACAAGCAACCAACCAATAAAACTATTCTAAATTAAACATGATTTAAAACAAAATACAAATTCATGTAGTGTCCCCAGTTATTAGAGTAAAATATTTTTAAGTTGCAGAACCAGAATACTCCAGAAATACCTACCTACTTGTTGCTAGTCTCCATGTCCACGGCTTAACTGTGTTTTTGTTGTCAGGTATCATGATTGCTAAGTACCAAATGATAAGGGGAAGACAAGGATACTTCCCAAAGTGGATCACTGTGATCGTTTCAATTTCCCTTTGTAAAGCCTAAGTTCTGATCTGTGCCGCAAGCACTAACGCAATCAATGCTGATGAATGACTAGAAATGGCTCTTTATTCCAGGCCTCTGAACACAAAGTTTCTATTATCTCGTTCAACATCTTCACTCTATCAATTTGACAGGGGCAGACAGTTCCACACTTCACTGCTTTCACTTTGGAACAATATTCTACTTATCTGTTTCCAATATTTAAAAAAGCATGAAAAACAATAATTAAGTCTGGAGAAAACTTCTTGTTTGCACACATATAAATGCCATCTTTCATTCTTCTTTTAATTGTTGTTCAGTTTTACGTGAAACAGACTCATTTAAAACAAAGTGGTAGAATACAAATTCATAGATAATCGACACAAATTTCTAATGTGCTAGGGAAAATAAATCCAGTTTTACTTGTTGGAAATGGACAAAACAAAACAAAACAAAACAAAACAACAACAACCCCATTTATCTTCTGTACCCTTTATGGTCCTAATGGATATGGTTCACTTTTCAAGGATCAGCTAGCATCTTGACTTCCTTGTGCAGCTTTGTTCTGGCAAAATGGCAGTTTAGAAACTCACTCAACATGCACATATTGGGACTGTGTGAGGTTTTTCCTCCCCCTCCTTTTGTGAGTATTTTCTATCTCTATGGAACAGAAGAGCATGCTGGAAAAAGGGCAAGGTGTGAACCGGCCTCTTTTTGGCAGCAAGTCAGTAGGCTTTTGAGAAGAAAAGCATCCAAGGTAACAGAAGAGATCAGAAAGAAACTTTTTAGAACAAAAAATGGAAAGAAAAAAAAAAAAATACACACAAAAAAAACATGAGAAATTGCATGGGCATTAATTACCAGAAGTGGCCATTTACAACATTTTATTAACTGCCAGAATTTTTCTTAATACTACAAATACAGCCTTGTAGGGTGCACAGCACATTCTTCGCAAGGGCACGTTCCAGCCTCTTAATATCCTGAATAATCAGTCAAGCACAAGAGCTAGGTTACTCAGCTTGTCTACACTGCCTCATACAACGGTAGTATTTTTGGGAAATCTGATTCATTCCACATGGAAAGAGAATCTTTCCCTACACATTCCTGTGACTTGTACATTTCCATATATTTCTGATATTGTGTGATAAAGATCGTTTTGAGATGGAAGGAGTCACCCATGACTTAAGGGTAAAAAAAGAAAAACATTATATGACAGAAACTCTCTGAATTATAATCTGAAATATTTCATTGATTATATGTTTGTTCAGTATCAGTTACCTATCATTTCATTTTATTTCAGTTTGTATCTCTACAAAGATATGTACACACACACACACACATTTTCTAAAAATCTCTTTTTAAAAAGGTATAAAAATGAGCAAATGTAACAGAAGTCACTTAAACCCAAATCCTCTAGAGGACACTGGTAAAAGAGAAACAGCCAAAGGTACCACATTACCAGGCAGTGACCATGAGACCCTCGACAATAACCTTGAAATGGGACACTAACCAGTGGATGGAACATTTGAAGTGATAGTTTTCTCTTTTGGCAGTGAACAAGACAACTCAAAATTGTAATCTCAGACCCTAAGATAACACTCCTACATACCTTCAAAACTTATCAAATAGGCAAAAGAGAGACACTACTGAAGGGAGTAAATTAGTGTTTGCATTTTGCCATTTTTCTCTCTCCTCCTGAGCTATATGTGTATATGGGTGCTGTCTTAGTCAATAACATTAATGCAGGTGTTTTTAAAGAGAGAGTGGAATGCACTGTATAGGTACAGCTATTAATGCATGTAAAATAATAAGATTGTCCTATGGATAAGAACTTTAGTATTTTTATGTTTGCACCTATAATCAGTAAAACCATTCTCTTACATTAGTGTTTTGTACATACTTTGGGTTAAAATATAAAAACATGACTTAACATAAAATAACAGGGTGGTTAAGATCAGGGATCTGGATAATGTCTGCTTTCAAAACCCAGCTCTACCACCTACCAGCAGCGTGACCTCTGGCAAGTTACTTGACCTCTCTGTTCTTCAGTGTCTTTATTTGTAAAAGGGGACTAAGTAATTGTGTCTACCACTTAAAATATGTTACAAAAATTAAAAATAGTTAATATCTCTAAAACGGTTAAAACAGTGCCTGGCATATAGTAAACCCTCTATAAATGTTGGTGAAATTAAATATATTTTTTCAGAAGACTTGTTATTGTGAATCCTGACATAAACATATCTATGTCTTTTCTAAGAAGTTAATTGGCAGAAGCAAATCAAAGTCAAACCCTAGAAAATAAAATAACTGTTTTCATAATGTGGTAAAATACTGCTTATATCAGTTCAATGTCAGAATAGCAAGAATAACCAAAGCAGTTACAAAATGGAAGGCATGTACTAAATATGCAGCTAAGCTTTTAATATATTGGTAATGAGCCCTTATAATCTTCAAACCTTGGTGTTAATCAAAATTAGACTTTGAGCAATAAAAGGACTTGTAAATAATGAGATTTCTGAAAGTGAAGATAACAATAATTGAATAATCTCTGAAGTTCAACAATTTGCTTTGGAAGGGTAAAAATATTTTATAGCATTTTGTAAAAAGTCAATATCAAGAATTCATTTTTCTATTGGTTTAGCTTGGGCCTTTGGCCTCAGAGTTACAGCTTTTTGAATGGAGCTCTTGCTCCCTTTCCACAGGTACATTTCCTCCGGCAGATTTATGTGCCTCATAAAAGCTTTATATAGCTCATAAATGCAGACTTTCAATCCTACAGGTACTGCTGATCTAGAAGTTTTATTTTATCTCTCAAGCTGATGAAAACGGCACATCCTTGTTGGGAGATCCTACTCTGAATGACAGAGCAATGGTATTAAAAACAGGAGAGACTGATGTTGATGAAAAAAGGGCTTGGAGAGAAACTGTGTGAAGGACAAGTCCACAGGGAGAAGGAGACCTGCTCACCAGGGAGCTACAGGGGAGGAGAGCTTCCCAGAGAGAACCAGCGCTGTTTTCCAGGGAGAGCCGCTGCATGCCAGAGCTGAGAAAGCCTGATTAAGGCAATGGAATCGTGGAGCAGGTGGAAAGACAACAAGCTGGAAACATGTGCTGTACGTTTAGATTCCCTTACAATGTCTATTTATGGTCAGGACAGTTTGGTACTTTCTCACATTAACAAGCTAATTAATTCAGATACTTTTTTTTTTAAGCTCGGGGGTATTTTCAAAGTATCTACTACATTACAAGTAGACTTTTTAAAGAAATATAGATATAATAATAAAGATTAGTAAATAGAAACAGCAAGTATACTATTTCTCTGTGTGGCAAATTAGGATTGAAAGTAGAGGAAGACAAAGACGAGAATAGATAAGGACTCAGTTTTACAGTCCAGGAGGAAATAAAGCTTGTAAGGGATACTGGCAGTGGAGATGTGGCAAAAGATGGAGACATATTTTGAATGTGAAATGATCTGTATGGTGTTTAACCACGTCAGAATTTCTCTGAATTTTACAGATATTCCTTCATTCACTTCTCACAAGGATCCAATAGGTAGGAACTATTATTATCCCTGTTTTACAGAAAATAAAATAGATGTGTACAGGGGTTAAGCTATGAAGTGAACAAGCCATGGCTTGCGGTCTTTCATGTATGGCTACACTGGCCATTCATTCCACAATGGAATGGCGGTGGTTTCTTTGGTGCTGAAATCCAGGTAACACTCCACTCATCAAGTCATGACATACCTGCCACTTAAATGAATAAAGTTTCTTCTGATTTTCTAAAAGTTATCACTTGGGCTAATGATAACATTCCAGGCAGTCTAACTGGAGATCTATTTTAAATGCCATGCTAAATAAACTATAGGGAGTAAAGGAGTTTGAGAAGTCAAAGATGATTCCTAATTTTCTCTTTTAAGCAACTGGATACATATTGGTGCAATTAATTGTAAACACTGAATAATTTATAATTTGTGTGTGGTTATCATATAAATTACATTGCAAAATTAAAATATACACTTGGAATATGAGCTTGAATATGATTTTGTTTTATGTTTACAAAAACGCAATAGCGTAAGAAATGTTCTTTCACCCTTCACAAACTTTCTTTTAGTCCAGAGGCTGACTGTACCAATCATATCAAGCTTTGGCTCTGGCTTCTGGGTGAGACCTGCCATGGCAGATGATAGGAAGAAGAGAGGAGAGGAACATCTGGGCATTTATTTCTTGGCTGGTCACATCCATCAACCAAAAAGCAAAGCTTCTCCCAAACAGCCTTTTCCATGCAACTCCCTCCTTTCCTCCCTCCCTCTTTCTCTCTCTCCCTCTCTTTCTCTCCAATTCCACAAATTGTTCTTTCCCGAAACCTTTCCGGTGAAGGGACGGTCAGAGCCTCCTATTATTACTAACATTGTACTGCACTGTTCTTCTGGTCTCACAACATCCTTCCCACATGCATGAATTAACCCTTTCCTAAGTTCTCTTTGAACACAATGTCATTACTCACATTTTCCAATCTGTTTCATAACAGGACTCTGATCCATGGGTATCCTTATTTCTAATTTACATCTAAGGAAACTCTAGGTCACACTGCTAGTAAATTTTGTTCAGTTTAAGATGTACATGGTACCAAGCAACAAAGAGAAGCAGCAGAAAACTTTAAGGATATGAGCAAAAGTTTTAGAGAGGATCTTAAAAGTTCTAGAATTTCATTACTTTAAAAAAAAGAAAAGACATTAGAGGCAAAGAGCACCCTATGCAAAATCAGGAAAGAGTAAAAGATAAAGGAAGATTAAGGGAACTACAAACAGATCTTTGATGCTCCTTGCAGGGAACCAGGAAAAGTGGAACGTGAACTTGTAAAAGTATCATGGAGACTAGATAAGAAGAGGGGTGGGGAAAGCGTGGTCATCAAGGAATGAAACTATAGGATTTCACTGGGAATATAAGCCTGAGTGAGTGGAAAATGTAACTTGATTTCGGAAAGCCTGATCAGAATCACAAAATAACTTTGATTTTAAAGACAGTAATATGTATGCACTCATTTGCATACATTTCCTCTGCAATCATGCATCCATTGTATATATGATAGGCCATAGTACAGGTATGTATCTCTGTGCTAAGTAAAAACTAAATATTCTACTAGTAATACCTCAAGCCCGAATAGTTATAATGTAAGTGGGCAACATTTTAAATGTAGAGTGACATTTTTTTACAGAATATTAGTTTTGTTTTTCTATTTGGTTTTTGTTTTTATTTTACTGTAAAGATGCACAATAATCTGTGATGAAGGTTAAATTATGTGACTGTATTAGGAAAATAAATAAAACATCATCTTAACATATGGTCTTGCATAATATCCTAGAATGTGCACTATTTTGTTTTTCATAGCACTTTTACATTGTGTTGAGGTCATTAAATTAAGAGACATGTTTTGTCTTTGTTAGCAGTCTGATTTTGAGAAGTACTCCACAGTCAGCAGAAGGGGCAGGTAATAGAGCAGATACTGCTGAGAGTAGATGAGTTCTTTACAAAAGAGATAAAATTAGCTTCAATGATAGACATGGAGAGGATGGGTTCTGTAGTCAGATTCCTTTAGATAGAAGAGTGGTTAACCATCTTATGTAAAGATGACAAAGATAACAGCACCTATCTCAGTGTCTGTAAGGATTGACTGCAAACTATACATGAAGAACTAGGAATAATATATGATAGCTAGTGAGCACCATGCAAGTTTATGTATTATGATTAAAGATATTAGTACATTAGATAGCATCTTTCAATGATTTTTTTAAAATCTCCACTTAGAGACAAAACATGATGCCAGCAAACTGTAGAACATGTCACAATCAATATTTGAATAAAACCCCACATCCAGCTTGTTCTCACTTACCTATTCCTTCTTCATTATTACAAACTTACTTGATGGTGCCAAGTGATCGTTGGGAGCCTTGGGGATTTTAAAAATGACCTATGGAATTCTACTTTTCCCTGACTATATCTCAAAATGATTGCTGCCATTTGTTGACATAAGCAACTCAAATTGGTTTATAGCACCCATGATAAATTGTCTTTGATGGTGGATCAAGAGGGAAAGAAAGAAAAAAAGAACAAGTTGAGATGCCAAGAGCCATGATCCAAGGAGTACTTGCCAACTTTTCTAGTTTTGATTATCTTATTTCCCAAATCTTAAGAGAGATGATGGGAAATGCTATCCTTGTGACCAACAGATTCAGAGGGCTAAAAGGAAAAATTCCTGACATGGTAATGGGAGATTTGACCATTATGAGAAAAATAATTAAATTACCAGGAAAAGGGAATGCCATTCATGTTGGAATAACACTTCCAACTCTATAGTTAAAGAATACCTTTTTTAAAGGTCTTCTTAAGGTCTCACAATTTCTTCTAGACTTCGAGTGACTTCTGTGTAAAATAACTGAAGATTATTTTAAAATACAAGTAAAACTGCTATGGTTTTAACAAAATCTGGTTTCTCTGCCTTTATCTGCGTAGATACACATGCTAAGTATAAGGGTTACCTGTATCCTAACCACATAAGGGATACCGTTTTGCACAGAATTTGTTTTTAGATTTCTGCAATGAGCAGTTGACAAAAGGAAGGATGTTAGAAGCTGAGATGATATAATACTTACGATAACACAGAGTTTTGCCTATGGGATTATTTGTTTCAAATAATTCCATTATGATTATTTTTCTATATTCAGTTCAGTAGTTTGTAACATTGGTAAAATAATTTATTGAAGTCTGCTTTCAGTCTACATGGTCTCTGTCTATGTGACCCGTTTAAATCAAGATATTTGTCTCTGTACTTTTCAGCTTGGATCTGGAGAATACAGAATGTGTTATAATACATTTGAGGGTTTACCAGTGAAAAATAATGCCTTGAAAGAGAAGTTTAGAGAATACAAACTTTGGAGAATACTTAGTAAATGAAGGGGCTAAATACCATTTGTGCTGAGAGGCAGGCAAAGTAGATGACACAATAATTGGTAAATGAAAAATTATTCAATAATAGCTATTTTCACAATAGAAAATGTCATATGACTCTACTTCATATATTTAGTATATATTTGCTCAACTATGTAGTTATGTTTTATTGTCTAGATAATATTATCATTCATAGACTCTTACATTAATTTTGAAGTGCCTTTGAAAACATCAATACTTTTTATTTTCTCTACCGAGAAAAACAAAAATAAAATAGTTTCTAGTTTCCTCAATAAACCATTAGTAGGATTTTTTTCTGGCTCATTATCAAGTGCTAGTTTAAATGAACAGAATAGTATAGCTTAAGTGTAAGATAGTTTACTGCAATTTCATACTTACAGATTGAATAAGAGTTTCTGATAATCCAAATAATTTCCATTTCTTTCTGATCTTTAAGTGCAGCAGTTAGTTTGACTTTACTATTGGAGGCTTAGGCTTAGATAGAGCAAGCGGAATGATTTGACTAAATTGTTTGAGAACAGCTAGAACATTCTTTAGCATTAGTTAATAAAAAGAAGAGTCAATTATGGTGAAGTAAAATATACTATAATTTATATGTTTGGTATTTAGAAAATGAAATAATGACCTATTCCACTAACAAAATATTGGTGAAATTAAAATGCTCAGAGGTAATAAATTTATTTCATTTATGTTTTTCTCATGTGATTGTCAATATGACCATTATACAATTCATTAGAAATTTAATGAGGATCCTTTATGGAGACACTGCTTTTTTTTTTTTTCCCCATTTCAAGTTAACTCTACTATTCCAATGATAAGTAACCTCACTGAGAATTAGACCTAATAATTCTGAATATATTAATCACAAATATCTGTTGAATCCAATAAAATATTTCAATTATCTCTTCGTACACTTCCAAAGGGACTAAGCAATTGAATTAGAGAAACTATTACACCAAATCACAAACTTTAATTGCATAGATTTTTTAAAAATTATGAGGTATTCTTTCTGTATCTTGTTCTATGTGAAAGTAGACCTGTGAGATAGTATTTGGTTTTCAAATGACTCATACTTTATTTTTTCCAATAAACAAGGGGAAGCTATTCTGGCAATGTGAAAGAATACTGATTTAAGACAATGTTGGGTATACTAATATGGACATTACAAATGTTGATTCAACCATGATTTAACTGGCTACAAAGCCATCAAAATGCCCTGTGCATTTCAACTTGTAGTATTGGTTTTTTTTTTTCCACTTATTTCAAAGTGGTGCAGATTGCTTTGCAAAAATATTATTTCAACTAGACAGCAAGTATGGAAAAGGAAGAAAGAATAGTTAGGAATATTTTAGGTGGGGCTACCTAGAAACTTTTTTATACTGTTATTGACCCACTTTATCTTAAATATCTCAAATCTTAAATAGCTAGAATTAGCTGTTTGAAGAATTGCTAAAAATTCAGAACCTGATCTAAATATAAATCCCAGCAATAGCTGTGTTTTATAGCAGAATATACCATTTGAATATTTGATCCAATAAAATTAAATCAACTACAAATGAGAATATTAAATTATAATAATATAGAGAAATAATTTGGTAACAGTTTATGCTGTCTCACAACATAATATAGCAAGGAATATTTAATTATACTATGAAGTAGCAAAGACTAAAAAGGCATAAGAAATGTTTTTCTTGAAGCTAAATAATTACTCTACAAATTAAAGACTTTTTCATATATTTTATTAACTCTACAATAGTTTCTATTAAAATATCAGATTGTCTAACTTTTACTATTTATTCATCCAGATTAGATTTAGCTTTTTCTATGATTGAACACACTCATGATGAGAAAGTTGATTTACTGAGAACATCAAAAAATGATAACAGATTTTTTCATTTAGGCCAATAGACCATGTTAACATGATAAATTTTATTTATCACCAAATTATAGACTATAAGTAATTTTACTACAGGTATTACTTATATCTTCGACCCACTTCTGATTTAAAATTATGTTTGTTTGAAATTTTGTTTGGTTATCTCTCACCCTTATTTGAAGACAGTGAATATACAAAGTTATGGCCTAGCACATTGGTATGCTCATAAGAAGCAGTTAATGAACAATTATGCAATGAATGAATATTCATTAAATGAATAAATATGAACGTGAACAGTGTGGGAATACATAAATGTACATGAGAAAAAATTCAGGAAGCAATTGTTCTGTATGTGAGAAGATTATGTACCTATGGTTTAAACATAAAGGTATGATTAATAAAATATTTCCAATATCATTTTATGATAGTTTAGATTTCTGTTGGAAAAAAATAGAAAAATGCATGAACAAGTAATAGTTGTACAATGTTATAGACTGAATATTTTTCAAATGTTGGAATGAGAGGATAGATTTTTGTAATGTTATAGAGATGCATTTTTGGTTGAATTTAATAATTCTAATGAAGAAAACCAATGTGAAATTATTCATGCATAACAAGAATTGTATATCTGTTTTATATAAGTCACTGAATTAGGAGTGGTGTTGTATCACTATAGTTTTATAATACAGATTAGGGAGTATTTGTTGACTTGAAATCAATTAGGACTATATTTTCATTCATTTTCAATTACCCATCTTGATAAAAGAAGAAAATAAAGTGGCTAAATCAGTATCAGCAAACATTTCAGAAAACTGAATTTGTAAAAAGGAGAATGAAGAACAAAAACAAACAATCCACACTATTCAAAGTGAATAATCAATTTCTAAATAATCAGGAAATTATATTTTAGGAATAGAGTTATTGACCTAATTTACAATAATTTATGGAAATCTATTATTAAATGAAGTACAAAAATATAATTTTGTATATTTAATTGTTTTGTTTTTTAGAAAAAGACAAATCCTTTGGAATTATTTTATAATTTGAATTATTTGTTCAATATAGAATCAAACTCAAATACTACTGAAATCCTCTATTAATTATAGCCTTACTGTTATCTTATTGTAGTTAAAACTGTTTAAACTATACTTATGGTAGTTTCTGTACAAAAAGAAAAAAATCATTGGTCACATGCTTTGTTTCTTACCTTGAACAAGTAAATTCTTTATTCATTGATTTCAGAATAAATATTTTGTTTCACTTTAGCAATGTACAGGAAAAGCTAACAACACAATACTTTTTCTACTGTAGATATCATTGATTTGTGAATTACACTGAAATTAATACAATTTAATGTTTTTATATCTCTACATTATGATCTTTTCAGAATACGATTTAAGTTGATCATGTTTTTAGATATCCCATTTATTCTATTATATCTAGTATCATGTACAATAGCAATTGTAATAATGGGCTTCTCACTATACACTGTTATATTTCAACAACTAAAACTCAATTTCTTCATGTCAAATAAAAAGTCAGATCTTATTAAACATCAATATATCATGAAGAAATTAAAATATAAGTTAAATTGATTCTGTAATAAATCAATACAGGTATAAAACACAGTATCAATAGAAATCCAAAGAACTGTAGCAATATTTTTTTTCTCTCAAACATACAAACACCAATAAAAAATATAAATAGAAAACAAATTTAAGAATCCTAAAGGCAATGTAAAGTGGAAGTGACTTTGTCAGAAACTGTTTTTCCTGAGTCTCTTAGCTACTTACATACAGTATCAAGTTGAAATCTTGCCATTTCCTTCACAGTAGGTCTGACTAAATTACCAGATGTATAGTTTATTCAATCATTATAACTGCATTTGTAGAGTGTTTACTATAAATATGGTTAATTTGTTACAAACTCTGACTTATCAGTTATTAAAAAGATTCTCCTTGAACTAGATAAGTTTATATTTTTCTGCTCTTTCAAAGATTCTTTTTCATTCAAAATAACAAGTGTTAAAAGACCCCTAATTTTAACTTGTGTCATTTAGTACTATTGATTTTATTCAATATACCTCAATAACTTTGAAAATTTTTCAAAAGTGGTCTTTCACACACACACACACACACACACACACACACACCCCAAATCTATTTACATTAACAATTTTTAAGCTTCTAGGTTGTATAATATAAATGTAGGGAAACACATGGATTTTGGAATGAGACAATTCTGGATTTTAATTCAGATTACCACTTACTAGCTAGGTGACTTCTGGGTTTTAATTAACTATTATGAGCCATTATTATTTGAAGATGAATTATTAACATCTCTCTTGTTTTAATCTTGGGAAGTTGAATATAATGCAGTCAAAGCATATAACACACTGTTTGGCACATGGTAGTTAATATATTACAGCTAATAGATTTATAGTCATTTCAATTTGAAAATAATTTATATGTCATTAAATTTGAGGGGAAAAAAGACATAAGTATGTTTATGAAGCGAATATAATGGCAAAGAGTCATTTACCGTTAAATATTCATCAAAGATTAATTCCAAGGGAGACCACCTAGAGAGGTACACACCTGTGGAAAGGTGGAGAATAGAGTACAAAGCTTCAGGCTGAATACTAATCTGCTTGGTACTTGATTCTCCAACTGTTTTCACAGTTGTATTGCATGTTCCTGAATCCACAAATCTCCTATCTAGACTTACTAAAAGCACCCCAGGATCATTTTTCTCTGGCGATTTGCATTGCAACTTCATTATGGTTTCCTGGATTTCCCTGGTTATGTAGAGGATTGTCTGGTTTTCCTGGCAAGACTTCTACTTGTGAAGAATCATGTGGATATACCCATTGTATGACTTGAGTCTAATATTGCTTTCCAGGTATTATTTTTGTCTTTGGCAAAATATATAAAATAATAGGGATTTATGCAATGCATTTTATTTATGAGTAAATATATGTATACACACACACACATACACATATACTCACTATTCATTATTTCAAGTCATTCTCCAAATATTAACACTTGGTTTGAGTTTTTAAGGAATTATCAAACCTATTACTGCTTCTTCTACAGTTTTCAAAATTTTAGCAAATTAATGCTTGGCAGCAGGACATTGGTGAGTACAGGAGAGGAGGATTTATTCAACAAATAGATATAATGCAATGACCTCAGAAACCTCTAACACATCCCTAGGGTCCTATGAAAGGAGCTACTTAGGATGGCAGCCTGCAGTGAAAAGGAACTAAATCATATCCGAAGGCTTATATTTAGGCTCTTGCTCTAAATCGCAGCTTAGTAAATGAGAAATAATGGCTAAGGACAAATAGTAGTTAAATTGTTATAAACATTAACCAAAGGATTGATCCAGAAACTGTTTTCACGATACTTTTCTTTTTTGCAAGTTCAATAAAACAGTAGAAATAAGACTTTATGATTTTATCTGATATTATTTAATCTGAATCTGTCAAAGATAGATAAATAAAAAGATTTGCATATTTGGTTTAAATAAGTTGAGCCAGAGGAAGTTCAATCGATGCTGATTTTAAAACCTTTTAGTGTGTGAGGTTTTTTGGCTGAGGCTTTACCTCTCTTTATTCAAAAGGACCCGAGAGAGACATTATCCTTCAGTCAAGTACACAGCTCTTGCATGTTGCTTAGATTTTCTGCCACGCTATTTACAATAATAAACTACAGACGGAAAAAAAGGGTCAACATGATTAGCCATGTACCCAACAGTTTCATAGATAAAATGACTTTTACATATATTTAAAATGAAATGCGTATTCAGGATAGGAGTGTTTTTCTTAGCCACATAAAAAATTCAGATTATTATGCTCCAGTGTAGAAAATATTCTAAAATTTAGCTTCTGATTGTCAACAATATTCAGTTACTATAGTATTATAGTCCTTTTTTTTGTAAGATGTTGATTCCATAACGCTTTTTATATAAATATGTATTAAACATTTAAATAATGGCAATGAAGAAAAACATTGGATCTGATATACCAGAATAAATCATCTAAATTTCTTTTCTGATAGTAACTAACTTGGAAAGAAAGGATTATAAAAAGTACATGAAGAAGACAATGGGGCTATTCCCAGAAATCTTGATTCTAATGTAACTGGGAATGTTAATTTTTTTATTTCCCTTCCTTTATTATAAACAGGTCTCTACCAAACAGGTAGTCACTTTGGTTTGAGGGGACATTAGTAATGGCTGAACACTGTCACCTCACTCCATCTGGACAACTTAATGAGCAGCCTCCCTCTTTTAAGACCAAATGAGATAATGCATGCAAATCATTTTGAAGAGCATAAAGTACTTTACACATTCAAAGTATTAGTACTCTCAGACAAGTAATTAGTGCTTTTAGTAATGAAGAAGTACCACTTGACAATATTAATATATGAATGATAGTTCTTTGGAAATGACCTTCTAATCAGTTGGGCACATAACTATGTGATAAGTAGTATAATTAGAGTTATATTATCTTACTTTTTTGATGAGAATTTATGAATTTTATAAGAATCAGTATATCACGCTATATATATATATATCCTAGTATTTTTAATTGAAGAATACCTAGAGTTCTAGAAAATATTATTTGTTAAACAAATCATTCAAATATATTTGCTTGTAACTATTTAAAATCAAAATACACAATGCTATGGAAATTCTGCAAAAATAATATGTTTTGCAAAAGAAAACTTTTGTTTAATACAATTTACTTTTTATTTTTAAGTCAAAATGTCTCTTTCTGATTATGTTTATTTGTGAATTTGTGGGATAGAGCAAGTCTATTCTTCGTTCTGAATGGGCACATTTCTTTTTTAATATTAATCTTACTGATTTAAATCTTACTTATTTTACTGATATATAGATGCTTAAGGAGTCTATGTAGAACAGTTTTATAAATCAAGAGGTTATTACTTCATGAGAATACTTAGAGAAACTTTATATGAAGACTCTTTTGATACCCAATTTTTATATAAGAAATATTCAAATTGGAATTCTGAATTACATAACTATTGAAGAAATAAGATGCTTCACTACAGGATGCTATTGTGGGTATGCAGGTGTTCTATCATTAATAGTTGAATCAACTTTCACAAGACACTCAAAAGTAAACTCTAGAGAGCTACATTGAATTGGGAATATTTTCAAGAAAACTTCTTATATCTCAGCTCTGAATGTAGTAGATTCCTCTAGCTTTTCCTTCACAGAATAAAACTTTCCAAAAATATAAGCTTTTTAATGAATTAAACCATGTACTTGAAAGGGATTAGGCTATCATTAGGTTAGAGCAAAAGCAATTGCAGTTTTTGCAATTATTTTTAAACTTTTAAACCTCAATTACTTTTGCACCAATATAATATTTAGTTTATTCCAAATTTGAAAATAATATAAAGAATACAGTTTTTCTTCATAATGTGGATCTGCCCAAAATAAAAATCTTTACTATTTTTAGCAATGTTGTCTAAAGACATCACTAACCTAAATTATTGTATCAACTACGTTTTGTTGACCAACTGAACATTTAAACTATGATTATTGCCCATTCTTAACCAACAAAGAACATTCAATTGTTTGATATTATCCTAAGAGTCTATCTTATAAAACAAGTACATTTGGAATGAAAATTGGATTTTCATTGAAAGAAAAGTATTTTAGGAATCTAAATTTTCTTACTGCATTTCAAATTCAAGCTTTATTTTAAGTACATGTGCCTAGAGTAATTATTTTCCCCAAAGTATTATTTCATAAAGCCAGAATGTTCTCCAAAATCAAAGCCTTAGCATAGATTTCCTCAAAAATGAATGCCTATTATTCTATAGGGTAAGCTACTTTTCAATATCTTCTTATTTTTCAAGCACTGGATTTTTGTTGGTGTTACACAGAGGTCATTGTCTTAAGTGGATGGTGCTTAATAAAATTTTATTGCTGCTTTTCTGTCAATCTCAAGAGCAAATTAAGTCTACAAATTTATAATTGAACACAAGCATCCCCAGGAAATCATTCTCAAATATAAAAGGGGTTTAATACTAACATTTATTTTACTTTTCTATAAACTCAAAATGGATGCTAATTCACCTAATTTTGATACTTTAGCCACAAATGTTTATGAAAAAATATTGTGATAACATTAAAATGATGATCATTTCAAAATGATAGGTGTATCTATCACCCAAAAGAAACCCTTCCTTATCATTAGTAGGTATCCCAGCAGGCTGAGAAAATAAACAGGATTTTGAAACAGCTTAAATTTGTATGAAATAGCCTGGTTAACATTGTCCCATTGATAATGCTATACCAAACTCAGAGACCAGTTCCCTATTATGAATGAATAATGAATCCCCCAAACATTCAATTTGTAATTTTAATTGCCTCCAAAATAAGAGCCATTAACCTAGTCTGAGGAGATTGAATATGTTGTTGATGCCAGTCTAATTAAATATTTTATGGACAATAACCATTATGTCAGAAGCTGAGATATGATAGCACTAACATACATTTTGTTAAAGTAATTTCTATGACCTTTACAAAAATTTTGTACAAACAAAAATAAATAAATAGTCCTATCACAAGTAGATTGTTTCAAGAAATAGTTTTTTTTTTCAAGTTAAAAAGAATTTATCCTGCTGAGAAACAGCATGCTATAAATATAAACCTAAAAAAGAAAAACCTATTTTCCATCCACCTACTTCCATGTATAAAATTATATTCAAAAAAGAAACAACATAAAAGGTTATTTAAAATTTATCTAAAATATGTATCATCATACTGCACTTAAATTTGGTAGCAAAACCAATATCACATTTTATGAATGCTAATAACCAGAGGCAGAAAAAGAAAAGGAGAAGAAAAATTCCTTACAAAATGGCATTATGCAATTATGTCAGAAATTTCATCCATCCATACTTTACCTGGAACATATTCTTTAAATAATATAATTTATTAATGTTATAATCAATTTTAAGAGAACCACTACTTTAATTTTTTAAAGTAGATTTCCAGCTCATAAATTTCAATATGCACTAATAACCTCCATGAATACAATATTGAATTAATATTTAATAAAAAAGATTTCATGACATTTGGATTGTAAGAGCTGTTTTGTCTTTTGAAATAATTTTTAAGTTACATATTGAAAACATGTTTAATAGTTTAATATCTTAGACCAAATCATCATTTATTAAAAATGACTGAGAAAAACAACAAATTCCTAACAAATTCTACAAAAGGTATTTTATAAAGATTAACACCAAATATTTTCAATTAGAATTTTAACAATAGAATGATTCATTTATCTTCTCCTTAAATTGTGTTTTTAAACATCAAGCCACAGGTAAATGTTTTTAATTTGATCTATACTTATATTGGTTAAAAAATAAGGTTCATCATATTTCCAAGGAAAAGAAATCTAAATGCTAAAAGTTTATGTTAAATCAATAAAGCGGGCTCTTTTCTAGATTTAATGTAATATTATTTGTCACAATTTTATAGACTCTTCAGTGTTAATAGCTAAAATAGTCAAAACATCTCCATTTATGTTTTTTAAACAATCTTGCATCTGAGATAGCATCCACTGACAATTGCCACGTCAAAGCAAGTCATTTTCATTCAAGTACAAAGCACCTTAATCTACTTATGTGCTAGATCTGAATGGCACAATTACAAAACTTGAAACAAGAAAATATGCCTCCCATCAATACTCTTGTATCTACCTTGAAGTAGCTTTGAATTATTTGATGGTGACTCCCAGTGACAGAGTGCCACAGGTCACTCATTTATGTGTGCATGATGCAGCATTCAATCAGGTGCTTAAGCCAAGTCTGTTTCTTTACTTACCCACAGGACACCAATAAAAAAGCATATAATACTTCATATGCAGGGATTCTGACTTTAACCTTCAGTTACTCACCTATGAAAGAGAGAGAAGAAATAAAGATAATGGTTAGTATTAAAAATACTTAATGTTTCATGTTATACTTAGTATCATCTTCTATAAAAGGGCCTTTCCTTATTGCCTTATACTTTGATATGTATATTTATAAGACAATTCTGCAAAGTAAATTATATTTGAGGGTTTTATATTGTTAAGATTTTAAGAAGGTCTTTATATTCAATGTAAACTTACTTGAAAATAATAAGTCTGGCAGACAATATTCAACTTAGTTATGGAACAAAGTTTCTTAATATTTCAAGGACATTACATTAGACAATATTTCATTATTTAATTAAAACAAATGATGTAGTTAAGCATTTGTTCACTGTCATTTAAGCTGTTGATCGAACTAGCTGACTTCTCCCTTTGGACCCTTCCCTACACTCAAAGAGCTCAGAGGAAAAACAAGTTATCCCAGGGGAAGCTATAACTTCACTTCTCAACCCCCCGAAGCTGAATCACCAGAAGTTGCTATCCTTCAGTGGTCTGAAACCACACTGTTTTATTTCCAAAATACTTTCTATACCAGTTTTTCTCTGCCATAAATAAGCATTAAAATGATGAGACTGATTTGGGCTGGAAAATACAAAATTTGACTTAAAAAGTGACTTTTCTCACACAGAATCTGTCAATATCTTGAAACATTGTATAACATTAATATGTGTGTAAAGAAAGAGCCAATGATGGTTCATATGGGAGAACCATTTGTAGCATAGCTTGTTATGTATATCAGGGTTCCATTCACATGTCCCCAAATTATGTAAACTATATAAAATGATATTATTAAAATATTTCAACCACAATCTCATCCTCCAACTCAAAATGAGTTTAAAAGTACATTTAAGTGGTAAAAGCATAATTTATCTTAATCTTTTGAAATTAATTTTACAAGTCCACATGTTCTTTAAAAGTAAACTTTAACAAAATATGCAACTATAATATTTTAATATAATTTTGATACTAAAAAATCTGTCCAGAAAGATTTACTTTTATTTAATTATTCTACTCACTTTGTAGAATTAGTTATGTTTAGAATGTATATCCTAATATTTCTCACAATTACAATCTAAGGGATGCTACAGATGTGAGAAAGATTGACAATTCCAAAAATTAATATTAACATGTATAAGAATACCTGAGGTAGGTAAGGCATTTGACCCTTTGTGGAGAGCAGCAGTAGGGAGGTCAAAAGGGAACTGGTGCTAGATGAATGAGCTGGGGCAACACTGAGTTGTATTTTTTCTTTCCCTCAGTGCCCTAGGTATAATATCATCTATCTTGAAAAAAATTGTAATGCAGCATAGAAACAGAGACCTTCCTATGCTGGCCAGGTTTCAACTGGGTAACCACAGGATACCAATAGAACCCAATGTGGCTGCAGACTTGATATCAACAACAGTCACAGGGCGGTGTACCAGATCACTGACAGGGATAATCCAACAAAATCTTCAGAGAACAAATTAGAGCTTTCAGCCTGGTTGCTTATAGGATCAAATTATGAAAATCCACTACACTTGTTTATACCATGAATTACCTACCAGAAAAATACAATAAAAATTATAACTTTAAATAGTTTTATAAATACACACACGCACACACACAGAAAAACGATGGTGAAAAGGAAATATCTATAAAAGGATAACAAGGAATAAATTTAGAGAAAGATTTTTTCATGCATGACACCCAAAAATAATGTATAATTGTGCTGAAATTGCAATGCAAGTTTTAATACTTCCTTTGAGGAATTTAATGAGATTATTATAAAATGTACATTAACCGATGATGTCTATAAATATCGATGTCTATTACAGAAAGAAGAGAAAATAGAATCAAATGCACTGCTTTTAATATTAATAGCATGTCAATTTTGTGTTTGGCAATTTATCATTTGAGCAATTGGTAATTCTTGCATCAAAATACAGCTTGGCCACTTATGATCAATTTTTGAAGGGCATTATGGGGTTGTTGTTTTTCCCCCCTTATATTCCATTGCTATAGGGTTGATAAGTAAATTAGAATGTGGAGTTGCAATACAATTTTTTTCATCCCTCAAAGACTCCATGGTACCCATAGGCCAAAATGATACTCAAACTTCCATGATGGCAGGCAACAGCTGATCTAAATGCAATATAGCAAATGATTGTGGTAAGAAAATGTTCAGTGTTATAACAGTGGAAATGTCAAAGAGCCATCCCCATGAAGGACTCTATATTCGATTTCATCTCGAAGTGGGATGTGATGTATTTTTCAGTTTAGAGATTTGGCCTTTCTCTCTCCTTGTCAGACTGTAAGATAAGAACCATAAGAGAGAGAATGGGGCGGGGGTGGGGGGGAGGCTAGGGCATGTAGGGGGATAGAGGGAAGTAGAGATTGAGAGTAACCACTAATAATAATGCAAACCACAGAATTGATGTTTGAGAGACAAAATGGCAGCATAATTGCCATACCCAAGGTTCACAACATAGAAAGAACTCTTTAGATCAAATCAGCCTTCAGAATAATGTATTTTATTCTACTGTTATGTTTTGTACCAGAACATAACAGAAACTCTCATTCTCCATCCATAGAGTTAACAGAGTTTATTTACCATTTTTTTTGGTGAATATATATGCAATGGGGCAAAGAGTAAATACTGTTCCTGAGAAAAGTTCTACATCACATAGTAATTGTGGGGGCAGAGCCCCAGAAAGTAGTTTCCAGGCTCTCGGCCTCACATAGAGAGGTGTTGGCTCAGGTAGTAAATGGCCAACTGTGATTGCATGGCCATCAGCTGTGGCTAGTTGGCCGCCAGCTGTAACCAGTGAGCCATTGGCCACTAATATAACTGCTGCGGCTACGAAGGAGAGCCGAGGAGAGTGGAGGAGAGAGAAGAGAAGAAAAAATGGGGGCTAGCAAGAAGATGGCGGCTGGGCTGGCAAGTGTGGATGGCGGTTTGTGGACAGTGTGGATCCAGCCTCCAGTGAGAGTATAGTGCCGCCAGAGAGAATATAGTGGTATGACTCCCCCACCTATGGCTCCGTGGGTGTTCCTTTTTGGCCTCACCATATCCTGCGTTCTTGTATGGGGAGCGGGAGCAGAGACCCCGCAGGCCTCCCTGCATGACAGTAATTGTTTAAAGAATATGAATCACCACCATAGTGATTTACCACTTTGTTTTTGGCACTTTAGTATATCTACAATGTATGGAAAAGAGTCTATCCCTGATATAGAGCAGTTTGCAGCTCTCAAGGCTATAGAACAAAACTGTATATACGGAGGGTGCCAAAAAAATGCATATACATTTTAAAATAACATCTCTTAAAATGTATATACATTTGTTTGGCACCCTCGGTATATTTATACAAAGATTAAGAGTGTTTATATTCTTACAGTTCACAAATGTTTAATCTATACTTCTTTTTTAACCTGCTTCTCATAAACACCACGTGAATGGGATGATAATCATTCCTTCTACAGCTGCGGAAGTTGAGGTTTAGAGAGATTGAGAGGTTTGTGGTAATGCCTCCAGCCAGTATGTGGTAAAATGGGGATTCACATCTAGGTATTTTAACCTTAAACTCTATAACACTCTGCTTTACCATGCTTCTCATTTAATATTTCCATAGACAGATATTTTATCTCAATACCACAAATATGTAAGTGTTTGAACTGGAGGTAAAAAAAGGTTCAACAGTAGATGGTGGAAGGTAGAATACAGTTGTAATGAGGCATCTCAGCTCCCACTCCCTGCATAAGAATACAAGGTATGGTGAGGCCAAAAAGGAACAACAACGGAGCCATGACTAGGGAGTTCATACCATTATATTCTCGCTGGCAGCTGGGTTGGAGACACACGAAGCAGGATCCACACAATCCACCATCTGCTGTCCACTTCTTTGCCAACCAACCAACCCACTAGCTGCAATCTGCCTCTGCTAGCTCAGCCACAACAGTTATATTAGTGGCTAATGGCTAACTGGTTACAGCTGATGGCCACACCACAGCGGATGGCCATCTACTACCTGAGCCAGCCCCTTTCCATGTGAGGCTGAGAGCCTAGAAACTGCTTTCTGGGACTCTGTCGCCACAACAGTGGTTACATATTAAATGTACAGGTTCTATAATCAAAGATCAAATCCTTGCTCCACCAATTACAATCTGTGCAAACTTGGGAAATTAACTGATTTCCATATGATCAACTCTTTTATCTATAAAATATGAATAACAATAGTGCCTAATTAAGTGGTAAATTTTGAGGATGAACTGAGGTAATCCATGGAGAACTTCAGAACCATTCTTGGCATAGATAAATGTTCAAAAATGCTAGATAAGATCCAAGATGGCAGAGTAGACAAATGCTGTGCTTGCCTCAGCCCATGAACACATCAAAATTACAATCAAATTATAGAACAATCCACCTGGAGAACCATCTGAAGTCTAGATGAACAGAAGTTTTATAACTACAGGTATAAAATAGAAGCCAAGTTGAGACTGGTAGGACAGGTGGAGATGTGAAACCAGCTGGTCTGACACCCATATGTGGTGGTTAAAAATCAGGAGAGAGATCTCAACCACAGAGGTTCCTAGGAAGGAACAAGGGACCTCAGCCCCCCACACCACACTTCCAGCCCAGAGTACTGGTGCTGGGAAGAGGAGCCCCTACAACTTCCAGCTGTGAAAAACATGGAGATTCTGACCATCTGGGTGGGACTAAAGGCTGCAGGAAACCCAGACAGCCTCTTAAAGAGCCTGTTCAGGCACTCACCCTGGGCTCAGCAGAGGGATGGTTACTCTGCGGGTGTCGAAGACATGTGGGGAGAGATGTGTTGTTAACTTCAGGGCGAGGTTGGGAGGGACAGTCCCCATTTTCCCTGTGTGGAGCCCACCTTCTGTTCTAGCTAGCAGGCGGATGCCACTTTTCCTGTCTTGTGCCCGCCCCCACAGGCCAAATCTGAACCTAATTGGTGAGGTGAGCTCCACTGCTCTGTCCTGCTGACTCACTGCGATCCTGCCTCACCCAACATGCATACCTCAGGAGGCTTTATCAGCAGCTGGACCTTAAGGAAGCCAGCAGGTGGCAGCAGGCCTTGGAGTTGCCTGACTTGTTGTGGAGCTAACCATGATCTGGTACTGATGGCAGCTATACTCGGTTTGCAGTATGGTTTTTCCCACATGCTGTAATCAGGTACAGCACAGGCAGCGACCAACTGTCGATAGTTTTGTAGCTCCTACCAGGTCGTCCCAGTAAGTCACAGACAGTGGATGACCTGGAGCCCCTCCCAGGTAGCCCCAGAAAAAAAAAACATACTTGGAGATTGACTTCAGATGACAGCAGAGTACCACCCAATAAGCCTCATAAGTGGCACACTTGTACCACCCAATTAGCCTCACAAAAGGCAGTCTCAACATGCACTGGAGTCTGCTGGAACAAATATGACTCCTTGGGGTATACCCACTCACCCTTCAACAGCAGCCCATAGGCTGTGGATGTAGGAAAACCCTACAGCCAGTCAACCTGAGGGTCAATACCACCCACTGACAGGCCAACAGCAATGAAGGCTCAACTGTAACAGAAAGTCACACCCAATCCACACAAGGGACACTCCTGGAGCATGCAGAGGAGGTGACCAGAGAGACTGTGCCAGGGCCCCCAAATTAACAAATAAAACAGAAACAAACAAACTCATAGATACAGGGAACATTTTGTTGTTGCCAGATGGGAAAGGGTTTGGGAATGGGTGAAAAGGGAAGGGATTAAGAAGTACTAATTGATTATTATAAAGTAGTTATGGAGATGTAGGGTGTAGCATAAAGAATATTGTCAATAATATTGTAATAACTATGTATAGTGTCAGATGGGTTGCTAGATTTATTGGGGTGACAGATGGGAGAGAGATTGGGAGGCATGGTGAAAAAGTGAAGGCATTAAGAAATACAAATTGGTAGTTACAAAATAGTCATGGGGATGTAAAGTATAGCATAAGGAATATAGTCAATGATATGATGATAACTAGGGTAGTTCCAGGTGGGTACTAGGCTAGTTAGGGGGATCACATCTTAAATTATATAAATGTCTAACCATATGGTGTACATCTGAAATTAATATAAAGTAATAGGGATATTGAATGTCAACTATAAATGAAAAATTTTAAAGGTAGAAGAAGGTGAAGAGGAATAATTGGTTCAAATTCCCAGGTGTAAAACACATAAGTCATGGGGATGTAATGTACAGCACGGGGAATATAGTCAATAATATTGTGATAACATAGTACAGTGTCAGATGGTTGCTGGAATTATGGTGATCACTTCTTTAGATATATAAATGTTAAATAACTATGGTGTGCACTTAAAACTAATATATTAATTCTTCCTATCCACGAACATGGTATATGTTTCCATCTATTTGTATCTTCTTTCATTTCTTTCTTCAGTGTCTTATAATTTTCTGAGTACAGATCTTTTACTTCTTTGGTTAAATTTATTCCCAGGTATTTTATAGTCTTTGGAGCAATTGTAAATGGAATTGCTTTTTTAATTTCTCCTTCTGATGTTTTATTATTGGTATATACAAATGCAATTGATTTCTGAATATTAATTTTGTATCCTGCTACTTTACTAAATTCATCTATCAGCTCTAATAGTTTCTTGGTGGAGGCTTTAGGGTCCTCTAAATATAGTATCATATCATCTGCATATAATGACAGTTTTACTTCCTCCTTACGGATTTGTATGCCTTTTATTTCTTTTTCTTGTCTGATTGCTGTGACTAGAACTTCCAGCACTATGTTGAATAGAAGTGGAGAAAGTGGGCAACCTTGCCTTGTTCCTGATTTTAAGGGGAATGGTTTTAGCTTTTCCCCATTGAGTATGATGTTAGCTGTGGGTCTATCATATATGGCCTTTATTATGTTGAGATATGATCCCTCTATTCCCACTTTCTTAAGGGTTTTTATCATGAATGGCTGCTGAATTTTATCAAATGCTTTTACTGCGTCAATTGATATGATCATATGATTTCATGTTCGTGGATAGGAAGAATTAATATAGTTAAAATGTCCATACTGCCTAAGGCAATATACATATTCAACGCAATTCCTATCAAACTACCAATGACATTTTTCACAGAAATAGAACATATAATCCTAAAATTTATATGGGATAACAAAAGACCCCGGATATCCTCAACAATCTTGAGAAATAAGAACAAAGTGGGAGGTATAACAATACCTGACTTAAATTATACTACAAGGCTACAGTAATCAAAACAGCATGGTACTGGCATAAAAACAGACCCATAGATCAATGGAACAGAATAGAGAGTCCAGAAATAAATCCATGCCTATATGGCCATTTAATCTATGACAATGGAAGCAAGAATGTACGGTGGGGTAAAGACAGTCTATTCAATAAATGGTGCTGGGAAACTTGGACAGACACATGCAAAAAGATGAAGCTGGATCACCTCCTTATACCACATACAAAAATAAATTCAAAATGGCTTAAAGATTTAAATGTAAGATCTGAAACCATAAAATTCCTAGAAGAAAATATAGGAAGAAACTTCACAGACATTACCCGGAGTAAGATTTTTTACTGATATATCCCCTCGCGCGAGGGAAGTAAGAGAAAAAATAAACATGTTTGATTACATCAAACTAAAAAGCTTTTTCACAGCAAAGGAAACCATCAATAAAACAAAAAGGGATCCTACTGAATGGGAAAAGATATTTGCCAATGATATATCTGATAAGGGGTTAATATCACAAATTTATAAAAAACTCACTCATCTCAACTCCAAAAAAACAAACAACCCAATTAAAAAATGGGCAGAGGATATGAAGAGACATTTTTCTAAAAAGGACATACAGACGGCAAACAGACATATGAAGAAATGTTCAACCTCACTAACCATCAGAGAAATGAAAATAAAAACCACAATGAGATACCACCTCACCCCAGTCAAGATGGCTATCATCAATAAATCAACAAACAACAAGTGCTGGCGTGGATGTGGAGAAAAGGGAACGCTGGTGCACTGTTGGTGGGAATGCAGATTGGTGCAGCCACTATGGAAAACAGTTTGGAGGTATCTCAAAAATCTGAAAATGGAACTACCTTATGATCCAGCAATCCCACTCCTAGGTACCTATCCGGAGAAATCCAAAACTCCAATTCAAAAATCTTTATGCACTCCTATGTTTATTGCAGCACTATACACAATAGCCAAGACCTGGAAACAACCGAAATGCCCGTCAGTAGATGACTGGATTAAGAAACTGTGGTACATTTATACAATGGAGTATTACGCAGCCATAAAGAAGAAAGAAATCTTACCATTTGCAACAACATGGATGGACCTAGAGAACATTATGTTAAGTGAAATAAGTCAGAAAGAGAAAGACAAATACCATATGATCTCACTTATATGCGGAATCTAAAGAAAAGAATAAGTGAATGAACTAATCAGAGACAGCTTTGGAAACATGGAGGAAAAACAGAGGGTTGCTAGAGGGGCGGGGGGGTGGGGATAAGGGGAAGGTGAGAGGTTTTGAAAAATAGTCGGTAACCACAAGATGGTCATGGGGGTTTGAAAATTAATTTGGGGAATGTACAGAGGGATAGTGGATGGGGGAGGGGGGTTCACACAGGGTGAGGGATATAAATGATAAACGTCTAAGTTTTGCTTTGTCTTGTGCACCTGAAACTAATAAAAAAAAAACAAAAAGAAAAAAAAACTAATATAATATTTTATGTTAACTATAGTTTAATAAAAATCTTTAAAAATAAATGCTAGTTAATAATAATCATATATATGTTTGATAAGAGTGGTAATGATGCATACCGTATTTACAGAATGAATGCTTTTTTTTTATGAAGAAAAATTTTTACGATTGACTCAATACATTAAGTTTTTATATAGATACATTATTAGGAGTCTATTCATATTCCCTAGTTTGACAAACAGTGATATATTTTTGTGAAACAGGTCAGAAATAACAATACCATCCATAATATTTTCTGAAAATAATCATCCTAAGCCACCAGTGATCTAGTTTCAAGCCTTTGTTTAATAAGGACCATTATCAAGTAAAGATAAAGAAAATGTGCTGATTATAATATTCAATAAAATTAATCAAATCTCACCTACACTGCCTGTCTAATACACATACAACAATGGGAAAATGTCATTCTTAGACAAATTTATCTAATAATAGATCAGAACAATAGACTACATGAATGTGTGTTTTGTTTCACATCTAGTTAATAGTTTTGTTGTTGTTTTTTTAAAGAGTAGTTTTAGCTTCACAGAAAGTGGAGTTCCTACATAATCCCTCTATCTCTACAGCCTCCTCTATTATTAGCATTCTGCATTAGTGTGGTACATTGTTACAATGGATGAACCAAAATTGAAACAATATTTAAAAAGGCCATAGTTTACATTAGAGTTCACTCTTTGTGTTGTAAAGGTCTATGGAATTTCACAAATTCATAATGTCATGTAGCCACCATTACGGTATCATACAGATAACCTATACATTCCCTGTATTCCATCTACTCCTCACCTTCCTCCCTCCCACTGAACCCTGGAAACTATTGATCTTTGTACTGTCTCTAGAGTTTTGCCTTTTCCAGAACGTCATATAGTTGGAATCATATAGTAAGTTGACTTTTCAGATTGGCTCTTTTTGCTAAGCAATATGTATTTAAGGTTCCTCCACATGTTTTTGTGCTTGATAGTTCATATATTTTTATCACTGAATGACAGTCCATTGTATGGATGTATCACAGTTTGTTTATACATTTAACTAGTGAAGGACCACTTGATTGCTTCCAACATTTGGCAGTTATGAATAAAGCAGCCAGAAACACTGATTCATAGGTTTTGCATGGACATAAATTTTCAACTAATTTGGGTAAAAATCTAGAAGTGCCATTGCTGGGTTATATGGTAAGTCTGTGTGCAGCTTTGTAAGAAATGGACAAACTGTCTTTCAAAGTAGCTGTACCATTTTGCATTCCCACCAACAATTATTGAGTTTCTGTTGCTCCATATCCTAGCTAGTATTTGGTGTGGTCAGTGTTTTGGATTTTGCATTGTTAGGACTGCGTAGTGGTGTCTCATTGCTTTTTCATTGTTTGCTTTTTTTTTTTTAATTTGCAATTCCATGAAGAAATATGACATTGAGAATCTTTACATATGTTTATTTGCTATATGTATGTCTTCTTTGGTGAGATGTCTACTCAGATCTTATGACCATTTTTGTTGTTGTTGTTTTAATTGGGTTGTTTGTATTCTTATGGTTGAATTTTAATAGTTCTTTGTATATTTTGGATACAAGCCCGTTTTCAAATATGTGTATAGCAATCATTTTCTTCAAGTCTGTGGCTTGCCTTGTTTTCATATATATTTTTTTTAAAAAGTAAAGGATTACAAAAAAGTGACTGTGCAATGGTCTGAGTATCCATGTAAAACATCAGAAACAAATATAAGCCCAAAGGAGACTTCCTTACAGAGGTATGAATGTTTGCATTAAGGTCACAGTCTTGCACATCAAGCCTTGCTTTGGTATTTTCAAGAAATATCTCTGAGCTGTTTGAGATCGTGTTGTCCCTATGTGTCTTTCTCTGACAGTTTTAAAAATAGTCCATAGTAACATTTATTAGTGGCTCTGCAATGTGTTGAATAATAAAGGAATCTTGTGATCACATTGGACAAAATTTCTGAAATAAGACCAAAAAAAAAGACAGAATGCTTTAAAGAAAGCACCACAAAAAAGGAAACCAATAGGGTAGAATTGAGAAACTGATACGGTCCAGTTTGAAGAACAAATACCATGGTCATTAGAAAGAAACATAATGACATATTTTTTTCTCTTGTTTTTTAGAAGCCTTGGCTCAAAGAGTAACAAAAGCTACCTATCTCTACCTCCTTGTTTTGATAACTGGTCAATAAAGCTCCTGAAATTTATTATACTATCTCTGGGTCCTTTATGAGACCCAGAAAGAGAAATATTGACTATATTATCTTTGAGGTCTTGACCTGTGTTTGCCCATTCCTGAGCTCATTTTCCTTCCTTTTCTTAGATTCATTCTCTTCTTTCTACTTTGTCCCTTCTTGATTACTTCCAAGTTTTATTACACTCTGCAGAGCTTTCTGAAATTTATACAAGCACATATCTCTGGAAATCTAAAGAAATGATACAGCAGTGTCATAGCTGATTCCACTATAGGGACTCTCGTTCAAATAAATGAAGGCTACTTTTCAAATAAAGAAAAAAATATGCATTGAATAGATGGAAAAACAATTTTCAGTATTTACATGCTAAATTGTGACTCCCCACAAAAAAATTGTATAAGTCTTAATCCCTAGTAACTCGGAATGTGACTGCATTTCAAGATAGAGACTTTAAAGAGGCAATGAAGGTAAAATTAGGTCATATGGGTGGGCCCTAATCTAATAGGATTGGTGTCCTTATAAGAAGAAAAGATTAGGACAGGAACAACACAGAGAGCAAAGGGCAACCATATGCAGACACAGTGAGAAGGTAGCCATCTGCAAAACACGAAGAGAGGCCTCAGAAAAAAAACATTGTCATACAGGGAGTCATTTGGGGTCTCTGGTTCTGCTTCCCACATAAGAACACAGGACATGGTGAGGCCAAAAAGGAACAACCACGGAGCCATATGTAGGGGAGCCATAACACTATATTCTCGCTGGCAGCTGGGTTGGAGACACAGGAAGCAGAAGCCACAGAATCCGCAATTCACACTCCGCCACACCACGCTTACTGGCTTAGCCAACGGCATTTATATCAGCGGCTAATGGCTAACTGGTAACAACCAATAGCCAACTTGTCACAGCTGATGACCATCTACTACCCAAGCCAGTATCTTTCCATGTGAGGCTGAGAGCCTGGAAAATGCTCTCTGGGGCTCTATCCCCACATAACATACTTGCCAACACTTTGATCTTGGACTTCTAGTATCCAGAACTGTGAAAAAATAAATTTCTGCTGTTAAGCCACTCAATTCACGATATTTTGTCATGGCAGCCCTAGCAAACTAGGACACCAACATCCTCATATATTTACTTATCAACAATAAGAAGGTTCAAAATTGCATGAAGCTGTGGATTATTAAGACACAAACAATGAAATAAACAAACAAAAAGCCCTACTTTTTCTTGTACTTAAAATAGTTTTAGGAGGATTATGCAGAGGCTTAATTTCTCCCAATTTCCTCTATAGGAGCAGTAGGTGATAGTTAACACTGTTAATGAGACGTAAAAATAAAGAACAGCAGTAGAAAGGGTCTCCTGAAGCATTTGATGGAGCTGCTCCTTTCTCTCTGCACCTGCTTAGTTAAGCTTTTTAAGCACAAGTCTATTTGTTACATAACTGGATAATGACTTAATTTGAACGAGTTAACAATTTCACACCTTCTAAGCATAAGGTGAATACTAAGTAAAAGCGCTAATCGAATATCCTTACATAGGTCACTTTTATTAGCCATAATGGAACAATGAGATAAACTTTCACTTTCAAATTCAAACACTCGATTACTTGCACTAATGGAGGGGATAAGAGCCATAGATAATATGAGACAGTGTCATTTACGCTTAGCTTTGGAATATATTTTGTATTCTCGTTCCTTCATGTTTGATAGTCTAGAGGTCCACATCCAACCAAATAATGAAGTTACAGTATTTAAAACAAATACTAGAATCTCTGAAGCCTTCCTCCATACACCTGTGCCTAAGATTTCTTTATAATGTACTCCTTGCTGAGGAAGCAAGAAATAAATCCTGTAGATTATAGGAAGAGAAAATAAATCCTGTACGTTTTTTAAAAATGCCATTTATCAGGCCAGGCCAAGGCCTAGGAGGGGGTCCGCCATTGCCTAATCTCTGCTACTGGCAGCGGAATTGATTTCCCAGCATCACAGTTACTGATTTGGGTTACACGGGGAAAGGTCATTATTTCCTGAGACCCAAATGTATTTATCATCAGTTTAATAGCACAGGTTAGCTTACAGATTAGTTATTAATGCTGGAAAATAATGGCGTGACTATTTCAAAAGAGATAGGATGCATGACTAGTAAGTTACAGTGGTAATAGGTACAGGGCAACAACACATCTTTGATGTAACAAACGCAACATTCGATTTTAGGACAGAACTTAAATCCCAACCCCAACACCGACTCTACAGAGTATCCATTGCAATCAATATAAAACACGTATCCTGTTTTGTCCATCCCTGCTTAGAATCTATAAATGTCTTCTCACTGCACTTAACAGAACAGCCATACGTTTAGTACGGCCAGTTTCTACTTGATATGACCCTTAACGTTCAGTAAATTATATACATATAATTTACTGAACGTTAAGGGTCATATCTGTGTGTGTGTGTGTGTGTGTGTGTGTGTGTGTGTGTGTGTGTGTGTATAAATAAATTTAACACACATTTACTGATACCCTAGGTGCCAGTTTCCCGGGAATACAAATATGGGTGAGGTAGAGAGTCTCTGACCACTGAACACTTTCTGTACAGATGGGGCATAGGAAAAGTAAAAATAAAATAAATAAATAATGGCCATTCAAGAGAAAATATTTTAAGTGTACTAGTAGTCTTGAAGAGAAAAGATTACATCTATTTGAAAGTTCTATGAAGATGACCTATTGTTCAATAAGTGATGTAGGAATTAGGTATATATAATGGAGAGAACAATTTAGGTTGTTGGCGTAACTTGAACAAATGTGGCTAAGATCAAACAACTCAGTGAATGATTTGTACTGTTTGACTAGAGCATAATAATAAATACTAGCATTATAGAAGCAAAATACTTATGCAATATTATCTAATTCTCATACTAACCAAATGAATTAGGTATTATCTTCAATTTACACATGAGTACACTGAATAAAATATAAAGAGGTTTAAGTATCTATTATTGTAGATCTTCCAAGAAACAGATGCTGAGATAGGATTACACATGCAAGAGATTTATGAGGGGATAACACCTGTGTTAGTTAAAGTGGTGGGAGCCACTGGAGGCTGGGACTAGCAGGTTGTGAGGTAGATCTGACCCTAAGTGAAGCGAAGAGGTACGGAGAGAACGTTGAGTAAAAGTATCTTAAAATTCATTGTAGTTCCTAGGAAACTTTGGCCAAGTCATCTGGTATTTTCAAGCAAGAATCACCATCAGAGTAGTCATATGTTTTCCCAGAATGGTTTGCCTTAATATCCCCGACATGTTCAGTCATTGACTGGGAGCAGCAAATGGGAAATGGGGTTTCAACACCAACGCCACTGACGGACATCAGAGCTGAGAACCTGTGGTCACAGGTCAGTTGGCTTCTGCAGAGATCAGAAAGGAGTATTCTGATGGCCACCACAGTAACAAATCCAACAAAGGCCTGAACTGGTATTCCAACCAAGTCTATGCAATGAATTTACCGAAATACAAAAACAAAGACAAAAACAAATAAACAAACAACAACAAAAACAGCATGGTGTGTCATTTTTCTCTGATGGACTGTCCTTCAATAAATTTGACCTCTAAATATTTTTTCACTATCAACTTAGTCATGGTAAAATATTGATTTCCTGTTAATTTGTCTTCTTCTTGGATTGCATTTGCTAGAATTCTATATTTTTGATTCCTGAATATTTCCAACAGTATAGAATTTTAGGTTTCAAAAGCCATAGAGAAGTCAAGTAGTCGAATCCACTCATGTCATAGATGAGTTAATTCAGGCCATAAGAGATCACATGTCTTGCTCAGAGTCATTAAAGAATTAGTGACAGTTGGGATTGAGTGCAGATGTCCTTATTGCTATTATCACCACCTAGCCTTACTTTTTTCTGCCATTTCTCCTTTATTCGCCTTTACTTCCCTTATGTGCAATGGTTTTCCTCATGATACCCTTATAAATTCAGTTTCACACCCTGCTTGCTATTATATAAAAACTAGCACCAATAAAGTTACAACATAATTTCCATAGTACTCTTCAATTTTCAGTGAGTTTTACAACTACTACCTCATCTGATTTTTATGTTTTTTTGGTTTAGTAATTGTTTGTTTCCATATTAGGCCAACAACTAGTATGAAAAATTAAATTGGGTAAAAGTAGTTTGGAATATGGGCAAGTAGTTTTATTTATTTGTTCATTTAAGCCAATCCAAGGACTTAATGAAACACATGCTATCCCCTAAATTATATCTCAACTATGGTAATCAAGTCAATGTTATGAAAATGGATATTAATAACAGCATTTCTTTGATCTGTTCATTTCTATCTTGTTTCAGAGAATAGTCTTAGAAAACTATGAATGTAGGTGAACCACATGAAATTGCTGCTATTCAGCCACTTTCGACCTACAACACTCGTAATTTCATACATTTCAGCTTAATCAATTTCTGTCTTGAACATTTGGAACATTGAAACATTTGGGAAATATTTATTACAAGAAATATTTCAGTTATTAAATTCACAGAACAGCAAAGTCACATGAGCCTATAGAGGATTCCTCATCCAATTATTTACTCCAGTCATGAATTCTCCTACAATATCTCAGGCAGGTGGCATCATCTGCTCTTTGAAGACATCTAACAAGGAAAAGGCATTTTAATTTCAGACACCTATACTTTGCAGATAATTCTATCTCATATTGAATTTCCTACTAACACTACCCATTGATCTTAGTTATTTCTTATGCCTTATAGACTTAGGTTAGAGAATCATCCACAGGACAGTATAGTCAACATTTTTGGGGAAAAAAAACTATTTTTCCTAACCAACCATTCTCTTCCTAAATTTGAACTTCTCAGGAATGCTGATCATTCTTCTTTAGGTGTTATTTAAATATTCTGGTCATTTTCCTATAGGTGTGCCTCAGTTTATTAATGTCTCCCTCAAAATATATATCTAGTGACTGAACACAATATTCCAGATATGATTTAACCTGAGGAGATTTACATTTAATATGACTATTACATAACTTAGCATGGCCAATATAGCCAACAACTGTTATCATCAGGTTACAAACATATACACTAAATGTTCCACTAGTCAGACACTGAGATACTTCCATGGAACTGAACTATATATGTTTGACATTACAGAGACAATGATAAAAACGACTGATTTTTTTTTTTTTTAACTTTCTATTTAAATGTGTTGGCGTTGGCAGATTATCTCACATTTAAACGGTGTTATAGAATGCTGAGTATATTGGTCTTTGTCTATCTCCTGAGGAAATATGTCACCAATTTTCACCCCCCTAAATTTTGTTACATTATAGACCCTATCACGAATACCATCATCAAAATTGAAACTAATTGGCACTTTTCTCAGCTGAAATCTCAGGAACTAAAAAAGACCTAGAGATTGCCTGAGGCTCATAAGCATCTTAAAAAAAAAAAAAAAAATAGTATTTTGTTGGAATACCTATATGGATTTCTAAGTGCGTCACTAGAGGTGTGAAAAACAAAAGCTTACATTAGAAACCTATTATTCACAATTTGGGACACATTTTTAAACAAGTCTAAGACAATGTTTATTTTATCAGTCTCTAATTTAACTGTTAATATTTCAAGCTGATAATACTATTTCATATGCATACCTACTTATTCAAAACTCCGTGAAGCTGAAGATAAACGTAAAATAATTAATTTGTCTAAAATTGTATACAGTTGTATTATAATAATATCATGTCTCTACCTCCATTATAATCCCAGCAACTAAAATGTTCTTGGCCAATATGCTTTTTCTTTAACAGACATGTATATAATGCTGTTTCAAATGGAAAACAGTTTCTTTATACAGGTGATGTTGTGAATAGTGGTTGTTTTGGTAGCATTCAGTTTATAAGAATATTTTTAAAAATCAATATCAAGGTCACTATGTAGCACATAACCAATTTTATTCACTTTTTTGACTAATGACTACAATTTTCTTTCACAGTGCATAACTGAGAAATGTAGTTGCTTTTAAGGCTTATTCACTATATTAGCTCTCTTTGAAATATATTGAAAGGGGATACCAGGGTTTTTATATAAAAATAATGTATATTTATACAGGGTTGATGGCTACTTTTAAAGTGACAGTTACCTTAAATTACTGTTGGTAACACTGACATAGCAAGTGCAGTTCTGTTTTGAATTGAACAATTTAAAGGTGAACATTTTAGGTTATGACAAGGTCATTGTACTTTTTAGATTCTGTTTTCCAGGGCATTAAATTCAGGAGTGGCTGAGTATCACAATCCATTAAATTTTACTAAGAAAATAAAATTAAAATTAAATTAAATAAATAAAAACAAAGAAACATAACAAAGCTCTCTGATTAGGAAACAACGTTCCTACCTCATGTAAATACATGTATAGTTTACGTTTGGAGTGTCATACAATAGTATCCCTTTCTGCACTACCAATATCACAATGTCATATTATTCTTTTTATCAATAATTCAAAACGTTCACTATGATACCTCTTTTGCATTCTATGTTCTACTCTTTCAGATTGCAAGTGGGATATGTGTTTAAGTTATATAAAATAACCTTACATTGTACACAATTGTCTCTATAATATTCAAATTAATAATTTAAATATTTTCTAATCTCATTTTTTATATAGGTTTTAACTAGGAGGTAAGATCAACTAACGTTCACGGACAGTCAGGGTAACTAGATTATACTCCTATGTTAGCAATAGGAATTTAAAACATCTACAATTGTGAAAATAGCCTTCACTGAATAAATGCACACGATTTTTGTATAAAATATCCAAGTTACTATACACACTTTAACTCTCTATGTCGACTACCTCATCATGATATTAATACAGTCGTCCCTCAGTATCCACAGGGGAAATTGGTTCCAAGATCCACTGTGGATAACAAACTAAGCATATGCTCAAGTCCCTCAATCTGTCCTCCATATCTGTGGGTTCCACATCCAGAGATATGGAGGGCTGACTGTCTATTGCTTTTGATTATCTCTGAAGGGCTGCCCAGAGCATTCAGAGGTTATGATGTGATGACATCATTTAAATACTAGGTTGATGACCTCAGCACTGGAAATGCAGTCTTAGAAACAGGAGAACAAACTGCATCAGAAATGTTGCTTCACTACAGTTAGGTTCCTTGCTCAGACATCCTAGAGATCTTTTATAATCATTTAATTGGGAAGTTTAGGACAACGTTTCTTTCCTTTTTTTTTTTTTTTCTCTAAATTATTTTTTACATCTTTCTAATGATAGATTTGGCTAAGCCTGGAAAATTACTCACTTCCAATAACCTCTCATTTATATCAAGCTAGCATACAATTTCCATGTTTATAATTATTTTGAAAATAATACATTGTATTTGCATAATCTATTGCTTTATTTCAAAACCAATTACTATATTACAAATAAAGTGAATTGTTATCAAATGACCAATGACACCAGAGAAGCAATCTATTGCAAAAAGTATTCGGTTTTGTTGGAAACATTTGTAAACACTTGATTTATAGATAAAAAGCCGAATGCCTATTTTCCAAATACACAACAAGTTTCTTTAAGATGGAAAAAAAACAAAAATAAAAAAAACTGGACCAGCATTTAAAAATTATGTAAATGTTTAAGTAATTTCTCATAGTATTCTTCAGAAAACTGGAAAAATATTCTATTATCATTAAATTTAAATAATTGATTTTCATTTATTTTCCATTTATGCTTGTCATGGTACTTAAATTCTTTCTTAGTTCCCTGAAAATTAAGAATAATACAGTTTGCACTAATCTGAATGTTTTTGAAAGTACTATAAGGACAAAGACAATATTAAATAGCCAGAAGTGATTCCTTAGATGCCTATGATTTCTCTGTTTTAGTTTGTTTTCAACAATCACTAACATGGTAGTATTAAGTGTTATAATATTTTCATGCAGAGAAAGACTATTTGCTTCTATTTAAAAGAAAACTTCCACAGATTTAATATGTAAATATAGGTGCATTGGTATTAATATTTTCTAAAACAATTCCACTTCACTTGCTAATCATAATAAAATTGTTTTTAGTTCTAAATAGATGGTACTTAAGTTGATTTGTGTGTGTTTGGGTTAAGATAATTTTGCATGCTAAACTACTCAACTCTTTTCTCTTTTAGTATGTTTCACAGGAATATATAATGACATACATTTTCTCATACTTTTTCACCTTAATTTCCATTTAATGTCTGCATTAATGAAATTGGCTGTTTACTTTATGGCTTTGTCAAAAAACATCAGCAAATGATCTGTTTATAATTTTATAATGCTCCAATAATTATAAAATGTATATGTACAGGTAAATGAACATTCTTCCATAGGAGGTATTTTGTTTACTATTTTCTAAACACTCTGATCCTTCAAGAAATATCACTTAATATTATAGATGAATATACTTTAAATTGCATCCAGTTTACTAAAAAGTCTTAATATTATAAAACATATAACTATACAGAAGAATATATTGCACTAATTAAATTATATGTAGTATTTCTTCTACTGGAAAATAAAATTAGATAATGCAAGTAGTTGATACAGAAATGTAAATTTTAAGGAAAAGTAGAAAAAATATCATTATAATAAACTTTTCATCAATATTCTTACTACTTTTTCGTTATATTTTTCTCCCTTCTATAAAAAGAGTATTTATTATAGTTGGCCACACCATTAGAAATTATGTCTGCATTACACAATGTTACAAACAGTTAAAATTCTACAAATATTAATAAACACAATCTTTATAGTAGGATAATCTCAATTAATCAATCTTTTTGGAAGGGCACATGGGTAAAGTCTCCTCTATCTGGTTGTGTTACCAAGAAATTGACTGAGACAGCAACCAGAACAGTTACATATTTATTTAATATTAGTGTCCATGAGCTGATATTTGGTAGCTTTTTGTCAGTCTGAAATAATAGATTTATCATATCAATAATTTGACCTTCTGGGGCATTTTATTTACAATCGCTGAATTTGAAGTGAAGAATATAATCAGTGATTATAAATTATTTTCCATATAGGCAATTCTCAAATTATGCGTGAGTGCCCTAAAATCTTACTTGGAAATAAAAACTTTATATAAATTAGTTTAAAATATTAATAGGCTATGATTTCAAAAGTAATTTACAAATACATTCTTTATAAGTTGGGGGAATATTTTCCATTAAAACAATAGGATATTTAGAAAGGTAGTTATTACTTTGGATGCATCTATTTAAATTCTGCTGATGTGCCCTAAATATAGAAGCTAGGCAATATATATGCTGTATTATTTTGTGAGGAACTGCTTATGGAGTTCCATTTTAAGATGTCAGTTCAGACATGAAAGATCATCTCCCTCTTCTCACCACCTACTCAAGAAAAATTAGGTAGCATCATTACTAAGCTATAGTAGGTAGCAGGTTCTACTCCCTTTACAAAAGAAATGTCTCCAAAAGAAGCACAATTCTATGGTTTTCTGAAAATCCTTCATGTCTAAATAGATGTAGGAAAGTAACAGGGAGAGAAAGAAAAGAGATCATTTCAGTTTCAAGAAGATTCATAATAAAAGTATCCCTAGTAGCTAATGGAATATAAATTGAAACAGGTTCCCCTAGTTCTCCAGTTGTGTCTTGCAGTTAACTTCTTTTCCACCCCCAACTCTTTAGCAAGAAGGGCCTCCTCGCTTATCACCACAATCAAATGAAAGCAGCACAAATTCACTGTATTATGTCATGTCATATTACCTTATTTGCTATTTTGGCACTTTTAGTTTTAGGAAAATGTAGTCAGGCACTTTGATGTATATGAACTGAGTAAGGCATCTGGTAGCATCTCTGAGAAAACCTTGTGTGTGAGATGAAGAAATAAAGCCTGGATGTAAGGAAAACTGGCTGGAATGATAGACTTCATGCAAACTGAAAGACAGTCTAATTAAGGAACCACACTAATATCAAACTTGGGGGAGAGGATCTAAAAGACTTCAGAAAATGTTGTTCTGTATTAATTAGTAATTAGTTGTCTTCTTCAATGTATTAACCAGCTAACGAGGGAAAAATATCACTATTCTTTATGATATTTGATGGAAAACGATGTTAGAAGTGATTGTCAAAATGTCAAGAAACCAAAGTCTGGTTTCACAGAAGTCTCAACAGACTGACATGATCATTTAAATAATTCAAAATTAAGTGATTGGTGCTTCTCATGATTTTTTAACACCAAAGTCTCCTATTTCTTTGAAAACTTCTAAATAGAATTATGGCAATACTAGACTTTTCCCGTATGATGCTTCCCTTCCAATTTTATTTTTCATTCAGAGTACCATGATCTTTTGGGCTGAGATGGTGAGAACATGAAATTAAACTTAATAAAATTGTTGGAATCATCACAATAATTATAACATGTTACTGTATATTCCATGTTTTTGCATCTTCTGCTATTTTGTGGTATATCTTCTGAGAGGCTGTCAATTATCTTTTTCTCCCAGAGTTGCTTAATAAGAATAGAGAGTCTCTGTTCACGATCTCTGACAGATTTTGGACAGCACAGAGCTGGTGTTATTCTAAACTAAGTCAAGTGAGTTCATTTTCAGACTAATGGAAGCTGAAAGGAGTATGCAACATGTTTCATAAAAGGTTTTTTTTTTTCAGATGCCTGAAGAAACCCAATTTGTGATTTCCGCAGGAAGAATAAATGTATTTATCATTCTTAATAATTCATTTTCAGACTATAAAGTCAGATTGGTGGTGGGGAGTGGTAAGAGGTACCATCAATGCATTTTAAACATTATATTGTGTTTGCTATCCACGTAAATTTGAGAAACAACCCTTACAGAGATATTTAGGTACATAAATAGAAAAGCTTGTGCTTTCTAGAGACTTCTAAGGGCCAATTCTAGCTTTGTTGCGGAGTTTCTTTTTGATCTTGGGAAATCAAGTTAACCTTTAAGACTTCAGTTACTTTATCTGTAAAATAGATAAAATACCTTCCTCATAGGACTTTCATTGGGAAAAATAAATGCACACAAAGCACTTAGCACATCCCTTGACCGAGTACCTTGATAAATGTTCACTTACTTCCCCAAATCTGAACCACTATATTGAGAGGTTAAGGACTTGAGAAGTCTGAAATGGTAGGCCTTCAGTATGTTTTTGAGAAACAAGAAGGCATGAATATTACACTAATATTTGACTTGGTTTATAGCATTTGCAGGAAAAAAAATCAAAACAACTGTATTTTATTTAAACCCAGTCATGAAAATAGAGCTCTGTACATGCCTAAGCTTTCTAAAACCGGTGTTCCATTTCTTTTCTATGTTTACAACTTTCAGAAAGCTTAATCTACTTAATATGTTCAAGATCCAAAAGATTATTTAAAAATGCATGACATAAATATGTAGCACAGGTTTGGGAGGTGTTAGGATGAATAACAGAGTGTTCTCTCTGATTGGGAACAGCATTTCTTATCTGGAGTGACATCAGGTGACACCCATGAATGTTATTTTTAAATCATTAGATACGCTTGTTGTTCCAACTGCACCAGCACCTGGTGAAATATGCAGCTGATGGGACTTGGAAATTTTTAAATAAGTGAATCAGAGATTATTTTTAATTTCAATTTCAAATGCTATAATCACCTGTATTTAATATTAGCCATATTTAGACAAGCTGCCTGTCTCCACTTAAATATATCCTCCTTACCGCTGTCATTCTGTAAGTCAACATTTTAACTGCTTTCTTTCAATATGTAGATTTATCTTCTTCCAGGGCGGGGTTGTCATTAAAACTGTCATAAACTAATTATTCATGTATACCTATTTATTATAACACCAGTAGAATCTTCACTCTCACTGACTGCCTTTCTCCCAGGTCACCTTGTGAGCAAAACTTTGCATTTTTCAATTTGCTGTTGGTTTCCTTTCCATCTTTGTGTAAATTAAAGCACCTCTACTTTTTTTATGGCAAGTCTTATCTGACTAAGTCATACACCTTCCAGTATTGCTATCCTTTTGTTATAATCTTAGTATTGTGCTTTTATTAAAAAACTTCTAGTCACATCACACAAAAGGGTCTTATAACAAAGTATCCCTAAACCATAAAATTAAATTTGAGTTTGTTATATTGGTGCATTGACTTAGTGCCTGGAAAATTAGGTCATATGTAGACAGAAAACTCAAAACTCAAGCACATCAATAGTGTGAAAAATGCAAAGCAAATCACTCTTTTTTTGAGCTGCTAATATTTAGTGCCTTTGGATGATATTTGAGTCACCATACAGTGTTAGAGTTTAGACTATATATATACGGCATTATGTGTTGGGCATTGTCAAGACAGCAATGATTAAAAAAAAGTCTTTATTCTTAGAAGGGTCCTATAGGTTACTGGAGGAACTGCACGTGTATCTAACTACAGTAAAGGTTAATGATAATAGTAGTAGTAATAATAATAATAATAATAATAATACCAGAAATATATCACACAAAGCGTAGGGGGGAGGGCAGAGTTTTCTTATACCACGAGTTTTTAAAAAGTCCTTCCAAGAAATATAGTTTATTAACTCATCAACTTGAGCTTACAATAACTGCAATATGCCAAATGTTTGCCAAATTGAATTAGATTCATATGAAATTATGCCAATTGATTGTTTTTCTTATTTTGAAGTTATTTTTCTCCATAATTCATGCCTTAACTCAAATGTCTTCATTTCTTTTATACTTACTTTAAATTATATTCATTATTCTTTTCCAGTCACTATTAAATCAGTGAGATACGGTGATTAGTCAGGAACGTTTGAGTATACTTAATAATTGTGATTTATAATTTTGAATTGATGGCTGCTCAAAAAATAGTAGCAAAGTTTGGGATTTTCTTGGAAGAGCAGTTGTACCACATAGCTGATATGAAAGAAAACAGAAAGATAGAAAAAGAATTTCTAGATATCATACATGTATATCCAAAATATAATATTTTACTTGAATAAAGTACAGTTCTCATAAAAGAAATATCAGTTACCCAATATGTAAAGCAGAAATTCCTCTTAAAAATGACAATAAATATTCAGAAGTTGAAACAAATAACCAGAGGTGGCCCATTCATTCATTCATATCCTGAGAGATTTGGAACAGACAGTTTGGACTGATATCATTAGAAATAAAAAAGGTTATCCTTCACAAAGGAAATGAAAACCAACATTTATCATTCTGACAAAAGGTTATGTGTTTGCATCAAAACATGTTTCTTGCAAATATTTAAACACATGGCATATAAACTTTCAATTTTAAAATAAGTTGCTATTGTTTAATAGTAAAGTGATTATTTGTAAAATTGTGTGTGTGAGTGTGTGCATGTGTGTGTGTGTGTTTCTAAGTGACCAGTTCTGCTTAGTAGCACCTTCTCTTTAACGTCTTTTCTTTGTAGGGTCTGTAATATTATTTTCCTAGAGGAAGTTAAGAGAATAACAAAATCCCATTTCAAAAATTATGATTGTGAAGTTAATTATGAAATACTTCTAATCCAAGTTCTTTCTTTTTCTTAGCAACCTAATATTATTTAAAATCTTCGAGTTTGCATGTTTCTTAAGACCTAAAAATATGACAATGTATTGCTTTCATAATATCAAAGGGGATATAAAATAGATGAAATTAAATTAAATTGAGAATTTACAACTGAAAAAGGAACAATAAAAAAGCTTAACTTTTGAAAGAAAATCTAAACCAACTCATCATGACAGGCTGAAGAAAAATCACTTAAATCAGTTCACAGTTCATAAATCCTACTGTGACTTGATTATATGATTTCAGAAGTTAAGATCTCAGTTATAATAAAATAATGACTTCAATGACCAAATAGTCCAATGTCTGTCTATTTTGACAAGTGAGGAAACGGAGGTTAAGACAAACTAAATAATATCATCAAAAACAAAAACAAAATGAATCTAGGACACAGGTAAGTGCCACAATTGAAAAATAGATTATTGGACTCAAAATCCAGAATTCTTTTACTATTTCAGTGTTTTCTTTTGTTTTCCTGGTCTTCATGAAGAGTTTGTTTGTTATTGCTTGTTTTAGGTTTTCGTTTTTGATTAGTGTGAGCTACTTCTCAAAGAAAAATTATACATAACAGAGATAAAGGTCACAAGAATCACAACAAGAGCTGTCTAAAGATATGAAGGTAACATCCACTCTCAGCAATTAGAAAGTGATCTTGATTTGAGTTCAAAATTAAATATTCATGTAGTGTGTTGTGCAGCCTCATATCGTTTTCTTTTAAATTTGGAGTGTACCACAAATATATTGTCATTTGAAAACAGAAAAGATTTTTCAATAATGTTTGCCTGGCACAAACTTATTTTTAGAAGTAATCTATTCCATTTACTATGATATTCAAAGTTACTTTTCATTTTATTTTAAACATAATTAGATTTCTAGTTCTAAAACGATAATGTATTAAAATTACTTTTATTACTTTTTATTAATTTATTAATATTAATTTTTATAATTACATAATTACATTGTTTTTCATTACATAATTTAAAATCTCCATATCTCAATGAAAACATCTGAATGTAAATTTGTACACAGATACTACAGAAATACATAGAAAACTTTTGGAGAAAAGTCTAACAGAAATATCATTATATAAACTTTTGTAGCAATGTTTCTTTATGGACCTAGTTGCAAATTATGCCACAAAACTTAGGGATAAGTATATATATATATATATATTCATAAATTTACATGTATATATGAAGGGAATATATTTATATGAATTTTATATACACATTTTATAAATACCTATATATGTATTTTTACAAACTTTCATAAACTATGGTTAAAAAGAAATGTTCAAAGATATATGTTTATATTATCTAGACTATCTACATGTTTTATCAGTGATAAGTAAGTTACTAATTGAAAAATTTATCAAAATGTTTCATTTTATTCACATGTTATTTTCTGTCCTTTGCTTTAAAGTTGTTCTATTTCTGAATTTAAATGTCCCTATAATTCTCTTCTGCCAAAGGAAAGATCTTAGTCCAAACTCTTTCATGGTATCTCCAAATTTTTGTTAAGCTCTCAAAACATCAGAATAAGAT
Organism: Rhinolophus sinicus; assembly: GCF_057876585.1. Lineage (NCBI taxonomy): Eukaryota > Metazoa > Chordata > Mammalia > Chiroptera > Rhinolophidae > Rhinolophus > Rhinolophus sinicus. Next base: position 89,209,605 of record NC_142517.1, read on the forward strand.
TTTATATGCATAAATATAATCACACCTCTTAGCAAAATATCAAGCACAGGTTCTTACTTAATGTGTTAAATTCTTAATATTAGTTCAATTTGGTGCCACAAATAATTTTTAAGCATTGTGCTAGATTGTAAAGAGAATAAAAATATACAGACATGTTGTAATCTAGTAGGGGGCCGTAGAGTAAAAAAAAGTAATAATTAGAGCATAATGTCCTTTTGTAAGTGACATAAAGTGTATAAATAATGGGGAAAATGGAGAGATTAATCCTTCTGTGGTGGTAAGAGTGAGCTTCATAGAAGAGATGGAACATTAAAGCCCAAACAGGATATTACTGGCAAAATGAGAAGAAAATTATTCAAAGCAGTTCCATATCGTTGTAATGTAAACTGCAATGAGTAGAATGGGAAGTAAACAGGAATTAATTTTATTTCTATAGTAATTTGGCATTAAATCAATAAAATAAAACAAAATGAGTTATACAAAATGCAACAGATTTAACAAATTCCCTTAAAATATCTGTACATCCTATTTACATTGAATGTCAAAAGCATTATTTAAACAGTCACAATTTTATAAAATGGATGCTTGCTTTAAACATGAACAAACAAAATTCTTAGGGACTTCCTTAAATTATCGTTAACCAGACCATGACATAAACATGCAAGACAAAGTTTTTATTCATTTCAGCTCTAGGGAAACCATCACTTGTCATTTTAAAGTAAGCAAATTATTTAAGAAATTTAATTTCAAAACTACTTATAGGTATTTCTAATGTCATAAGTATTATTCTTTTACTTGTTATCTGTTATGCTTGGTATTAACTGAAATAAAAAAAAATCTGTTTTAAATGGGCTGTAAAATATACTTTTTATTGACAACCTCATATCAATCTCATATTTGGCCTATTATCTTGGTTTGATATTGTCATTACTGTAGCTCATTATATAGCAAAGAGCCAGTCATTATTTGCTGACTGATTTCTTTTAGAATACTTTCAGGACTGCAATATGCTTATACTTGATCCAAGTGAGATGCACATCCTGTCCTTACTTCTAAGCATCTTTCATCAAACCACCTTTCCTAATCTCCTCAACAAAATGTGAGCTCTGATTATCTCTAGCCCTGTGTACCATGTTACCAGGATCTAGCACTCAGATGCTCACTGACTGAGTGAAAATGTTTTTCCAGGAAGAATTACTTAATGACTGATCATGAGAAATTAATAATTTTGCATACCACTACAAGTATTGTTCCTTTTAATACCCATAATCTATATACTTCTCTCAAAAAACTGCAAAATGTTCCTTATTACCTTCTATTTTATATATGAGAAGCATGAGTTTCCAAGAATTTAGAGACTTGACTACAATCACTTACCTTAACTAATGAATCCACATTGATCTTTACACTTCTCTCACTCATAGAAAAAGCAATTAAGACATAAGAATTTTCTAATTACAACATCAATTATATGCATGTATTTCTTTAGAGTTTACTGACCACTGACATATATTTGATGCAATTTTATCTACAGACGAAACCCATGAGTTTGATCAATCAGATATCATAAATATATGTACTTTCCAAGAAGTAGCTGAAGGTTAACCTCATCTGTACAATGTCAGTGATTCTTTCAGAGTGGGTCATATCTTCCTCTAGAGTACTTTTTCAATGTCTACATAGCTCAAACTTGGACTTGTAGAGATTAATTATAATTAGTTGACTCTAGGGTGATTTCCCTCACTTGATCATGACATACTTGATGTTAGGAATCTTGTGTGCTATCTTCTTACTTTATCCAGTTAACGGCTAAATCTGTGTACTGCCATATTTATCAGGAAATACATTATAGCTCAATTCCTCCATCACATTATGCTAGAGTTTTATAAATTCAATTCAACTGCATTCAGGAAAACATATGCCATAAACATGTACAATTCTAGACACTGAAGAATACATAAAAGTGAAAAATGATATTTATTTTTAAAAGTTTGTAAACACTACGTGTAATAAAATAAATTTTTGAATAATCTAATGAAAAAGTATTCTTTCTCTTTATATTTGTAAGTTTCTGTTCATTCCATTTTTGAGGGGAGGAGGCTTTCTCTGCCTCCTTGCTTCTTTCTCTCTCTCTCTCTCTCTCTCTCTCTCTCTCTCACACACACACACACACACGTACACATACACATGCACACACACACACACACAAACACACACACAAACACACAGTACCAATTCAGAAGACACTTTCTGACCCTCCTCCCTCCCACATTGATAATCCATTGGGTAAAAATCACAAAAATAATAGCTCACATATTATAAAACATGAATGTAAGTAGTCTCACCAATTGTTCATTGTAAATCAATTAATATTTTATGAACACTGAAGTGAATATTAAAAACGTCAAGAAGAAAAACATGTAGTTTGGTAGTAATAAATGTAATACAACATGGATCATAAACGGACAACACATTTGTAATGGATCAGTGAAAAACAAATGATGGAAAATCTAATAGAAGTTAAACCTATAAATAGCTGGGCTTCCTGCTGTGGAGGAAAATTAAGCACACGGCAATTAAAGAAAAGTGAAGACAACATTTAATTCACATGGGAAGAAGTAAGTGAACTTATCTCCCTGCAGTCAAGAACAATAACAGAATCAATATAATTTTGTTGTTCATAGGTAAGTGATTAATGCCTATTACTATGAGACAGGTAGATAGATAATTGATTGATAGATAGATAGATAGATAGATAGATAGATAGATAGATGATAGATACAAATATGTATAGCTATAGATATAGGTGTATTTGACAAAATAGCCAGTTAAAATTAAAAACATAAATCAACAAATTATATTTTTAAAAACTCAAACTATAGAATCATCTGATAAAATTAAATGATTTGCATGTACTTTGTCATATAAAGTTAGACAAATACTGCTACTGTGATTTGAGTCTAAATTAGGGTACAGTATTTATTGAGGGGCATTGTTGCAATACAACAAAAAAAAACACATGTTACTAACATTATTGTGAGCACATAAGAGAGGTAACTTAGGTTGTGAATAGGCACAGAGAGAAGCACCATCAAAGTGAAGATAATTAGAAGAAATCCATCCTATAGAGTATACCAATGGGCATTTTAATGTTGCTAAAAATTTTATACCGACAATTATTTTGAAACTGTGAACTGATAAACAGATTGTGTTTGTAAAAATGCTAGGGTATTTCAGAATAGTATGGCTTTTCTAAATAGTGGAACACAATGATAATTATAAAATTAGAAGTTCTGTGAATTAAGTGAATGTGTTTCCATATGTTTATTTTGTGTTTCAATATGTAGTATTACTACCGGTATGTCCAAGGCATTGTGTTAAATATTACATAGAATAAGCATAAAAGAGAAGCACAGTTTAAAAAGTCATAGCAGAGGCTTCATTGAAGTAACTAAATAGGGCAAGCCAAGACATCAGGGAAATATTTATAGAAGTAAGCAGTGATGAGAATTTATGAGAAAATCATTGTGATCAGCAATACAACCTTCCCCGAGACAAAAGACTTCCTATAGCTGATGAATCTAAGACCTGTTTCTAGAGCAATAGGCCCTTCAGACAGTAAGAACAATCACTTGGGCAGAATACATCTTTAGCTATATAAAAACATTGTTATGTACTACTAGGAGGCACTCTTTAAAAAAAAGTAAAATACAGGGCAGCACCATGATAAGAAATAGACATTATGACATTTTGAAAACATCCTGCCAGAGTCAGACTAATTTCTTGTGCTGACTTTTGTCAGTTACAGTGATACACTAAATTCCCCAAATGGCGGAGTCCTTAAGCAATACTTGACCATCTTTAGTGTCTAAAAAGATTAGAGAAAGAAGCATAGTGGAGTCAAACACACTTGGATTAGAGTCCCAATTAATTAATTATCTGTATGGTTTTAGACAAGAAAGCCAGTCTTTTGGAGCTTTCCTTATCTGAGAAATGGAGACACTATATAGGCGTGAGGTTTTGTCAGTCTGTTTCTCTCTCTGACTCTTATATCCCCATGTCAAACTTTATACCCCAAGTGGCACAAAGTATAAACTAAATAAATGTTTCTTGAATACAAACAGGTATAAAATTTCTGGGACATTGTTTCCCGCTTTATAGGCTATGGGTTAATTTACATTGTGAAGCTTCCATTGTACATCGAAATAATCACAGCTGTGATTATAAAACTATCTATGTAGTATTTTTTCCCTCTACCTTTCATTAGACATAAGTCCATAAGATCAAAATCTGTATCCATTTTTTCAGTAATTCAATAAATATATGCTCAATGTATAAGATAGACACTAAATACATTTTATTTCTCTTCAAGATTAAAAAAGAAAAGAAAAAAAGAAAATTATTACCAGGTTATTAGGGGTATAAGAATTTCTGTTATCTATAACTACCAGTGGTTGTCCTAAAACATAGAGAAGGTTTTTCCCTAGGCCAATTAAAATATCCTTCTTTACTAAAGCTCATAAAATAATGTTTTACTATTTATACTTCACTTTCACATTTATACACTAATTTGAGTCCTTCATTCATTAACACACACTGAAGTGCCTATTATCTAACAGGGCATTAAAGCAGAATAGCCCTTTCTGACATCATGCCCACAATTTAGCAGGAAATTGAGTCATTTTGTTCTCAAAACAAAACCTTGTGATATAATTAGGACAGCTATTTTTAGCTTCAATGTACACAGATTAGTGAACAGAAACTTAGAGATGTTTAAATGACTTTTCCCTGATGATAATTAATAGGTGTCAAGGTCTTCTAAGAATTGGGTTCTTTCTATATACTGAGTTGTTTTTCGTTTTGTTTTTTTAATGTATTTTCTTGTCCATCATCAACCAAAATAAGCCTTCAGGTATTTCAAAATAGAAATCAATATATTCCTTTATTTTATCTTTTTCAGGATAAACCATTTTACACCTGTAAAATACTCTATAACTTTTCTATATCTTTTCAGCTTTGCCAAATAGTATTAAAGTTGAACTAGTCTCTTGGTGAGTTATAATTTTAAAATACAGACATCTTATAGATTAAGATAAAAGGGGTATTTGATTATTCTTTGAGTTGTAACTCATAACAAACTATGATGGAAGACATCCAAAACAACAGTGCACGCTGTCTTTTAAAAATCTGAATATGTTGAGCAAGGTCTCTGAAAATTGTAACTTATTTTTATTTTTGATAGCACAGGAGAAAAGCTAGTACAGGGTGTTTGCCCATCACAGTCAATGCATGAAGCCACTTCACACCACTGGCATTCATTTTAAATCACGTTCAGTAACAACATGTTTAAAATGCAGGCAAGCTGTCATAAGGCAAGCTGGGGGTAAATAGAGTTTGGCAATTAAAAAGCTCCGGCACATTTACCAATCTGAATATTCAAGAATTGTAAATCATTAATCATAAGTAAACCACCTGCTGAGGACACTCTTACCCAGTATAAAGATTTGCCATACGCATAATTATCAGTTTCATATTGAATTTTTTTCCAAGAAACAATAGTATTCAAGATGATATGTGTGAAATTTTATGAATTTTGAAAAAACAAATAACTGCATTCCTCATTTTATTTCAAATATTATAATAGTTCTACTTAAAAGGATGATTGTTTCATATTCCTTTACAGTTTTAACAATTATTAGTCGACTATTATAGGTGATGAAACAGTATTTAAATTTTTACAATTTTCAAGCAAATCTATTATTGCAAGAAAAAAATAAACTGTCTTGCTATAAACCTAAAAAATTTAGGTAGTCACTAACTTGTCATTCAGTTGTATAAGCACATGTATGTACATTTATAACTTACATGGGTATAGACTACAAGCTTAATTCTTACAATAACTAGATACTCTTAGCTCTACTGACGATTTTTGAATGAATTACAAAATGTGCATATGTATGTGTGTGTGTTACTGGGTTTCATGGTTTACTTATATTGTCAAAAATGTAGTACTTCTTTTAATTTAAAAATGGCTAAGAACTTCTTGGTGGGAATTAACCATTTGCAACACTTAAAACTGCCATAGAATAGAGGAAGAGAATCTCCTTCTTCATGATGCTTTATGCATCATGTCTAGTTTAAGTACTTCCCATATTACAGAGTAGCATTTTGCTAACAGAGTACAGAAGACTCCAGTGTCTAGCCTCCCACAAATTAGGTCAGACCTTAGTGGGAGATACATATGTAGTACCCAGATCTGACCTGATTGGACTCAGAGAGCCTGGCTTCGTCCAAAGCTGCTCACACTGGTGGGTACAAATCACAGAAGGGTAGGGGACATACTTTTGACGAATGCGAGGCAGGAGACTTGAAAAAGCCAATATATAAATTTCTTGAACAGAAATCCACAGAAATTAAATAACTTATACAATGTTATGCAGAGAAGCTATGCACCTACGATTTGAATTGGAAATTCAAATGTCTGTACAAGTAAAGGTTTCCCAATGTTTTGAGCATGTGAAATTTTTGATATGCACCAGACTTTAAGCACTTTTGACAGGGATCCCACACTTCAGGAAATTTCCCACTATTTCTCAAAGTTTAGATTCCATGAAGAAGACTCATAGAACTTGTTAAAAATGAGGAATCTGAGGTCTGCCCCATCCTCGGGATATTTTGCTTTATGTTCGAGCTAAAAATGAAGATAATTCTCAAATCAAATTTTGAGAAAATGTGATACGGTCCCTCTTGGAATAATGGGATTGCATAGCTTTATGGAAAAATCAACTAAGACAACTCTGATTTCCACGGAGTGAAGTGTGATGGTTCTAATGAGTGAGGATTCTAAATTCTCAGTGTCAAGCAGAGATTTCTTTCTGCCCCAGTCTCAATGACTTTCCAGCTTCCTACTCATCTTCATTCTGTCTCATTTTTTTAACCCTCATTCATTATATATATAGAAGGAAGAATATGTATATTCTTCCTTCATTCCACACTATAGTCAAATGTAGACATTTGTTACATTTCAGTCATCAGACAGTGACTTCTTTCTAAGATCAATAGGAATATCATCTCATCTATTCTAGCAAGTGCTCACGGTCCTAGTTGGTCAGATTGATTGCAACCTGTCAATCCACCATGCTTGTTCTTTTCTAAACGCATTTCTGATCATGCCACCTCCTACATAAAATCTCCCATTAGTTTCCCAATGTTTCAGAATGAACCCCCTAATCGACAAAGCCCCATTTTTACTCCTCTCTGGAGCCTTACTTTGTGACATTCTGCCCCACAATCTCTCTGCTCCAGACTAACTGAAAAATTGTAAATCCCTCTCATCCGACACATTTCTGCATGCAACAGGACTTAGCAAATGCTCTTCTCCCTATAACCTAACACTCTGATAACCCTACTATGTTTTTCTTTCACCAAGCTATCCTCCAAATTTTAGTTCCTAGACTACCTTTATCAAGTGTCTTCTCTGATCTCCCTGCTTAACTAAAATACTGTTATAAGATCTCACAAGCCCCTAGGCAACGCTTTTCACAGCTGTAGAATTATATTTTTGGTGTAATTATTTGATTAGTGTCAGTCTCCACCCCTGGACTTCAGGTTCCATGGGGGCAGGGACCGTGTCAGTTTTTACTTTGCTGAATTCTCCTAGTCAGTGCTTGGCACATTTTAGGAGTTCAGTGCATACATCTGTTGAATGTATAAAAGATTGAAATGGTCCTTTATGTCCCTAGGGAATTGGGAATTAGTCTATGGCCAAGAGGACAAATTTTGTAAGCTGAGTATAGCATGATCAGGACTGTGATGTAGAAATACATTTCACAGCAAGTGGAGATTACACTGGATAGAGAATAAACTGGAAGTGAAGAAAGAGGTCACAGAACCACCTCACCTAGAGGTCAGTCAAGTTAGAAAGAGTAAGGGTCTAGACAAGGAAAGTGACAAAGGGATAGAGGATTGGGGAGTGGGAACATGTGTGCTTGAAATGGGAAGCACTGATAAGTTTTTATGCACAAACAGGGAGAATGAGATACCAGGAAATTCTATCATGTAAGGAGAAGCAGATTTTGGAGAAAAGTACAAATTTATAGTTGAAAACGTGGTATCCATGAGAAGCTTTTACAATTATTATGGGCAGATCTGCTGCTCAAAATCTAGCACTATCAGCATAAAGGTGAACATCAAAACGAGAAAATGAGCTATTATAACCTTGGTATCATTCTTATTCTACCTATTTAGTCCAAAAAATATAGTTATACAATCAATTTACAAAGTCCTATGAATCCTACAGAAAATATCTCATCCATATTATATATACCTGATATTATACTTGTTTTGCCATATAGAATTTCTTAGATATATAACCATACTTCTTTATTTTCACTAACATGATTTCTGGAACCTTGAAATCTCCTTAATTTGGCCAGGAAAGCTTCTCTAGCTCTTAAATCTAATTCATCATTCATTATCATTCCAGACTAATCTCCTTACAATAATGCTTACATCTTAAGAGAACTTAAAATGGTTTGCTGTTGTCTTGTATATCTATGTCAAATTTGGCCTTTTTAAGGATGTCTACAATATACCTGTCTTAATTCTCTGTTCTCCAACATGAACCCTGTTTAAGTTAAATCTTAACATGCTGGCCACTCTTCTCTTTTTCTTCTGCTCTGTGTCAGTCATGTCAGCATTTTAAGTGCATGATAAAAATCATACTTCCTTCCCATCTCTTCCACAAATAAGTCCAGCTTTTCTTATTTCACTTACATACTTATTTTGAAAAAAAAAAATAAAAAATATATATATATATTTCATATATATATATATATATATATATGTATATATACATATATACGTATATACGTATATACGTATACATATATATAATTTTTAAACCTCTTTGGGGTCTCTTCCTACTCTTCTACATTTGGGCATCCCAAATGGCCATGTAGCAAGGCATTTAGAGCATGCCAGGGGCTCAGTATTCTCTCTGCAATGACTAAGGGTAGACGAGCTCTTGTGAACACCCAAGGAGAACAATGAAAACACCAGCATTTGCCGAATGATTTTATTTTCATGTCAATGTGACACACACAAATTCACTATCGAGCAAAACAGGAAGACGGGAGTTGTTTTTACCAAATAATTGAATTCTAAGACATTTGTTTTAAAAGTATATGAAGAAGCATTAGAATTTCCCAGCAAAGAACTACTTCAGATCTTGAAAATTCAATTTCGTGTATCATAATTGTACCATTTTTTACACCCTATATTGATTTGACGGGTCTCTAATTTGTGCCCATATTTCTCAACAATGTGATGTATTTTTTCTTATTATGAATGATTTATGATAAGTTGCCAATAAATATATCACTTTACAAGTAAAATTCCATTTCATCTGAACAATTGAGTGTATGAGACATTGTGACAACAAAGTTAGATAGAGGTTTGTGTAGTTAATAAAAAATAGCTGCCTCATCTTATTCTCTATTCAGAAGCAGCTCTCCATAAGGTGAACTTCTGACCTTGGGTGTGGAAATCTTCCAGAGACTACAGGTTTTTGAGCTAGTTCAAAATAAACACCTCCAGAAATTAACAAAACAATTTCTGTGATTACTAGTATTTGGGAAAAATGGATCATCATGAAGGCTTTCTGAATTCAGTAATGCCTTATACTCCAGCTAGTCACATAACATGCATTCACGTATTCAATCATTCATTCATTCATTCAACAACTATTTAGATATATAATACAGCATAAAACAGACGAAGCTTCTGCTCTTATGGTGCTTTTATTCAGAATTGTTGATTTACATCAGTCATTTGTAATTAATATTATGATTTACTCTGGAGCCAAACTTTATAGGTTCACAGTCCCAACTGTGGGTAAATTAGTTAAATTATTTGTGTCTCAGTTTTCTCAACTCAAATGTAGGAATTATAACAGTATTTTTGTCAAAACTCTGTTCTGGAGATTAAATATATTAGTGTTATAGCACTAAGAAAAGTTTTATCACATGGTAAATAGCAAATAAATGTTTACTATAGTAATATTTAATATATTGTAAGATTATTATAAGCAGTGATATTCAATGTAAAAGTAAGTTGTTTACTGTTGATTTAAAAATAAAGTCTGATCTATCTAAAAGTATGTGAATAAAAGAAAATGTGACAAGGAGTGAGGCTTTGGATTAGGTTATATAAAAAGTAGAAGGAACTCTAGAAAGATGTAAATTTCCATGGCTATTAATTTTACAAAGATAAGTTTTAGCTAGCTGGCCTACATCTGCTCAAAGACCTTCTATTTTTTTTATACATGTTTTGCCCATGAAATATCATCCCTCTTTACTGATTACAAAGCACAATAAACTACATAGTTTCCTTTTTCTAAAAATAAAATTTGCAATATAAATAGTTGCTACACATTTTAGCTCTTTACATACCTGTATTTTGACTCTTTAAAAGATCAAATTAAATGAACACCAGGGACTTTATATGTACTTGACTAATTAATTGGCACAGTTACCAATTTTATTGCATTTATTAAGAAAATTTTATGAGAACACTAAATCCTAATTCATCAAGGGAAATTAAAACTTATAGAAGTTAGTACGGAGTAATAACCACTGCATGCCACAAGTTGAGGACGGCAGCACATAGGAGGACACGCTCCCTTGTTACATTCAGTGATTCAGAGTCGACGTTACGTTAATTTGCTCAATACTCTCCTAACTCTTTTGTTCTCTGCCATCTTTAAAAATGTCTTCATCAAACTTATCACCCTCTTTTATATTTATGTAGGTGTGGATTTTGTATGAGTTGGGGGAATACTATAATGTCACGGGCAAATTTCACTTATAAATTTCCTAAATTCCTTTTTAGTCGAACTGCAACACCGTCATGGCGTTCAGGATACAATGTTTTGCCTAAAGCAGAGTATCAATTTCAACAAATGAATGTACCCACTAACTCTCCCATTTAAGGTGATTGAAAAGAAGTGGTTATTAAATTTTGTAGACTATGGAAAAAAGTTGTAGTGAAGGGAGAAAAAGAATGTATTTCTTAAGAGGAAAAAAAAGCAAATCCACAAAAGGAGAAGAAGAAAAACTTGAGCTTTAGAAGAGAACAGGCATCTTATTGGTGTGGTGATAGGCAGCCCTTAAAATGACCCCCAGTGAGCCTTGCCTCTGAATATTCATACCTTTTTGTAATTATCTCCTTTGAGTGTGGTCTGGACCCAGGGACTCATTTCTAAAGAATACAATATGACAAAAGCAATGGGATGTCACTTCCAAGATTAGGTTACAAAAAACTGGCTTTTTTTCTTACCCTCTGGCTTTTGTCTTGCTTAACCTCTCTGGCTCAATCTCATTTGTGCTGAGGGAAACCAGCTGCCACGTGTGAGATGCCCAATGGATAACTGACATGTCTGGAAAGCAGTCATTGAGGACCTGATATGAGTGAGCTTGGATGTGAACTTCAGTGGAACCTTGAGATGACTGTAGCCCAGTCTACATCATGATTGCAGCTATGGGAGAACCTGAGTCAGATGTTCTAGCTAAGACTTGACTAGATTACTAACTCACAAGAATTATGAGATGATACAAATTTGTTGCTTCAAATGGGCCATGATTTGTTCCGTTTATCTATAGTTATCTGTGCCTATACACATCCATGTGTTTACTGTTAAAATAGTAAGCTTCTGGAGGACAGGCAAAGTAATACCTAACGAGTTTTGTAGGTGGTTTATTTCACAGCATAAATGTATATCAACTATTGAATGTCTTCTCTAGATGAGCATAGTAGGATTTTTCTATCAAAATTAACTACTGATTGGAACTTCAATTACCTAAATAATTGCATCAAATCCCTGGTTAACTTTAGCATTGGATTATTAGGAAGGAACAATATTTATTCATGGTTCAAGCCTCTTCCATTTCTCATTTAAAAGAGAAAGAGAGAGAGAGAGAGAGAGAGAGAGAGAGAGGAAACCTAAACTTGAGAAAGTTGATACTAAATCTTCTGCAATCTGTCAGAGAAAAACATCTCCCTTATCACTCTACATGGTTTCAATTACAGTTAATTCCATAAATTGTGATTAGTTTATGTGATACGTAATATTAATAGCTTACTTTCTGCATCAACAGATTCAAACTTCAAAACCCCTATTTGCTCTTCATTTTTAAAATGCTTGCTTAAAAGATATTATATCAAGGGCATTTCATGCTTAGAAAACAGACAGATAACCAAATGTAATCCCATGATAATATTCCTGTCCAAACTTGCTTATACTCATTGATATGTACAGGATATTTTTCCATGGATATACAAATATAAAAAAAAGAAGAAAAAAAAACAATTATTGAATTCCACATATGTTGAAAATAAAATGTGTGACTATGCAAACTACATATCAGTATAGTAAATTCTTATACCTATGTGATAAAAAAAAAAACACAATAGGCAGAAAACATTCTGATCAAATACAGAAAAAATTATAACTGTGTATAATTATCATTCTCTCTTTTTTTTTTTTTAAAATACACTTTAAGTATCTACAGTGGGCCAAAAACCTATATTGGAGATGACAAACTTATTTGATAGGCATATAGCATTTTTATGGTCACTTATGTATGCATTATTGAAAAGGTTTATGTATATACATAGCACTAAAACAAAAACAATGAGAAAATAACTGGTCAAAATATGACAGCATAAAAACATTAGGCTGAAAATATTTTAGAAATATGTCATTCACAGGCTTCTGCCCAGATATTAAATCAGAGGCAATGGAAATTATAATGAACAATTAATGTTATTATTTAAATTACTTAACATATAAGTTAATATTTCTAGCATCAAAATGTTAAGCATTGACATGTTTTGATGTCTCATTAAATGCTATAAGTTACTGAATCCAAATATTAATTGTAACTTGCATCATTATTTTATGTACTTACAAGAGAAAAACAACAACAACAATAAACTCTGATACACCAGGGAGATTAAGATGCTTCACAAATTCAGATTTTTGAAATGTGAAAAAAAAGTACATGTTATTTCAATGAAATATGAAAATTACTTTGTATGTCTATACAAAATATTGCAAAAAGCCTCAAAGTTTGCAGAGATTTTGTAAAAGAGTAAGTTTATGCTTTAAAAATTCCACTAAAACCACATTTGTCAACTATCTTTTTGTAGACAAGAGTTTCTATTTATGTCCTCGTAAAAATCCATGTTGGTTTTTAATAACATGAATTACAGTTTAATTTTTCATTTTACTCATAAAAGAAAGTAATTTAGACTTTTTTACAAAACTGCCAATTACAATTTACCTTGGTTCTTTCAGGCAAGAGAGGGTTCATAAATTAGCAAGTACAGCATTTAGTAAATTAAAAAGAAACAAAAATATAAACGAATAATATAATACAATATATTCCTTCAAAATAACAAATTTAATGTAGTTTTAGTAAAGAGATTCATAAAAAATTATAAAAGGAGGTTTCTTTTTTTGTCTGTAGTTACACTACTGGAAAGACTCCCAAGAAAAATACAAAAAAAAAGATTGGAAATAATTAATATTACATTGTTTTAAAATTTCAATGAATAGGAAGTCTCAAACTATTGAGAAATGTTTAAAATAATAGTAAGTTAACTATTATTTCAGAGGTCTACGAAACATAGATATAACAGAATATTATTCCCCTAGCTTCCTTAACCATGGAATTCCACTATACTGTCAAAAAAAGCTATCTGTGTTAATAAGAAGAGCTGACTTTAGGCTCTAGCTGTGTGAACTTGGATAATATATGAAGGTCTGACAAGTTCGTAAACTTGTTGCAATGATGTTACGAAGGTTTTGATATCAGAGGGATTATGAATTGTACCAACTGGACAAACAGTTAACTAAGTTTACTATTTGGAAGTGCTAAAAAGGCTGTGTGAAAAAGTTCGACGACCTCAACTTTTCACCAACAATTCATGGCTCTTGCATCACAGTAATGCACCAGCTCACACAGCGCTGTCTGTGAGGGAGTTTTTAGCCAGTAAACAAATAACTGTATTGGAACACCCTCCCTACTCACCTGATCTGGCCCCCAATGACTTCGCTCTTTACCTGAAGATAAAGGAAATATTGAAAGGAAAACATTTTGATGATATTCAGGACATCAGGGTAATAGCGTGACAGCTCTGATGGCTATTCCAGAAAAAGAGTTTCAACATTGCTGTGACAGATGTACTAGGCACTGGCGTCAGTGCATAGCTTCCCAAAGAGAGTACTTCGAAGATGACCACAGTGATATTCAGCAATGATATATGTAGCACTTTTTCTAGATAAGTATGCAAACTTAATTGTGTGACCTCATAAGTCTTGTAGACAATAACTTCCTTAAGTGTGAGATATATGAGTATTTAAGACAGGTGAGCTTTCTTTGCTTCAATATACTCTGAAAAATGCAATTTTCATTGTGTTAATATTTATTAACTTATCGCTACATGGGGATTCTGTTTATGTTCTTGTGAAATAATGCAAGTTTCTATTACAATGAACAACAGTGAAACGTAAGACACTGAATGAGAGTCTTTACACATATTTAATCCCCAAAAGCAAGTACTGGTATACTCTTATAGAAATCACCTGTCCCTTTTAGGTTTATGGTATTAACACGCAACTAAATATTACAGAACTACCCACATGCAATTTGTCAATTAGCCTAGTCAGTATCCATTAGGAGCCATTTGGTAACATCTGGAGACTTTCTCATTGTTGAGGCTAGAGAGGGTGTGTACTACTGGGATCTAGTGTGTATAGGCCAGAGATGCTGCTAAACATCCTAAGATGCATAAGAGTTTCCTCAAAGCAAGGAATATCCAGCCCCAAATCTAAATTGTGCTGCGCTGAGATGCATTGCGTAGGTGTTTCTGTAGGAAACCATCATATCATGTAAATAAATGCATTATAATAAATATAATGAAATAAACATGCCTGAAAACGTAAAAATGAGCTGCAAGTTTTTCTTATTAGGAAACAAATAAGAAAAAAAATAAGATTTTTAAAAAGGGGTTTGCTAGTGTCATTAAGTTGTCTGCTATTACTTGTTGGGTTTTAGATTCTGAGGTAGTCTAGTTTCTATTTTCAAAATCAAGTTTGTTCCAGAAGGCAATTATTGGCTCTTTCCTAGATGCTCAAGACTTGCTAATTTCAGTGGAATTTGTCCCACCATGAAAGGAAAGAGAAGAAAATAACATTCATACTGGACCAAGGATCTAGTATGTGTTAGGAACTGCAATCTCCTTTGTTCCATTTAAAACATGTTGATTTTTTAATCTTCTATATTGCCAGCACTATGTTGTTGTGACTTTATGCAAATGCGTATGTTATATCATATGTGGAGGCAATGCTGCCTCAACACGGCAGGACCTTCCAACTACCAGGCACCCTTCTGAACACTATGTACATCAAGATAAATTGCCATGGTACTTTCCTTCTAAAAGCTCCTGAATGCCTTTTGTGGTTGAAAAATAATCAATTACTTACTCAATTCAATTCAACAAATATTTATTAAACATTTCATTCATTCTTATATTTTCTCCCCTTGTGGGCTGCTATCCTTAAGAGCAGTTGAGAAGCAAATGACTTTCATGTATTAAAGACTTTTACTATAAAGATGCTTAAATGCAGTTCACAGTTCTTCAACTGCTCTTACCAAATCCTCAGAGGCTCTATTGTAGAGGAAATTCATGTTCCATTATACAGAAACAAGAGTCATGTGCTCCCTTTTCATTTTGTCAAGAAAATACCACCATTATAACTAGGGGATGGATGTGAAGTGTAGACGCCATGTGACTAAATATATCACTACATATTAATACTATAAATAAGCTTATTTACATACTCAAAAGTTAATAAATAATGTGAATTTGCCTTTCAAAACACTATATATGTTAAATGTTTGTACTGCATATTATATGAATAAAGAACATATTTTGCTTATTACATTTTAATTGCTCCTAGTTTATATCAAGGTTTAGATCATACAAAATCCTGTTATATTTTGGGAAATATTTGCTCTTGTTTCCAACAAGAACCACCACATATTTTTCCTGAGAAGCAGAAAGAGTAGTTAGGTGACAATCTTAAAATAAATATTCTTCATTTGGATCAATATATAGATGATTCCTTCCAAGGACATTAGTCATAGTACTGCTGGGAACTGTCTCCAAATTTACCGCAGCCAAAAAAGATAGAGCATCTTCTCTAGAGAACCCTTGTGAGTTCTATTTCCCCCACTCTGGGATTTCGAAGAGTATCCCATTCTATCGGGAAAGTCAAAAATGACACCCTATCTGTCATTTGTCTTAGAGCCAAGTTATGTTTCTCTTACAGGAGGCTTAACAATTGAGCACTTTGTAAGGCTGTTTCAAAGTCAATGTGCCAAGTTCACCAGAAAGCACTGCGAGGACACCACAAAGGTACTTGTTTCCTTTAGGTTAAACAAAGCCTAACTGAACTGTTTGGTGAGCCCACAGCTCTGAACAGAGCTCATCCTTTAATACTGAACAACTGAGGTCTAGGATATTTGTCATGACCAAAGAGTCTAGAAGCCAAACTTCCAGACCCTTCACAAACATAAAAATAAGGGTTTAGTACAATCGAATGATGTACTTAGTGCCTACACAATACACTTCATTTGCTACAGCATGGCATTATGAGCTCTTACCTTTTAAACTGATTTGATTTCAACCACATTTTCTAAGTGTTTTTCCCTCCTAGAGCATGTAAGGAATCCTTTTGTGCACTGTTTTTTTGTGTGTGTGTTTTTGTTTCAGAGCATGGTCTTCTTGACACTATATTCTTTGCCACGATTGTGGCTCAATACCTTTTAAAATATATTATTTTCCTATGGAGAGGGAGTGTATCTTGTTTATTTTAATACCACCCTTGGGTGTCTAAGACTATAATTTGTACACAGTAGAAATGTAGCAAATGTTTGAAGAACTGGAAATAATAAGTCAAATGAAACAAATCAGTACATTCTCATTACAAAAAAGAAAGAAAAAGAAACAAAATATTGGATCACTTCTCAGCTCTAAAAGGTAGTCAGTTGTTAAAGGAATAATGGCACTAGAATAACTATCCTTTTCTGCATTATTCCATTTACCACAAGACCTTCCTACACCAGCATTTCTTTACAAACTATTGGCTTCTTAACCATTAGGAAGTATGCTCCCAAATCTATTGAAACCCTTAAAGCAAAGGTCACTTATAATCTCTCAGTCAAAAATCCAAATACCGTCCTTACTTCTTATCGTTGTCAATGTCCTTGGTGCGTTTGCCTCTTACACATACATAATCTTAAATCACTTTCATTTCTTGGCTTCAGTGACATCTTACTTTCTCAAGTCACTCCTTCACTCTCTGATCATCTACTTACTGTTTTACTCATATCCTGTCATTTAAACACTTAAACATCTATCTATTTTTATTCTTTATTCTCATACCTTTTTTTCCAGCTAATGCAACATTTTAACTTATCTACTACATTATGTAAAAAAGGCACAGCTTTCACTGTTTCTAAAATTCGAGTGCCACTAAGTAAATGTTTGTTAGATTAATTGTATTAAGTGTGTCCTTCTCTTAGTTTATCATCACTGTCACAATCTTAAAAAAAAAAAAAAAAAAGCCCTATTCCTTATTTTGGAACTGTGTTCTGCAAATCAGGTCTCACATTATATATAGACTTTGCAATCTTCAGGGTTTATTATAGAATTAATATCTAATTGGTAAATATTGTTTGTTGCATAATGCATTGTACAGCTCAATTGTACATGAAATAGTAAAACTTTTGAAGAGATTGGTTTATTATCTTCAAATCTAAATATACACAATACAGCCATTAATTCAAATAGCTGTCTCAGCATAAAGAGCTTTCTAACGGCACTGGTGGGATTGGGCTAATTCTCAGCAGGTTAGAAAGTATCTCTGGCATGTAGATCACCGTGCATCTTGCCTTCTCCCGACACCCAGCTAAAAATACATTGAAATGTAACATATTGCTTGTTCTTTTTTCTTTGTGAAATCTTTAAATAAATTTGGAAAACATATTATCCTATCACACTTTCTCATAGGATAATATTTCAGTGTTGCAATTACAAATAAGAACAACAAAATGTTTTGCACAAATATGCTCTAGTTTTATCTTTGTTGGTATTAATAATTACGTGCAGCATATATTTATAGAAGTGAATTTTTCATGGAAAATAATAGAAATATGTTCATGGTTCAGTAAATGAATCTCGGATGCATAACCACACTTGACAGATTTTAGCCGCTAATGCCTTAATCCTTCCCCAGCATCACTGACACAATCTCTGAAAGGCTAAGTATTAATTTGAAAGTATCATTGTTGTTTACTTTATCTGGAAAGGAGGATGCAGAGTGCATCTTGTGTAAATTGCAATTATATATAGCGTATATTTTAGAGCCAATTTCATATAACACTTTACATTATTGAATTGTATTTACTTGTCTTTTATGGCAGGGAATGAATGACACCGTCTAAACATGAGTCATTAAAATTAAAATTAAAAAAAAAGTTGGCTTTTAAATAGCAATAGAATACTTGTGAAAGGTATCAGGGAAAGATAATTCTCCATTCCAGATTAAAAATGAGAACTTTATCAGAAAAAAATATATACAGAACTACAATTTTTAAAGTACTTAACCATAAAACAATTGATATTTTAAAAGTATTTTAAAATTATTTTAGATTGACAACAGAGATGCAAAGTTAATATAGAGGGTCCCATATGCTCTTTACCACATTTCCCCTAATGTTAGCATCTCACAAAACAATAGTACATTTATCAGAATTAAATCTTACATTCTTGGGTCTAAGCTGATATATTATGTCAGATCTCCTTAATGTCTTCCAATCTGTGATTCCATGTAGCTGACACTTTGGAAGAGTAATGGTCAGCTATTGCATAGAAAGTCCCTCAATTTTAAATTGCCTGATGTGTTCTCATGATTAGATGGGGTTATGGATTTTAGAGAAGAATACTACAAAGGTGTAATTCCTTTCCCATCATATTCTATTATGGGTACAGGTCTCAATGTGACATAATCAGTTAACTTGGATTTCTTGGTTAAGGTCGTGTCTATCAAGTTTCCCAAGTGTAAGCCTATTATTTTTTTCTTTCCAGACTCCATTAGAAGGGAGTCACTAAATCCAGCCCTCACTCAGGGGAGAGATATTAAGCTCTTCTTCCCAGAGGCAGTAGGATGAAAGAATTGTGGACATGTGCACCACAGTCATTAATAATTATTTTGGGGGAGATCCTTGAGGCTATATATATATATATATATATATATATATACTCTGTTTTTCCTTATAGATTGCCATAATTTAGCATTAAGTTTACCATTTTGTTACTAAGAATATCAACATATACATGAAGATATATGATATTATAATGATACATATTATTTAATATAAATAGTGACATAAAATATATGTAAATATATATAGTAGATATACATATATATATATACTATACATATACCTATATATTATTTTAATTCTTCTCTTAGCCATTCAATTTATATTATCTTATCTCCATATCTCCTATAGAATTTGTATGTGTTACACGGAGAGCAATATTCGCTATATAGAATTGAATAATAAATGAAATATTGTGAAAGAAATCAATGGGAAGAAATCTGTAGATAGGCTTTTTGATGATATCGCTCTGAAAGTTTAAAAAAATACATTGAATAAAGAAAGTGCAAATTTGCCCATGAAGAAAATTTAAGTAGTCTCAACTAAATTTACACTAAATTTTCCCTTATCAATAAAGAGATTTCCCCTCAAGATTTTAAAGGAGTGATACCTATACATTCAATTTTCAACTCCTCAAAAAGAGTTTCATTAACTCTTCAGTTCTATTAGTCTCCCAAAGCCACTCTCTTTCACACAACTCTCCTATTATTTTTTAGCAAATATTATCTTATTTATTGTTTAACTTTTTTTTTCTCATTTCAATGCAAGGTAAACTCCAGAAGACCATGGATCTTATTTATCTTTTTCACCTCATTCCCCAACATGGAGGCAGCATGTGCCACTTAATTGTCTTCCAATAGATTTTATTGATTAATTGAATGAATTAAAGCACCATGAAATGGATGGGTATCTTGGAAGAAATTTTTTGTCAAATCTCCAGTTGCATTTCTATCTCATAAAACTTTACCTATTTGACCTTTTAAGTGGCTATGGCATGCTCATTTATATGCATATTCTATTTTGTCCTCATAAAACTGTCATCAGATTATTTCTTATGTTATCAATCAGTTTTTCTATTCAGAATGACTACATTCATTTAAGCCCTTAATTTTTGGTATTTTTGTTCATTTACTGTGCATTATTTTAAGTACAATTTTCTCAGAGATAAAATAAAGACCCTATATTTTTCCTCTACCTAATTCCATGACATTTTTTCATCATATTCTCTTTTAGAGACAAATCACTTATCCCCTAATGATAGTATCACAAATTCCCTAAGGATCTGTCTCTACCTCAGCAAAAACCTTCTCCTGGATTACATTTCAAGTACTGATGATTAATAAAAATCTGAATCATATCAG
This sequence comes from Rhinolophus sinicus, assembly GCF_057876585.1. Lineage (NCBI taxonomy): Eukaryota > Metazoa > Chordata > Mammalia > Chiroptera > Rhinolophidae > Rhinolophus > Rhinolophus sinicus. The sequence continues at coordinate 89,230,258 of NC_142517.1, forward strand.
AAAACAATAGCATGATATACTAGAAATTTAAATTGTATTCTCATTCTTTACTCTTAAACAAAACAATTTAAATTTATCTACTCCTAAAATTTTGATAACAGATGTTGCCCAGTGTTGGCCTTCTAAAATAGTCCATCCTGAGGGGTGTTTTCTAATAGTGCATTAGAAATCCTATATAACGTGTTAAATTATAGTGCAAACTAAACACTTAAATTAAGGGGAAAATGGCATCTAAGGGTGTAGAAGTCAACAACTGAGAAAAAGTGAGGGAGGGTGGGAGAGGGTGGATTTTTCACCCTTTTTACAGCCTGAAAAGATCTTTTCCAATTTCATAGTTCTTTTAGATATCAAAGGTTATCTTGTCAATTTGTCACTTAACCCTATATAACCTATTTATTTATTATGCTTATTTGCCTGGCTGCCCAGCTAGATAGTAGAATGTAAGATGAAAGACATACTATTATTTTATTATGTATTGTAATATAATCTTTTTTTAGAAATCATACATAGCACTTTTCTGTGTTTCCAGGATCATATTTTGTACATTTCTGTATTCCCAGTGCTTACAGTGTTGTTTTGCATATCATAGGTGCTTGATATACTCGTCTATTCATGGGACTATGAATGCAAATAAAGTACTAAAGTAATATTCTCAAATAAATAAAGCTGAATTTGTACATCCTATTAAATGAAAAAGATTATCTCAACATAACACTAAGATGTCTGGTTCAGAATTATATATTCAAAATAGAAATGGAATTTAGTTTTGGGTTTCAGATTGTAAATACATATATTTGACCATTTGGTGTCAATTTCTAAGCATATGTGAGAGGAATTTATCCAAAAACTATCTTCTAAAGACTTCCATATATTAACATAAAATAGTAACTCCTTCTAAATATATCTTAGTACATTTAATTTATTAGGAAAATAATATTACCCTAATAACATGGCCATCAAAGTTGTATATTCAGAAAAAATAGAGAACAGAAATTATGTGGAAATTATATTTTTGCACTGAATTTGCATTCATGTTTTAAAACCAATTTATTTTACATGTCACAAATGCAAGAAGGAAACAAACAAAAAAGCAACAAATAAAAATCCCTTTAAACTGCCAGTTTGCTATGTACTAAATCTTGTACATTTTATAGAAAGCCATGTTCTTACACACACATTTTTCCTTAATTTTAATAAAATTACACAAGTTTGGATATGAGCTCCCTGCTCAGAGATTAGAAGCATTATCTAGAAAGAGAAGGATGCTCACATAGTTCATCTCATTTATTGCTGCTTATAGGGTCAGGGAAAGGTGACCACAAAAGCTTCAGAAAAAAAACAAAAGAGTAACAAAAGTAAGTATCCAAACATCTTTATAATATATAAAGAAGACATCCAGACACTTTCATAACTAGGTAGTACATCACTGCATTTTCAAAGAGTTCACTTACACATATTTTTTCCTTAATTTTTCTAAAAATCACACAAGTTTGGATATATGTGTTCCCTGCAAACAGATTAGAAGCTGCATCTAAAATGAGAAGGATCTTATCAGGAAAAGTAAAAGTATATTGATTTTATTGTTTTAGTTATGGAAGCATGTTTAGTATATTTTAAATGATTTGTTCCAATATTAGTACGGTGTTTTGTATTCAAAAGCATAATTTTAAGTTTCTTTTTTTTTTTATTGAACAAGTATAGCATTCCAAGTATAAATGGTAAATATGTTTTGTGAAAGTTTTGTGAAAGTAATCCCAATTTCTGTTATTCTCAGGTGAACTTCCACAAGTAAATTTGTTATCTGTGGTTTAAGTTGACTCATGGATTTTCAGTTTTTCTGTAACTTAAAAATTATTAAATACATTATAATAGGACCATTATTAAATACATTATAATAGGACCATTTAATTATTAAAAAATGATGCTTAAAGTTTTAAGTCTATTTGTTTTAATAATAGTCTATCAAACAAAAGTGGTGCTAAATTTAGAACTTGGATTTAAACATAAGCAAAATGCAGTTTTCAGCAATTTTCTGCCAACTTCTATTCAAAATCTCCAGAATTAAGAAATTATGTAATACATGGGCCTCCACTGTCAGAATTTCTAAATTGTCTAATTTCTTATTTTAAAAAAGTATACCATAATATATTAGAGATTAATAGGTAAAAATGTTTCCCAAAGATATAATAAAGGATAAAATTCAGCAATTTATTAATAATCTAAAGCTGATTCCAAGATATTATTCCAAGTTTTATATATAAATGTTTAAATTCCTCATTAATCAATTTGTAAATCTCATATACAATGTCTAGCAACTATGGAAATTCTAGAAAAGTGAAAAATGTTTTTCAGGTTATATTTGATTGGGGCTTCTAGGTAAACAGTTTTAATTTGAGACATTGAAATGCACATTAGACAAAGTTACATTTAATGCTCAAAAATCAGCATATACAAAGGGGGGAAAATACTGTCCTCTATGTTGACTTATAGTATCTTCTAGTGTTATAAAAACATGCTATCATTCCCAGATTGTAGCCAACTAGATATGGGATATGAGATAACAGATTCATATGAACAGTAGTACTAACAAATTATTTACATGTCTAATATTAATCTCTAATCAAGAACACACTAGGGCCGGCCTGGTGGCTCAGGCAGTTAGAGCTCCGTGCTCCTAACTCCGAAGGCTGCCGGTTCGATTACCACATGGGCCAGTAGGCTCTCAACCACAAGGTTGCCAGTTCAATTCCTCGAGTCCCGCAAGGGATGGTGGGCTCCGCGCCCTGCAACTAAGGTTGAACACGGCACCTTGAGCTGAGCTGCCGCTGAGCTCCCGGATGGCTCAGTTGGTTGGAGCGCGTCCTCTCAACCACAAGGTTGCCGGTTCGACTCCCGCAAGGGATGGTGGGCTGCGCCCCCTGCAACTAGAAATGGCAACTGGACCTGGAGCTGAGCTGCGCCCTCCACAACTAAGACTGAAAGGACAACAACTTGACTTGGAGAAAAGTCCTGGAAGTGCACACTGTTCCCCAATAAAGTCCTGTTCCCCTTCCCCAATAAAATCTTAAAAAAAAAAAAAAAAAAAAAAGAACACACTAAAACAAAAGACATTGAAAGTAAATGGGCACGCGTTGGTATACATAGAGGAGAACTTAGCTTCTAAGTTCTAAGTTTATCAAGATTGGCTAATCGAGTCTTCCTCAAGTGGTTTTAGAGTATCACTTTGCACATGGAATAACTGAAAAAAAAAAAAAAAAGGAAAATGATGGTATCTTTATGGTGACGTGAGTCACAACAGATGAACAATATTCCTGTTATATCAAAAATTCAAGCAGTTCCTATTTCCTGGGACTTGTTAGGTCTAAAGGGGTTAAAAAGACAACCGCCATGGGTAGAGAAGGAGCCCATACCATATTGTCAGTACACATCCTCCCTCAAAGTTCAAGTAGCCACAGATTTATACCTGCAGAACCTGATTAATGGGCCATAAGCCTTTAGTTTTGAAACATACAAATCTCACATATTTTTAAGACCAGAGGTAGCTGTTAAGTTTTGCTTCTCTATTCGAGGTGGCATCTCATCACTTCATTTGGTCTCAAAAACTCAAATCTTGGCAAGTCTAGTTTTATATGTATATCTAAACAAGAAAATATTTTTTCCAGTTTTGTCTTTTGTGATAGTTTCATCAAACAGATATCAAAAGCCTACAGAGCATTAGTCAGGGACAGGGTGATTAGTTTCTCTCTTTATGCATGGGTAATTAATATAAAAAGGATGGAAAAAAATCCTTAATCCTATTACACTTGATCCATCATTTAGCAATGCTTTTTGACTCTTCAAGGTAAAATCTGCATGTGAATTTCCCCAAAGCAATAAGATCATCAGTTTCAGAAAATTATAAAATCCCACTGCAAACTGCACAACACTGATAGAAAAAAGTGAGGTTTCTAACATTCATCTAAGAGAATCTCATTGAATAAAACTGTTTCAAAGATATCACTTTAAAAATTATTCCTAATAGAATTAACCTAATTTTGCTTTAGCATATACAATCCAAGGATAAAGGCAATAATTGCATAACAAAAAACCCAATATATCAAAAGAGGGCTAGGTATAAATCTACAAATAATCCTTATGATTTGGCAAGGACCTATGGCTCACAGAAGTACATGTACTGTTGTGAAGTGACAAAACAGCCTATTGCATCATAAAGACAAGCCTTTCTCAGAATGCTCAAGACAATTTTTCAAAATCCATTAAATGGATCTATCAAGATTTTGTATTGGCCTGGCCCACAGTTTTAAATGTTATTCATTTGTCTTCTTTTCTTTTTTCCATTTTTTAATGTTCCATATATCATAAGATTAGGATATGACTCAGCTCAACTATAATATCATTTATATAAATTTTGGATGTGACACATTATACATACACATATTTCTTTCAGGATTTCCTTTATTCTCACAACTCCCTTTTTGTACCATTTCATCTTTCATTGGAATAAACAATTATATCTTGGTAACTTGTGGTCAACATATACATAACATAAGATTTCCTATTTTAACCATTTTAAGTGTAGAGGTCTGTGGCATTAAATTCATATTATTGTGCAACTATCACCACTATCCATCTCCAGAACTTTTCTCATATGTCCCAACAAAAATATGTATCCATTAAACACTAATTCTTCGTATTCCCTCCTCCCCCCAGCCCTTGGCAACCACCATTCTACTTTCTGTCTCTATGTACATGACCACTCTAAGAACCTCATGTAAGAGGAATCATATAACTGTTGGTCAGTTGTTGTTATTTTTGTTGTTTTTTGTTTTTGGTCTGGCTTATCTCATTTGCATAATACCTTTTAGGCTCATCCATGTAGTAGGATGTGTCAGAATTCTCTTCCTTTTTAAGGCTGAATAATATTTCATTGTTTTTAGGCTTCTGGTCAAAACAGTGCAGGAGATAAATGCTGTGCCTGCTTCCTCTCATGTCCACAACAAAATAACAACTAAACTACAAAACAGTCATCACTGAGAATCACCTGAAGTCTAGTTGAAAAGTAGTCCTTTAACAAAAGATATACAAAAGAAGTGAACATGGAGACTGGTAAGAGGGGTAGAGAGGCAGAATGATCTGATCCCACACCCACGAGTGGCAGCTAAAAATCTGGAGGGATATCTCAGCTGCAGAGGTCTCCCCTGGAGGAGTGAGGGGTCCCAGCCCAATACCAAGATCTCCAGCCCAGGGTTCCAGTACTAGGAAAATAAGTCCCCACAACATCTGGCTGTAAAAACCAGTGGAGATTGTTGCTGAGTAAGATGAAGGGTGGTTGGAGTCCCAGGCATTTCTACTGAAGAGCTTACACACGAGCTAACTCCCTGACAGACTCACTCCCTCTGACCTCCAGCACTAGGGCAATGACTCAAAGGTACCAGGGACATACAGGGAGCAAGTGAACAGTCTGGCTTCCGGTCACGGACTGGAAAGGCAGCTTCCTCTCAGACAGTAGTGATAGAAGAAGCCATTGTTCCTTTGTTGAACTCTCCCTACCCCAGCATTCATACACAGGCGGGAGCCATATGTGAGTCTCCATCAACCTAGCTAACACCTTCACTCCACCACGATGAATCCCTGAATCCACACCCCACTCAAGCTACCCCTAAGGGCTTTTCCATATAAAAGGACTATTTTGGCACATACTGTGGACTTTCCTAAAATCTCTCCTTCAAGGTTTATAACCACCACGCCCCCCCCCCCAAAAGCATCTGGCTTCAGTGTGCCCCATACCTCTTGCTAAACAGCCCAAGTTTGGCATTATCAGCAGCCATCCCTGATTCCCAACTTAGCCTCTGCCAGAAACCTCCACAGCCTGCCCAAGTGCTAGCCATTTTCAGATCACTTTGTAGCTAATACCAAATAGCCTTGGGCAGGGCAGAGACAGCATCTGACCTTGGTCTGCACCTAAGTACCTCGAAAGTAGCCCCAGAACTAACACACCTAGTTGTCAGCTTCAGACCACAACAGAGGACCATCTCATCACTTAAAAAAGTGACATACCCAAAGAACAGACTTGGCAGGAACCAGAGCTCCACTAAAGCAAATCCTGCTCCATAGGATTAGCCCCTGAACAACAGTTCCTCCACTGCATTCACGGCCAGTCCTCACAGACAGTCATCCTGAAGGTCAATTGCTTCCATTGATGTATCAACAGAAACCAAAGCTCAACTACAACAGGAGGGCACAAACAACCCTACAAGGGACACCCTTGGAGTGCACAGCTCAGTTGATGAGGGAGATTGTGCCATTAGGCCCCATAAGACATCTACCACATATGGCCACTCTATTAAGACTGGGAGGCTTAGCAGCCCTACCTAATACATAGAAAACAACACAGGGAGGCAGCCAAAATGAGGAAATAAAGAAACATGTCCCGAATGGAAGAACAGATTAAGCTCCGGAAAAAGAACTAAACAAAATGAAGACAAGAAGTCTAACAGACACAGAGTTCAAAACACTGGTTATAAGAAGTCTCAATGATCTCAGTGAGAACATCAACAAAGTGATAAAAAACAAAAAAATAGAGATAGAAAACATAAAAAAGTCAGAAATAAAGACTACAATGACTGAAATGAAGAACACACTAAAAGGAATCAAGAGTAGATTAGATGAGTGGAGGATCAAATCAGCAATTTGGATGATAAGGTAGCAGAAAACTCCCAATCTGAACAGCAAAAAGGAAAGGAAAAAAAAAAAAAAAAACAGAGAGTTTAACAGGGCTCTAAGACAAGAGCAAGCATACTAACATTCACATCATAGGGGTGCCAGAAGAAGAGAGCAAGGAATTAAAATCCTATTTGAAGAAATAATGACTGAAAATATTCCTCACCTGGTGAAGAAAATATTCACACAAGCCCAGGAAGTGCGGAGAGTGACAAACGACATGAAATCACACAGGCCCACACCAAGACCTAGCCAGACCATCTACTCTAATGCGTCTTTTGGAGCAAAAATTAATGTAAGACCCAGTAGTATATTATATTATATAATATTATTATACCCAGTCTTATATTAAAATAAGACTGGATCTTATATTAATTTTTGCTCCAAAAGACGCATTAGATCTGATGGTCTGGCTAGGTCTTATTTTCAGGGAAACACAGTAATTAAAATGCCAAAGGTTAAAGAGAGAATCTTAAAAGCACCAAGAGAAAAGCAGTTAGTTACATAAAGAAAGATCCATAAGACTTTCAGCTGATTTCTCAACAGAAACTTTGCAGGCCAGAAGGGATTGACATGAAATATTCAAAGTGATGAAAAGCAAGGACCTACAACCAAGATTAACCTACCCAGCAAAGCTATCAGTTAGACTCAAAGGACAGATAAAGAGCTTTCCAGACCAAAAAAATAAATAAATAAATAAATAAATAAATAAATAAATAAATAAATAAATAAATAAACAAAACAAACCTAACGGAGTACATCACCAGAAAACAAGTATTACAAGATATGTTAAAAGGATTTCTTTGAAAAGAAGAAAAATAAATAAATAAATAAACAAATAAATAAATATATATGAATAATAAAATGGCAATAACTACATATCTATCAACAACTGCTTTCAATATAAATGGATTAAATGCTCCAATAAAAGGATAGGGTGGCTAAATGTGTAAGAAAACAAGACTGTTACATATGTGGCCTACAAGAGACTAATTTTAGATCAAAAGACACACACAGACTGAAAAGAAAGGGATAGAAAAAGACATTTCATGAAAATAAAACTGGAAAAAAAAAAGAAAAAAACTGGAGTAGCAACACTTATACCAGACAAAATAGACTTTAAAGTAAGAGACAAAGAAAGATACAGCAATTTCAATTCTGGGTATTGATCTAAAGAAACTCAAAACACTAATTTGAAGAGACAAGCATCCATATATTCACTGCAGCATTATTTACAATAGCCAAAATACTGAGGCAATCTGGGTGTCCATCAATATATGAATGGATAAAGAAAATGTGCTATGTATATACAATGGAATATTACTCAGTCATTAACAAAAAAATGAAATCTTGCTATCTACAAGAACATGAATGGGCCTAGAGGGTATTGTGCTGAGTGGAGTAAGTCAGACAAAGAAAGACAAATGCCATATGATTTGACTTCTCTAGGCAATCTAAAGAACATAATGAAACAAACACAAAAAAACAGAAACATACACATAGATACAGACAACAAACTGACGGTTGACAAACTGACGGTTGACAGTTGGGTGGCTGGGCCAAAAAGGTGAAGGGATTAAGAAGGACACATTGGTAGTTACAAAATAGTCACAGGGATGTATAGTACAACATAAAGAATATAGTCATAATATTGTAATAGTGCCAGGTGGATACTAGACTAAGCCGGTGGATTATTGCATAAATTACATAAATGTCTAACCATTATGCTGTATACCTGAAACTAATACAAAATAATATTTAATGTCCACTGTCATTTAAAAATAAAAAATTAAAATGATATTTCATTGTATTTATGTATTACATTAAATTTTGCTTAGCAATTCATCTGTTGGTGAGTACTTGTTGCTTCTACCTTTTGACTATTGTAAATAATGCTGCCTGGGTGCACAAATAACTTTCAGGTCTCAGCCTTTCTTCTTTTGGGTATATACCTGCAATGAAATTGCTGATCATGTGGCAATTCTATGTTGAATTTTAGGAGGTACTGCCATATCATTTTCCACGGTGGTAAATGTGAAAAATAGTTGCCATTTCTCATTCTCACCAGCAATGTGCAAGGGTTCCAATTTCTCCATCCTTACCAACACTTGGTATTTTCTGTTTTTTGTTGGTCTGTTTGCTTTCTTTTTAACAATAGCCATCCTATGGTATGTGAACTTTTATCTCACTGTGATTTTATTTTGCCTTTCCTTAATGATTAGTGATGTTGAGCATCTTTTTCATGGGCTTAGCCATAAACTTATCTTCTTTAAAGAAATGTCTATTCTTTTCCTTTGTCCATTTTTAAATATTTTTGTTGTTGTTGTTGTGGCTATTCTTGAATTGCAACAATATCTTTAGTACGGAATCATAAAACAAACTAATACAAGCCCATAAATGATGTACTATTGTCCCCACTTCTGATCCTGATACATCACCATCTTATTAGATGACAGCAATTTCTAGCTTTCCTTTTCTCTAATATTCCTTCTAGAAAGGAACAATTATGACTTCTCTAAATCTCATAATGTCAGTACTGAAATTTAGTAAACGTAATAGAGTAGGTAAAATTTTACAGTAAGTTTATTTTTATATTAAATACATTGTAATTAATAACCAGAATACTGAATATTGATAGAATTCAACACAAATATTTAGTTCTCTTAAGTTCACTCTTATGCCTTTATCTGACCATTTAAATAAAAAGTTTAAGAAATGATCCAGCTGATGATAAGAAACTTCAGCAGAATTTTTTTTTCCTTCCTTCCTTTTTCTTTCTTCTTTCTTTCTTCTTTCTTTCTTTCTTTCTTTCTTTCTTTCTTTCTTTCTTTCTTTCTTTCTTTCTTTCTTTCTTTCTCTCTCTCTCTCTCTCTCTCTCTCTCTCTCTCTCTCTCTCTCTCTCTCTCTCTCTCTCCCCCCCTCCCTCCCTCCCTCGCTCCCTCTCTCCCTTCCTCCTCCTCCTCCTCCTCCTTCTTCTTCTCTCTCTCTCTCTCTTTAATGAGGACATGAGGAAAAACCAACACACACCATCGCAATGGGAACAAATACACAGTTTTCCAACAAACAGTGAATCTCATTTTTCTGAGGATTTATAGCTGGAAAGCAAATAAATAAACAAACCAAAGAAAACAAATAACAAACCTGACAATTTACCCATTCATATGTACTTTTCAATTTCATTCAGGGCACTGGCCACACTCCTCAATATTTGAAAGTTTATTATGTCAAAGATGAATTAGACTCCTGTGCTTCTCTAAAAAGCAATGAGCCAATGTGTAGAACTTAAAATCAGACAACTTCCAGCTCAATTTAATAATGAGCTTGCTAATCCTGAAGACGGCACGATGACATATGCTGCTTGGGAAAGGCGGGAGCTCTTCGTACATTTTCAAGGATGAACAAGAGAATCAGAAGGCAGGAGCATCGCAAAAGGTATTTTTGTTTTGTTTTGTTTTGTTCTGTTTTGTTGTTTGGAACAAGAAGTCGAAATAGATGACCTCTGCGTTCTTTAAAATTCCCGTGTTTCTCTGATTCTAAAATTCTCCTAAATATTGTGTGGAATATGAAAATACAAAGTTTTTACCCTAAGGAACAAACACCCCAAATCAGATATAAACAAAATGATGGCTAACAGCAACACCACTAAGATATGTAGGCATGAATGCTACACACACAATAATCAGGCACTATTTGGAAATAAATTGGTTTTATGAACAAGTTTTGCTTGGATCTACAGCCTTAAAAATTGAATTGTTCATATTACTGCAGGGCTAAAATGCCTCAGTCCTTTATGCTTCAGTGGATTTCTTTAAATTATATAAAATTACTTCCTCTTTAAAATGTCTTCCTATCATTTTTATTTGAGGACTGCCAAATATATATGTACATGTGTATACGATAGTCCAGAAATGTATCCAAGTATCAGTCACTCAATGAAAACGTAACTGAATATCCTAAAATGTCAAGAGAAAACTCAAGAATCTTTAGCAGATAGATGGAATTAAATGACTGAGTAACAAACACTTAGGGAAAAACAAAAAAACTTGCTTCCAAATAAAATATCCCCTATTGTTACATGAATGAGTTAAAATAATTATTCATAATTTACAATTATATGGAATCCTTTATTGTGAAGTTTTGAATTGATTTACAAAATGATCTTAGAAATCCTCTACAAACATTATAAAGTATCATTGTCTTCTCCTTATTCCACATTCATCCTAAAATTTGTCAATTCCTGTCTATTCAACTTCCGAAATACACATACATAGTATATATGTATGATATACACTATACATATCATGACTTTATATGGAGAGTAGTTATATATATATGTCAAAATTTCAAGGTTCAGAGGTTGAGGGGTTCAACCTCCTAATATATATTTCAGAGGTTGAAAACCATCTATGTATACAGTCTTTCGTCTCTGACTGCCATTGTCCTAGTTGAGCTCTGTCAATCTTAGGGCACCGTCCAATACCAGCCAGCCTAGATCACATGATTACCTACATCCATCCTTTAAACCATTCAATACATAGCTCTTGCCTAGAAGATAGCATTCTAACTTCTTATCCAGGTATTCAAAGACTTTCACAATTAGTTCCAGAACATTTTTCTTTACTCCACATACCACCACCACTACCATCAAGAATCTTACACTTGCCAGTTTCTGAGTCTTTGCTGACGCTGTCTCCTCTACAGATTCCTCTCCTTATCACTTCTACCAGTCAGTGTCCTCTCACTTTCCAAGGATTCTAAATGCCACTTTAATCACTTTCACTTAGGCACATTATCTCTGAGCTCACCATCTGAAACTAATCCCTGTTTGTTTAAATTTTATAAATCATATGTATTTTATTAGAATAGTTGTTTTTATCATGCATTTCCATTAGGTACATAGTCTCATAAGGGGAATTACACTTTTTACTAGTTTTTATGCCCCTCTTATTTCTCTTATATTACTTTAGTGATCAAAAATATGTGTTAAATTGACTTGAACTCGCTTTTTACAACTGAAGAAAGAAAAGTACAGAATGTTAAAAGACTTGCAAAAGATTAGACTAGGCATTATTGGGTGACCCTAAGAATAGAAACTTGGGCTCACCCATGACTGCAGTCTGGTGATCTTACCATTAGAGAATATTCATCCCGAGATAACCTAATTTTTTTCGACAGCAGGCAAGGCTCCACAAATGTAGTACAATAATAATCACTTAAAGGTACACTTATGTCAAGCCTATTTATTACAATAACACTTTTAACTTTAGTTTTTATTTAGATTTCTATAAACTACAGAAGAAAGCTAAAATAAGCATATTTTTAGTTTAAAGTTGAAGTCGACTATGCAATGTCATATACTTTTCTTGGAATTATGCACTCTTCTTGCAATGTAAATTCAGACAAATCATGAGGTTTCAGAGACACAAAAATAAACTGGGTACTGTACACGAAGTTTATATTCAATCACTGCATGAGATGCTACATCACACCATGAAGTATCCTATCCTGGTTTTTTTTTTTGAAATTATATCTCAATGATTAAGTAAAATATTTATATTTGTGTTGTTAAATATTTGCTACAATAAGAAAAAATATGTAACTAAACATAGACTTCTTTAATCCTTAAAACTGTTCATACAGATAGCTACCTATATGGGGATACCTCAGAATGAATAAGAACCAGATATAGATGTTTAATCCGAGCTCCATTCCTTACTTATGTGTCAATAAGCAGGTAGATAAACCATTGTGTGTCTCATCTCTATAATAAAGATAACTTCAGTAGAAGGTCATAGAGATTAACTTGAATGTATAAAGCACTGTAAATGTATTACATATATGCATAAAGATATCCATTATTTCATTACTAAGAAAAAATTGCCAATTTTGCATGTTGTACTAGCTAGTAAGTAACCACTAAATATATAACATATATGAAAAACAATGATTCTCTTATTTTATTAGAAAAATCTCAACATGCTTTTAACTTATAATTATCATGAAACCAGTAGTCACTCTGAATAATCTTTCTGGACACAGTATATTTCAATGAAGTTGGTTGATTTATGTTTGACCCTATTATAGTAGCTATTCTAGGTAAAAATTCTACAGTGAAATCCCCAGATAGATAGATATAGATATATAGATATTTATGTACATATATTTTTCTTAATCAATGAAAACAATTCTTTCAGGGACCAAAAAAATGTTTATCTAAGGTCATTCCTCTAATGCTCTGGTTTGGTCTAAGTATAAAATTTTCTACTGATGAATGTACCGCACAAACGTTCCAGGCTTTTGATATTTGAGGAAAACAGTTATGCTGTTTACCAAACCATAGAAGGTTTATATACGTTTCTTGTCTTGGTAGCTGGAAGTAGCATTAAAATATAACTCTGTTATATAAAGAAATTCAACCAAGACTCGTGATTGAACACACAACTTATTCAGGTAAATGGGTTTATTGAGAACTGTTTGAGCCAAAAATGTTTTCCTCTGAAAGCAGATCTGGATCAGCTCCATCCAACATTAGGGCAAACAAATATACAAAGCCTCAAAGATCAGCACTGAAGAGAAAGAGCACAGATAATTTCTCTTGGAAAAAATTGAAAAAAACAGATGTTACCAATCTACCATCATATCCATCAAAAAAAGTCACAGTATTTTATACAAGACACATCTAATTTTCTGCAGCATAACTTACTGCAAAGGCTTCAGGCTGATTGCCAAGTGTATACCAAGGCAAATAAATAATTTGATCCATGTACATATATGTTGGATAGATGACAAATAACAGGACACATAAAAAAAGTCTTGTTTTAATTTTAAAGTTCTTTGTCTGAAACTATTATTTCAGGCAGTAGTTGCATAGCAGGACTATTTTTCTGTTGAGAGTTCTTAGTTTGTGACAATAATACCATATCAGCACAGGAAAAAACACATCTTTTGAGTTCTTTCCAGCAAAGAAACGTAATTTGCTCAACACTTTCTCTGAATGAATTATTCTGACAAAAAAAGTTTCCACAATAAAATAGATCTATCATAATCTTACTTGATGAGATTTCTCAATACACTGAAAATCACTATATGTTTTTAGCAATCTTATTTCAAATTTTCTTTGGTTGTTTTCATAGAAAAATGTAAATAATGAGACCTTTTACTTCCTATAGGAATCATCTTACAATATAACTGTTATGAAGAGTGATAAGAGGTTGCTTATTTTTCAAATTATGTTTTCCCTATATAAAGATTACTTAACAAGTAATACATTTAATTTACTATGAAGATTGAGTTAGAAAAGGACTCTTAAAACTGTAATCATGTTAATAAGCATATATATGGGACCATATTTGAAAGAAACAAAAATATAATTAAATTTTACTAAAATTCAACCGCTAAGGAATAAATTTTAAAACTACTGTATTTGTTCATTTATTTTTCAAGTATGTATGAAGTGTCTGCTACATGCCAGAAAATTAGATAGACATAGAATTTGTCCTCGTGTTGCTCATATTTCAGAAAGGAATATAAGCAATGACAAAGGTGATCACTTATTTAAAAAAAAGGGAAGAAATCAGGTTGCATTGAACGTTAGTGTGAGATATATTCACGTAGTCTTACTTTAGAATCTATAGCACATATCCTGGGAGCCCCAAAGTATGATTGCAATAGAGAAGGTAGATAATGAAGACGGCTTGGGCATCAGTACCAGCAAGGCAAATTTACAGATTAGATACAATCTAGGCCAAAGATGATTTTTAAAGAATATCAAATATAATCAGCATGAATTTGTCTTGTTTTACACAATAAAAATGTATTTTTATTGTCTCAATTCTATTTCCTGAAATACTATAGAAATAGTGAAACACAGAGAAACTAAATGTTAAATTAATTACAACACATATACAGTGGTACCTCGGTTTTCGAACGTAACCTGTTCTGGAAGACCGTTTGAGTTCTGAAACATTGGAAAACAGCCAACAGTTAGGCCTTAGGACCTTTCACTCAGTGGAAGCTGTGTGACATGTTTGATTTCCGAGGCACGTTCGAAAACCGAAGCTTTTACTTCCGTGTTTACAGCATTCGTAAACTGAAATGTTCGTCACCGGAGATGTTCAGAAACCGAGGTACTACTGTATTTACTGGAATATCATGTTAGTATTATCAATAATGTAAAAATTGACAATATGGAAAATGCGCATTATAATGCTTCCAACAAATCCACTTAGAAACATGACAGTTAACCTTATCACATTCTACCTAATGATAGAAAGATTTTATTCAATGCTAATGCCTTTCACACTTTAGACTCCAAGCTCCATGATGGAGGAAGCCTAGTACTTGTCTGGGGCTACATGGGCCTACAATGGTCTGATCTGTATCTAACATATGGAAAGAATTCACAGGATTTGTGGTGAAAGGGGTAGTATGACTACAGGCATTTTAAAAAAATTCTCAGACTTAGTTTTTATTTTTTGTATGTTTTATAATTAGTACATGCTACTTTGGTAATGAGATGCTTTTTTTTCAAAGAAGGATATTGAATGTACAATAAGACATCTTTCATAGATTAAAATTTGGAGATGGATTTAAAGTTTTTATTATCACATAAAAATGAAGGGGGGAGTACAGAACATTGGTCAAGGGCATGCATTTTAGAGTTAGGCTGATTTGGGTTTGAATTCCAGTTCTGCCCTCTGCTAGTTTAGGAGTATGCCTTACCTTTCTATCCAAACCTGCTGTAAACCCGAAAAAAAAAAAAAAAGATGTAACTTTATACCCATTTCCTTGACTACTGCTTTTCTAATAAAGTAAAAATACTGCAACAATAATCATTTTGGTGATTATATCCTATTTCTCAAATTTTAAAGGAATTTAGAACTGGGCATATTCACTGAAATTGATATTGTATTTTCCACTTAATAATGCATTATTGGAGGGAAAAGTAATCTAATTCCCATGTGAGCTTCAAAACTTTTACCTGAATGTCATGATTTATACTAGAATCTTTGAAGCCATCCATTCCTTAAAATAAAAAACACAAATGTTCATCTGAAATAAAGGTTAACCCCATAGCTTCAAATATATTGACAAAGGCTTTAGGAAATATTTATTATTTTATCCTGCAATTTTGCCTTCTAAAAAACTTAAGGCATGCTTTAATACTCTGAAAATGTACTTTTGAATACTTAGTTACCATATATTTTTCTCTTACTTGAACATTTGTTTTCAGATAGCCGTATAAGTAAATTAATCTATTTTAATTTTATTCTATGCAACATAAATAAATTAAATCCTGCTCTGAAAAAAACTGTGGCTAAAATTCCATGACATGATCGGCATTTTTACCATCCAAGTATCTAACACATGGCATTCTTCAGTATTCTTACCTCTTTATTGATGAATGAACTCACCTAATTTAAAATAATATTTAAACTACTGATTTGGACAGAATGTAAGAAAAAAGACATTTTGACATGGTAACAGTCGAGTTGGAATTTAGAATAATTTAAGCTTTTAAATTATTTAACATATCTCTAAATAAGTATTATATGAAGACTAAAGGTCTTTCTATTTTTTTAAAATACTAGTTCTTCCTTAACTATATTATAG
Source organism: Rhinolophus sinicus (assembly GCF_057876585.1). Classification (NCBI taxonomy): domain Eukaryota; kingdom Metazoa; phylum Chordata; class Mammalia; order Chiroptera; family Rhinolophidae; genus Rhinolophus; species Rhinolophus sinicus. The sequence continues at coordinate 89,246,590 of NC_142517.1, forward strand.
AAATCATTGAATCAAAAACATGTGCATTTTGCTGTTTAGTATTCCTGAAAGGGTAAAGTATTTCTCATTGTCCTTATAAATGAATAGAACAATTATGTTTCCATACTTTTACTATAGAATCTAGAGATTTTCATAAATTATACTTTCTATCTCATTACAGAATAATTGAATTTCAATGCTATATACACATTTTAAAATATATACTTTAATAAGTAATCCACAGTTTAATACATAATGTGTCACAGTGAATTAAATGTTCAAAAATGTATAGCAAACGGAGTGGATAGTGTGGCTAATGGGTGTTTTAAAGCTTTGTCTTCTAAAGATTAGCACATTCCATTTATATTGTTTTGTTGCATCATACAGCAATACACAGGTAGACTCAATATAAACGGAGAAGAGCTTCACTAAGAGTACAGCTTATTTTAATTCCAGCTCTACAAATGACACTATCATCTTGGGCCTATATCTCAAACTGCCTGTGCCTTAAAGAACTACACATGGGTTATCTACAATACGAGACTGCTGGGATGGAAAAACTAAAAGATGGCTTTTACAGAAAGACACAGACAAATTTAAGATACAATCTCTCAGAACTTAATTTTCTTTATTTTACAATGTAGCTACATGAGTATATCTCATATGCCAAAATGCCCCAAGATAGTTGATACAAATCCACTGAGAATATTACATTCAGAGAACTATAATTACTGGTTAGTAATTTAATTTTCCTAAGAAGCAAATATTGAATCACTCACTTTCTGAGAAAAATAGTAACCGATTTTAAATGAATCTTGGACATTTTACAGACTGGTGCCTCCATTTATTAAAAAATGTAACTTCTTAAGTTGGTATGAACTCTATATCTTAAAGGATAATATTTATCGCACATCCATCACATTTATTCATTACTTAAAATGTATAAAAGCAAAGGGATCCTTAAATATGTCGAAGGTTTTTCTTAATAAAAGTATATGTCACTATGAAGAAATATATTAAAATTATATAACCTTAAGCATATAGTACATCAATATGAAAAAGTACTTATTTCCTCTTGCAAATTATTAAGTGAAGCCTAAAGCAGTAGAGCATTAGGAATAATTTTTCAAGTAACTTGGGACTTCGATTTTAAGTGTATTCTTAAGTTCTTAAAATTTTCATACATCACTCAGAAATAGTTAAGTACTTCTCTTTAAAGATTTGTGAAAATGTTTAGCTTTATTTATACAATAAATAACCTTTTTCTGGAAGCAATACCATCTCATGGATGGATGTAGTATTTTAACATCTATCCTTTGTGATGTGTTTTGTATATATGCAAGGATAAATGTAATTTGAGAGCTCTGATTATATGAGCTAGAAATAAATTTATGCAATCGGTGAGATAGCTTATTATAGTCCCCAGTTAGCAGATTTATATATATATATTAAATTTCCTTATATTTTGAGACTGTTTGTCATGTACCTATTTACCTTTGCACTATTAGGTACTTTTCAACATTTTTCATTTCATGTGATGTCCCAAAATGATATTAAGTGTGTGTGTGTGTGTGTGTGTGTGTGTGTGTGTGAGAGAGAGATAAGAAATTACACTTAATATTCAAGGTAGTACATGACTACTTCTACATAAAATATTTATTTTGTTGAAAAAAATCCCACATACTCTTATCATCTTTCAAAGCAAGGTTGTCATTTAAAAATGGAAATAAATACTTTATGTCAAATGCACTATTTTACAAAAATAATAATGTATAAATATCATCTTCAAACACGTGAAAGATAAATTCCAAATATGGGCACATCCTAATGTGTCTATTCATTTGGGACCAATTCTCATTCTAAAAGAAATAATGATGCAATTGCAGAGATTTGCCTAGACAAATCAGGAGAGGCATGATTGCATTCTGAACAAGTCTCAGGAGATGGATTCCTACACCATTCCCTATCAGGAAAGGGAAAGCACTTTAATGTTTGTTTGTTTGTTTTAATTAATTTTATTGGGGTTTCATTGGCTAATAAGATTATGTAAGCTTCAAGTGTACAATTGTATAATAAATCATGCGTATATTTCATTGTGTACTCATCATCCAAAGTTGGAAACTTTAAATACTGGAATTTGGGGAGGCCAGACATTCCCCTGATGGACTACTGTTTGTATATTTAGAATTTTGAAATAAGACCCATGCCTGCTAGTTGACTGAGAGCAAAGGCTAGAGTCAGAAATGGGTCCAGGCAGGAGCAAGGATTTACCCAGACATCTCTAAATATGTCCTATATCTCCTCTCTGCTGGAGGGAGAAATTATGAACTGTATCTTGATATTGTTTGTAATATCATATTCTTAAAATACTTGATAAAGACAATGCCATAAAGATACTTGCCAGTATCTACCAGTAACCATTGTTTTGCCTTCATAAGCCAGTTCACCTTTATACAGCTATCTCAGTTTTGCATATGAGAAGTATATAAGATAAGCAAAGAAGGAAAATACTCATATATCCAAGGACAAAATGAGTCTTGGGTTTCTTTATTGACCTGTAGCAATTTCTTCAAATATAATACATGCACAGTTATTGGTATCAATTTTTAAATACTGAAATTGATGCCAAAGTTTTTGACAACATATAAAAATTACTTCTAAGTTATTATGTGAATACATTGCCATAAAAACTAAGTAAAGAGATTAAAGGTAAAGGCAAACAAATAAGATTTTTTATATTCTTTATATTTTAACACATAGCAGTTCTTATTTTGGGGGGGACAGGAGTATGCTGATGTGTTACATACTAAGTTTTATATCTTAAATACATAGTTTTATGGTCTGAAGGTGTAAAGTCTTGAGTCCATTTTGCTTGGCAAATAAATTACAAATTCTGTATCATGCAGTCTGTCGAAGGCCTGACAACCACTGACATATGGATTTATCTTTAGTGAAGCTAAGAGGTAATCTTCAATGCTCATTGAATTTTTTCCTGCTCTGCAGGTCAGTTCATGGGGTTCCTGATGTCCAGGATGCTTTTCCGCACCTTTGCCATCTTGTTCTACAAATTACTTACTAGAGTTTTAAGATCTATCTCAAATGCCATCTGGCAAATAACTACTTACTCAGCTATGGATCCCAACAAATAAAGTGCTTGTAAAGCATTCAATCTGCAAAGTCTTTCAAAGTCTTCCACAGTCTTTTTAACATGGAATAGGGATTTGCAATTCACAGAAATGTAATAATGTATTATTGGTTTTCTGTTAATGATATGATCACACTAATTACAAATTTCATAATGTTATAATTGAATATGACATGCAATACATGACTATGTTGCATAGAGAATGACAATTGAATTACAATTATGTATAACTATTCCAAATTTACATGGTGAGTTTGAGACCAAGGTTACTTGAATTTTCATTTGTTGATCAGAAAAATAACTAAGCTGTATATGTTTTTCAAGTGTCCTATATATAGATATGTGTGTGTCTATTTCTTTACAACATTTCTAGTTCCATTCACGTAATATAAACTATTATTTGGTATTATGGTGGCACTATTTATACTCACAAATATATTGTTACCACTGTCAATACATACAATTGACACAAAAATAATCTTGGTAACTTTCCGAAAAATATTTTTGTTGTATAATTGAAACTTATAAGTAAAAGCTGAAATTCCAAGGTTAAATTCCAAGTGAGACTACACTATATAAAGTGCAGTGATAATACTATTTAAAAATTCTATGTTAGTAAATAAACGATGTATTAATCTCATTGGAATTCTGAGTGATTTGTATACAAATCACTTTTTGTATAAACCCTAGAATCATAAAGCTCAACCACAACTTTATTTTAATGTCAGGTATTTATTAGGTGACTGCCATTAGATATTTGAAACCAGATAATGGTCTTTCTAGTTAAGTCGAGTGCTACTAGAATCATTCATTTAAAAGGTAAAAATAAGCAAGAATATATAGAAGTATTAACCTATACAAACATACCTACATTTTCTGACATGTAGGTAGATATAAAAAGTCATTATTATTGCATGATGTTCAGGAACAATTGATAAGTGCTCTACATAAATCCCTGTAGTTAGGCTTAGTTATCCAGAGCCAAACTCAAGTGTTACAATATACATATAAATATTTCCTGTAAAGGCATTTCTTTGATCATACATTCATTCTTCTCATCCTCATGCAACAGATTTTAAGATCTAGTAAAAGATTAAACTGTAAGACCCCACCCACACCTCAGAACCTAATCAGGCACTCACCTATTATGTTCATTGCTAAATTCCTAGCAGTCAGAACATACCTCATTCACCTAATGAGTTCAAAAAAATATTTATGCAACAAATCAAGTTCATTAAAAAAATACAGCTACTTAGTTTTTCTACTTAGTTTTATTCTATACCCTGAGTTAATATATCCACACCCATCTTTCTGTCTCTATCAACAATGTGACTCAAAAAACTTTCTGATGTCTTCACTTTTCAGCAAATACATCCCATCCTCAGGTTCCTGCACTTTATCTGTCTATTATTCTATCTATCTATCTATCTATCTATCTATCTATCTATCTATCTATCTATCTATCTATCTATCTACTTTTGTTCATTAATCCTAGAATTCCGGAGCGCATATTCTATGCCATTCACCTAAGGATTTAGTAGGCTGTGTGAACCTGAGCCTTGAGACTGTGGATGCCATGAGCTTAGCGGAATAGCATGCTAATGAAGCTTCATAAGTAGGAATTGCAGGCCTGTCAGAGGGTCCTGAGAAATTGGAGAGCCCAGGACATCTTTTTGTGATACGGAAACAGGAGGGAGCTTCTCTTGTGACTTCCTCTTATAAGCACTCAATCAGGCAAAATGTGCTATTTGACACCTGCCCCTTCGATCTTCCCAGCTAAATCCTTGAAAATGTATGTTCAATGTTTTGGTTATGTTTTGTTTTTCCTTTTTTTTTTGTTTTTCCCCCACACAGCTCTAAAGCAAATGTTTAAAAGTTGAATATACTGAAATTCACTTCAGCAAAACTAATCAATAAGTGCTGTGATATAAAATGCTTTCTGCTTCAGCTAGAGTGATCAATATTAGAAAACAGGAGAGCATAGGTTTCATAACACAATGGAACACATAGAATTAATATTTCATATATATTTTATATTTAGTGGGACAAGACAAAAAAAAAAAAAAAAAGATAGCTTTACCAAGATACACATCTAGCCTGCAGCTTTACAAGCTCACTTTGCCTCTTCATCCACAGAAAGGGGCAACTGTCTGATAATTTAGGGTTCATGTCAAAGGTGTGCTCCAAATCATTCAATCATGTTCACTTTGTATTCAGGACATACGTAATATTTATTTCTTCTATCTCACATTAGATGTGAAGCTCCTCCAACTTTAAATTAGCTAGTTATGTAATTTCTCAGAACCTATCCATATACCAGAAGACTAATTATTGCATAAATGTCAATTCTTTGAAAGCAGATTTATAAGATTTGTGCAAACTTAGACAAGTATTTTAAACTTGAAGTAAAACTTTTCAATTTTATTGGAAAGAATAAACAGGAGAAAACATCCAAGAAAAATTCTTAGAAGGATCATGAGTGGGAGGGATTCCATATTGCATATTTAAATATGTATTTTTTAAACCTACAAAAATGGGCAAAAACTAGATAATCTTAGAGATGATCCTAATGTAGATGTGGATGCAGGTATGTGTGTTTTTTTGCATGTGTTAATATACAGATTAGGGAAACTTGAAAACCAGTGAGAAAAGCATAGTATTGTTTTTCATAAGAAAATTAGCTTTGTTTGAAAAATCAAATTATATCCTTATTTTATATTTATTCCAATGAGTTCCAGATGTATTTTAAAGAGTTAAATGAGAAAATTAAAATCACAGAAATGAAACTACAAGAAAAATATGTAAATAATTAATTTTAAGATACGAAATAATTTCATAAACATAAGAGTAAATGAGAAATTTCTAGATTGACTTACTGGACAGCAATATAAATAATAAAGTATTCGAAGTACTGAAAACCCTCATGCAGAAAAAAGAAGAAATTAAAAGTATAGGTAATGTTCCATTTCAATATTAATAAATTAAACAATATTTTGATGCCATTTATAGCTACCAATCTTCCCCACTGGTATGTATGTATGTCTGTATGTATGTATGTATTTTGTATGTGTGTGTATATAGCTATGCACCTACACATATCTATCCATCTATACTTACTCACGTTAGTGATTATTTTTTAAAAAGTTAAATTACTTAAAATAATTTCAAATTATAAAACGTCCTGAAAAGCAATTTGGTAAAAATGTTGAAAAGTATGTGGTTTTTATTAATGGATATACTTTTTGCTACATTAATTCCCTTTCCAGTATGACACATGAGATTCTAATTAACTATTTATGTAAGAATGTGTGTTACAAAACCTTAAATAGTATGAACTATAAACGACACTGGAATAGTTAATAATGTATGTCTTAATAGAATGATAGACTATGATTATTTTTTAAATGTGTTGATATGGAGAGATGCCAATACAAATGATTAAATGAAAAAAGTACAAAATATGTTCATAGTAAATTGGTTATATGTTTATGCTTAGTCTGAATATAAGCCATTCTGCATAAAAGCACAAGGTTAAATGAAGTAAGAGAAGAATTTGTACATGGTTAACTGAGCAGTGTCTATTGTGCTCCTAAAATCAGAGGCATCCATTTGGAGACTAAACTGGGGCTAGGTGTATAATTTCCTACCCATATTCATTCATTCTTGTTACATCCCTGAATTCCAATCTATCACTGCTCTGCTCATTAAACTTGAAGGCAAATTTCAAGATTTGAACCTCAATAAACAAAGGAGAACTTTGCTCTCTCATATAATTAGATAGGTGTATCCGCATTCCATTCTATGAAGGTCCCTTGCCATCTGATTGACTTTCTTAAAGGACTGAATTTCAGCAAATTAAGTAGGTTAAAATCCTAGCTCAGAAAATTGGTCAGGGCAGTTATCACACCTACATGCTAACTATTTTATAACCTAATAAAGAAAGTATTTGCTCTTCAATGGAAAATCTCTGGCTGCTCAAGAAAAACTGTTCAAGCTAAGTTTTAGTAAGTATTCAATTACTAACACTTACATTTTAAACATCACTTATAAGGGCTTTATTTCTATCTGTGTGAGTTTAGTAATGTCTTTTGTATACCATTTCTTAGCAGCAGAAAGACCTTATACTCCCACCTTCCTCCTTTGACTGCCCTTTATTCTTAGCAAAGACCCCTTATGAAAACCCCTTTAGTACTCCAGGGTCACTACTTATTATGGTAAATACAGACAAAAAGGTCCTGTCATCCTATAAAACCTCTCAGTTTCTGAAAGATGAAATTTAATTCCCTGTGCAAATTCAAATATAACTCAAGAATAGAACCATCTCTCTATATAGTTGATAGGATTATGACAAAAGGGTAGAAGAATTGATTTTCAACTGAAGTGAGAAATTAAGTTAACCTTAACCTTCACTCGGATATACACACTGGTATACCAGAAAAGACCGTGTAGCTTCTTTTTAGTTATCAGAAAATTCAACCTACCTATATCCATTGTTAAGACACTGTGAAAATACAGGGGGAACAGTTTGTGTTTGAAAGAATTGTGATTCTGTGATCCAGTGGACAGAAGAGCTGATTTTCCATTTTACATACTCAGACTATAATTATAAATAATTATACGTAGATGATTTAAAGTAGGTGGACTAAATGGAGACTTAAAAAAATAACAGTAAGCATATTAATAATGCCATTATTTATTAATTCTTTAGATGTTTTAATAAAAGTACAATGTTAAAATTATTTGAAATGTGAACATCTGCTTTTAGCATTATGCTTACTACGTGCTTCAAAGGGCTGTTTGAAAAACAACTGCATGGAAGACTTTTTGGGGCACGACTCGTCTCCCAAAGGGCAGGGGTGGTCCCTGAGGATACAATTATCCTCACTCTACCCCACTTCCCCACACAGGAATCTGCGAAGGAGTGGCTGAGAAATGGAGTATAGGCTTCTCAAAGAACAGCCAAAACATTCCTGAAGTAGAAATGCTCCTTAATCTGCAAAGGGATTATTTTTATTCCGCAAGGATATTACCTTGCAAGGCATGATGACTTCCTGTGAATCTGTGGTGATTACAGAGAAAAACACAACCATGAATGCAACTAGAATATATGAAAGAATTTGCACTAAAGTTACATGGACAAATGGGAACCATTCACAAATAGAGTCTGGGACAAGTGGTTACCCCATTGTTAGAAACTAAAATTACAGTCATATCTCCCACCATATGCAAAATATCAGTTAAAGGGGGATTAAAGTCTAATTTGTAAAGAGCAAAATATTAGGGGAAGTATCAGAGGAAAACATCTTTCTAAGAAGTGAAATAATCTTTACTAAGACACAAAATAGCACTAATAAAAATAACATAATTTTGACTACATTAAAATTAAGAATGTGTGTCTATCACAAGGAACCATAAAGAAACTGAAAAGACAGCTACAAATTGGGAGGAAATATTTGTCATACAACTGTTTTGTGGGAGTTCCTCAACATTTGGTATATTAAAAATTCTTCAGTTATATATGTTGTTAAGAAAACCAAAACAAAACACTATATCCTTTTAAACATTGGGCATTCATATCCAGTAAATATCATGTCTGTGTCACATCAAGCATAATGTAGCATACAAAAAACAAACAAACAAACAAAAAAACAACAAAAAACACATGTATCTCTGAAAGATAAATAGTTTAAAGTTATTTTTTAAATTTTTTAGCCACATTTTTCATAGCTTCTTAAGATAAGTAACATGCTGCCCCTCTTCTCAAGTAGTGCTGAAGGGGGAAATTGCTCAGTTACTGCTGCAGCTGTTCCTTTTTTAGCAGCCTGAGAAGCCCTGCTGTCCAGGGGACTTAGCTTTGGAACTTGGAGAGGGCTCAGCCTCCCATACAGCTAAGAGAATCAACCTATGTTGACCTCATTTTAAGCTAATGCTTATTTGAACATGACATGTCTATTTACACGCTGTGATATTCATTAAATGAACTGTCTAGATGAGGTTTGGTCGATATTATGTCTAACCATAAAACTGAGTACTGCAACATCTGACTAATAAAGTTTATAACTTTAAGTGTGATCATTGTTCAAACAACAGCAACTTGGTGTGATTATATATTTCTAAAATAATTTCCAAGTCATATGAATCAATAACTGCCATTCTATCACTATATACATCTTATAATTTATACTTAGTGGTTAGTAATTAATATTAAAAATGTGAACAGAGCCTTTCTATTTCTGAATTTCATATATATAGGTCTTTGCTTCTATATACAAATTGTATATTTATAACTTGTTAAGTAAATGCATGGAAATAGAATAAATTGAGCAACATAAATGAAATTCTTAATCATTTAATATCCTGAACAAACACAGCCATGCTTCCACAAAAGCAATATTTGGAAATTTAACAATTCATGTCTGAATTTTATTTAGATATTTCACTTGAAATAAATGAAATTCCAAATACAATCATATGTGATGTTGCTATGCAATAAACTGTTTCCATAAATCAATGATTACTTTGATGAAAATTATTTAACATTATTCTCAAAATAATATTTAAAATCTATCATGATACATGAATAAAGCTAAAATAATTTTAATAGATTTAAAATACTTCTTAGAGAATAATATGCTAAGGTTTGTGTATTCTACTTGCTTTCAGTTACCCATGCCTAAAACAAAGACCTAATTAAAAATCAAAGAAGGAATGCTGCTGCCTTAAATGAGACATTCCTCAACAAGAGTCACCACAAAAATGTGTTAATATGTACCCTGATATAAAACATAGATATTACAAAATAATTACTGTTAATATTATAAACAGCCAACAAGAAATTTATCTGGTTACTTTGGTGTTGCTTAAAAAAAACATGGATGTCAGTCCAATTATTACATAGCACATGACAGCCACTGTTCTAAATATCTACAGGTATCAATTCACAGCAATCCTAAAACGTATAAATATTTATCTAATTTGTCAGATGAGGGAAACAAGGCACAGAGAGGTTCAAAAGCTTGACCAGAGTCAGACATCTACTGAGTAACAAAACTGGAAATCAAACCCAGAAAATGTATCATTGTCTATACTTAACTTTTATGCCAAACTGAAAAAAAAAAAAGAAAAAAAAACTTTTTCTGTTTAATATTTGCCTAGATAATCTCTATGGCACAAAATTTCTACTATTGTCATGTCAATATTAGGTATTCAGTAAATTAGGTACATAATGGGACACATTTTTTAATGTTCCATGTAAATTAAATTTATCCAAATGGTCACAGATTTGGAAACATCCTACATTTCTTTATTTTCATGTATGTGCATGCAAGCAAAAGATGCTAATTATTATAAATGGATTTAATTGCCTACAAATCAATTTAAATTACATCATTCCATTATTTCTACTTTCCTACATTATTGAGCATGACAGGAATAATTCTCTTGCCTACCAAAGCAAAGGGTGATAGACTACACTAATATAAAATAACTATGGTTTTTAACTTTTATTTAATTTTATGCCCTACATTATAGTTTTTCAAATTTTATGATAATACTTAAAGTCCTTATTTTTCACCATATACAATGGCAAATAATAAAATATTGCTAGTTATTTCTTATACATGGACTCTAGGGGACATAGAATACTGAGAAAAAAAAATCTTTAAAACACAGGGAACCCAATATAAATAGATGGATGAGACACATAGTGAATAATATGTGCATGGCATTGTTCTGAGACCTTAACAAAAATCAACCCAATATATTAAAAAGTATATAAGAAAATGAATTAATAAAATAAATCTGGTAATTATACTATTTATTTTCTTCTCCATAGTAGGTGATCAAATAAACTTTTATTGATGCAAATTGAATTCAAACTCTAAAACATATGGTGTGTTAAAGCAATGCTTCTCAAAAATGTTCACAACATTTTCTCCTTACCATAGAATACTCAACATTCTATATGAATTAGAACAAGGCCTCAGGTGGCCCATTTTATGCGAAAACCCATATTTTTGGGTCAAATTGACTTCTCTAGAAAGATGTTCAAGTTTTATCCTGAGGCTTGGCATACACTTGGCACATGAACCTCTATGCTCCCTATCACATGTACCTTGAATTGAGAAATTCTGTTATCAGTGGTAAAAAGTCTTGGTCTCAATTCATGCTTCCACATCTTTGTCTTTTAGCAGGTGTATGTCTATTAGCACTTATCTTCCAATTTTTAGCAGTAATTATAATGTTTGAAGTTAAAATTTCAAATCACTTAAAATAGACAGTCTTGAATCAAATGAGGGAAATATCTCTAACTCCTTGATCTTCAAGCAAAAGTATTTACTCAAGAATAAATAATAATATTTGCCAAACTCTATTCCATGCATTGGAGATACAGCATTGAACAAAATTGACCAACAAACTTTGCTCTCATGAGCATGTATTTTAGAGAAGTGTGAAAGACTGAGTGTGTATGTGTGTGTGTGTATGTGTGTGTGTAAAACAGAATATGTTAGATGTTCATAAGTGTAATAGAAAATAAAGCTGGTAAGACTGGTGACGTTGAAGTGTGTCAGGAGAGCTGTCTGGAAAAGGTTAAGAGTATAATTTTGAATAAGTCCCTGAAACATTTTTGGTGAAGTAGAAACCCAAAAGGATAACAAATAATTGAGGGAATAAAAAGCAAGTACGAAGTGCCTAATGAAGAAATAGCTGAGCTGTGCTCCTGGCACAACAAGAGACCAGTGTGACCTGAGCAAATGGAGGTGGTAGAAGGCCTAACCAGAGATGAGGTTAGAAATAGTAGATTGTGTATAGCCTTGTAGACCACAGGAAGGACTTTGGTTTTCTTCGAGGGAAATGGGAAGCATTGAAGAGCTTGAGTCATGGTATTCTGTGTTCTGACTTACATGTTATCTGAAAAATGCTGGCTGCAATGTTGAAAATAAATTGAAGAGGGGAAAGGGTAGAAATAGGTTGATCACTTATGAAGTTAGGGCAATACTCCAGAATAGATAATGACGATTTACAATTAGACTATAGAGTTAGAAATTAAGAGTTGGTACTTGGACTTTTCTTGAAACATGAATGAAAGTATGGGAATTGCTTTTTTTTCTCCTCAAAATGCAATGTTCTCATATTCACACCACTATTTGTGATACATCATAAGAAATTCACCACAATCAATGTCTTTTAGTAATTAGGTGAAAATAATCATTGGAAAAAAGAAAAACTCAAATATAAATTCATTTTCACAATGGAATTATTCTTCCTTTTGTTCAATTTTACTTAAACATCATTTTATAATACTAAAGAATAAAACTTTTTTTTTTTTTTAGTATTTCACCCTTGACTGTTTTTGTACTTTCCTTTGGCTCACCATTAGCTAGTAGATCTTGGCATGTAATTGTCATCTTTTCCCTAACAGAATTTACAGTATGTTTGCTAAGAGAATTTACAATATGTCTTTAAATACATTATCAAATAATCTAATGAGATAGATTGGAAAAATAACTACTTTCTAAACACACCAGACACAATCTTTGCCTTTACACTTCAGTGAACCTCACTAACTGGTGGACAATCTGTTCATTAAGGTCATAGTCCTGATTTATATTGACTTTGAGAGACTGTGCAGGAATTCTCACGGCTGGTTAATATAGCCCAAATTAACAGATTGACTCTGCCATGCCCTATTCATTTTCCATGAAGAGATTCAGTTAAAAGGTTCATAGCTTATGAGTCTTCATTTCACAGGGATGAAAGGTAGATCATCACCTAAATTTGATGCAATTTATCCTCATTTTAACTCATTGGGGATAATTAGTTCATTTTCTTCTTCATAATAACTATAAGTCTATAACCATTTAAACTATTTCAATAAAAATAATCCAAAAATACCCATGGCAATTATACACATATTATAAGCAGTGGAGGTGGAGGGAAATTTTCCCACATGCATTCACAGCGCTAAGAGGCTGTCTGCCAGCACCAAATCCTTTTGGATAATTTCCATTCTTCATTCATATGTTCATATCCCTGAACGTAAAGCATGCTTAGTAAAGCAACGGAAAGTTAAGAAAAAAATCCAAATTCAAATCTAGAGTTGAATTATTTTTAACTGGTTCACGGTATATATGAATTTGATCAGAAAGCTTTATTTACAGGCCAGTGGCCAGACAGCTAAGACCACAGTGTAAGAGAGAAGATAAGCTTGTTCCTAGTATGAAAGTCATGAGGGCTGTTTCCTAAAACTCTTCTTCTGACACAGATAGGATTGCACTCCCATTCTTCATTGTAAGTGAAGTGTGATTTGCTTTGGCTAAAGAAACTTGGGTAGATGTGATGTGAGTTTGTTCTTGTCAATAGCTTTAGAACTTCTCCTGCTTCACCACCTCCCTCCCCTTACTGGGATAATGGAGAAACATGCTGAATTGGGGTCTCATGAGCCTGGATCCCTGAACAGCTAAAGTAAACAGATTCGTCTTCCAACAAATGTGGAGCAACTGGCTTGAACAACAAATAAACCTCCATTGAGTTAAGCTACTAAGATCTAGAGGTTGTTAATAGATTTGATGGTTGTACAGTTGTAACTGTACAGACACGACAAGAAATCTTATCATCTACCTAAGGAACCAGATGGTTATAGGACTAGAGAAAGCAGCGATATTGAGATGTGAAAATGTGCTAAGGTGCCCAAAACACAAAAGACTATGAAACAAAGGGAAGTTCCAGATAATTGTGGGATATATCTGATGGAAGTTTATACTATATTTATTATCATATCTTCAATCCATATTTCTAGAATTTACATTGGAACAAAAAAGGGTTGGCAATTGATTACGGTTGTTGTTAAAGTCTTGTAGATAAAAGCATATTGTTATGTTTGAAATATGATATGTACTAGGGTTGACTCTTGAGATACAAGTGAGAGGTTTTGGTCAAAGATATCAATAGTTTCCAGAAAGCATTTTTTCCACTACGAAACTATAAGTATTTAATCCTCATGAATGAATGGTATCCTAATAGTAGGGTGCTCTTGTTATGCCAATTTAAGAGATTTTAGGAAACTGAGGCATAAACAGTTTAAGGAGTCTGCCCAAAGTTATCCAGGTAGTAACTGGCAGAACTGAGATTTAAACTCAAGCTTTCTGGCTCCAAAGTCTGTGCTTTTCAAAACTGTAATCTACTGCTGCTCAGTGAGGATTAACAGTTAATTTCTTTCAATGCATTAAATAAAATAACTAGTTCTTATATGAAATCCAGGGTTTTGCAGAAGATGAAGCCAGATAGTGGAAAATAACAGACTGAACACTATGTAATCCATGTATCTAGTCCCTTACTAAATTTACCTTCATTTGTCAAAAAGTCAGGATGAAAGATGTGGATTATATATCATGGATTTTGTGTAAGGTGCTTTCAGCAGGGACCAGTGTGATCTCAGGAGCAGAATCAGACAAGTCTCTGGGTTCCACACCCCTAAGGAGTGAGAACAGCTAATTTAGATAAGCAAAGTCTATAATTAGCTCATTAAAAGCAAGACTGCGAATCCTGCCAGGTTATAGACAAACTGTGATATTCTGCCAAGCAGCTGAGAAGCAGCAGCAGTTCTAAAAGGACATATGACCCAGAGAAACTGTTAGGTTTTTAAGTCCAAATTGTCTAAATAACTTTCTACTCCACTGGGTATGTGAATTTGAGCAAATTATTTCATCCCTTTACGCCATCGAAACCTCAAGATAATAATGCTACCTCACGATCAATGTAGAGTTAAGTCAAATAATGTTTTCAAAGTACTTGGACCATTTCCAAGCATTGTTTCTAAAATAAAAAGGTTTATAAGGACAGCATGATAGAGGTGCTTGAGAATACAGCTGTTTTAAATGCTTTTCATTTTGAATGCTTACTCTACCAATTTATATATTTAGGTTGACTTATGCATGTTATTTGCCCTGTAATTTCCATTTCCCCCATAATATTTTTTTTTACTTTCCTCTTGACTTACTGAATGGTTGTTAAAGGAACTGCATTTGCCCTGCCCTTAGAAACTTCTTACAGGAAGTTACTGTTTGCTAACAAAGAATTTAATTTGTATTAACTTACATTAGCATTACTAACTATAAACTTTCTAGTGTTTATACCTAAAGGACAATTAGTGAATCCCTGGCTAAGGATAATTGTGCTTAAAATGCTACATAAAAATATTTACAATAATTTATATGTAATCTTATGCATGTAAATTATGTAATTATTATGTAATGTTATGCATGACCCCACAAACCTAGTTGAGTGGGAACATTTTAATAACATATATGTAGCTAGCTTTCTGAATGCTGAGCCCACCTGATGGCTTTCTGGTTCCTGATTCTTAGCTATAACCCTGGTTTAAGGCATCTCATCATCAGGCAATTACATATTTGTGACCATCTGCTAATAGGCCTTCCTATCCACTGGTCCTGAAATCCAGGTTGAATCTAAAGCCATTATCTGTTCTGTACTGCCCACTTTCACTGTTCTCTTTCATCTCCAGATACCTGCCCACCACTGTCTTATACTCCCTACCTTTCTTTCATCACTACACAGGTAAGATGTTTCCCCCTTCTCACAAGGTAATTTACCCTTGGACAAAAAAAAAAAAAAAAAAAGAAGAAGAATTATATGGTAGTAAATGTAATTACCTCTTATTTCAGAGAAAAATTGAGCCCCCAACTTGTCTGTCCCTCATTTTTGCTAAATTTGCCAAATCCCATAAAAATGGGCATATTCCTCATATGTTAATATACATATCAAAATCCAACTTATATTTTTACTTCTGTTGACTACTCTATAACGTGGCTTTTTCATGCTCTCCTTAAGCTTCTTTGTAACTTTTCTGCATGGTAACTTATAACTCTTATAAATGAAATCTACACATAATAAAAACATATGACATGAGCTACAAATAAAAATAGTATTCCAGACAAAATAGATCAATAAAAGTCTATCAGTTATATAAGCTGGTAAAACACAAACACTCTGAGAGAAAAAATTAGCATGTGCCAACTGTATAGTAATGTAATTATGAACAAATAAATATTGGCTAATGCAAAGAAATAACTCAAAAGCCAATCTATGATATTTAAATGAACCTCCTTATAAACTTGAATTATCTTGTCTCAAATGGTATATTTCAGGATGTGGCTTTTAATAATTCAAGAAAATACCAAGGATCTTGTTCTCTTCACTGACAGGAGGAAACAGGGTGAGTGTGTGTGTGTGTGTGTGTGTGTGTGTGTGTGCGCGCTTTGCCATTATTAAAATGTATTTACAGAGTAACTTATGTATTACTGCTTCACAAAGATGCTTTCCATTTTATTTAAATTTACTAGAGGACTCTTAAGAAAGTAAAATTTTAAGACACCAATAGGAACACCAATATTATTTCAGAAAGGCTAGCAGCAGGGCCGATTCTGGGTCCAGTGCTTGTCCCTCATATTCCACCCACACAGGTAATTGCCCAGCTTGCACAACTCCACGCTAGTGGTCAATGTGATACCTTTCCTTTTAAGGAGCTCCATATGCAGAGCTCAGATTTGGCCCATTACTTCCACTTTTCCTGCCATTTTTCAACATTCCCTTTAGCTTCCTAAACGAGGATTAAAGAAATCACACTTACCCTGCCTTTAAAATCATAAAAAACTGAAAAAAAACATCTATTTTTTTTTTCTTTTAGACAAAGCAACTAAACCAAGGGAATATGAATGCATTACTCAAAGTGACGTTACTAGTGTGAATTCTAGTACCCAGGTATTTCATCACACTGAGCTGTCACCTCTAGGATGGTGAGATTAATGTGAAGAACAAAATAGTTTTTGATGTTTACCATTTATTTGTCACAAATTAGATTTACCAGATACTGCTGACACCCCAAAATTTTGTCCTTGCAATTGAAATTATTGTTATAGTAAAATACGCCAATAACTGCAATCATACATTGCATCCTATATATTAAAAAAACTGAAAATTAGAAAATTACCTTGATACATAACATTTAGTTTCACCTGATATATTTGCCTAATAATCTATAGATTATAAATTCCTATATCCAAATGTACAAATTGGTTTTGGAAAATGAAGTGTAAACAATTCACTAATGCTATATACAAAAACAAACAAACAAACAAAACCCTAGAAGAAACCTATAGCGAATCATTGAGTCTAGCCTGTATTGTCTTAAACACTTTGAGTGTTCTGTCATTTCCACAAACAACACTTTTTCCACTCTTGAGAAAAGTCTCCATAACCCATTACTAGGAATGCATAAGTATAAAATTACATTCCATGACACTGCAAATGAAGTATATTGGTGCAGTGTTCCCTGCAGGAGACAGAATGCAATAAGGAAAGAACAGCTGAAAACAAAGGCATGACTCACTGAGGAATTCTGACTCCACCCACTGAATTACCAGTAAATAAAACCTACTTCACCTTATGAGTTATGAAAATAAATTTAACCTGCTCTTTTTGACAAGGTAGAAGGATGTCAGCATAGAAAATATCCCATCTTTTTCAATCTATTTATATGAATGCATATTCATATAAAAGAAAGAAAAACCATTTAGAGGTATTTCAGGATTAAGTAGACTAGTAAGCCTCTATCTGAATATTCTATAATAAAAATTTAAAGCTTTAATATATACATATTCATAAACATATTAATGTTTTTGCAAATAAGCAACAGCGACTCAGCCAAATTTTCTTGATATTCTAAAAGTATGCCAAATATCTTCAAATACTAAACTTACGATATGGTTTAATATAAACACTTCAAAAATCAATCAGTAAAAATATTTCCATTGCTAAATGAATGTTGTGCATTTTAATCATGGCAACTTAGAAATACTAAATCATTGCAAAGTTCATGGGTAAAAATATTGGAAAATAAGAATGCTGTGTTAAATAGTATTTATATTCTGATACAATCTAAAATACCAAGATTTATAATAAGTCACAATGGGGAACAAATATTTGTGACTTCATTCAAACACCAAAATCAAAATCTGTCTTACATTGGAAAACTACAAGAACTACCTGAATATTTATGCTGTTGTATTTGATAATAAAAATAAATGTGTAAGTATTTGTGCTTTATTTTATACACAAAATACATTCTTCTAAACCACCGTGGTTATGGAAAAATAATATTTCTGAGAAGAAGAAAAATATAATTCCTATTCTTAATTTTTTTTGAGGAACCTTGACACTGCCTTCCATAGTAGCTGCAGCAATCTGCATTCCCACCAACAGTGTATGAGGGTTCCTTTTTCTTTACAGCCTTAAGGCAAACAAATAAAGAAACAAAAACTCTTAGACACAGAGGATAGGTTAGTGGATACCAGAGTGTAAGGGGGGAAGAAGGTGGTAGATTAGGGTAAACGAAGTCAAATATATGGTGATGGAAGGAGAACTGACTCTGGGTGGTGAACACACAATGTGATATATGGATGATGTATTACAGAATTATACATTTGAAACCTATGTAATTTTACTAACCATTGTCACCCCAATAAATGTTAATTATATACATATTATATATTATATATATATTAAATATACATATATATATATAATTCCTGAAAGAGTGAAAAGATGCAAATTCTCATAAGATAAAGGTTCTTTATAATTGTAAATTTAAAAATAACTAAATATTCTCAGTTTTACAACTTAAGAATTCCCAATTGTTCATTTCTTTGAACAAACAGTTTAAAAGAAATCTACTTCATTGATTTAATTGGTATCTTTATGATGTCTCTGTCATACCCTTGGGAAAACAAAATCAAAACAATTCCAAAGCCGTCCTGGGGAGATTAGATTAATTATTTATACTTCCATGTTATGATACCCCAATGTAATTCACAGTTGGTTTATGAAAGAGATCGAGGTCTTTATATTTTTTATTAATTGTTGTTGTTACTTAATTGTCGGAAGTGTCTTATTTGCATAATTTTTAAATATAAACGATGTGGTCTATTATAATAGCAACATGCTAACGTTGCTACAGCTCAAATTGAACCTTATAATACCATACAAAATGTTAAAAAGAAATATGTTTGAAATGTATTTTTATATGTCTATGAATTTGAGTTTAAAAAAAGAGTGAGTTTAGAATGTAGTGGTCTACTTAAATATAAAATTGCATTTTTGTGGTAATTATTTATCCAAATGCATGCTAAAAATGAGTTGACTTAGTTTCTTAAAGTTAGTTGCATTTATAAATAATATGCTTCTAAAGTTTGAAGATACATTATAAGGTGAAATATATCTAAATTTCAAGCATTCCATCCAGTTGTTAATTTTTAAAAGGCAACATACTATAGCAGATATAATAGTATGGAAAAAGGAGAAATAGTGTATTTACTGTTTTCAGAAACATTGTTTTTAAATTTAAATGTATTTTACCCATAAAAGGTGTCTGTATTTTGAAGAAAAATATATTGAATATATCATGTTAAGAATACAACTAACGTTGTTTTAAAAATGCAATCCTCCATTTCCAGACTTTTGCAGTATCATGTGGCTTAGGTGGCACCGATAAACAGTCAAGTTCCTCTCACTGTACTCATCAGAGAAATACATAGTTCTGTTTAAACACAATGCCCACATGCATACACACACACACACACACACACACACACACACACACACCCCACACCACGCACACACACATACACACGCATATCCAGGCAAACTTGCACACGTACAACATTCAGTACCTAATTGCCACTAGACAGCCAGGAAACATGAAAGCTAAAATTTTTAGGCTGTATCCCACTACAGCTTTTTATCACCACTTCCAACTGTTCATTTTTATTTATTTTATTCTTTTATCTTTGCACTATCAGTTTCTCATAATTAACCTACATGCCTTTAACTAGACATGAAAAGTAATTATAAAGGTAATCAGGATGGCATAAAACCAACATTTCAATCACTGTCAACCGTCTCTGTCTTCCTACCCATATAGACAAACAACCATACTTGAAATTAATGGCACTAACATACATTAATGATTAAATCGCAATTGTAAATTCAAACTCAGAATGGTTGATTGCTATAAATCTCTAGTTATGCTCCAGGGGGTGAAAGTACAGTTTTTAAATTAGTTAACATTTGGTGGCACATTCTTTAAACAGAAATAAGCACCTAAAATTAGAGATCTAAAACTCAATATTATAGTTTCCTAATAGATATTTGTTTCTTACTGATGAAAATAGAGAAAAACCAACATGTTTAAGTAAAAAGTTTCATGAAATATTGTTTGTGTTTGTGAAAGAATGCTTCTTCAGTAAGATTTAGATAGCATAATTTTTATAAGTGATTAATTCTTACAAGTGATTAATTCGTCTTTTTAGGAGGCAGCTGTTAATGTAAAAAGTTCTTCTAACTCATATCCTAAGTCCAGTCTTTTAAACTTATTGACGCTAGTTAATCACCTCTAAGGATGATGCTATTCATCAATTACTTATTACAATGATGAATACTGCATGTGCTTTAGGTTGTAAAAGGATTTTGAAATTGTGCAGCATGACACACTTGTGAGATATATTTGTAAGATACATTTTTTAAATGTGTAAATTTATATTTACATTACAGAATTATATTGTGCCAATTATATGAGCTAATATAATTAGCCCTCATTATATAACTGCATAATTACAGTTTATTATAATAAATGTTAAAGAATAAATTCTAGCGGATTTTAAAATGAATGCACTTGTTTCTAAAGTTCAACATTATCAATGATGGATAAAGGAATATAGTTATTGATCTTTCAGTTTGAAATTGACTTTTCATTAAAAAAGTATATGGAATATGAATTGTATAATGCTATAATCTATATAAAATATTAATGAGAATTTTTGTTTTTTTAAACGGTTTTAATTTTTATAACCAAATATTTTTGGTTTGCTTGTTTCACAAGAATGTAGCAAAAATTTTAATTGCATAAAGCTTTCTTAATCATGCATTATTTTGTATCTCTGTATATATATATTATGTATATATATAATATATATATATACATATATAATATATATTTCTATTTACTTATAAAATATTTAGCTTATTTGGCAAAATCATTAAAATTAATAATAATAATAATGTATTATGAAACAAATTAAGTTTAATAAGAATAAGGGGGTGGGGGGTGGGGGGTGGGAGATGAGGGTAAGGGGGATCGAATATATGGTGATGGAAGGAGAACTGACTCTGGGTGATGAACACACAATGGGATTTATAGATGATGTAATACAGAATTGTACACCTGAAATCTATGTAATTTTACTAACAATTGTCACCTCAATAAATTTAATAAAAAAATAAAAATAAAAAAATAAAATAAAATAAAACTTTTCTCCTTTAAAAAAAAAAAGAATCATTCATTCTAAAATATTCAGAGAAACAAGAATCGTTTATTATAAAAAATTCAGTTATAAGATAGAAGCATAATGAATAATGCTTAAGGTACCGGAAGAACATAATTTGTTTTATTTGAAATTGCATCCATGTTACGGAGACCAGGAAGACACTATTTTTAAAACTAGGTGAAATCTTTCAATAATTCAAATATTTTATTTGGAAAATGTTATAGAATTATGACCAAAAAGGTATTTTGCTATTTTATGTTTAAATTTCCTTTAAATTTCTATGTCAAAATTGTACCTCATCTTTTCATGACAATGTATTACCTACATTTAGTAAGAATTCAACAAGACCACTCCTTATATTTTTACTAAGTAAGAGATATCTCAATAAGACTTTAAGTTTGACTGAAGTTACAATAACAAACTATAATTAACTCTCCTAAATTACAGAAATTGTGATATAAGTATAAGCAGCTCAAAGACTAGCTATTATCAATAGATATTACAGATGCTTTACATGGTAAACGTTCTTATATACTATGCCTTGTAGGCTGCACTGAAAAAAATCCAAAAACATCTAGTTTAGTTTCTTTCTATATGCGGTTACAGAAGAGCATTTTATACTTATAGATAAAAGTTATTTAGATAGAACCTCCTTAATTAAGGCATTCTTTATTATTTTATCTATAATTCATAAGAAGAGTCTAATTCTAAACACTAGTAATATATACTACTAGTTTATATCCATTATCTCTAAACTTTCTCAATTCTTAAAATGTATTTCAAAGCTAAATTAATGAAATGGATAATCTCTTGTCTCTTATAAATGAGCAGAAAATAAGGCAAAAACACTGAAAAGGTAAATTGTGGAGTTAAATTTGCCCAAGGAATTCCCTCTAAGGGGTAATTTTGTAAACAAAATCTGTTATCTCAACCCCAGACAAGCTAAGCCTGATGGTGCCACTTAATTAAACGGCTGCTTATGAAAGTCAATATTCATCAAACTCCTCAATGCTTCGGAGAAACTGGCTCTCATTCAACCACTCCATTGTGGATTATAACAGATACTAGAAGCTGAGGTAAAGGTTTTCTTATGTGGTCATAGAAGTACTTTGCTCTTATTGTAAGTCATCAGGTGTGATTATAGCTCAAAGCCAAACTGCAAGGGAAAATTAAGTTTTGCCAAGGTTCTGAAAACTGGAGATCGACCTTTCTTGACTAAAAAGATAAATACAACTTGACTACAATTTACAACGATGTTCTTGAACAACTGTTGATAAAAGGTGTTTTTTTAAATTGCATACATTTATACATTCTCATTTCAGTAAAGAGTACTCATAAATAATGTTTCTAAGAGCATAAAATCATATTTCAAGTATTCATATATATGTTATAGCTTATATCATGTTCAAACTCTATTCTAAAGTAACTTTCTATTTGCATTGTAAAATCTATTTATGTGGTTACTTTGTGTGTCTCCCCTGCCCAGAATTCTCCTTAAGCAGCTTCATTGTTAATACTAATATTCTAGTTAATTAATATAACTCAATAGAATGGAAGTGTCTGTGGACCTCTCCTCAGTCACAATATATCACTTCAGAAGAAATATATTATTTTCCAAATAATGGATTTAACAGGAACATTTTTATTAAATCACTTAAAAAGAATCATCACTTTGCAAAAGGGTAATTATATTATAATGCAAAATGGCATGCTCAGGTAAGTTACTTATATTCTCTGAAATACTGAGATTACTAATGGTAATGTATGTAAGGTGACTAACATGGAGGCTGGTATATAGTAATCAATCTATTTTTTTTATTAGTAAAATATGTATGAAAACATTTGCCCTATCATCTCATAGAGATAGTGAATATCCTTGAAAGATGTTCAAAACTAAAAACTACAATATCAATTAATAAAATTTATTATTTTTTTAAGTAATTTATTATAGGTCAGTGAATGATGATGCAGGAAGTAAATATTTCAAAAAAAATTGTGTCTTGTTTAGGCATAATTTTAGTAATAGAGATATTTACATGCCCTCACATTCTTTCAATCCCTCTACCTACCTATTTATCTTGCTTCCTTAAAACTCAATACTTTCTGACAGTCCCGGGCATTTTCAACTTACTTTAAAACATTCATTGAATATTTTAATGGCATAACATTTGTTTTAATATATCTAAATTAAATTCTTACCACTGCTTGTGAAAATCACAATAAATTTTCATACATTAATAATTTTATATCTAAGAGTTCATATAAATTGACTGACAAATCATAAGAAAATTGGTTAACAATTTTAACTTTCTGCTGGTAATTTAAAGCCAATGAGAAGATAAAAATTTGCTTATGAGAACAATGGATTTCAAGAGTCTACAATTAATTTAAAACATCCTTTGATATTAGGAAAAACAAATTATTTTACGCACTTCATATAACCAACTATTTTATACAGGGACACTTAATTTCTTTATCTTGAAAACTTTGTTGAAGTACTGCATAATAAATCACTATGTTGTATCTAACTTCATCAATATTAGATTGAATAAATTTACATGTTACTTAGGGACTGACTTTAATTAGAAACTTTGGACATTCTGCTAAAAAACATTGGTTGAAGACTTCATTGGTTCTATATTTGTAAATTTTCTTTGACTTAGGCAATTTATCTTCGTGACAATTAGGTTTAAAAAAAAATGACTACACTAAAAGTGTGGAAAAAACAATGCTTTTTAGCAGTTTAAAATAAACTATGTTTTAAATATATCTTGGTTGGGAGAATATGTCAAAAGTGTTTTCCTAATAGTGCTATAGTATAAGTGGGGAAGTAAATCCCTTTGTGCCATCTTCAAGGATCACACAAACACAGCTGCAGAAATTACACTTGGCAAAGCATATGCAATTAAAGGATTTATTTTCTTCACAGGTCATGGAAGAGGGAGGTGCAGTACACTACAAGGGACCACATGGGAGGAGCCCCACCTGTCTTTATGGGATGAAGGGGGGTCACAGTAGAGTACACAAGCAATGCATGAGTGGATTTCATTAGTGTGTCTGAATATCACCAGGTCACTGACAGAGCAGAGGAAAAGGGGGAAATTTCGGCTGGAGCCAGACTTGTGCTGGTCACTTGGGTGGGGTGCTCATAGCCTGTTCATAGTGATGTTGAGCCATAAGGAAAATACAAAATTTTAAAATTTTACAATCCAAGTGCCAACTTGGTTTGTATTCAACAAATAACCCTGACCATGGCAATAAGCACAGTTATGGGGAAATAATATCCCTATTGTAATCAAGAGAAGCCTCAAAGCGCAAGTAGAATAAATATGTCATAAAAGAGATCAGACTCATGTACAAATGGGTGTATGACGGATTCAATATAAGTTTGTACATTCTTTGACCTTTTTGTTTAAATTGCTTTCATAGGATAATAAAAAAAAATGAGAGAGAGAGAGAGAAATAAGAACAAAGTTCATAGGTTTTGTTCTCATGGAAGTACTATGTGTGCAATTCTTGTAATAAGAATACAAGTATGTTTCTCATATTTTTCAAAGTAAAAGATCTGACATTAATTTTGGGTAGAAGTTGAAACAAATTTTAGAAAACCCAGATGCCTCAGAAAACCAAAATTTGCTAACCCTAGAGATATTTGAAAAATCATTAGACCACATACCCGGAGCCTTGCACATATAGCCTATATCAAGTGAGGAGGCAAAAGTGTAGTGGTCAACATAGATTGAGAGTTTGCAATTCCATCGTATGTTAGAGAAATTTCAAATTTATTAAAAATTGTGAGGGAAAATATAAGTTGAGCTATATTCATTTATTTTTATATTTTAATGTTTATTTAAATTACTATGTTTATTTTATAATTTGTGTATTTAACATTCTATTCCCTACTGATATGGTGCCTGAAGAATAATATTTGTCTAGTAAATGATTTTTAAAAGAAAGAGTGAATGATTAACTTGTCTATAAGTCTCTATAGAGACCAGTGTGAGTGAATGATTACTCCTCTATAAATCACTGTGTTACCCTGTTTCCCCGAAAATAAGACCTAGCTGGACAACCAGATCTAATGCATCTTTTGGAGCAAAAATTAATATAAGACCTGGTCTTCTTTTACTATAATACAAGACTGGGTGTTATGTAAGACCAGGTATAATATAATATAATATAATATAATATAATATAATATAATATAATATAATACCAGGTCTTATATTAATTTTTGCTTCAAAATATGCATTAGAGCTGATTGTTCGGCTAGGTCTTATTTTCTGGGCAACATTTTATGTTTTTGCCTTAAGAGAATCATTTGTTCACAACTGGTTGATCATATTTTGCCTTTCTGAATTAGTTAATCAAAATAGGCAACTGTGAACTGTAAACATCAACTTTTCACCAACTGATTACCTCAATTTATGGATATACAAATGCTAAGATATGGCGGGGGAGTTGTTCTTCTCAAAATTACATTAAAAATGGTAAAAAATAAGGTCCTGGTGAAGGTCACAATTACCCACATTTTAATTATTAAGGTATTTAGAGTGAGAAATCTACAATTTTTAAACAATAACTTTAATTATATATTTTTTCAATCAAATCTATCGAAACTCATAATTGTTTAAAATCTCTAAAATTCTTTCCAGACTTGAGTTTTAATTGTATTAATCAAAAAATATGATGTCAATGTATTCGCATTCATACATCCAATCTCATCCAAATTATGATACATCATATTCAGTATCTTATACTAGTTACTGGAAATGTGGAAGGCTAGCCGAAGGTGTAAGAGAGGGACAGGTTTAGCCATAAAGAATTTAATAAAATGATAATAATTTTGTTTACAATGTCAATCTGACTTGATACAAGTGTACAGTATAACAATACACTGTCTTTATTTTTCTTTCCCTTTAGTGCTACCCCCTGACTGATTTCCTCTTTAGACAGTAAAGATCATGAATAAAGATAAGTACGCGTACACTTATAAAACTATTATGTAGTGTAAAACACAAGTCTCAACTGAGCTAGTCTTTGAATAAATCCATATAATCTATTTAATCTACATAATCTTTGAGATGAGGAAAAAATGAATTAAACGTAAAGGTATTTTTCTAATGGCTAACTTAAGCTGGCATATCAATCCTCATTCCTTTCTCATTCAAACCAGACCAAGCTGCATTCCGATACATAGATTAAATGACTGAAAGACCTCAACAAAGTATGCCTCCATAAACCTCCTGGTAGAAAATTAAGATTTGTTCTGGGTATTTCTCCAGTAATCAATTAGAGTTGGAGTGACATAATACAAGCACGTGCATATACACCTTCATACCAGCTTTAAAAGAGGTGCGTTTTCTATGTTCTAGCCAAATTATGTGAAGTGTGGAATCACACAGTATTTGAGAAAAATAGAGAAGAGTTGACAATTAAAAATATACTATCATAGCTTGCACACAGATTTCTTAATTGGTGTAGGGGAAATTTCCAGCACCAGCAGTTTTTTCCCTAACACTCCGAATCGATAAGAATGCATATGCTGGTCAAGAACCACTTATATGAAGAGGCCATATGGATTCAGCATTGGTGGCTAAATAGGTGATTTCTAATGTAGGTTCAACATGAATTGTACTATTACTCTAATGTGACACAGGTTTTATTCATTTTATGAATTTACTAAATTATAGGAAACAAAGGGGAAATTAAAGTGATATGTCATTTTCCTTAAATGTATAATTGCCTAAATATAGGATATGAAATTGAGAAAATAAATCAAATGAAATACAAATGTTATGCAGTTAAGAGGGGGTAAACAGGCAATGATAAATGAAAAATCCAAAAACGAATTTAAAGATTATTGTATTAGCAAGATTCATGGTATATTATTTTACTCTGACTATAATGAAGAGGACCGCCATATCCAGGAAACATGAGGTATGAGGCCCTATTTCCCAGATGCCACGTTGAACTACCTAATTTAATCTTTTAGGGGCCCAAGCATTGAAATAATGTCCTGATCAAGTGTCACTATTACAGTACACATCACTGGAGGATACGTATGTTTTGGTATGTCAATAAACAAGGAAGACACATCCCAAGCAAAGAAGGGATAATTACAGCTGGAATCACATGTAAATGAGGAAGATCATATCTGGTAATGGGTAAATATACTGTTACCACTTAATATCTGATGTGTATTCTCTGACAAATCATTATCGATTTTTGAAGAGAAATTATATACAAAATTAACTATATATATATGATAATTTCTGTGTCACCAGTAAATAAATAAGTAAACATATATTATAAAATGGTCAAACTCTGCTTTTATTTCTTATAGCAGTAAGAAGTTTCTCCTATTGCACCCTCATAATGAAGCACTGGATTAACCTTAAATTGATCATTTATCTAGCTTATCGATATGTACATCTTTGGGAGTATAACCCCAAGCCTGACTCACAGCAAGGTTGGAAAAAGAATTCACTGGTATATATTTATGACCTGTATGTAATCTATCTTAATACCATTCACCTTTTGACTAGTCATGAGGTTTATCAGACTAACCTAAGGCCTTTGAGACACAAATTAAACTTGGGCTGCTTGGATCTCCTACTGTTTCTCACTGCTAAGCTTGTTAGAGATATTAAACTATGCAGATATTTTAAGGAGCACCATTAAATAGGTCATATTGAATAATCTAGATACATTCATATATTGTTTAAAGCAATAACTAGATGTAATTTCTGGAGCTCCTAATAATTACCTTCTCTGTATAAATGAACCTGGCTACAAACTTTCTCCCATGTTGTAGGGTCAATGAAGGAAAAAATATGAAACAGAAAGTGTGGCATTATAAATGGCCCATGTTCCCAGGCCAGTTGAACTCTCAAAAAGCATCTTATTTGGTGACAAAAGATCTAGAGTCTAGTTTAAGCTTTGTTATTCATACAGCTGTGAAGAACTTAGGCATATTTTTTTCAAATTTAAAATCTAGTTGTATTATTAATCAATAAGAATAATATGAATTAGGAAGAATAATATGATTGAAGAACTAAATATTTAATGCAATTAATTTTAAGTAATTAAATATATATTTAAATAGTCATAAGCAGCTAGCAAATAACATATAAGACAATACAAATATAGATAGTATTTGAACACATTTATTAGGAAGAGTAAAAAAAATTATGGATACTTATGATAAATGTATCAGTTTTGAATGAGTCTCTAAAAACAAACATGTTTCACAGCTAGGAATATCCCTAGAGGAATGTATGACCTAAATTAATTCTTAAAGGTATAGGGATCCCAGGCTAACACCTGACCTAAATGAAAAATCAGCATAAAATTAATTATAAGGAGCAATTTGCAGAGGAAAATAGAAGTCATAGTATAGCAATGTCAACCTAAGGAAATTTTAAAGGTATGGTTCAATTTTCTCTAGGTAGAATTATGAATAAATAATTGAATATAGAGGGAATTCAGGACTTTTTAAAACTGAGCTGGCTCAGAAGGCTCCTCCTCTTTTAAGTGTGTCTATCAGAAGTCAACAAAATAAAATAGGGAGATAATCGTATGATATTATTCTTCAGCAGGGGTGGCATTTTGGCCTCTGCGCCACTTAGGAGAGCTCACTTTGCAAGAACTCCGGAGATGCTTACAACTGATTTTACTACAAACATGCACTTTTATAATTTCAGATGGCATTAGAAGGACCACAACTCTAACAAAATTAACCTGGTTTATAAAACAACAACAACAACTACTACTACAAAAACAACTACTAGATCTATTCCATTAAAGCATACTGTTATTCAGAGGAGACTTTATAAATGTAAATATATTTTAGTACATATGTTTTCTACATATTAGAAACAAATAAAAGCTGGTTCTCCTTGTTCGATTATGTTTGGAAAATGAATTTCCCAATAAGAATGCCAATATTAACATCTTTTAAATAGTTAAAGGTTAACAAATTACATCATTTAGAGTTCATCATGGATCTACTGAAAATTGTCCTTAAAAATAATGTTCTCTGAATCTTTCTATTTATTGCATAATGAAATCATAACATTCTTGACAGATACTTACTATCAAAATAACATGCAATGCATGAACATACTATATAGCTATTTGCATAATGAAATTAGTTTTTAAACTCTTGATCCAGGTGCTTTTCCTCTACACTAGAAAAAATAAATTAACAGTATAACTGACAGCAATAAAATCCTCTATCTAAAAATACCGACAAATAGGAAAGATAAAGCAACATATATAATAAACAAAAATGTTATAACATCTGCTCATTTTTGTGCTTATTTAATTTCTCTTAGAATGATGCAATCTTATAATAATATGCCATGTTTCATCATATTTGATGTGTTATAAATTTAAATAAAGGCCACATACTGACAGAGAAAAATCATTGCAAGTTTCTTAATTTTAACTATGTATGCAAGATATGGTTAACATAAAAATACATATTTTAATGGGAAAGAAAATAGTATAATTCATAACATAACATAAATGGCCTAAGTTTAAAACAAATTAAAGGCAGCATATTTTTAAAAATATACATATAATTATGCAAAATAAAATGTTTTCTTATGTCTTATTTAAAAAGTTTTTAATGTCAATCCCTAAACTACCTAATGTCTGATTCTTTTACATAGCACTTATAACCTTAAAATATACTGTATCGTTTCTTTATTATTTTTCCCCAAACTCTACCCACTATGAATGTTAGAGTTTGCCCTGTTTATTTTATTGGTGTATTCCCAGCTCCTAAAACAGAGCCTCATAAATAGTAAGAGGACAATAAATTTTATTTTGAATTACAAAAAAATAATTCCTATCTACACTAATTCGATCTATTACAGTGTCAAGGAGAAAGACTGTCTGTACACAAATTCTTCAGCTTTTATCAGCAGTGGAGTTACCCAAATGCAATGACTGTACATATAAAATTCATAGTATTAAATGCTACTCAAAAGGTAATTCACATATTTTTATGTTTCAATGATAGCCTATAGCAATGTACGTATGCTATTACAGATTCTGAAGTTAATTATTTTTCCCCTGCAATTATTTAGAAAATAGGTGAATATAGAAAGATAATACATGTATTATACAATTCTCTTAAAATAAAAAAGAATGGCATTTTTACCTATTAGTTTTGGATTTAAGAGAGAGTTTTAAATTTGGGACAATATAAAATAGTTGTACTCTAAATTTATTTTTATTTATTACAATTAGAGCTAAATAAATATACAGTAAGATTCTATATATGCCATGATTTTTATCCAAGATATATATGTGATGAATATAGCAATGTTTTTCAATTATGAAAGGAATCTTATTTCTTTATTTTCATGATGCCTCAAATCATTAGGAAATAAGTCAGTTTCAAACACTGAAAGAGTTCATTAATTCTCTTCCCGTTTAAATAAAATAAACATTTTCTCTCTACATGTGAACATTTGTTATATAATCATTCAGTACTATAAAAAAGCAAACATCAAACTAATGGTAAAAATTAGGATGTGCATAAACAGATAAACCCATATTTAGAATCTATTGCAAATTTCAGTGTTCCATTACTTTGAATCTCTCATAGATTGATTAATATATATTTTTTTAAGTTTTAAGGTTAAAAAAATATATTTCTGCAAGGTATGATGTAATTAATAAAGAGTGATGCACAAACTTAAAAACAAAAGGTTAAGAAAGGTTGACAATACGAACTGCTAACTGATCATTTTATTTTGGCTAAGGTTTCTTTCCCTTCAAAATATATTTCCCTACATCCTCTGAAATGTAGTTAAAGACCTTATGTTTTGGGGAATTTCAAAAGTGCAAACCACTTTATTTTCTTAATGCTGTAGTTTTCTTTGTTGATCTAACACAGTGTTTTTGTTTGTTTTTTCACTTAAGTCCTTAGGTAAGTTAGGGGATATTGGCAGACAGTAGGTAAACCACAGAAGCAGCTGTCTAGGTAGGGTGACTTAAGACTTCCTAAGAATCTAAGTTCCTGCACATCTTCCCTTTTCTCTGTGATTTTTTTTTTTCTTTTGTCACATCCATTATGGTGTCACCTCCATGAACTTTTTAAACAATATGCAAACACGTGAAATGTTAGATTACCATTTCTTCATTACCGTTAATTGGTTCATCATGTTGCTTTCCTCCTAACTCATGTCTTGAGTTCTGATACTCTGAGGAAGATTTCAAATAAAATAAAACTACACGCATATTCCTCTACTTAACATGTATCTGCAGAGTCTGGATATTCTGAAAATGAGCATTAACCAAGACAGACTTAACATTTCCTCAGCTTGACTAGACTTTAGACCTGACCTCCACGTTTTTCAGAGATTTTCTTTAGAAAACCTGTAATTTTAAATTCTTTGTCTCCCCCTTTGAGACATATGTGAATCTTTAACAAAGAAAGAAAAAAGAAAAAAAAAAGCCTTTTTTCAGTGTTATTATGAAGGAATGTCTTTTTCAAGGACCTGGAAGCCATTCTCTCAAATCTCTAAAATGCAGTCATCAGGGAAGATCGTACCCATATCCCATATCCATCAGTCTCTATTGGAGGTTAGAAGGATAAGTTTTATAGGCACCAATTAGCAAATACACATGGCCTAATCGCAGAGAAAAACAACTGCAAACTGAGGCAATAACTCCATATGCTCCACACATCCCATGGACCAACTTTCTCCCTAACATCTTCCAGTACTTCTTGACTAGCGCATCCCTATCCACCCTTTAAAACACAGCAACTGACTGTCTGCAGAGTTGAGTTCAGACTTGCATACAAAGGTCGGATAACTAAGTTTTCGAACTTTCCACCGTGTAGGTGCCTTTGTCCCTTACTAAAATAGTCTTGAATAAAATCTTCCTTGTCCACTTAACTTTGTCCTGTTCAATTTTCACTTTGAAACCTTCTGTGTCAAATGTAATATCTAAACACTATAATCACCTGTAACTTTGGTAACGTGATGTGATCATTGAAGATCTGTGGGGCCGGACCTAAG
Organism: Rhinolophus sinicus; assembly: GCF_057876585.1. NCBI lineage: Eukaryota > Metazoa > Chordata > Mammalia > Chiroptera > Rhinolophidae > Rhinolophus > Rhinolophus sinicus. The sequence goes on from NC_142517.1 coordinate 89,279,154, forward strand.
GATTGTCAGGAAAATTGAACCTGAATAAATAAATAAAAATGAATAAAGACAGGCAGATTCATATACATACACGTACATATGTGTGTGCATGTATGTGTATATTTATATGTTTTTATATGCATATCACACCAACTTGCCTATTGGTGTTTCAGTTATATAATTCCTAGGAAAAAGGTTATTCACATTTAAATAAATGCCTAAATACACCAGATTTCCTTTAGGAAACAATCATAACAATTTTAGAGGAATAGGTATGTGAGAATTGCTCCTCACAGAGGACTTCTGAGATTTGGGGGAGTACTTTAAGTGAGTGATATTCAGTACTACCCATGCCAAGAAAACTAAATTTTTAAAAAAGTTTGATGAGGGTAAGGGGGATCAAATATATGGTGATGGAAGGAGAACTGACTCTGGGTGGTGAACACTCAGTGGGATTTATAGATGATGTAATACAGAATTGTACACCTGAAATCTATGTAATTTTACTAACAATTGTCACCCCAATAAATTTAAAAAATAAATTAAAAAAAAAAAAAGCTTGAAGGTATATCATATGACCATTCATTGAAATGAAGAAATATCTTGAGGCAAAAAAAATAAAAAAATAAAAAAATAAAAATAAAAAAAAACAACGATTGCTAATTATAAAACAGTCAAGAAATCCCTTTGTTTTGTTTTTTAAACCATTAGGAGAGATAAGCGTTTTGCTTTTTAAACCATTAGGACACATAAGGACAGTATTTGTCAAGTTTATCCTAGTAGTAATGTCACTCTGAAGCTATTGACAAATACCAGATCCAACAATGCAATGTCAATTACCTTGTCCAGAGGTTTTTTCCCCCCTTCATTCTATTTAAGGACAAAAAGGCATAGGAGTCTTAGTGAATACTGATAGACTAAATTCAGATCAGTTTTATAAACAACTGTTGATTACTAAAGATGTGTGAGCCACTGTTAGATTCCAAGATAACATGAATAAATGATCACTTTTGGTTCTGAAAAACACTCTCCTTAGTTGGGTAGTCACACAAGAAGATCATGTTATTTTATTGTGGTAAATACTATGTTAGATATCCACTGGATGATAGAGGAGAACATTTAGCTCAATCAGAGATTTCATGGAAGATTTTCTGACAGGGATAATTCCTCAAAAGAGCTAAATCTGGGTAAAAAAATGAATAAGAGTTAGCCAAACAATGAAGTTGGAGAGAGTTTTGATATGATAGCAAGGTATTTTTTCGAGTGACTAGGTGGTACTATCCAATGGGTCAGAAAACAATAGGCCAGGTGGGTACTAGACTTATGGGGGATCACTTTGGAAATTATATAAATATTTAACCACTATGCTGTATACCTAAATCTAATATAAATAATTTTGAATGTCAACTATAATTGAAAAATAAAACAAAAAATTAAAAATAAAAATACAGAAGCATATGAATTATTTTAATTAAAGGTTATTGGGGTGACAATTTTTAATAAAGTTACATAGGTTTCAGATGTACAATTCTGTAATACATCATCTATATATCACATTGTGGATTCACCACCCAGAGTCAGTTCTCGTTCTATCACCATATATTTGATCCCTTTTACCCTCATAAGTATATGAATTTAAAAAAAGAAAAACATAGGTGGAAATTTATGTTTGAGGAGGCTGTGGAACTTCCAAGTGGACATGTTCATTTATAAATGTGTAGACATGCACTGCGTAACGACTTTTCATTGACTGATGGATACAGTGGTGATTCCATGAGATTATAATGGAGCTGAAAAATTCTTCATGACTGCATAGCCATGATAATGTGACCATGTGAAGCATTACTCATGTGTGTGTGGTGATGCTGGTGTAAACCTACTGCACTGCCAGTTGTATAAAAGTATAGCACATACAATTATACACGGTATATATTAGGTTGGTGCAAAAGTAATTGCAGTTTTTGCAAATATTTTTAACCTTTTAAACCACAATTACTTTTGCACCAACCTAATAATTCTTAATATTGATAATAAATGACTGTTACTGGTTTATGTATTTACTATACTATACTTTTCATCATTATCTTAGAGTGTATGCTTTCTACTTAAAATTTAAAAAGCTTGCTGTAAAACGGTATGCCATGTTATACAGTCAGCAGCCTCATACTTCTCACTTTACCATATTCTTGATTGCATCATTTTCTCTTGTGCTTGATTTAATTTCCTGGTTTTCTTTCTTTTTTTTTTTTTTTTTTTGTATAGTACCCTGTTGAACAAGCTTGTAGCTGAGGAGCAATAGGCTATACCATCTAGCCTAGGTGTATAGCTGGGCTATCCCATCTATGCTGTGAATTCATTCTATGATGTCTGCACAACAAAGGAATTGCCGAGTGATGCACTTCTCAGAATGTATCCCCGTCTTTAAGCAGCATGTGATTGTATATGAATATAAAAGTCAGGAAACAGGCCTGGATTAAAGATGTGGATTTGGGAATCATAAAAGGTAAACATGGTCCATGCATAAAACCTGAAAATAGATGAGATAGCCCAGAGAAAAACTAGAGTAATGAATTTGAGAGAACTGTGGTCAACCTTAACATTTAAGTGATAGGTAGAGCAGAAGCCCGACAATGATCAGTACATAGAAAAAATAATATAACACATTCCAGAGAGTAATGAGCTCTAGGAAGCTATGCCTGGCAAACAGTATACAAAAGAGAAGTCTAGTAAATTGAATGAATGCTCTCACTGGATTTGGCAATACTGAGTTATAGTTGAACTCCACTTTAGATGTTTAATTGGAATTGCGAACTAAAACAAATTGCAGTGTGTTGGTGAATCAATTAAATCTGAGAGACAAGAGATTGTGAATATAGTTAGAGTGTATATAGTTATAAAAGCCTTTTTTATTTTTAGAGGGGTGTGAAAAGGGGATATAGAAAAAATTATTTACATATAGGATGAGAGAAATGACTGGGAGAGTTAGAGGTCAAAATTAAATGAAATAGAGGAGATACTGAGGGAATAAAGTTCCTGTTGACCAGAAGGGGGATGAGATCAAGTATAAATGTGAAAAGATTGGCTTTGATCAGAGGAAGGAGCACCTTGTCTCCTATGAATGAGGTAAGAAAATGAAGATAAATTGGAGATGAATGAAGATGTCAATACAGTTGAAAGGATGATAAATACTAAATTAGTTTACAATAAATGACTTTAATTATTTATTTGAATTTGTTGATATGCTGGAAGAAAGAAATATATGAGTAGATTGGAGACTTAAGAAGGTAAATAAATTGCTGATATTGTCAGATAGGGAAATACAAGAGTTGTCCAAAGACAGATAAAATTACTGATGAATGGTACTGAAAACTAAATGATACAAATTACATCTAAATCATGTATTGATGCCTCTCTTGTTCTTTGCATAGCTTAGGTCATTTGTAGACCTCTTTGAATTAGTATCTCATGATCATATTCTTTGTGTGCTAAACCTGAGGACCTGCTCTCAGGTCTAAGCCCCCATGTTCCGCTTTCTCTTCATCTCATGGATGCCTCTCTCCTACTGCCATTCTTGCTGCTGTCATCACCCACTCTTCTTTGAAGTTATGTTTTCCCTCAACACCCATATGATTTGTGATAATTTCTTCTTCAGTATTTCCTTCCCTGTTTTTTTCCAGAGACAGTAAATCAGTCCTCTATCAATTTTTCAGTTTTAGTGCATAAGACTATGGAAAAACAGGCAGCACATTAAAAAAAGTTATACAATGTACGCATCTCAAAACGACAGTAAGTGGTTTGTTACCAATGGCCAGGAAGAAATTATGAAAGGATACCACCTAGCATTTCTTCCTCTACCTTCATTATCTTGAGGACAGAGTTCATCAAAAGAAGACTTTCCTTCTGTTCTCTCATTTATTAAAATTGAAGCCTTAAGACATAATCAAATCAGATCAACAGGTGCCCCCTTGTCTCAAATGGGTCATTTGCATTTCGAAGTATCTCTGGATTCTAGGTGATAACTTATCCAAGGGGCTTAAACTCCTTCTTGGAAAGATCACTTTTGGAATCTGCTTTGAAATGTGTTTTGCTAGAATTGTCTTTTATTACAATGAAGATCTGTCAAGTGATTATGCCCAGCTGAGATTTCTGGAGATGTAGGGCCATCTTTCTCATATACCTATGTGCGTGCCCTAGGGAACCTCTCAGCCCAAATGCATAAAGCCCAAGTGAACAAATTAATGTAACCCTTTTAAAGAACGAAAATGAAGTCCAAAAATTAAGACAGAATATTATTGAGGGAAAAAATGGTCTGTTTTATATAAAAGTGCATTGTTCTGATAGTCTAATAACTTTCAGATTTTAAACAAACAATGGAAATTTTATGCATCTACTAGAGCTGAGGGAGATTATATTCATTTGTAAAAACATATGGACATTATTAAACTGCTTTGAACTTTCCACAGAAAGCATGAGTATATTGAATACACTCATTTGTTTATTTATGGCAAAATACAAAATATACTGTGATAGTTTTAATATATAATTTTAAATTAATATTTTACATACTCCAATGGGTACTTGTTGACCATTTATCTTGCAAAAGTGTACACAAAATGTAGAGATAATTACCAGCTCAATAGGTTAAAATTGTAATAACTAAAGAATGGAAAAGAGAATAATTATGTAAGGCAAAATATCAAATATTCTAAATAAAAGGGTAGAATTATGCAGGGTTTGAAAGTTTGAAGAAATACTTTGGCAAAAGAGACTGGTGTTTCAGCTGATGCAAAGTTTGAAAGCAAATTTCAATATAAGAATCACAGGAAATTAAGTTGGGAAGAGAATGACATTTTCTGGAAACATAAAGAGCCCCATGAAGCTTTTTTATAGCAGGGTGGAATTAACTGTCATTTCAGACACGAAAAATGAAAATTCCCCAAAAATACAACAAATGAAATAACCATTAACTGCACATATAGGAGGAAAATACATAGTGACATAGATAGCCCCTGTAAGTATTTAAAACTTTAAATTTTATTCTAGCCCTACTTACTTATAAACTATACGGTAAATGAGCTACTAAGGTTTGTAAATGAAAAATATTAATTGATAAAAAAATAAACCCTAATCCTTATTAACACACCTTATAAAGAGATTTTTAGTGAAAAACAATTCATTATGATATGTTTGCCATTTTTAATCAACTGTAATGTCATGTTAATAACCTGACAAATATACTTAAGATAGATTAAAAAAAACAAAACAAAACAAAACACCCTAAGGCTTGTGGTGATAGTCCAGCCTACAGCATCTAACTATTTTTACACTAATCCATAATTGATAGATCATGGCATTGCCATTTTCAAGCCATTAGTTACACAATAACAATGTTAATTGAGTTTTAATTAAGTCAGCCTTATTCAAGCTTACAATATTTTAGCTTTTGTTCAGAGATAGATGATATTTCCTAGGGTTATTTTCATTTACATCTTTTAATAAAAAATCCTTTACTATTTTTGAAAGAGTGATAATTATTTTGACCATTATATTTAAATAGAAAAATATAAAATTTATAGATCCTTAGCTATTTGCTACTGAAACCATTCTTACTGTACCATACAAAAGAAAGTAATTCGTAAGGCAAAAACGATTTTTTTGATAATGATTTTCTAGAAGTTTAACAGAATCAAATTTCTTCAAATTTTTCACTAATTTTGACTCGTAATTATATAAATTATTATCAGTAATTAGTAAATGTACGAAAGCTAACTTAGCTTTGATATCTTGGAAGCTTATTATTCCAATTTTATTATATTTAAGATAGTATCGCAAATAAAAAAAATGAATTCCTCTATGTAAGATCATGTTTATGTGCTTATACCAAGTCAGTGGTTTCTGAATTACTTGGATCCTACCGCTACTGAAGATAAAATCATGAATGTGTTAGTGATGTGGTTCAGTTAATAGAATCATCTATTCTGAACAGCAAAATAAATAAAATCAACAAAGCAAAATGCAACCAATGGAATGGGAAATGGTATCTACAAACAATACCACCAATAAGGAGTTAATATCCAAAATATATAAAGATTTCATAACTCAAGAACAACAACAACAAACCAAATAATACAATTAAAAAATGAGTAGAGGACATGAACAGACACTTCTCCCAAGAAGACATATGAATGGCCAATAGATATATGAAAAGATGCTCAACTTCACTAGCTATTAAAGAAATAGCTATTAAAGCTATTAAATCAAAACCACAATGAGATACCACCTCACACAACTTAAAATGGCTATTGTTAATATGATAAGTTATAACAAGTGTTGGAAAGGTATGGAGAAAAAGGAATCCTCATACACTGCTCATGGGAATGTAAATTGATACAGCCACTATGGAAAACACTATGGAGTTTCCTCAAAAAATTAAGAATATAATTACCATATGACCTAGCAATCCGTCTTCCAGGTATCTACCCCAAATTTTTAAAAAATTTATTCATAAAGACATATGCACCCTTAATGTCACTGAAGAATTATACAAAGTGGTCAACACATAGAAACAACCGTAGTGTCCTTAGATAGATGAGTGGATAAAGAAGATGTGTTACATACGTACAACAGAATGCTACTCAGCCTTAAGATAAAATGAAATACTGTCATTTGTGACAACATGGATGGATCTTGAGAATATTGTGCTAAGCGAAATGAGACGGAAAAAGTTAAGAACCATGTGACTTTACTCATATGTGGGATATAAAACTGAAAGCAACCAACAAGGGACAAACAAAAACTCATAGACATAAACCATACTATGGTGATTACTAAAGGAAAGGGGGTGGTGATGGAAAAGTAGAAAAGAGTAAAGAGGGTCAAATGTATGGTGATGGAAGATTTGACGTTGAGTTGTAAACACAATGCAAAACACAGTTAATGTCTTATAGAACTGTACACCTGAAACATAATTTTAGTAACCAATGTCACCCCCATAAATTTAATAAAATAAACAAAAAAATAGAATCATCTATGCTTTTACCCATATCAGCAAATACTCTGCTCTAAGATTCATACAAGTGGAGCCAAATGGGAGTAAGAGATCTAATTAAACACTGACTTGTCATGACCATGAGCTTACAAGTTTTTAACTATGGGTCACTACCATCTCACTATGCAAAGAAAAGTCTTATGATTGAGACTGAGAAGATAAGAAAGCAAACACTGTGAGGATAACAGTCATACAGTCATTAGCAGGTACAGATAACCGACTACTAAACATAAAAGTTGTACATTAATAATCTTTTAAATTGGTATAATGACCTTGTGAGGTAGTTATTTTCCTAGGTTTTTACAAATGAGGAAAGTAAATGTGAGAATTATTAAATCACCTGTTCAAGGTCATACAACTAGTAAGTGCTTACCTTGGATCTTGAACCCTATTTGATTGCAAAGCCATGCCCATTCTACTTCTCTTCTCAGGAAGGAGAAATAACAAATCGGGATGTTAGCCAGTAAGAAACAGGTAATATACTCTCGTCTATGCTCCTAGATCGTACTAGCTCTATAAATAATATATATGGATCAAAATATTAATGAACTTTCTACTTTTATGTCCTGACATAATTCAGACCTTAGAACGGTATTACTGAGGAAACAGTGATAATTCTAATTAGCAATTCATCTGCTGCTCTTAAGGGTCATTTTAAAATTTTCCTTATTAACTTATAGCATTTCTCTTCTCAGATTGACTGTCATTTCCAGGAATAAGTTAAGGTAGATCAGACCTTGAAGGGTAGTAAGAAGCAGGGCATTATTAAAAAAGAGCATTCAAGTAGTTAAAGAAAGAATGGAAACTTATCAGAGGTAAATTGGCTATTAAATCATCATTGGCTGTTCTCTCATTTGAAATGTTAAGCATTCCAGGTGGATGTAAATGAAATAACATGTTAGACTTCATTAAGAATTTGGAGCATGTTTAAGAATAGCAAAAGGGCCTATATAAAATATCTCACTGTGGTTACCACAGGCCACATTATATGAATAACCTACACATGAACATTTCTATCTATGAACTAACTTCCAGATTCCCCTAATCCTTTTCCTTTACCATAATTAAAGGTCAAAGAAAACTCCCTGAGTGTTTATATCCCAGGCACCCTATTAACCAGCATAGAAATTATTATCCTAATTTCACATATCAGGGAACTGAGTGTCGGGGAGGTTAAGGAACTTGCTGAAGGTCACACAGTTAACAGGTAGGAGAGCAAGTATCCAGACACAAACCTGTCTCACACCAGAACCGAAGCTCCCTGAACTATCTAAGCCAATTATGACAATAAACACTACTAATTTGTTGTTGTTGTTGTTGTTGAATTCAACAATTAAAGAACTTGTCATTCTTTAGCCAGGTTTTCTTCAGAATCACAGAAATCTTGAGCCATGTCTGGGCTTGCTAATTACAAGTCCAGTGACTTCCAGGTCCACAGTCTACCTCGGGAGACAGTGTGCAACCAAGACCGAATTTTCTTGCGTCCTGAATGGGCAAGAGTGGGGTGACCCGAGTACCTACTTCTTGCTGTGCAGTAAACACACAACCCCTCCTCATCTACCCATCCCTACTGTGAGGATGCCTATCTCTCCTCTATCTCTACACCAGACTTCTCCACAACTCATACTTCCACTCCATCAATTCAGGTCATAGGGTTTCTCTATGCTTATTAGTTATTCACCCCCCAGGCTCCCCACACACCCTTCGGTGGTCTGACAATTAAGTTTGTGAACTTGTTGCAATGATGTTGCTAACCTTTTTTGATATCAGAGGGATTATTCATTATGAATTTGTAACAACTGGAGAAACTGTTATTCAAGTTTACTATTTGGAAGTGCTGAAAAGGCAGCATGAAAAAGTTAGACAACCTGAACTTTTCTCCAACAATGCATGGCTCTTGCATCATGACAATGCACCAGCTCACACGGCACTGTCTGTGAGGAAGTTTTTAGCCAGTAAACAAATAACTGTATTGGAACATCCTCCCTACTCACCTGACCTTGCCTCCAGTGACTTCTTTCTTTACCTGAAGATAAAGGAAATATTGAAAGGAAGACAGTTTGATGACATTCAGGACACCAAGGTTAATACCGTGTTTCCCTGAAAATAAGACCTAGCCAGATAATCAGCTCTAATGAGTCTTTTGGAGCCAAAATTTAATATAAGATCCGGTCTTATTTTACTATAAGACCGGGTCTTATCTAACATAATATAATATAAGATTGGCTCTTATATTAATTTTTGCTCTGCAAGACACATTAGAGCTGATTGTCCGGCTAGGTCTCATTTTCAGGGAAACAAGGTACGATGACAGCTCTGATGGCCATTCCAGAAAAAGAGTTCCAAAACTGCTCTGAAGGGTGGATTAGGTGCTGGCGTCAGTGCATAGCTTCCCAACGGGAATACTTCGAAGGTGACTGTAGTGATATTCAGCAATGAGGTTTGCAGCAATTCACGAATTGAATTGTCTGACCTTGTACCTTGAAAAAGTAAGCTTGCAAGCCTAACTGTCAAGGAATGTTAGAGATAGGTTTGTTTTCTCAGGGCTCAGAGCCAAAGTCTTTGCAGATCCTTCCAACAGCCACTAATTATGGATCCCACACTAATGCTTTATCTGGCAAAAATAATAATAATAATAATAATAATAATAATAATAAGATCACATAAACATACCACCAAGACTATTTTCTATCAATGTTAGGGTTAATTATTTAGTTCAGGAAGGAATCTAAAGTAGAGAGGAAATTACCTAAGGGTGTGACCCTAAACTTTATTTTTCTCTTATGCCATTACCATGCTTACCTACAACTATTGAAACTCAGAGACTTGAGATAAACTATAATGAACTTACCATTTACCATACAGAATATCATAATTTTAAAAATTCTAAATATACTTTCTCCTCTCCCTCTCAACTGTCAGTCATTTCCACAGTGGTACAGACTGGAAAAAGGCTGACTTCACGTTAAATACGAGATAGGATATTCTAATTGCACTAAAAGTTAAATAAAAACAAATGTTAAAAAGGTTGCTGTAATCATATTGAGAAATATATAATCCAAAAAAATTTAGAATATAATTTGAATATTCAAGATTATGTAGTGTCATTTTGCTTTATATTTGATTTTTGTTTAAACTGATGTTCTTGAAAGAATGATCTTATTATCTTAATTCTAAGAGTGTTAGAGTGTTATTTTGGTGAACCTCTTTTGCACTATCCTCTCCACACCCACTTAAAATTATAGCATCGGCTACTAGGTCTCAGACACCTTATATTCTTCACTTAATCCTATCTATAATCCCAAGGGGAAGCTATTATTAACTCATTGTCAATTAAACTGCCCAAGATCAGTTAGTCATAAGCCTGTTTTCAACCTGAATTTTATCTGCTATAAATTACTGGGGCAGCAGAGCCAAACCTCTTGGCATTTTTTGTTCCCCATTCAGTAAAAGAAATTGATTGGCACTGTGCCTGAAACAAAGTAATCAATTAATAAATGAATGAACAAACTCTTAGCTTTTCCAGAAGATACAGGAGACATCAAGATAATGAAAAACTAAGGAACATAGTGAAATCCAGAATGGAGGACAAGGCATCCAAGACAATTAAAGCAAAGGTTTTGAACACGGTTACCTATGTGTAGAAGGGTTAGTGAGCAGTCCAATTAAGAAATGTGTAATTTGTTATTAAATTAAATATATACACATATGTAATACAAATTATACAGATATATGCAATAATGTATATTTATAAGCTGTTTAACCTATTACAACTTTTTTTGTTTGTTTGTTTTTAAGGAGGGCACAGATCACTGTGGCCCATGTGGGGGTCAAACCGTCAACCCTGGTGCTATTAGCACCACACCCTAAACAACTGAGCCAACCCGCCACCCCTTTCCTTTTTAATTATTGAAAAATATTCTAGCTACAAATGGGTGCACATAGCTTCAAAAAACTCTAATGTTATTAACATTGTTAATATTTGACATGTATGGACTGTTTAAGAGAGCCTAATGCTATTAACTATGGTTTGCTACATAAAAATTCACTCAGTGAAAAAAAAAGGAGTATAAGTATTTTTCTTTTACTCTAGAAATCTTTAGAAATAAAGTGTTTCATATATAATATTGCAGAATTTTCTTAATAATTCACACGCTAAAATGTTATAGAGATATAAGAATTATAGGTCAACTTTACACAAGGGGCCAATCTCGCAAGGAGCCACTTTTCCTCCTCCTTTTTGGTAATGCAGCTACACAGAAGGAAATGAAGAATTCTCAAATGCTGGGAAATCTTCAATACCTTATGTCTTCAGTCATAACAATTACCTACACAATGTATTTCAGCTCAAGTTTATAGCTCTTAAATGCCACCGAGTGTTATACTTTCCTCAGAATTTTCAAGTAAGAGTCAGATCCTGGAATTTTAATTGTAAATACGGCAACTATTTGTCTACATGACACATGGGGCAGCATGTACAAAGTAGGCCATTGGTTTTCAGTAAATGTTGATAAGAAAGAATGAATGAGTCAATGAATTTTAGTGTCTTGTGAAATCATGGTATGCTATCATTTCAAGTTTCCATCAAGAACCCTTTTGCCACCTTTCTATTACTTTGAAACAGAAACTTTGTGGAGTTGTGGTAGAGGGATGCATTTTTCATCAGTAGACGTTATTAAGAGCTTACAATTTAATTGGAGACTTTGTGTTTAAGAATCTAAAACTAGCTATTATATTTTAGACAGATGTTCTAATGCAATTTCTTCTCTTTCCAGTTCCATTGCAATTCATTTTAGCTATCAATGAAGCACAGAATCCTAAGTGGGAGGTAGGAACCACAGTTTTGCTGTTATTGATATATTTTAGTAATGTTAAGATAAATTAAAATTTGGGAACATTTTTAAAGAACACCAATACATTTTCATCAAAATAATTCACTACTCTCATATAAATACAGACAATAGGCAGATTAATGCAATGTAAAAATTACAAGATCTGTGGCATAGGAACTTAAATTTGAACCTTGGCTATACATATTGGCTGTTTCATCTTGACAACTTAACTTTTTTGAGATTATGGAACTTACCTGTAAAGTCGGGAGAACTAAATGCAATAAAGCAGGGGAATTACAATTACATATACATTTTTAAAGTACTCTATAAATTCTAGTTATCACTGTTGTGCTACAGTTATGAATAAATTTGAAACAAAGTTCTTAAACCATTGGCCTCTTGATAAAGAAAACCAAAATTTGAAAAAAAAATGTTTATTTTCTTAAAAAAACAATTTAAAACACTTCTGGACTATCTCACACATATTTGAATTTTATCTGATTTAAATTATGTTCTTTCACCACAGATATTATGAGATAGTTTATAAATTTTTAAAATATTATTTCATACCTATGTGATTTCAAACGCTCAGAAGGAACGTGAACTCTTTTAAGAAGCAAGTTGTTCTCAGAATTGGAACTAATATAAATCTGCCAGAGTGATCTGATGTCACAAAGAAGTTCCTCAGGCTGCATTATCTATCTACAAGAAAGGCTGGTTTGAGAAAAATTGTAGAAAAGACAGATGTATTGATGCTCTGAATGATTAAAAAAAATATACTCCTAGAATATTAGGATAAAATCATTTTGTATATTTATAAAAAGCAAACAAATGGTCCTAGATGTATGTGCTTCCTTTGTAAACTGAGAGAGACAGATTATGGCTCATGGGACATTCTGGAAAACTATTCAAAGAATAAGAGTCTTTGAGATCTTTCCTCCTCCGCTGCCCTCCTGTTACAACCTGCTGCTCTTCCTCTGTTTCCATCAACATAATTACATAAGTAACTGGCACTCATATCTCAAAGCAGATGAGTATAATTTTTCTGACAAGGCATAAGTGTGTATCTACAAACTAAACAAAGTAGAAAAGTCTTAGAATTTCCTTAAATATATCTTCATTTTGACAGTCCAACAGTGCCACCTTTTTCATTTAAAGCATGATCACTGATCTATGGACAACCTTTTGTGGGTTTGTATGCTTGCATTATAATGCATAGTCTCTAACCAATAATTTTTAATTTTAAGGATTCCCGTCTTCGTTTGCCCTTCTTTTCCCATTTTCAGCACTGCACTCATATGTGTTTCAAACAAAGGACGGGCAATTATAAAGGTACTGGTATGTGTCAGGTTAAGAAATGAGGGTAATGTGTCTCTCTCTTGATTCTGTGCAGATAAAAGCTGGAAAAAGTACGGGGTGGGACATAAAGAAACAATGGAGCTGGTAGAAATGAAATCTGCCCATTACTCCACTTTTTCTTTGGAGTCTTATCTATTTGAGTAGCCCTCTTAGTAAAAGCGATTCACTTGAGAGTTAGTCCCACTTAATTGTTGCTTTTCTCCTCATCAGAAAGCTATTCTTGCCCAAACTGATTTCCTCAGTGTCATAAGTGAAGCCCTGCTTGGGATGCAACTATTACACAACAAATTTGAAACATCCTCGTCAATCAGTACTTGTTTCTTTCTCAGTGTCTCTTAGACCAGGTATTGACTGCAGTCACCCACTTTTATTGCAATGTTTAGGTAAATAAGAATTGCCTTAAAGTGCATTATCAATTATCACACCAAGTGTTTTGATAGACTTCAAATCAAGGATTGATCATCTCAAATTTCACAGACATGAAAAACAGTGTCTTACAAAAAATAAAATAAAGTTTGACACCAATGCTATATATAAACATAAATTTGCTATGTATATGGACTATACATGGTGTTATGATGTTATAGACTGAACATTTGTGTCCCCCCAAAACTCATATGTTAGAATCCTAATCCCCAGTGTGATGGTATAAGGAGATGTGCCCTTTAGGAAGTGATCGGGTCATAAGGGTGGAACACTCATATATGGGATTAGTGCTCTTATGAAAGAGACCTCAGAGAGCTCTCCCACGCTCCCTTCCCACCATGGGGGGACACAATGAGAAAACAGTTTTCTGCAATCCAGAAAAGGGTTCTCATTGGAACTCCACCTTGCTGGCACCTTAATCTCAGACTTCCAGTCTCCAGAACTGTGAGAATATCTTCTGTTGTTTAGAAGCCACCTAGTCTATGGTACTTTGTCATAGCAGCCCCAACTAAGACACATGGTGAAGCAATATACCAACAACTATACCAAAAAAATCACAACTCTATTGTGCCATAAATTTTATTTGTTTGAAATAATGTTAACTACGATAAGCCATTACAAATCTTCTCCTGTTTCTTTAGAAATCAAAAGGTTCAGAGCCTAGTAATGTGATACTAACATTACAACTTCATTTTTCCCTCATAACCAGAATTATAAACAATGCTATAATTTTCAGAGTGGCACTCCATGTTGGGATTATTATTTCCTTACCATGCCATTATGGCTTACCAAGACATTTAAATTAGATCATATCTCAGGGTTTTAGACACAGATATCATAAATCTTTATTTTGTTTTGACCCTGTATAGTTCTCAAAATTAGCTGTAAGTAGGGTGTCATACTCATTAGGGACTGTGCTGGTTTATGCTGATGTCTCAGTGTATATATTAATAACACCTTTATCATCCTCTTTCACTCTCAATTGTTCTGATTTGGAGAATAAATTATATGAACACTGGTTATGGAGAAAAATAATCCATATATAGAATCTTAATGAACTTTGCGGGATAACTTTTTGCTATGACAGTTCATACTTACAGATTAATTGTTTGCATAAAATTACCATAGGGTTTTTGTTTTGATTTTTTTTAAGTAACTTCATTCAGGTCACTTCCTCCTTCTCCCATCTCTTCCCTATGTCACTACCTAGAATCCAGCGTACTGCCAAAATGGAAAATATGAAGAGCAAAAAAACAAACTTGTTAAATGTAAACCACACAAAATAGATGCTGACCATGTTAATACTATATAGTGGTCCCTCAATAAATTGGTCCCAAGACCCCCGAGGATACCAAAATCCACAGATGCTTAAGTCCCTTATATGAAATGGCATAGTATTTGCATGTAACCTACCCACATGCTCCAGTATACTTTAAATCATCTCTACATGCAAAGTAAATGCTATGTAATGACTGTTTTGTTTAGAGAATAAAGAAAAAAAACAACCTGTACCTATTCAGTACATGTTCAGTACAGACACACCATCATAGGCCTAACTGCATAGTACACACCAGCAACGTGTAGTATGTTTCTCCTGAATATTTTCGATCTGCAGTTGGTCGATTCAATGGATGTGGAACCAACGGATACAGAGGGCCGACTGAATGCTGCAGCTGGTGTAATAAACTAGATAGTCCCAAGCTTCTAATTTAGAGTTGTAATTAATTACCATTATGTTCCGATTAGCCTAATAAAAGGCAAATTTAAAGAATTGTGTTCTCAATTCCAATTTGATTTCTTCCATGGATATATCCCCACTACCTTTTTCTTGTTCTTTTTTGTTTTTGTTTTTTGTTTGTTTGTTTTTTTAAGTGAAATTACTCTACAATTTAAAAAATAGGGTTAATTCTTTCTGACTCAAATTACTGTAATTCCTTCTTAAATTTACATATCCTAAAGCTATTCCTTAAAGTGCCTTCTTTTTAAATTTTATTATTGTGGTAATAATAAATACCACAATAATAAATAAACAATAATTTATACATTATATAAAATTTACCATTTTCACAACTTTTAAGTGTGCAGATCAGTGGCATTAAATACATTCATTGTTGTGCAACCATCACCACATCCATCTCCAGAACATTTTCATCATTTCAAACTGAAACCTTGTATGCATTAAATAATAATTTCCTTACCCCTCTCTCCCCAGCCCTGCATAAACACCATTCTGCTTTCTGCCTCTACAAATCTGACTATTCTAGGTACTTCATATAAGTGGAATCATATTAGTACAACATCTGTCCCGGCTTATTTCACTTAGCAGAATTTCTTCAAGTTTCATCTACATTGTAGCATGTATCAAAATTCCTTTCCTTTAAAGGCTGAGTAATATTCCCTTATACATAGATACCACATTTTGTTTATTCATTTATTGGACATTTGGGTTATTTCTAACTTTTGGCTATTGTGAATAATACCTCTACGAACAAGGATATACAGATATTTGTTAAAGTCCACTTTTTATTAATTTGGGCCTATATCCAGAAATACAATTGATGGATTATATGGTATTTATTTATTTATTTATTCAGGACCTGACATACTCTTTTCCACAGTAGCTGTGGAAAATATTTCACAGTTCCATCAACAATGCACAAGCATTTCCATTTCTCCACATCCTCAAAACTTATTCTCTCTTTTATTTCCTTGTTTTAAACAGTCATCCTAATGGACGTGAACTGTTATATCACTGTGGTTTTGATTTGCATTTTGCAGTGATTAGTGAAGTGAAGCATCTTTTTGCATGCTTATTGACATTTGTAGATCTTCTTTCATTCTCCCTTTTATTACCAAAACTTATGAAATATTCATATATACTTGCTGTTCACTTTTTGCAAAACTTTTTCAACCTCTCTGTCCTAACTCCCAACACACATCACACTATTCCAGAGACTTTTTATTTAAGAGGATATCATCGTAATTGTCAGTGAAAATTCTCAGCTGTTCTGTCTTTGTAAAATGGGAGGGGGATATCACAGTGAACCAATATCTTCTTTGTGACAATTAGTTACTAAATTACCACTTTGACTACTTCTCTCTCCCTGTCTTTACTTCTCTTCCTCCTACTACTTTTTGTTCCCTTGTGTGGATGCTTGCAAAGGTTTTACCTACCCTAAGTACTCTTCTATCTTTTGTGATCATTTTCCTTCACAAATTCATCAAAACTTAAGACTTATCTAAACACCTAGATGTTATGACAGGCCAATGATTTCCCCCAACACTGAAAAGTTACTTGTTAAATTCTGACTATAGAAATTATTCCCTCCATTTCCTTTCCTTTGCTCTTTGTTTGCCTCCCTCTTTCCTATTCTGTCTGGTTAGCTCTTATGGATTCTTCAGTTGCCTAGACTTCACTGTTACCGCACATTCCTTGAGGGGCCAAGGCTGAGATTCCACCATACCTGTTTCCATCGCACTGTGTGGATTTCCAAATCCTGACCTAAATATACTGAAGTCTAATTGCCTATTTAGATGGATAGATCTTCCATTAGATCGCTGGTAGAAAAGACTTGTATCTTATTAATCATCACTTCCCCAAATCTTAGCATGGTGACTATCACATAAGACAGCACAATATTTATTTGTGAAATAAGTGAATAAGGATCTGGGTGCAAATAACACCCCTCTTTTATAACTATGTATCGACATGCTGGCGCTGGATGGTTCGCTAGTACCTCAAACCAACATGCTACAAATGGAAGCAAGTGTCTTCTCTTCCAAACCTGTACCTCCTCACCTACTGTCCTTTCTGATCTATTAGTAGTATTGCCTTGGACTTCGAAGTTAAAAATCTCCGTCTTTTCATTACTTTCATGTGCTCATCCCTGTTTACATGTCGTCATTTCCTATGGCTCATTGGCGACATAGTGTTCCTTTGACTCGAGCTCCTACTCTCCAATTCATTGTCTCTGCTTTTGCTTCAATCGGTCACATATTTTAACTGGATTCATATAATGGATTCCTAATTATTCTCCTATAGCCCACTTCTTTGACTCCTCAGATTCACGTATGTTCTGCCAAAACAATTCTCCCTTGTCCAGAAACCACCTATGGTCCTCTATTTCCCCTCAAAAATTATACAATCTCTTTAACATGTCATTCTAGCACCCTCTCTGCTGCCTCCCTTCTTCTTTCTCAACCTGAATTTCCACTAATCTAATTCAAGTATTCTTCACTTTTAAATACGCAATGTTCTTACGTATTACCACCTGTGTGCCTGTACCTTCAAGTATGATGCCTCTTCCTCTGCCAGATGTCACAAGTGTAAGCATCATTTCAAGCCAAAGTCAAATATTTTCTATGCCATGGGAATTTCCCTGTTTCCAATTCAAGTGCCAGCTAGAATTGATTACACCTTCCACTGAACTCCCACGAAATTATTCTTTGCCTTCCTTATGATATTTGGCAACTTACAGTTTGAAGTATTCTTATTTGTGAATTTGCCATTTTATTATATATATTGTAAATTCCTTGCAGGCAGGATGCTAGGATTATTTATCTTTTGCTCACTCACAATGAATTATATAGGAGACCAGCACCCTGATTTTTTAATATTTTTTTGTAGAAGCGCAAATGATTTTTTTCTTACACAGGCGAATGAATGAATGAATGAATGAATGAATGAATGAATGAATGAAATTTCATTTATGGTAGCACTAAAATTCTTCCCTCTTTATATTTATATAATTTCCTTGGGAGTCTCCCTGAATCTGTTCTTACAAAATGCCAGGGAACCCTCAACCTAAGTCTCTATAATTGTTTCTGTTCTTGGATCCCTGCTCTTCCCTATATTAAAACACATATATTCCAAGCCAGCAGATAACTAAAATTACCCATTAGGAATATATTATTTCATGAACTCAAATTTATTCACTGTAAGTGCTTTTTATTTATCATGAACATTTCCAAGGTAGCCTTTCTTGTTTAAGGTTCTGTTTCCTAGGAAAATTATGACTGCCCATAGTTGCTCAGTAATAGAATTCACACAGTCTGTATTCTCTGTTTGAATTCTTCAAAAATGAGACTTAGGTTACCTTATCACTGACGTACACTGCCTATGAACAAAGTCTTTATTATTCTGTGGAAACACTTAGGTGTGCTTTTTTTCTTTCTACTTTTCCTTTCTTTTTTTTCCCCCCAAAGTAAATACACTGATGTAACAGGTAGTGAAACAAACAAACAACAACAACAAAAAAAACCTGTCAAATAAATGCAGCAACCTAAAGTTCTAGGTGGCTTCACTTAGTATATAAATTGAAATATAGAAATTCAGTTCACAGCAGCCCAAATGCTAGGTCAAGAATTGCCGCAACATTAATTACTAAGACAATTCTAGTTTTTGAAGCTTGATTCTTTCCTACTTAAAAGTCAGGGAGAGAAATCAGCATGTTTTGTTACCATTGAACTTTTCCCCAATATTACAGCTCTTGCTTGTTCCTTCAGAGAAAGGGCTTCTATGACATTTGGAGGAGGCGATGTTCACCATTGTTTCCCCACTACATACTGCAAGAGAGATGCAGAGAACAGCAGAAGGATAAGAGGGAAATGCTCCATCTTTTTGGTCATGATTATGTATGATAAATATCAGAGTATTTTCCCACAGTCTCTGTGCTTATAATTGAAGTAAATTATCATCTCTTTAATAATGCAAATGCCTCATCAATTATTTTTGTCTCTCCGGTAATACTTATAAATTTAATTCTATGAAATGTGCTCTTTATCCATAACCCACATATTTATTGCTTTAATTATATTCCAAGCAAATGTGAAACCAACAGATATCATACATAAGACCCCTGGCATATGAATGGTAAAGGCTGGAACTCAAAGCCAAATTAATCTTTGTGTCACGAGAAAACAGCACAGGCCACTAATAACACTGAAAAATATCAAAATTCCAACTGTTATCCTTATTGCTGAACAATACAAATCAGGCTCTATCATTTTTACAACATATTATTAACACCATAACATGCACCTCTGGTATACAAAGCATATACATCCCTCCTCTTTAACAAATCACACAGAATATCAACATTTTAGAAATTATCTGAATAAATTATCCTTGATCAAATGACAAATAAACATTAGGCAGAGATTCACTTAAGATTTTGTGTTAAATAGACAGTATAATGGGCGTGTATATTATTAATTGCTAATAGTCTATGTTCCATTCTTCTGTTAAAAAAGAGCCCACCTGGATTGCAACATTATTCACAATAGCCAAGATATGAAAATAACCTAAGTGTCCATCAGTGGATGAATGGACAAAGAACACGTAGTATATATGTACAATGGAATATTATTCACCCATGAGAAAAAAGGAAATCCTACCATTCGTCACAACATGGGAGGACCTTGAAAGCATTATGTCAGACTGAGAAAGACAAGTACTGCATGTTATCACTTACATGTGTAATCTGAAATATCCTAACTCATAGAAACACAGAGAAGAGTGATCATTACCAGAGGAAGTATGGGGGAGTTGGGGAGATGTTGTTACAGGGTACATATTTGCAACTAGATAATGAGTAAGTTCTGGAAATCTAATGCAGAGCATAGTGATTATAGCCAACAATACTGTATTATAAACTTCAAAGTTGCTAAGGGACTAGATCTGAAATGTTCTCACAAAAAAGAAATGGTAATTATGTGGAGTGAGAGAGGAGTTAGACAACACTATGGTGGGTGGTAATCTTACTGCAATATATGAATGTACCACATCAACACATTTTATACCTTAAACTTACACAGTTATATAAAAACTATAATTAAAACCAATGAAGAAACAAAAATAATTTCTTAAGCTTATCACTTCAACGCTCTGAAAAAATGCACGCTCCAACTGTAACAGTTCCTAGTTCTTAGACTAGGTTGCACCTAACACAGGGACTCAAATATGCCTACGTGTCCAGACAGCTAGTAATGAATTCCATCAGTCTATCTACATTAGAGACCGAGAGGCTTCCACAAAGAGAATACAAAGAAATTTATTTATATATATATATATATATATATATATATTATATACAGTCCAGTTTTGGTCTTCATATGTGAACTATGATTCTTAATACAAAGCAATACATCCCCACATATGCTTCCCATTGTCCATCCTAGGAAAAAAAGAAAGTTATGCCTTAAAAGAGAGTGTAAATTTTAACAAACCTCAAGACTGATTCATAAGGTGTAATATTTTTCTTTCTTGTAAGAAAGAATCCGGGTAATTATGGTAGAACTCAACTCTGCTTCATACCTAAAGGGCTCATACACAACTGGAGGGCCTAATGGCATAACGTTACTTAGGAAATGAGAAAATTTTGATTAGCTTATCACAGTGGTTCCTGATAGAAATGGGGCGATACTTGCCAGACTTCATGGTGCCTAGAACAGATAGCAGTTTTGTCTCATGAAATGAAGTGCCACAGGCTTCAAGGCAAGACCAGGCATCCATACACAGAGTCCACAGAGGCAATGTCCACAGAGAAAATAGACACAGAGGCAGACAATACCAGGCAGGTAGGATTGAGCAGGAGAGCAAGAAACTGTAGGTGTCCCTGGCAACTCGAAGAATTTCTTTTCAGCACAAGTGATAAATCTCCTAAAAACTCTCAGAAGTAATTGTTGTCAGGGATATTACAATGCCAAGGACCTTCTAAAAGGATGAGCCACAGAAATAACTTATCACTAATAGAGTGACCCTATGTAATCCTATGTTTAAATGTAGTAACTAGCTTATCCCAGGCACCTTTTGACAATTATTGACTCCTTTGAAATATGGGAGAGTAAAAGGAGGGAACCAGGTCTTATGTTATATTAATACATGCCATCATTTTTTTTTTTTTAGAAACTATGCAATTATCTATAAATACTTAAATAAATAAACTCTGTGACTTATTGGGTATAAAAATTTGCTTCCTATTCTGTTTCCTTGTATTACCACTGTTCAACAAAGTTAGCTCTTTTAAAAGGTCATCTTTCTTACAAACTTAAGTATCTGCCATCACCCAGAGAACTATACGACTTTGAGGATGCAAGGTCATTCCTCAGTCAGCAAGCCCCTTAGGCAGACCTGAGCTCCAATGTGGGAAAATGGACTCCTGAAGAGGTTAATAGACACTGTGGGTCTCATCTTATCATTGCAGAGGAGGGAACATCATTTTTCCCCTTCCCCTTCACCATTCACAACCTGGAGAGATTTCAACTGTGACTATCATCAACATTCTGAAGTAGAGGTTCATGTGTGTATATAATGAAATCCACAGTCCTATTCATTCCGTCATAACCTAAATGTTGCATAACTGAAGTTGTCCAACCAAAGGAAAAATTAAATGTCAGATTAAACTCAGGAACTCCATCAAACTACAATATTGTGTTCACTAATTCCTAAATATAATTTTAGAAATATAACACTTCCAAGCTTTAGTCATGCAATTTTGAAAACAAATAAGGAATTTTTAAAGAAATAATTATAATACAATGAATCAGATACACATATCACCTACATTATTATTTACTATGTTTGATGATTTTAACAGGATCATGCACCTAAGATGAAACCAATGTATGATAGTAGGATAATTAATCAAGAAAATTTAGTTTTAATTTCTGTTGAGATGCATAGTAGGTAAAGGCTGTGCTCCCCTCCTCTCAGGACCACATCAATTACAACTAAACCACAAAACAACCATTATTGAGAATCCCCTAAAGTCTAGTTGAACCAAATTATGTACAATTGTACATACCAAAGTATGTACAATTAAGGACATATAGAAGAAGCTACTTCAAACCTGGTAGGAGGGATGGAGACACAGAACAAGTTGGTTCCACACCCATGTGTGACCATTAAAAATTGAGAGAGCTATCGTGGTTGTGGAGGTTCCACCCTGAGGAGCGAGGGGTGCCAGCCTCTCCCCATCTCAGAGTGCCAGTGCCAGGGTAAGAACTTCCCATTATTTCTGGCTGTGAAAACCAGCGAAGACTGTGGCTGAGTGAGACAGAAGGCAGCTGGAGTCCCAGTGCCACTCTTAAAGGGATCACGCAGACCTACTCACTGATGGACTCACTTATTCTGAGCCCCAGCACTGGGGCAGCAGCACCAAAGTTTCCAGGGACATAAAAGGAGGAACTGAAGGGTTTGGCTGCAGGGTGCAGGCTGGAGGGCAAGCTTTCTCTCAGATGGAGCTGCTGGCAGAAGCCATGGTTTCTTTGTTGAGCCCTCCCCCACGCTGTGTGCACAGGCATACAGATGCTTTATCTGAGTCTCCATCAAACTACCTATCACCTTTCCTCTCCTCCACCCTAGTGTTTCCTTGAGACCACAAAGAACCCGACTTTCAGACACATCAAGGCTCTTCCAGTGTTTTTGCCATATAAATGGTCTGACTTGGCTCATGCTGGGGACTATCCTAAAATCTCTGAAAGTTCACAAAACAAGCAGCATCTGGCTTCGGTGTGTCCCATACCTCTGGCTTAGGAACTCTAAGCCCGACACTAGTGATAGCTGGTCTCGGTTGGTGGCTTGGCTTCTCAAGTCATCTCCAAGCACGGTGCATGTGGTGGCCGTCGCTAGATTGCTTTGTGGCTTATGCCATGTGGCCATGGGCAGAACACAGACTGCACTGAATTGGCTGCAGTGGGTCACATCCCAGGAAACCACTGGGGCTGACAGGCATAGTGGCAAGCTTCAGACTTGGAGGGATATTCATTGGGCCACCTCCAAGAATGACACTCACAAAGGACACACTGGGCAGGCACCAGAGCCCTGCTAAAGCGAACCCTGCTCTCTAGGGTCAGCCCCTGCACAAGAACTCCTTTATTGTAGTCATAGCCACTCCCACAACCAATCAGACTAAGGATCAATCCCTCTCACTGATGTGCAAATAGCAATAAAGTCTCAACTAGAACAGAAGGGCACACACAATATACACAAGGGACACAACTGGAGCACCTGCCTCTGATGACCAGGGAGATTGTGCCACTGGATCCCACAGGACACCTACTACATAAAGCCACCCTACTAAGACTGACAGACATAACATCCTATATAGAAACAAACAGGGAGGTAGCCAAAATGGGGAGAAAAAGACAGATGTCCAAAATAAAAGAACAGAACAAAGCTCCAGAAAAACCACTAAACAAAATAGAGACAAGCAACCTACCAAACAGAGTTCCAAACACTACTCATAAGGATGCTCAGTGATCTCAGGGAAAAGTTCAACAAAGAGATAGGAAACATAAAAATGGAGATAAAAGGCATATGGAAATAAGCAGTCAGAAATAAAGAACACAATGACTGAAATGAAGAATACTTTAGAGGGGATCAACAGCCAATTAGATGAAGCAAGGATCAAATCAGTGATTCAGAAGTAATGTAGCAGAAAACATCCAATCAGAAAGCAAAAACAAAAAAGAAGAAAATGAGGAGAGTTTAAGGGGCTTCTGGGACAACATCAACTTTATAAACAGTCAATCATAGGGGTACCAGAAGGAGAAGAGAAAGAGCAAGGAATTAAAAACCTATTTTAAGAAATAATGACTAAAATCTTCCCTAACCTGGAGAAGGAAATAGATATACAAGCCCAGGAAGTGCAGAGTCTCAAACAAGATGAACACAAACAGGCCCACACCAACACACACCATAATTAAAGACAAGAGAAAAGCTTAAAAGCAGCAACAGAAAATCAATTAGTTATCTATAAGGGAGCTCCCATAAGACTATCAGCTGCAGGCCAGAGGGATTGACAAAAATATTTAGCATGATGGAAAGCAAGGGTCTACAAACAAGATTACCCTGCAAAGCTATCATTTAGAATTGAAGGATAGATAAAGAACTTCTCAGACACGAAAAAGCTACAGGAGATCCTCACCACTGAACCAGTATTACGAGAAATGTTAGAGAAACTTCTATAAGACAAAATAAATAAATAAATAATTTTTTTTAAAAAATATGAATAAAATATCAGTGACTATGTATCTATCAACTTTAAATGTAAATGCATTAAATTATGCAATCAAAAGACAGGGTGCTGACATGTCTTATTAGGTTGACCACTTCATGGATGGTGTAGATGCTTGACTACTGCACTGTACATCTGAAGCTGAAGCTGAATTAATTTTGTATGTCAACTATAATTTAATATAATATATATATAATCTACATATTTAATATATAGATTATATATATTTAATATATAATATATATAAATATATATATATATATTTATATATATATCCCATGACTATATATATATAAACATGTTTGATTTACTCCATATCCCATGACTATATATATATATATATATATATATATATATTAATATAATATAATAACCATGTAATATAAAACCATATAATAACCATGTTTGATTTACTCCATATCCCATGACTGTCATGGGATATGGAGTATAGTATAGGGAATAGAGTCAATGGAATTATAATAGATACGTATGATGTCAGAGTGGCAATAGATTGGGGGACGGGGGCTACCTCTTTGTGAGGGGTGAAATGTCTAACTATTGCATTATTTTGTATGCCTGAAACAAACAAAAACATAAAAAAAGATAGGGTGGCTGAATAAATAACAAAAAAAAGACCCTCCTTATACATCCTGACTATAAGAGACTCACTTTAGATCAAAAGGCACACACTGAAAGTAAAGGGATGGGGAAAAGATATTTTTGAAAATGGAAATTTAATAAAGAAAAACAAACAAACAAACGAAAAAAACAACTTTGGTAGCAATACTTATACCAGACAAAATAGACTTTAAATGAAAGTCTATAACAACAGACAGAAAAGGACCCAGGAAGTAATTCCACTCTGGGCAAATATCTGAAGAAACCAAAATGCTATTTCAAGGGAATATGTGCATTCATATGTTAATTATAGCATTATTTACAATGGGCAAGATGTGGAGGCAGCCTGCGTGTCCATCGATGGAAGAATGAATTAGACACATGTATTAGCTACATTATCATTTATTATGTTTGATGATTTTAATAGGATAATGCCCCTCTGATTAAACTAATGTATGATATTAGAATGATAATTAATCAAAAAATAATTTTAATTTTCTGTCAAGATGGCAGAGTCAATGGTATATTGCATTGCTCAATATACAGTGGAATATTGCTTGGCCATGGAAGGGAACGGGTTCTCACCATCTGCAGTGGTGTGGATGGACCTGAAAAGTGCGGTACTGAGTGAAATATGTCAGATAGCAAAAAACAGATGCAATGTGATTTCACTTATATGTGGACTCTAAAGAACAAAATAAACAAACTAAACAGAAACAAACCCATAGATACCGAGACCATTTTGCTAATTGCCAGATGGGAGGGGGGTTGAGAATAGGTGAAAAAGAAGAAGTGATTAAGAAGTACAAATTGGTTGCTATTGTACAAAGTAGTCATGGGGATGTAGGCTACAGCATACAGAATTTAGTCAATAATATTGTAATAACTACATTTGGTGTCAGAAGGGTACTAGTATTATTGGGGTAGATGGGAGGCTGTTGGGGGGCATGTTGAAAAAGGTGGAGGCATTAAGAAGTACAAATTGTTTACAAAATAGTCACAGAGATGTAAAGTAAAGCGCAGAGAATATAGTCAATAACATGATAATAACTATGTATAGTGCCAGGTGGGTACTAGACTAGTCAGGGTGATCACTTCTTAAATTATATGAATGTCTAACCACTACACTGTACACCTGAAATTAACATAAATAAAATTGAATGTGAACTGTACTTAAAACATTTAAAAGAGAAAAAAGGTGAAGCAGTGTAATAGGTTCAAATTTTCATGTATAAAAAAAAATAAGACATAGATACGTAATATAACGCATCACGAATATAGTCAGTAATATTGTACAGTGTCAGATGGTTGCTAGGCTAATGGTGATCACTTCTTTAGGTATATAAATGTTGAATAATTATTGTGTACACCTGAAACTAATATAATATTGTATGTTAGCTATATTTTAATAAAAAAATATTTCTTAAAAGACTTGTTTTAACACTTAAAAGAGAGAGCGAAAATTTAGTTTTAAATATAACAGGCTATGTTTTAAGATACTTACATGCTCTGTTTTTTATCTTTCAGAGGGTGTATATCATACACCATATCCTGACAGAATAATGTGATATTATGAAACAACTATAGAAGATTAGCAACATAAGATAGCATTTGACTAGTGTGTTGATCTGTATGACATTTTATTATTTGCTTGAAAGTTTTTCTAATGTTCAGTAGTTAGAATGAATTGTACTTGACAAAAGGATATAATAACCATGTTTGATTTTTAAGACCACTTCATAGAGGATCTAATTTACATATGACACCATTAAAAGTAATTTTTGAATTACATGTACATACTTAAAAAAAAGGCTGATTATGAAAATGTACTTGATGAGGGTTTTTCCATTTCTTCTTCTCTGTGATAATTCTTATTTATAAAAATTTACACAGCTACAATACGTCCATTCCAGAATATGTTTAAATCTGCTTCTTGGAATTTTTAAGCTAAATCATTTAAAATTACAAGCCACAAGTTAATTTTAATTCTTGACTATGTTGTTCATGTTTTGAATGTAATTTGGCAACACTTACAGAAAGCATCTTACAGAAAACTAAGTGTGACGCAATGAGATTTAACTTAGTCATCAGCTTTCAAATCCACCACACTCATATAAAGATAAATCCTAATTTAGGTTGGAAGTTTGTAAAAAAAAAAAAAAGAAAAAAGAAAAAAGCTGGTTAAAAACTAAACTATATTTTGGCAAATTTTGAATATTCCACAATAATATTGGAAGCAAAAATATTACAAGAATATAACATGTAGTCATACTAATTATTGCAAGCTTAAAAGAGTGCTGTGCCTTGTTTAATGTGGTAACCTATGACTGATCAGTTATGTAGACAAGCAGAACTTAATTAGACATGTAGAACAAATGCGATTTAAAATAACAACAAAAAAACACTAGCTCTACAGCTATTTCAAAAACACATTTAGATCCTGAGTGGAAAGAAATGGTATTACAAGAAAACCGTGAAGCCATCACTAGGGAATTTTTTTATTTTTTTTTTTAATAGTGGAACAATGTTTTACCCAGGGAAAAAAATCTAGAGCAGCAGAAGCCCTAGGAGAGAATGTGTAACAGTCACTAAGCCTCCTCGAGACAAGAAAGCAGATTGCTTCAGGCTCCCTTAGTCAGCAGGAAAGCAGGAGAAGCAGAGCAACAACAACAACAACAAAGTATAAAATAAATAAAAATTCAATTCTCAACTTCAGAGATGAGCAATGATAGATGTTCTTTAATGTAAATCCACTACTGTTCCTGTCCCCTCCTTTCCAAGAAAACATAAGAATATGAAACCTATGCTGTCTTTTTAAAACTTTCGATTCCTTGGCTGCTATATTCCCTAATGTGCAAAGCATTTGAGTAGAAAAACAATCACAAGAGAGAATGGCTGAGAAACCAGGGTTTGAGGCACTGACCAAAACAACTGTCTTTAGTAATTGGTAACAAAATATATCTTACAAATTATTTAAACAGTGCAAAAGCTATGCTCTACAGTGGACTCAATGAGGGAATATAGACTGAATTGATATGTACATATGTGTTGAACAACTCTTCCAGAAATGCCGAATTATGGGGAGTGCAGAACTGGGGCAGAACATACAAGAATGCTTTTTTATTTAAAGAAACATTCAACAAATTAGAATGAGCTTGATCATATGGTAGAGATCCAAGATGGTAGAATAGATGACTACTGTGCCTTCCTCCTCCTGTGAACCCATTAAAATTATAACTAAATTATGCAACACTCAACCTAAAGAACCATCTGAAGTCTAGATGAACAAAAGTCCTATAACTAAGGATATAAAGAAGAAGCTACATGGAGACTGGTAGGGGTATGGAGAAACAGAACAGGCGGCCCCTCACTTATGTATGGCAGTTGAGAATTGAGAGGGATATCTTGGTACCCACCCAGGAGGAGCAAGGGTCTCCAGCCCAACACTGGCCTCGCTAGCCCAGAGTACTGGTGCCAGGAAGAGGAACTCGCACAATATCTGGCTGTGAAAAACATTGGGGATTCTGACTATCTGGGTGGGACAGAAGACTGCAGGAAACCCAGACATCCTCTTCATAGGACCACACACAGCCTACTCATGCTCAGGCACTCACCCTGGGCTCCAGCAGAAGGACAGTGACACAGGAGGCATCAGAGACATACAGGTAGATATTGAGTTGTGTGGCTGCAGGGTGAGGACTCGAGGGACAGTCACCATTTTCACTATATAGAATCCTTCCCCCATGCAGCCTGCAGCCAGGTGCCATCTTTTCTGTGTTGAGCCCTCCCCATATGGACAAATCTGAATCTGCATTGGCCTGGTGAGTTCCACTTGCCTCACTCTGTTAACTCTCTGGGTACTCACCCTACCTAACTCACACAATGATGGAGGTACTTTTTGGCCAAAGGCCAACCCCATCCAGGTTGCACTATTTCTTGAAAAACTTTCAGGGGTCTGCAGGCTACTGGCGGAGAGCAGCTGGCCTCAGTGTGCACTGAGACTTTTCCTGAGTAGCTACAGGCTCAGCACTTGGCACCAAACCAGAATCTATATTAACCTGATAAAAAGATATATTAACCTATATTAACCTGATAAAAAGAATTTGTCCCAACCTTGTAACTCTGTGAGACCCTGCTTATCCAACTCACATATCACCTAAGAGTCTATCAGAAGCTGAGCCTTAGGGAGTTGGAAGGCAACAGCAAGCTAGCTACATGGTGCCTTGGGCTTTTTACGGAGCTGCCCCAGGCCCAGTACTAGTGGTAGCTATCCTCGATTTGCAGCATGGCCTCTCTCATGTGCTTCGAGGTCCAGCACAGGAAGTAACCAATCACGGACCATTTTGTAGATCCTACCAGGTAATCCTTGCCTGGTCACAGGCAGTGACTGACCTAAGCCTGCATCAAAGCCCTTCCCAAGAGGCCCCAGAAGCAACATACCTGGAGGTCAACTTCAGACCACAGAAGAGCACCACCCAATTACCCCACATGCAACATACTGAAAGGACGGCCTCAGCAGGCACCAGAGTCTGCTGGAGTGAATCCTACTCTGCAGATTAAGCCCCATGAAAAGCAGCTCATTAGCTGTGGATATGGCCAAACCCCACAGCCAGACAGCCTGAGAGTCAATCCCAACCACTGAAATGCCAATAGCAATTAAGGCTCAACTCTAAGAGGAGGGCACACACAACCCATACAAAGAAAACTCATGGAGCATCCAATGCAGGTGACCAGGGAGAATGCACCTCTAGGCCTCATAGGATATCTACTACATAAAGCCACCCAGACAAAACTGGGAGACATAGCAGAGCTATCTAATACATAGAAACAAACACAGAGAGGCAGCCAAAGCGAGGAAACAAAGAAATAAAACCCAAATAAAAGAACAAAAGAAAACTTCAGAAAAGGAATTAAACAAAATAGAGGAAAGCAATTTACCACAAACAGAGTTCAAAACAGTGGTTATAAGGATGCTCAAAGAACTTAGTGAAAACTTCAACAGATAGCAATTTTCAAAAAGGACACAGAAACTGCAAAAAAGATCAAGTCAGAAATAAAGAATCCAATACTGAAATAAAGAATGCACTAGAAGGAATCACCAACAGACTGGAAGAAGCAGAGGACTGAATCAGCGATTTGGATGATAAGGTAGCAGAACAGACCCAATTCGAACAGGAAAGAGAAAAAATGAAAAATAAGAATGAGGATAGTTTAAGAAACCTCTGGGACAACACCAAGCATAACAATATTTGGATAATAGAAGTACCAGAAGAAGAAGAAAGAAAGGGAGAAATTGAGAACCTGTTTGAAGAAATAATGACTGAAAAGTTTCCTAACCTGGCAAAGTACATAGACATCCAAGTCTAAGATATACAGAGAGTCCCAAACAAGATGATCTCAAACAGGCTCACACCAAGACATATTATAATCAAAATACCAAAATTTGAAGACAACTAGAAAACCGTAAGAGCAACAAGAGAAAAGCAACGAGTTACTTACAAGGGAGCTCCTTTAAGATTGTCAACAGATTTATCAATGAAACTTTGCAGGCAAGAAGTCATTGACATGAAATATTCAATGATGAAAAGCAAGGACATACAACCAAGACTATTCTACCCAGCAAGGTGGTTATTCAGATTTGAAGGAGAGATAAAGATCTTACCAGATAGGAAAAAGCTAATAGAGTTTATCACAAAACCAGTATTACAAGAAATGTTAAGGAGACTTATTTAAGAACGGAGAAAAGAAAAAAAAACGTAAATATGAATAGTAAAATGAAAGTAACTATGTATTTATCAGTAATCACTTTATATACAAAAGGATTAAATACATCAATCAAAAGATATAGGGTAGCTGAATGGATAAGAAAACAAGATCCATACATATGCTCTCTACAACAGACCCACTACAGATTGAAAGACATGC
Organism: Rhinolophus sinicus; assembly: GCF_057876585.1. Classification (NCBI taxonomy): domain Eukaryota; kingdom Metazoa; phylum Chordata; class Mammalia; order Chiroptera; family Rhinolophidae; genus Rhinolophus; species Rhinolophus sinicus. The sequence goes on from NC_142517.1 coordinate 89,310,359, forward strand.
ACAGACCGAAAGTAAAGGGATGGGAAACGTACTTCATACAAATGAAAACAAACAAACAAACAAACAAGTTGGCATAGCAATACTTATTATATAATACTTATATCAGACAAAAAAAAGACTTTAAACAGGCTATAAGAGAAAAAGAGGGACATAACATAATGATAAAGGGATCAATCTAACAAGAGGATATAACACTTGTAAACATTTAGGCACCCAATATAGGAGTTCCTAAATATATGAAGCAAACATTAACTGACATAAAGGGAGAGATTGACAGTAATACACTCATAGTAGGGGGCTTCAGCACTCCTCTGACATGAATGGATAGATCATCCAGACAGAAAACCAACAAGGAAACAGTCACCTTAAATCACATATTAGACAAGATAGATTTAATTGACATTTTGTAACATTTCACCTCAAAGCACTACATGTGTTTTTTTTTCAGAATAGACCACAGGTTAGGCCACAAAACAAGTCTCAATAAGTTTAAGAGGATTGAAATCATATCTAGTATCTTCTCAGACCACCATGGTATGAAACTGGAAACCAATTACAAGAAAAAACTAAAAACGCACAAACACAGAGGCTATATAACACGCTACTAAATAATGAATGGGTTAACAATGAGATCAAGGAAGAGATCAAAAGATAACTTGAGGCAATGAAAAAGAAGACACAAATACCAAAAACTATGGGGCACATCACAAGCAGTCCTAAGGGGGAAATTCACAGCAATACAGATCAACCTCAAGAAACAAGAAAAATCTCAAATAACCTAAACTTCCACTTAAAGGAACTAGAAAAAGAACAGCAAACAAAACCTAAAGTGAGTAGAAAAAGGGAAACAATAAAGATCATAACAGAAATAAACAAAATAGAGTCTAAAAAAAAATACAAATGATCAATGAAATCACAAGTTGTTTTTTTGAAAAGATAAACAAAATTCACAATCATTTAACTAGATTCATTAAAAAAAGAAAGAGACAGAATCCAAATATGTAAAATCAGAAATGAAAGAGTAGAAGTGACAATGCACAGCAGAAAAAAAGAAAGGATTATAACAAAATACTGTGAATAATTTATACCCACAAATTGGGCAATCTGGAAAAAAATAGATGAATTCCTAGAAGCATAAAATCTTTCAAGACTGAATCAAGAAGAAACAGAAAAGTCTGACCTGACTGATTACTACTAACAATACTGGAACAAGTAATCAAAAAAACTCCCAACAAAGAAAAGTAATGGACCAGATGGTTTCTCAGGTTAATTTTACCAAACATTCAAAGAAGAATTAACACTGACACTTCTCAAACTATTTGCAAAAATTCAAGAGGAGGGAAAGCTCCCAAGCTCATTTTGAGTCCATCATTACCCTGATTCCAAAACCAGAGAAAGACATCAAATATATATATATATATATATATTTACACACACATATATACATATATATACACACACACATATATACACATATATACATATATATCATATACATCATATATATCATATATATTATATATACATATACTTATATACATATCCATATACATATATGTATGTATATGTATACATATATATGTATATGTATATATATGCCAATATCTCTGATGAACATAGATGCAAAAATCCTTAACAAAATATTAGCAAACCCAATTCATCAATATACTATAAAGATCATACATCATGATCAACTGGGATTAATACCTGAAATGCAACTTTGGTTCAATATTCTCAAATCAATTAATGTAATACACCACATAAACAAAATGAACGATAAAAACAATATGATCATATCAATAGATGCAGAAAAAGCAATTGACAAAATCCAGCATCCATTTTTCATAAAAGTTCTCAGCAAATGGGAATAGAGGGACTATACCTTGACATAATAAAAGCCATATACATCGAACTCGGTGGGAAAGAGATCACTGTTCTCCATAAGACCAGGAGCAAGTCAAGGATGCCCACTTTCACCCCTTTTATTCCACGTAGTATTGGAAGTCCTAGCCACAGCAATCAGATAAAAAAAGAAGTAAATGACATACAAATTGGAAAGGAACATTTAAAACTATCATGATTTGCAGATGACACGGCACTGTATATAGGGAACCTAAATATTCCCCAAAAAACTATTAGAACTGATAAATGAATTCAGTAAAGTAGCAGGATACAAAATTAATATTCAGAGATCAGTTGCATTTTTATATACCAATAATTAACTGTCAGAAAGAGAAACTTAGAAAGCAATCCCATTTTCAATTGCATTAAAAAAAAAAGAAGAAAAAAGAAAATACCTAGGAATCAACTTAACTAAGAAGGTAAAATACCTGTACTTGGAAAACTAGAAGACACTAAAGAAAGAAATCGAAGAAAAAGCAAATAAATGAAAGCATATACTGTGCTCATTGATAGAAATAATTAGCATCAATAAAATGTCCATACTACCCAAAGCAATCTAAAGATTCCATGCAATCCCGTCAAAATGCCCATGGTGTGTTTCACAGAACCAGTACAAATTATCTTACATTTTATATGGAACCACTAAGCCCCTGAAGAGCCTCAGCAATCTTGAGAAAGAAGAAAAAAGCTGGAAGTATTATGCTACCTGATATCAAACTATATTACAAGTCTAATGTAATCAAAACAACATGGCCACTGGCATAGAAGCAACACATAGATCAATGAAATGGAATAAAAAGCCTAGAAATTCATGCCTATATGTTCATTTAATTTATGACAAACAAAGGAGTAAAGAATATGCATTGGGGTAAAGACAGTCTATTCAATAAATGGTGTTGGGAAAACAGGGGAGGGGAGGGGAGGGGAGGGGAGGGGAGGGGAGAGGAGGGGAGGGGAGGGGAGGGGAGGGGAGGGGAGGGGAGGGAAGGGAAGGGGAGGGGAAGAGAGGGGAGGGGAGGGGAGGGGAGGGAAGGGAAAAAGGAAGGAAGGAAGAAAAAGAAACTAGACCACCTTCTCATGCCATATATCAGAATAAACTCAAAATGGATTAAAGACTTAAATATAAGATTCCAAACCATAAAATACCTGGAAGAAAACATACACAGTAAACTCAGTGACATTGCTCTTAGTAATATTTTTTCTGATCCATCCCCTCAGGCAAGGGAAACAAACAAACAAACAAACAGAAACTAACGGGACTACATTAAAGTTTTTGCACAACAAAACTATCAACAAAACAAAAAGACAGCCTAGTGAATGGGAGAAGATATTTGCCAATGATACATCTGGTAAGGAGTTAATATCCAAAATTTATAAAGAACTCATACAACTCAATACCAGAAAAAGAAAACCAAATGATCCAATTAAAAAATGGGTAGAGGACCTGAATAGACATTTCTCCAAAGGGGACATACAAAGGGTCTATAGACCTATGAAAAGATGCTCAGCGTCACCAATCATCAGAGAAATGCAAATTAAAACCACAATGACATATCACCTCACTCCTGTCAGAATGGCCATCATCCGTCAGTCAGCAAGCAACAAGTGCTGGTGAGGATGTGGAGAAAAGGGAACCCTCATTCACTGTTGGTGGGATTGTAAATTGATACAACCACTGTAGAAAACAGTACGGAGGTTCCTCAAAATAATTAAAACCAGAACTACCTTATGACCCAGCAATTCCACTTCTGTGTATTTATTCAAAGAAATCCAAAACACTAATTCAAAAAGATATATGCACCCCTATGCTATTTACAAGATATGGAAGCAACCCAATTGCCTATAAATAATCAACTGAATAAAGATATGGTACATATATAGAACGGAATATTATTCAGCCATAAAAAACAATGAAATCTTACAATTTTCAATAAAATTGATGGATGTAGAAGGTATTATGCCAAGTGAAGTAAGTCAGACTGAGAAAAATGAATATGATTTTACTTATATGTGGAATCTAAAAAAAAATAAATAAACAAGCAAACCAGAAACAGACTCATAGATGGACACAAAGAATAAACTGATAGTTGCTAGAGGAAAGAGTGTTGAGGAGTTGCTGGATGAAAAGGGCGAAAGGATTGAGAAATATAAATTGGTAGTTACAAAATAGTAAAGGGGATGTAAAGTACAGTAAAGAGAACACAGTCAATAATGTTGTAACAACTATGTATAGTGCCAGGTGGGTATTAGATTAATCGGGGAGATCACTGCATACATTATTTAAATTTCTAACCACTATTTTGTACACCTGAAAATAATATAAAATAATATTGAATGCTAACTGTAACTAAAATAATAATTAAATAAATATTATTTTTAAAAATGGTATGAAGACAAAAAAGGTTAATGCATTTTTTAGATAATACTAGACTGGTTTTATGATCAGCTGTAGTTAATAAAATACAAAACAATATTGGAACAAAAAAATTAAATAGGCTGGCTAGGCACAGTGGAACAAGATTAAATTTAATATAGATAATGATAATTTTTATATTTATATTAAATCCAATTATGGAGCAGGAGGGGCATTTCATTACTTGGCAAAATTTATGGGAAATAGGGCCATCTTGGGATTTTTCTTATTAATGTGTAACAATATAATGGAGGTATTGGAAATTTTAAATCCTTCTGAGGCTATGTGAATAATTATTCTGTATCTTGGGAAGTTACAGAATTCTACTGTACTTAGCATGGACAGACCATATCTGAGTATTTTGTTCAGTCTCACACAATCAATTTATTAATTTGATGATATTGAAAAAATAGTATATTTTCACATAATGAAAGATCTTTGAAAATAAAGAGCTAAAAGATTCTGTAGGACTATATCACACAGATGCACAAAATTAAAATTGAAAAAGTGCCAAGGGAAGATTTAATCTAAGCTTTTCATTTATAGTTGAAATTGGCTTGGAAGTTACAGTCAAAACTAGGAACAGTAACAAGATCCACCTAACTCGATACAATAAAAAAAGTTTCCAAAATTTGGAAGTCTCTAAACATGAAAAACTAAAACTGTTGACTTTATCTTTGTATCCTCATCTACCTTGTGTATGATCATTAAATGCTAGCTGAAATAATTTTGTGGAATTTGAAATAAGCAAATTATTAACTTCATTATACAACAGTATAGCAATGATAAACCTCTTATGTCTTAAATTTCTTTTTTTTTTTTAATTTTTTAATTAACAATAACTATTTGGGAAAACTTCAAAGACAATTTTTGAAGAAAAATATGTAAATATACCTTATCTTCCAAAAGTAGGAAAAACATTAATTCCTAAACTGGAAATGAAGATGAAAGTGAGTAGGCTATGAACATTTAATCCTTTTTTTTTAATGTTTCACAAAATAACATCTTGCAGTCTAAGACAAATAAAATAAAATGTAAAAAACGATTGCATATTTCATGAAGTCGATAGTTACATGCCAATTAATCTGTTACAATAAAGTCATAATTCTTAATTACTGAGTGATTCTTCAATATCTAGAGAGAACCAAGTTACTCACAGAGGCTTTTGCTTCAACAACGTGCATTTCTTTTAAAAATATTCTGAATTTGAAAATGTTTTACTGTTTGAGAACTTTGAAAATCAGTGATGATTTGTAAAACTGTAGATGTGAAGGTTATTTTTGAAAATTATTTGCATGGCATCTATAAAAGTTAAAGTTTTATTCTTTTTTATAGCAAAGTCATACTCCATTGTATAAATGTACCACAATTTATTTATCTAGTTGTCTATTGATGGGCATTTCGGTTGTTTCCATATCTTGGCTATTGTGAATAGCACTGCAATCAACATTCGTGTGCATGTATTTTTTCAAATTAGTGTTTTGTATTTCTTTGGATAAATACCCAGGAGTGGAACAGCTGGGTCATAAGGTAATTCTATTTTAAAACTTATGAGGAACCTCCATACTGTTTTCCATAGTGGCTGTACCAATTTGCAATCCCACCAAGAGTACACCAGGGTTCTCTTTTCTCCACATTCTCACAAACACTTGCTGTGAGTGATGACAGTCATTCTGACCTAGAGGATATTATGCTAATTGAAATAAGTCAGACTGAGAAAGACAAATACCATATGATCTCACTTATATGTGGGATCTAATGAACAGAATAAGTGAGCAAACAAAACAGAAATAGACTCAGAGATACAGAGAAAAAAAACTGATGGTTGCTAGGTGGGAGGTTTGTTAGGGGATGGGAGGTGAAGGGATTAGAAAGTACAAATTGGTAGTCACAAATAGTCATGAGAATGTGAAATACAGTATGGGGAATATAATCAATAACATTGAATAGATTACGTAGGGTGCCAGATGGGTACTGGAGTAATCAGGGGGATCACTTCACAGATTGTGTAGATGCCTGACCACCTGTAGATGCATTGTACACCTGACGCTGAAGGAGAATATTATTGAATGGTAACTATATATACTATATATATATATGGTAGCGGGATGTAAAGTACAGCATAGGGAATATAGTCAATGGTATTGTAACAGCTCTATATGTCAGAGGGGTAGTAGACTTGGGGTTGGGGTTATCACTTTGTAGGTGTGTTAATGTCTGATCATTATGTTGTTTTAATACACCTGACACTAATATAATAAAAAAAATTACAAAACAAAAAACACAGTGGCACTGTTGCAGGAATAGAAAGTTAACATTTTAATTTCATATTCATTATAGATTTTATTTGCAAGTGATTAATAAATTTAACATTTCATAAAAAGTTTTCACTGGATGGCATACTTGATTGAAATTTGACAGTAAATATACATCATTTGTTCACTTGTTTGGTCCATAAAAATGAAAGCCAGATTTCTGTATTTAAAACAAGAATAGAAACATTTTTAAATGAATGGCCAATTAACTAAAATTAGCTCTACGTTATTATAGATATTTTGGTTATTAATCTAAAATATTTTCAGTATGGTTTTATAATTTGATTAATAAACAGTTCTTTTCATTTTTGTAATAAATACACTGGAAATCATTATTTGAGCAAAACTTTTCTTTTTTTTTTTTTTTCTTTTTTTTATTAAATTTATTGGGGTGACAATTGTTAGTAAAATTACATAGATTTCAGGTGTACAATTCTGTATTACATCATCTATAAATCCCATTGTGTGTTCACCACCCAGAGTCAGTTCTCTTTCCATCACCATATATTCGATCCCCCTTACCCTCATCTCCCACCCCCCACCCCCCGCCCCCGTTACCCTCAACAAGTATACAAACTCAACTTTTCTTTTCATGAAGATACCATGTTTATCACCATATTTGTACAAAATGAGTATCACCTTTCTTTATAAAACTTCCAAAAGTGAGAGAAAATTTATTACTTATGAAAAAATGTCATACCAATATTAAACTTAAAGCACACTGAATCATAATGTGTAATTACATAGCTACGAATATGGATACGTTACTCACATGAGTGAACATACATGTCTTTTAAATATCATATTTCTATCAGAAATGAAACAAAAAGCAAGGAATTATATTCATGTACTTCTGCCATTTATATTTCTCTTTAGATGAGCACCAATCACTTGTAATCATAAGTGTACCTCATTAAGTGGATATTAATAATTTAATATTATAATTTAAAGAAATATTCATATATGTGTGTGTGTGCAATGTTTCAATTTATAAGCAAGTATCCTTAAAATAGAAAGATATTGTAAGACAATCATTACATAGTAATATAGTCTAGCATATTTATTTAAAGATCATTAGATATTTGAGAAACTTTATATTGAGATTTTTAAATTAAAATTAAAGTTTTATAACTATTGAACATTCAGTTAGCGTTCATGAGAGCATATATCTAAATTTACATCAATTTCAGTCCTATTTTCAGCTTGCTCTTTAGGAATAATTCCAAACATTTTTATAGAGGACTCTATATAATCATATATTTGTAGGAGGCGATAAGAATATGGTTGTCTAACAATAATATATTTAAAATTTAAATGTTCTTATAGATAAAATATTTCTTTTATTTATGATGAGAATATAAACCTGTGTTTTAAATCCTATGTGACAGATCACATACTTTTAAGTATGTATTCCCTTTGCTAAGAGATTGAATTCATGTTATATGTCGTTGCAACTCAGAGAGAATTTCATTAAGTGTTCACATATTCCCTTGATTATCTTATTCACATTGTGTTTCCAGAGAAAAAATTAGATACGGACAAAACAATATAACCCTGGATGTACTTTCCAATCTTGTGCCATTTCAGGTTATTGGACTTTGGGAAAATATCTCTACTTTACGCCACTCTTTCCCTGCTCTGTATGTTGCAGAAACATCCTCTCTACGTGTTGGGTGCCTTTCTTGGGGCCAAATGTATTATGTTGTCTGTTCAAAATATGCATATTTTCATATTCTTTTTAAATGTGGGGAGGAAGGTGTGTAGCTACGAAGGACAAAAGCAACATTTATATACTGTTCCATACCAGCATGGTTTCGGTGGAATTTCTGTGCTTATGACCACTTAAAATTAATGGCAATAATATTCAGTGCTTAAGGGGATATTATTCATCAGAAATCAACTGTTTGAAGCATTGGTTCCCCCCCCCCCTTCTCAATTAAAAAAATATTTCTCACAAAGTACAAAATGCTTACCAGGATAAAAAAAAATAAATAATTGTTGTAATGGTATTTATGAATAGATGTGAAAAGAAGCCTACATTTAGGCTTGTGATAACTATATTTTATGTTTGTTATTAGTCATGAATCTTTGCTTATGGCTATGATCAATACTGAGTTTTTTGTGAAGCTTAAAATTTCCTCTTCTTTGAATATTGCTCTTTTATTATACAATATCTTCCTGCCTATTAAAACAGTTAATTTTGCACAGATCTATATTTCACTAGTATCCAAATATTACAGTCTCAATACTGAACTTCATTTCATGTTGTTTCATGGGGTAAGATAAACTTAAGAAAATTGCAGATCAGTAGACTGTTATAAAAATGAAAACTTGCCAAAAAGAAAATAACTACGTGCACAAAAAAAATCATGTAAACATTAACAGGAAGTATGTAGGGAACTGTTATAAAATTAGCAATTTGAAGTCTTTCTTTCCTCTGGCATATTAGAATTTTTATAAAACCAGGTATCTTGATTCTACAGAATTAGGAAAAAACAAATTATAGTAACTAATCTCTCTTACTTCAAAATTTAGTACACAAAAGTAGGAAAGCATTTTGATGGCTAATCCATGCTATACATTTTGAAAATAAGGTTCAAAAAGGTGAAGTGATTTATGCAAGGTTATATAATTTGGTAAGTGGTAGTAATATTAAGACAGAAAGTTAAGATTGCTTGGACTAGTCTGGTATATTTTCTCCTTACTTTTACTCTCTGCATAGCAGCAGTGCCAAAAAATGTATACAAGTGGACATTTTGGTTAATGTTGCTCAAGCAGCAGTTCACCATAATCAGAAGTGTCTGGATGCTGATGGTAACCACTTTGAGCACCTCTTGTAATTGCAGAAGTCATACGTGACTTGTATTCTTCTTTTGTTATCGGTATATATTGAGTTTTACAATTTTAACACTTTTCTTTCCTTTTTTAAATTGTGTATACATTTTTTGGCACCCTCTGTATACCCTGAAGCTTTTGATTTAGGGTAATATTCTAGATAAAAACAGGACTGTCGTTTTCTTGAAGGTGATGTTCAGTAGGGAAGAATACAGAATCCAAGAATTCAATAATTTGGTTCTAGCTAGCAATAGATTATGTTTCTTCTCCTTCCCACCCTAAATTATACTTTAGATGTTTCTCTCATGCAAACAAAGACTATTGTCAAACACAATGATACTGGGAAGTGTCTTGCCATGTCAATCCTTATAGGCAGGAAACTAATCTCTTAAGGTACAAAATCATTCTCCTATTATTTATATCTCCCATTGCCCCAATTTATGTTATTCTCAGAAAGAGTTTATTGGAGATTCCTAGGGTATAATTTAGATCCTACTAAATTTAAAGTTTTCTGGATGAGAACCAGAAATAAGCACTTTAAACAAGCACACCAGGTGATTTTGATGGAAAATAAAATGTGAGAATGATTAACTTAGGGGTGTTATAGGTGATAAGGAAGAGGCCATGTGAATAAAAGGACAACAGAAAAAAACATTCAATTTTAGGATTATCCTTCTCACTGGTATATCAATGTGATGGAACAGATAATGAAGAAATCACAATAAGTGGGGGGAAATATTATTATGAGGGAAAGTTTTCCAATGCAATTGTACAGAAGATCAAAACCATGCATACCAAAAATTCTAAAATCAAGTGGTACTCCATACAAAGATATTGGCACACTGTTAGCATTTTCAAAATCTTTCCTATCACTGGGAAAACTAATAGCAGCAACAACAAAAATAATTTGGCAATCCAAATTCTCTGGAGATCAAAGAAAAGACAATAGAGCAAAATGAGATGAATATGAAAAAGACATTAACTAGCTAGAAGTCACAGATCAGTAAACGTTATACACTGCTATGAAGAGAACTACATAACAAGGAAGAAGAAATTCACAGAAATGTTTAGAGCTCTACTACAGCCAATTTCCCCCAGGCTTGGGGATATTTGACAGGAATATGATGCTATCCTTAGTATAAAGACTATATAAAATTGTTTTTCAAAACACAAACCAAAATTTAATTCACTACACTAACACTAACAGAGATATTGATATTCTGACATGTTAAATATAGACAAATTAACCTTGAACCCAAATTTATAAATCAAGTATGTATTTACCTGGTATCCTAGAATGATCATCTAGAAATGTCTACTAAGAATCTGTCTTCCTATAGAACAAATCTAATTAGACATCAAACAATCCATATTGATCTCTCCTCTCTCAAATGGATCTGTCACACTAATAGCATACACTAATTGAAATCAACCAGACCTGGACCTACAGGAGCCTTCAGAGAACTTCTAGCCCAACCACCCGACATATGGCAAATGGAGACTTGAAATGACTCTTGTGGAACTCTGCAACTGGGCCTATCAGCTGAGGTCCATCACTTGTCTGCCAGATGTGCTCAAGAAACTCTAGTCCTGCACAGTATGACAAAACAAGACTGGAGGAAAGCAAACATGCTCATTGACTAAATAATTCTAAAAAACTGAATTAAACAAATTTAAGAAAGTTTCTTTAGCAGGGGTTTGCAAACAAATGCATTGGGCCGAAGAGGTTTTAAGTCTCTCTTTCTCTCTCTCTCTCTCTCTCTCTCTCTCTCTCTCTCTCTCTATATATATATATATATATATATACACACACACATATATATATACATATATATACACACATATATATGTATATATATACACATATATACATATATATGTATATATGTATATATACATATATATACATATGTGTATATATATGTATATATATATATACGTATATTAATAGATATGCAGAAAAAAAGCTTTTAAGTTTGTTTTTTCTGGTTATATCATAAGCTCCTTTTAAGTGAGAACTATTAATTTCCCCACAAAATCTAGTAACGTGCTTCATAAATATCTCTTTAAAATACATTTACATATTATTAAGCATGCATCCAATCATACAGATGAATGAGAGGTCCAGGTGTTTAAAAAGCAAAAGAGTAAGAAAATGTCACATACTTTCTTTGTCAGCCTACTGGACAAATAAGATGACCCATCCAAGTTAACGTAGGCCTGTGACACACTAGCTCCAAATTATTGGACCACACCAGGGGATGCACGCTCAAAGAGAAGCCCTGCTTGAGATTATTTTCCCTCAATACCTGGACCTCCATTTGGTCCCTTCTTGAATGATGGCAGGGGCCAAATTTTGATTTGTTTGCACATCTCAGGACTTTGACAATAACACGAAAGAGAAAAAGTCATCTTTCCTGTCAATTTAAAAATGTATATTTTAATTATTTTGACAACCACATGTACTTAATACAGGTATCAGTACCCATCCATTGGGTATGAGTTTCTAATTCTATAAATATTCCTCTATGAAAGGATAAAGCTATTTCAAAGAAACTCAGAAGAAAGGAATGTCAAGATATCATTATCTATTAAGTCAAGAATTCACATAAATGGCCCATTTAAAATCTGACACATAGTGATGCATAATTTACGTTGGAAGGTAATCTACTTTTGAAAACATTCTCCTGTAAGTACTAGCACCCCAATTGTTTCTTAATAGTGAACACATTGCTATTACACATTCAGAATAACACATTGGATGAAGTAGTTACTGTATCCTCACCTTGTATCACTAGGCTTAGTCTTATCGTTTAAATACATCTTTGAGAAAAAGTATAAAGTTCTGAAAGTCAACCTATAATTTCCTAAAGAAAAAGTCAGTGATTGCATGCAAAATATAAATTCCATAATAAAATTGCTGATCAGTATTTGAACAATTTGTTCTTTACAAAATTTTTTCCAGGTATTATGGAAAGTTACCATTATTTTAAAGAAAACTCAATGTAACTGCTGACCTGTATTCAGAAAGAAAATAGCTTTAAAGTGTTTTGCTGTTCTTGTTTTATTTTGTTTTACGTTTTCCCAGCAATAATCTACAGCGATGTTGGTATCTACCACCCCTCACGTCTGCTTTATTTATGCAGCTATGTGATTATGTGTGTATGTATTTATGAATATGTGAATATATATGAATATATATGAATATACATTTATAAAATGGTTGACCATGAGAAAGTAAATAATTTATTGCCTTGGCAGAACAATATTACAAGTTGAATACAGGCCTGAGTTCATTGTCTTGACCTCATTAAAAATTACTTCGTAAGTGGTTAGTATTGTACAGGTATAATGACTGGGTAAGTCCCTAGAAGGAACATATTTATAAAACAGTTTTAAAATACATATACATATTTGTTTGTTTCCTGTCCACATTATGATAAAATCCTACAAGAGTACACTCCAGTCTCCTCACTTTTCTACATTGTTTCAGCTCAGTTGAGAAGTGTGAGTAAATGTAGGACTCTATTTTAAACAAACTTGGCAGTCATCAAATTTGCTTCATTATATTTTAATTTCATTTTAAATGAAAACCTATTAGGCCAGTGTACAAATGGGGATATCACTTACAGATTCATCTCAGGAACTGCCCTGGAAGCACCTCTTCTCCCAACTAGCTTCGCTAATTATCTTACCTTCAATCTTTTACCTGTCAGCCCTCCTGCAGGAAAGGACTCATTTCTATCCTCCCCAAATCGTCTCCTCTCCCAGCACACTCACCTCCCCAAGGAAAGTCGGCAAAACCACTTTTTGAAAAACCAGTCTAAATTTAAAATAGCACGTTCATTCTCAAAGAGTATAGTGTATATCGGACCTAGTGTAGATCTTTGACATGCAGGATTTTTCATTCAATAGAGTTGGCAACGGCTCTAACAGCAATAATTTTAGACTGACGCTTGGAAACATTATTTTATGTAAACAAATTTCTTCTAAATTTGATATTTGATTTTCCTTTCAACAACTTACTAATCTCAGGCAATTCCTTTGTTTTCCGCTTTTACTTGCTAATGTTATGTTTAATAAATGAAATTTATAATGGAATAATCATAAACCATAACAGTTCACATGAAGATATGTTTGCTTATACGGATGTGTTTTGACCTGGCCATCATGTTTATCATGAAAAAAAATAAAATCCTGTTCTGTGTCAGCACCAATGTAGCTGATGATTACTATGACAGAAGTATAGTGCTATGATTTATATAGTAGGGATGATGGACTTTTTTTCTGGGGACACCCAGAAATGTAACAAATTTTAAATTGAGAGAGTAAGTAGATGTTAAGCAAAGAAGCATGGAAAATGTGCCAGACAGAAGGAAAAATTTGTGTGAAGTCCAGGTATAGCAAAAGGCATATAATTCACATAAAATAAAATAAAGCCAGACACAACTGTAGATTTCAAGGAGGAGCATCACAAAGGCAAATTTGAAGCAGTAAGGAGACATCAGAATACATGGATTAATTTTAAAGGCAAAACAAAACGATTGGAGACTTTTAACAGTGGTGTGACCTGATAAATACTGTAGCTATATGTAGAATGAATTTTAGGTGGTGGTTGTGAAGAAAAACAAGGGATTTGGGAAATAATGCCTGACATAACTGTAGATTTCAAGGAGGTGAGTTATAAAGGTAAGTGAGACTGGTGTTTCAAAACTTAGTGAGCATAATATGGATATAACAGAGCTGCTGTTTGATCAGGTCAGTACTGTACGCATGCATTCTGTATTTTAACAAGAACCCCAGGTTACTTCACTCCTGGTACTTCTCATTCACACTTTAGAAATACTGCCCCACCATGCTAAGAGTCTGCTGCAAATGGAAACAGTGTTCTTTCTTTGGAGAGCACAGAAGTTGCTAAAGTTGAAAGCAGATAATGGAGATATCAAATGTGCTAATTGGCTAACAAAAAAAAATGTTTGTGTCTGTTCTCTTTTCATTATTAGTGCATATAAAAGTTCACGATTAATTTATGATGCTAACATTCCCCCAATTAAGCAAAAACAAGAACAAGCCAAAACAAAAACAAGAAACCATTCTGTAAGAATTCACGTATAATCACTGTCACTTTTAATATTTGATTGTAATAATCATATATAATATTGCATATATTAACAAACTGAAAAATGAGTTTAAATGGTACTTATATAGGCATCTTACAGTTAGCTCACATAAAATCATCAGATCTATTGTGACTATGTTTAATATTCACATAGATTATTAGGCAGAATAAAGAGTAGAATTAATAAAGTTTTCAAATCAAGCAAAAATTTACATAAACTTATACACCCAAAACATGACAGCAATTTTGTATATAACTTACTAGACATAAGTTCCTCTTTTATTCCATTTAAATATCAATTCAATACACGTTGGGGAAAAAATTTGAGATAAACTAAAAAAGGTTGAAATATTAGCATTTAGCAATGCTGAATCAGTTCACAGGACCAAAATGCACTGATAAACAACAGCTACGGGGAAATCCAGAGACAGTTCCTGTTCCAGCCAAGAGAGATGTGGAAGGAAAGAGAAATTCAATTTGTTTGGCACATCAACATTTCAATGCAGAAAAAGGAAAAAAGGAACATCTTTCGTTATATGATATAAACATAGTACAAACAGAAAAGAACTGTGGGCAAGAACAACTCATGCTGTCCTATTTTACTCTATTTTCTTCAGGGGATTAAAAATTCAAACCCAAAGCTTGTTTTCAGTACAGACAGTCTGGAAGTCTAAAAGTAAATAATTCTACCCTAATTAAGACCAAAAAAAATGTTCTAGTCTAAGGGTGGAGATACTACTATTCAATCCTGAGACCTAAAATATTATTTCCTAATAATTGAAACAGAAATCCCTCTGATCAGGTCTCATCTTATGATAAATTTAATTACAATTTATTGAAAACCATTTATGTGAGTCAAAAGTTCAGTTGATAATGAACTTTTGGACTAAACTGCTGAACTTGGATGCAATCTCGTAGAAAACAGGCACTGAGGAAAGAATTTAAATTACTTGGATGTGAGGAATGAGGCATTGTATTAAGTTTTTAAAAAGTCAAATTACTTTATCGCTGTTTTGTTGCAAAATATTTAAGAGAGAAAACTGAGATGATTTTCTAGGGAATCAAAATTGGTCTTTAATTTCTGAAGGAGAGATTTTAATGCAAAACTTACTAAAACTTAATTTTTAACATAAAAAAATTATGCTTGCAGAGCTACATTTTCAAAGTCCAAGATTCTGCATGACGAGATTTCTTCAGAATACAACCTCCAGGAAATCAATAGATAAGATTAGGTGGCAGATTGTCTCAATGTTGCTCAGTACAGTTTCAATTAATAATAATTAAATGTATTTACACTGAATTTATTATTCTGCTTTAAGACTGATGTTTCATATAGTCTAGAGCTTTATATAAGTCATCATTTAAAGTCAACAACAAATTCCCATCTATTAACGAGTTTCCCTAGTTGTCTTGTATATCTCTCATGCATACTAAATATGTCTGATAATGACTACGCTAGGATAAAAGGGCCATGGAAGCACACATTTAATGATAGTTAAAAGCACCGATTAAAATATTTCCTAACCATGAAATAGTCAATAGAAAGAATAATGATGTCAGCTTCATCTCTTAATGGACTAATAGGTGTGTTCCAGTAGGCAGCAAGAACAGGGCATAGGACTGTGGGGAAGTGGGGAGGAAGAGAAAAAGGAAGTGCAGGACAGGAAGAAAAAGAGGACATGAGATCATTCTTAGGAAAAGGTGCAGCTACAGCTAATTGTAATAGATTATAATACTGTTAGCATTGTGGGCTGGAAAAAATCTCCACCTCATGTCACCATGGCAGTTCCGACAAAGGCCAAATAAGGATAAAAATCCCTCCTCTGATGGGAAGGAATGCTCAGCAAAGACCCGCCCTTATTTCCTTATAGGAAATGCCTGTAATGCCACCCCTGAGTTTTCACACCCTTATTCGAATAAAATCATAAGCTTCTTTGTTCTTTGCAGCAGTTGCCCTTTTCTTGGACTGCCCGCACACATTATTTGGGGAGTATAATCTTTTTCTTTAATAAATCCACTGCTTGCTCAGCTTTGCTCTGTACAGCTTATTTGTACATCCTAGAATGCCTCACTGCAATGATACAAGAACACGTTCGTTCTCCAGTAAGAAGTGTATTATAATGCAGTGCTATCTTTGTTTATAAAAGACATTTCTATGTCAAATCAGAATGTCTTAATTTTGTTTAATAATATATACTATGCCCTCTCTCATAAGGTAATTCAATTCTGACTGTGTGAGCCTTAGCTATAATCTTGAAACTCTTGTTTTTCCTCTTTCTGGTCATTTGATCCAAATGCAGACTTCCACGCTGTTGTTTTCAGGAGCCTAATTCCTAACTAGGACCAGTGTTCTGCTCTTACTATCCTGACTCTGAGGATATTACCACATGTGCCAATAAAAGAAATAATGATTTCAGACAAATTTCATTAATGCTGACAAATGTAGTGTTTTCAGATCTTGCAAACCCTACACACTTAATTTTGCTAATTATAAATACTACGTTTAACAGTTTATCACACCAAATTGCAGTTGGTGTTTACCCATAGTTTTAAAGTTTATACAGTTGGTGCTCTAAAGCATTTTATAATTCGAGTTTCCAAAGATATTCATGCCTTAAATACATGTGTCCCAGCTGGTTTTAGGACTTGGGTCATTACATTGCACGTGAGGAAAGTGGCAGGAACCGATATGAATTCATCGCTTGGGCCAGCAAGCAGAATTAATCAAACTGAAAAAGTATATAGAATTTACAGGCAAAGCCGTCAGAAAGGAACAGTAGGTAACAAGACCTTCACTCAGGACTAGACAGAACATTCTATGCTTAATCTGCCCGATTCTTCTGATTCATTATGGAATAATCATCATCCAATAAATAGATATTTACAGAACACCATGATGTACAGTGAAGATGTTGTAGTCAAACAGGATTTACAGTAAAGAAAATAATACATTAAGTGCTAGAGGAGCAATATGTAGACAGTGGCAAGGAAACCTTGGAAAATTAGAGAGCTTAGCAGCTATGAGCGTTTGGGTTTCCTTATAGAACATAAAAGAATGTATGAGGAGGTGATCCTCTGCAGTGACAAAACTCCTCCTCTGACAATAATGAACAATTCCATGTATCAAGATGTGTGCACTCAACAAATAGTCACAATAATATGTGAAACGTCTCAATTATCCAGAGAAATAGAAAATCATTTAACTAAAAAAAAAAAAAAATCAAATTAAACAGCTATGGACCAGAGTAATGACTTAAAAACAAAATTTCTTTCTAACATTTGTTTTACATGTAAAAAGAACTCATTTTGGTAAAAAAAAGTTCAAAATGGTAAAAGTCCAAAATGAACTGAATTTGGGCAAAAAAAACTATTTCTAATTCTATAATATCTGTGTATCGGTTATCCTACAAGATTAACAATTAATATTTATAAGCCATACTTAGCTTTGTTTTGATGTGAAATAATTGTATTTTCATGCAACGTATGAGTAGGAAAACTTATAAATATGGCTGTTACATAAAATTTGTTTATGGGATGGCAAACATAAAGATGGCAAGAAAAAAATCTATAACTAATCAACTTTTATTTTATTTTATTCCAACTCTATAAACATCTAGAACACATGAGTGTCTGACATCATGTAGTTAAACCCTTGAGACACTCAGTAAATCAGTAAACTACTCACTGACCTTTCTGTTAACTGAGATTCGTGGACGCAAGGATCAACTTGTAGATCTTTCAAAAAGGATTACCTTTTTTTGCTGTCATCAGTTTTTGACCTTTCTGTTTCTTTCCTCAAGAAACTGCTTTAGAATTCCAATTTTAACTTTATATTTTCAGTGTACAGGCCACAAAAGTCCTTTTCTTTTTTCTTCTTCTTTTTTTTTCCTCTCTTCTTATTCTAAAGCATCATCTCTCTACAGGTTTGCAACATTTTGCACTTTTGTGATTCTGAGTAACCTGGATACAAATATTTACTGTCCTCAAATGCAAAATAAAACTTCCTTAAAAACAAACACTCACACCAGACAAAATGTTAATAAAGATCTGACTTTAGATACGCCATGATGAAATGCAGATTCAATATATGTAGTTTTAAATTTTTATCCTTTTAAATTTTTATCCTTTTATGTTTTGCTATTTCACCAGGGGAAATAAATGCATATTTTCTTTAAAAATAAATATACGTTAATGGACTACACCAGACAGCAAATGCTAGTCCTCTTTTCTGGAAAGACTTGGTCTAGAGGTTGGGGATGGGGCTTCAGGATAGAGAGGTCGGAGGGGCATGGCATTCATTCTGTGAGTACTTCTGCTGGCTCTCTTTTGGACATCTCACCACAGTCTATATGAAATATAAAATAAATGTTGCCTGCCGGGGAAAATAATGTACATAAAACATTTAACATATTATTTTCTCCTTATAAGCTTCTTCCGAGCTAGAAGGCCCATTCTTGAGCATGTTTAATAGCGATGCCTATTATCCCATCTTAATATTTTTCCTATTTAGAACTGTACTGCAATTTTTCTCATTATTTTAAAACTTTTATTAAAATATGGTTAGAGGCAGCCTAATTTTTTAAGCATTCTTTGTGGAAATAAGGAAACTTTTTTCCCTGAACATCCGTGGGATTTAATAACAATAACAATAATAATAATAATATCCAAGAGTGGACTATTTCCACTGTAATTGTGGCCTGTTTTCAACCCTTGTTTCCAATCACCATGCCCACGCTGACACGCTACCCATGAATAATTGTATGTACTTTGAATCTTCCCAGGTGATTGTGATATGCTTCTCATAGGCATACTGACAAACATTCAAGAAACAGAAGCGTGAACTGGCAGGTGTTGTTTCGGGAATCAATTGCTAGTGAACTGAATATGCATTGGGGCCCACCTTGGATACATATTACAACTTCACTGTCACTCTATATTTTAATACTAGAACACATAGATCAGAGAGTTCTGGAGAGTCTCAGGAAAGGTGAAATGGTTAATGGGAGAAAAGAAACAGACTTTAAAGAAAGTAGTATGTCTCCTTTACTAATAGTAATTAGTCTCAAAACAGTTTAAAAAAAAAATCTGTTTTGAACAAAGAGAAACCTAACATTGACAGATATACTTCAAATATGGCATAGCTTAACTCATCTGTCAAACACAGCGTTGTTTAACTAACATAGAGTGTGAGCCACAAACACAGCCACATATGTAATTTGAATTTTCTAGTAGCTACATTTTAAAAATGAAAAGATACAGGTGAACTTACTTTTATGATTATGTTTAAAACAATCTATTCAAACACTATTTCCATGTAATCACTAGAAAAGTTATGAATGAGAAATGTTCCATTCTTGGTTTTATACTAAGTTTTCAAAATCTCAGGTTGGACTAGCCATGGCTGAACTGCTCATGGGGCAAGTGGCCACTGCATTAGACAGTACTAGTTTAATATGCTCCTATCCAGAAGTTCTTTGTCTCTTTCATCCCTAAACAGATTTTATAGAAGTAATAGTTGGATACTGATGGACCTTAAGATTAGGGGCCATTCATATGTGTTGAGCAAAGTCTGTTCACTCTTTAAAATCCCAAAATAAATATTTTCTTTGGCTAAAGGCAAATTTTAGTGTAAACATTTTAGACAGCCTGTGAGGAAAATAAAAGGAAATAAATTCTGGAATTCATTTGAAAAAATTCTAAGAATTCTTTTGCTATGTAAATGGTTTTAAAACCAAAAGCATGGATCATGCTATTAGCATTGACCTGTAACTTAAGAAAAGCCTGAGAAAGTCAGAAAGCATATTAGCTCAGCAGACCAGTCACAGAAAGAGTGATGCCTTTCACATCATGCAGCTTATTTCAAACCGAGGAGTGAAAATCTGCAAGAGTTGGAAACAGCAGGGCATATAATAATTGGGTACTTCATTGCATGCTAATGATTCAGTCAGTAGATCAGTAAAAGTATTTAATGTGGGTAGAAATACGATCGATCATTATAGCTTTATTTTTTAATGGGCTGTTTCTTCCCCTGGGAACTTAAATTATAACACCGTTCTGTTTCTATGGAATATACATTGTGCCATTCTATGGTAGTGAAGCACATACATTTGTGAACGTTTGTATTTACATGCCTTTATATTGCTTGGGCAACATTTTATCACAATATTTAGGGTCAACAAAGAAAGAGAAGGGGAAAATGAGAAAGGACATTTTTTCTTCTCTGGATGCAGAGAAAAAACATTCTGAGTATTTTCTTATTGTTGAATTGTGTTCCTGAAAACTATATACCATAAGACACCCAGTAAGGGATTTTAAAGGATATCTTTAATAGTACCGTTTGGAGCAAGAAAAGGATAGATTTGTTTAAAAACTGACTCTCCTAAAGGTATGATCCCTTTATATTCAAGACCATGTCTATAAGAGCTAAAAACAGCATTTCAAAGTCAATTAGGGTGTCCATAATCCTTAGGCAAATTTAGGTGAAAGAGAATGGAGAGGGAAATGTAAGTTTTGTTACCTGGAATAAATTCATTCTTAATGCTATACACTGATTGAAATTGAAAGAGAAGAACTCTGATGGCAAAGAGAAGGGTAAAGCATGGAAATTCCCTTTTCATTTTTTGGGCAACATCATTGTTACATACTAATTTTACCTATTATGACCTTATCAAGGTCAAGAATTGGCACTAATAGCTTTTATATCTGGATGAGACACATTATATATAATTTATATATATATATATATGCATATACACATATATACGTATGTGTGTGTGTGTGTGTGTGTGTGTGTGTGCACGCATGTATGTATTCAGAGATACGGGAACACACAGATGGCTATAATCCACCAAATACAGCATTCCCAAAATTATAAAATGATATTTTAAACATGAAAACTACAACTTGGAAATGTTTTGCAAGAACGTCTTTCTAAAAACATTCTTTGGGACATATGCAGTTAGTTGGATTCCACTGAATAGCATGAGAGGAAGGGGTAGGGAAGCTTTATGTTTGCTGCCAACATTACTACACACTTCCGCATAATCAAATATGCCTTTGTTCTTTCAGATTATGTTTTTCAGACTGTAATGTGATGTGCCCTTGTTCAGGCTTTTACTGGAAAATTACCCGCTGCACCTGTGCAAAAAAAAAAAAAAACAACAACAACAACAACAACAAAAAACCCTCCTACCCATGTGCTTTAAGTCTACACATCTACAAGAAAGCCTTCATTGTTCTGTAGTCAAGCACCCGGACACCTAGTTATCAAATCACTTCTTATGTCACAGGTCAAGAAATGTGTTGAGTTTCAGGAAAATTCAGCGATTTTTTGCCATTAACTGAGAGAAAATTATGTAAAGCAAAGGGCTCTGCATTTTTCAGTCTGTTGTCATTGTTCTAAAGAGTGTAGCCTTTTAGAATTGTGAAATAAGTTTGTCCTTCATAACAAGTCGCATTATGTCCATGTATTGCAAAATAATATGGCCATGTGCATTGGGGTACAGAAAGAATCTCAACTACTTTGTACAGTGTGCATGCAGTTTAATTTATCTTGCAAAATATAGGACATGGCATTTAATAAAGCCCTGAGCAAAGTATATATATTAATCTATTAAATATTACTATGTTTCCCTTTCTTTCTCACAATGCTTTTTCTCTGCCTTGGTTTCTCAAGGGAGTAATTTACTGTCTATGTATGTATGTGTATATATATATTGTGTATATATATATTATGTATATAATATATACATATATATTTTATATATATATATATATATATATATATATATATATATATATATATATATACACCCACTTAAAAACTGACTCTCCTAAAGGTATGATCCCTTTATATTCAAGATCATGTCTATAAGAGCTAAAAACAGCATTTCAAAGTCAATTAGGGTGTCCATAATCCTTAGGCAAATTTAGGTGAAAGAGAATGGAGAGGGAAATGTAAGTTTTGTGTTAGATAGATAGATAGATAGATAGATAGATAGATAGATAGATAGATAGATAGATGAGGTAAAAGTGGGTGACAAAAGCACTACTTATGATCTAAATCTGTCATTTACTAATTGGGAAAACTTGAGTAAATAAATTATCTTTTTCTTCTTTCTTCCTCTATGAAATGTGGATAACATATATGTCCCAATAAAATCTCAGTATCGTTGTGAGGAAAAATCTGGTGATAATTATGGGAGTTTTTGTATGATATTAATTCTCAAGAATCTATCACAACTGTTCTAGCATCGAGCTGACAAACACTTGGCAATGACATACGGGGAACTGAATTATTTTTTCTGTGTACTCAGGCTGCCTTTTGTCTTATTTTTTGAAATATTTGAAACACTCCCTGTTTACATCCAGGCAGATCTGCATTTCAGACGACGGTACACTCTCTGTTGTAGTCACCCCATGTGTCATCTTTGTAAGCACAGGGGAACCAGCTGTCCTTTCTTCCCCAAAGCCCCATGTGGAGCTTTTAACTGAAGCTGTGGAACTTAAAGTAGACAGGAAGGAGGCTTTTCTTTACCCTATACCCATAGTGGGGCATAATTTATCTTCCTGTCTTAGTCTGTTGAGACAGATATAACAAAATACCATACACTGGGTGGCTTATAAATAACAGAACTTATTTCTGAGATTCTGGAGGCTGGGAAAAAAAAGATCACAGTGCTGGCATTTTCAGAGTTTGTTGAGCACCCATTTCCTCCTGGGCACTCATTTTCTCACTATAACCTCACATGGTGGGACCAGCAAGGGAACTTAGTAAGGCCTCTTTGAAAGGGCATTAATCCCATTTATGAGGGTGATTATAACTTACTCACCACCCAAAGACCCCAGTCTCTAAACCCATCACTTTTAGGGTTATGATTTCAACACATGAATTTTGGGAAGTGGGGTGGGGGTATAAATATTCAGACCATAGTACTTCCCAGACACACAGGAATCACTAAGATGACGAAACATGGAAAAGCTTATTTTCTAAATAGAAAATAAAGAAAATTGTTGTCCACAAAAATGTAGAAAAACTCTCTCTCTCTCTCTCTCTCTCTCTCTCTCTCTATATATATATATATATATATATATATATATATATATATATGTACACACACATATATGTGTGTGTATATGTATTTTAAGTCACTAGCCCAAATTTGATAAATCACATTCAAAACAGAATCACACAGTGGAGGACATTACCACACACTATGTCCCTACCAGGTGTTACACACGTTGAA
The DNA here is from genome assembly GCF_057876585.1 of Rhinolophus sinicus. Lineage (NCBI taxonomy): Eukaryota > Metazoa > Chordata > Mammalia > Chiroptera > Rhinolophidae > Rhinolophus > Rhinolophus sinicus. Next base: position 89,334,188 of record NC_142517.1, read on the forward strand.
CGGGACTTACATGTGGTAACATTGTAATTTCAGACATGCCAGTAAGTCAGCTGGGCCCAGGGAAGTTCTGAAACTTGCCCATGGTCTCATAGATGGTAGTTAGCGGACTGATTACTTTGGTATCTGTCTGAGGCAACAGTACAAACTCAAGAGAAAAGTAAATGATTAGATGTAAAATGAACCTAAAATAAAATGCAATTCGATCAACATCATGAATATTTTCACCCATCATGATACATATTACATTGTAATTTTTGATGAAGGAAAGAAATAAAAAAATATCTAAGTTATTTAATATTAGTAGAATTATAATGATATGTAGATATCCCTTGTAAAATAAAATGTAGGTAGTGACTCAGACTCCTTATGTTTAGAAACTTTCCATTCTTCCTCATTATTAGGAAATAGTTTTAATTTCTCTGCCCTACATACATAATACAGTCCCAGATTTTATTCCAGGAACTTTTACTATAAGGAAAAAGCGAAGCATAATTTTTAGAAATAGAAATGTAATTTTCAAATATTTTAAAAATTCGTTTATAATAGCAAGTTGTTTTATGAAAGTAAAGTACTTCAATATTTTTTTTAATATAGGACTAAAAAACCTGGACAAAGAGGTACAGTACAGGGTAAATTTGTCTAAATTTAAGTGGGTACATCAGGAATTAACAAGTCAGGAGTCGTCTGATAATTTTTTAATTCAAATAATTATAATTTTTTTCTTTTTCTTTTTTCTTTTCTCTTTTTCTTTTTTCTTTTTATTTGAATGTGCCAATGTGCCAACAGCATGAGGAGAGAGTACTAATGATGATATACACACACACATATATTTATCTCATCAATAATAATGATGGTATACATATATCATTATTAATATATTTCATATATTTATGTCATATCCATTGAGAAAGAAAGCTGAGGTAACATTAAACTTATTTTCATTTGTTTATTTTTTTTTATTTTTGCTGGCAACTCTGAATTTAGAGGTTGTCAATCTCTGTGATTATGTAAATTATAATCTCTCTGATGTATACAATAATTAAAGCTGTATCTTTGGAATTGCCTTACTTGAAGACATTATTTGGCTTTTATTGAATTCCTAGTCTTTTTTTAGCACTTAAATCACTTTGACACATAAGCTACTCAGAAAAGATGTGACTGTGCTAGGGTTTTGACCAAGCATGAATCCATGCTTTGCTAAAATGACAATACAGTGAAATAGTCACATAAAATAGGAGTTAAGAGACATGTAATAAATTTTTAAAGGTAGCTACCTCCAATTTATATATATAAGATTGTAATGATTGATCTGACCAGCTATGGTACAAATTACATCATGAAGAAGTTTTCAATCAAGTTAATTGATGCACTTGATTTCATATTCCTTTACAAGCATTTAAAAATCCTTCCATGATTTCACAAAAATTGTATGATAATATTTGTTTGGGATATTTTAATAGTTTCTTTATTGGCTCTCCAATAGTTACAATTACCTCTAAATTTTATTTTGTAACATTATTTTTTAATTTTTTAATCTAGTTGTCAATAGTGTATCAAAAAGTCAAAATGTATTACCGTATGTGCATTCTTCATCATCCTTGGATTTACATGTCTGAACAGTTTCTATTATAATGATGATGGTCATTTTGAGTCCATGACTTACTGTAGTCTCTGAAAGGCACTATTTGAAAAAGTAACGTTATGCAAAAATACAAATAAAATTTGGAAATATTTTAATTAAAGGTGATGGTCCTACTATTATGCCCAGGATATTACTGTATGTATAATACAGTATTTTGGTATTTATAGTACAAAAAGGGGCTACTGAAATTGAAATCATGTGCCCTAGGAACAGTAACTGTTGCTATTAACTTTGCCATATTATGACCTGCTGCCAGGAAAGATATTCTACAAAATATCCCAGGCTTTATATGTAAATATGTGTTTCACATAAAATAGTGTAATATGTATATGGATCAAAATTGCTTTATTTTGTTAAATTTTAAAATTATAGATATTTTCACATATTTATACTAATACTATTTCATGGAAATATGTAGGTTTACCAATGATTAGTTATCACTAAGAATACATTCTTTTTGTTTTGAAGGAAAAAACTTAAATTACACTTAGAAATCTAATTTAAACTAAGTCCATTCAGATTTACCGTATGTTCTAAGTTATCAGTAACATAATATAACCATTAAACAGAAATCCACTGTGGTAAAATGAGACCACTTACCACATCCCCTTTTTATACTGGTGGTTATAACACAATAATGCAAAATACATTGTTAGCATTTAGCATTCCTGTGTCATGTCAGACACCCTAGAAGTGCAGACTACCTAAAGTTTATTTTAAAAGCCCTATGTCAAGAATGAAAATCAAAGAAAGCCTTGGACAGGAAAGAACAACAAGGTTGCAAACAGCATTAAGTGATGCCCTACATGCACTTAAACATGTTCAAGGGGGAAAATAACTATATCTTTCCCAAATAGATTGTAAAAGGCTTATTTTAAGAAAGAAGGAAATAGTGGAGAATTGCAGAGAACATCTATTCACTCAGCTCTTATGAATGAAAGTTATGAATGTAAAATCAGGAGACAGTTTCTGGGCTTTCTGCAGATAAGATATCTGCATATGAATGTTCTTTGTTTCAATGATTCCAGCAAAGCTTTACATTGATGATGTAATGTAACAAAAGTGTCCTTATCCCAGCTTTGAATATAACTATATACAAATGTATTATACAAGATGCTATGTTAATCCAAAATTGAACATCTTTGTTTTGTTCTTAGCTCTGAAAAGCTGGTGGGTGATTCCCAAATCACAATCGCTCTATTCTAACTGTGGCAGGAACAAACAGTTTATTTGTGTTAATACATGTAGTTCAAAATGATTTGTTTTCTGAGATATCAAAAAAAACTCAAAAGAATTGGTATTGGTTGACTATTAAATATGGATTTTCTGATCTTTCCCTTTCTACAAGACAACTTTTAAAAATAGGATCATTTAGAGAAAAGCAGTAGCTCAAAAGCTAAAAATGCTTAGAGAATAAGCTACCAAGCATTTATCCCTTCCTAATTGGGAACAATATTTCTATATATATATATATATATATATATTTCATTTAAAAAATGATACACATAAATCAGCATTAAAAAAAATTAAACAGTGAAAACAGTCAATGGTGCAAAAGTTGTAAAAGTAATTATTTTTCTTGATGGCCTTTGTGTGCTCCACACATAAAGCATAGATTTTACTTCTACAATATAGTGAAAAACACATCATATGATATTAAATTGCTTAATTGTGCCTTGCTAAAGAATGATATATCATATGTAATTTTGCTTACTATTAGCTTCCATTAGTAATAAGTTGCTTTTATATTAACCCTGCTGCAGCATAACAATTGACAAAAAGAGATTAATTATAAAATTTTGTGTAAGAACTGAATAAATTTTTAATCTTACTCATCTTTACTTAAGGAATGCATTTTACAATCATTTTTTACAATAAAATATTTAATAAAACTTATTAGATCATTTTACATAAGAGATCTAGGGCTGAATTAAAAAGGAAATAACTGTTTAATGTATACTTGTAAAATAAGTCAATAGAGATTTTATAGTTTGATTTACAAATATATAGTCATTGGCATGTTAAAATGAAACACCCATGGTTGTTAGGGCAACAGTGCACATCGAAAATGACAAGGACTAAACAATTTAGTATCTGAACATAACAGTTATCGAAGGGCTATATGAAAAAACAAGATATTTGGAAACAATATTGGTCTTCAAAGACAATTTTTATGAGTCAGAGATAAACGCAAAGCTTATCTCAGAAGTATCTCCTATGACTAGATCCTTAGTCACCCTTTCCAATCAAACAAGTTTCTATTATATTAATAATAAAATATTTCACGATCAGGGATATTATTGCAAATGAACCTCAACTAACAATCACTGGACACATGGCAACAAGTTTTAATTACTTTTGACCATGGCAAGATGCAACGGATAACCTCTGGATAAAGAGCTCTTGGATCTATTAATGATCCTTAGATGTCCTCTAACTTCCATTAACAGAAACTATATCAAGAGTCTTAGATTTGTTTTCCCAAGGAGTTTTTCTCTGCACATTTTAAATGAAACATATATAATACATTATAAAATTGTTGGTAAAATTCATATCTCTTTCAACAGATTTTTGTTCTTTTGTTTTGTGTAGTTTGGTAGTTGATACCTTGGTGGCTAGAAACAAATTTATCAATTTAAAATTCTGGCTGCTAAGACAGGAAAGAAGTCTTAAACCATTCTCAAGAAGAATCAGTGTAAGAAAAAGATTAAGCTGATGGTCCTTAAATGCTATAAAGTTGATGAGAATGGCAAAATCAGTTACCTTCGTAGAGTGCCCGACAGATGAATGGAGTGCTGGAGTTTTTATGGCCAGAACTTTGAGAGAAATTATTGTAGCAAATGTTGTCTGATCTACTGTTTCAACAAACATGAAAACAAGTAACTGTAAGAACAAAATTCTAGCTGCATCAGTAATGTGAACAAATTAATTAACTTTTTAGTATCCTTAATTTTCTCTAATTTGGAAAGATAGTAATACAACTTGCCCCATAAGATTTATGTGAGGATGAAATGAGATAATGCATACAGATTACTTGCTTCAGAAAAGTACTTCCAACTCAGTAACTATCTAAACATTGTTTTGAACCTAGGCTTTGTTTATATATTTAAATGACTCTTTGATATTAGCATAGTTTTATATTTACAGCAAAGTTTCAAAGACACTACAGAGAGTTCCCATATACCTTGCACCCAGTTTCCCCTATTGTTAGAATCTTATCTCCGTAGTAGGTGTGTCACAAATAACAAACAAATATTGATACATTAGTAGCCAAACTTGATAAAATATTCAGATTTCATTAGTTTTTCATTATAATGTCCTTTTTATATTCCAGGATCCCATCTATGATATCACACTACATTTATTCATATAACCTTGGACTCCTTTGTTCTGTAACAGTGTCTCAGACTTCCCTTGTTGTTTCTGGTTATTGTGCTTTGTGTGTGTGTTTTTTTTGTGTTTTTTTTATTAAGACTTTTTATGGTTTTTTTTAAGAGCAGTTTAAGTTCACAGCAAAACTGAAGGGAAGGAACAGAGATTTCCCATTTACTCTCTCTCCCCACACACCATAGCATCCCCCACTATCAACATCCCCTACCAGAGTGGTACACTTGTTACAATAGATGAAAATCTTGACTTTTTCATCTAAAAGATATACCATGTCACACTTTCTATTCTTTGTTCACACTAATTAAATAATACATCCTGCCTTTCCTGTTAAGCATCACAACTATTACCATGGGAATTAAAGTCAATTCCAACACACTTTGTTATGCAACTATATTTAGCTATACCTCTGTGTGGTCTTCGAATGGGGTATAAGGAAAAATACTGCTGGTATGCAATAAGCGCTCAAAAATTTATTAAATTTTAATTCAATAGCAGAGTTGAATTTTGAAAGAATTAGCTTGCTATTATCTAATGTGACATTTACCCCCAAGAAATAATAATTACTTTTGGTAAGTATGATTCACTTCCAACATTAAATTCCTGATTCTAAGTGTAGTTTATGTATGTAGACAAGCCACACTTAGCTAAGTGATGATAGCTATTCATTAAAAGGCATCCGTCTAATACTTTTCTAATACGTATGGTATTCCTCACTATGTTTCTCCACTTCCTTTTCAAGTATTAAACTATCACCTTTTGTTTAACAAAAGATGAGTAAGATCACTTTTCACTAGTTTTCAATGCATCATTTATATTATGACAAATTTATAACAATACATATAATACTATTATATATGTACTTATAAGCATTTATACACACATATTGGAAAGAGTATGTGTTCTAATTAAAAAATCAGAAATTGATTCTAGTTTCCCGCTCCTATGATTTTATACATTAGTATATTTACTATCAGATTAGGGAGATAGGCAAATAAGAAGAAGCAAACTGGGCATATTAAGTAAATGTAACAGAGACATAAGTGAAAATTCTCTGACAGCATCCCTCCAATGAAGCTTTTCTTTATCTTTTCTGTACTGAATAACTTTTCCTATTCCCAGAAATCTTGGGAAAATGTGTGTTTCATAAATAAATCTCTATATTCTGCCTCATATTACCACTTCAAATATTCTAATTGCAAAAAGCTCTCTAATTGCAAGTTATTTATTTTCACATCTTATATGGCATACCAAACTCAATTATTTATATAAAATCTAAACGTTATATCATTTTTCCAGGCTTTGTTAAAATTCTCTTGGTTCAAATAAAGTTTTATGATTCTCTCTCTCTCTCTCTCTCTCTCTCTCTCTCTCTCTCTCTCTCTCACACACACACACACACACACACACACACACACACACAAACGTGCTTCCTGAGCACTAAATTAAACATTGTAATATATTTTACACCTATGTCTCTCAATACAGAAGTTCTTCACCATCCTAAATTCCCAATTCATTGTCTCCAATACTGGCTATGACAATTTCCTCCCATTTGTTTGTCCATTGTGTCCCAGTATAGGCTGTGCCTTCACGGTGCTCTCTGGAGTGCAGCGCCTCAGCAGCACCTTGCTAATATGAATAGCTTCAGAGTGCTTACTGAGCTATGCTAAATTGCATTTTGCTCCTGGTGGAGGGATTTATTCAAACTTTTTTGGAAGTGTGTTTGAGAAGAGTCGCTCTGGGTAGGATTAAAAATGGAAGGAAATTCAGTGATGCTTGTTCCATTGTCCTCATAATACAGAGGAGAGTAATTTCAATCCTGGAAGAGTGACATGGCTTACCTGAGGTTATAGAGCCACAGAGCTAAGAACAGAAATTAGGTCTCCTGGGTCTCTCTCCCATGCCCCCTAACCCTTTCCTTTTCTCAAGGGACATTGAGTGAAGAACATAGTTGGCTGATTTTAACAGAATTATTATGAAATATTTCCTTTCCTATAGGGCCCATTTTCTGCCCCTCAGTTTATAAACCCAAACTGTAGGAAGCTATTTAATTATTAATTCAACAAAAACTTACTGAACATCAATTATGTGCCAGACACTATTCTAGCTATTTGTTATCTGTCAGGGGGGAAATATGATAAAAATCCCTACCATCTTGAAGCTTATATACTATTTAAGGGAGAAATAAATTAAATAATCAACATCGAAAAAAAGAGTAAATCATTTATGATGTTGGCAAGACATGAGTTCTGAAGAGAAAACGATGACAGCTAGATCAGTGTAGAGCTGGGCAGTGATCTTTCAATAGCAAGGTTAGGGTAAGCCCCACTGAGAAGATGAGATTTGAGCACAGATTTGAAGGAGTTGTGGGAGTTAGCCATGTCAATGTCTGGAGGAAAAGCATTGTAGGCAGAGGCCCCAAGGCAGGAAAGAATGTTGTGGGTTGAAGGGAGAGAAAGGCAGCTGATGTGGCTGGAGAGAGTAGGAAAGATAGTAGAAAATTAGGTCGGAGTGATAACCTGATAACCCGAGTTACAGTATGCAAAGCTGCACTGTACAGTTTGGTAACCACTGGCAACCTGTGGCCAGTGAGCACTTTAAATGTGTCCAGTGCAACTGAGGGATTTAATTTTTAATTTTACATCATTTTAATTGATTTCTATTTTAAAACATCTATTGCAAAAATTTTAAGTATACTTAAAACATCTCGTGTAAGTAAATCTGTTTCAATGGTAAATTTTATTAAATCTAAATAAAAAGTATCGTGTAAAATTTAGCATCCATGTTGAGAGAAGCTGTAAAGATCAAATATCAACTGGATTTCAAAGATGAGTATTTAAAAATGTAAAATAGCTAATTATTAATTTTCAATATTGATTATATATTGAAATGGTAGTTTAGATATACTGGTTAAATTAAAATACATTATTATGCATAATTCCATGTGCTTCTTTTCATCGTTATTAATGCAATCGCTAGAAAATGTACAATCACTTATATGTCTTTCATTGTATTTGTACTGAAGCTCTTAGGCCATTGTAAGGAAACTGGCTTTGCTCTGAGATCCATTGGAGGGTTTTCAGCAAAAGAGTAATAAGAGCTATGTTTTGGTTCTATATTTAATAAAATATTTTAATTAATTATGGCTGCCATTTATATCCCTCATGTAAATTAATATTTAGATTCATATTTTATGTATACTGTGTCATAAATAAGGCATACCTTAGTTAATTGGAGAACCGATCTCTCTTTTTTTCCCAGTTATATTATTTATATATATATTTTTTATAAATTCATCCAAGCATGAAAGAGGAGGATAGCCCACATGAATGCTATATATTAGTGCCATTCTAACTCACCTTAGATCTGGAGAACACTGGCTGGCAGTGTCCACCATCTCCAAAAACAAAACTCAGAGTACCTTCAGGTCTTTACTTGGGCTAATTACCAAGTAAATATCAAGTAAGTCACCACAGTGCCCATATATTTTGCTTTTGCAATCCACAAATAAGATAAATTATTTTGGACACACTGCCACCAGTATCTTAATTATTCTCTACACTAAAGTCACATTGGAATTAAAAAGTTAGATACAGTCTGAAAATGGAGGGGAGGGGAAGAAGAAGAATCTTTTTTACCTGTTTAAACAAGGGAAAGGGGTAGTTTTCAAGCTTTCAATTATCTATAACAACACAATACCTATCATTTCCAAGGTTCCAACATACTGAGATGATTCTATAAACACTATGCAAAATTAATCCCAAATCACTGCATTCAGGAAAAAAAGAAATCTCTGAATTTGTAAGGCAATCATTGTAAGAAAAATTTAAACAATAAAGAGGTCACTCTAAAGTAAATCTGTCAGTAATTTAAAAGCCATTATCGTGAAATTTTTAAAATTTTGCCTTAATTCAAGTTTTTACATAGGTCTAGAAACAAAAGGGGGTACATAGATATAGGAAAAGAGACTATTTCTTTTAAATGTATTTCTGTTTTATGCATAAAACTACCATTAGTGTTAATGCATAAAACCATTGAGCATCAGTAGAAGAGCAGAAACTGTAATCTATAAAATGAATGAATTAAATCATTATGAGTAATTCTTCAGCACATGACCTCCTCTAAGTTCTATCAAGTATATAGTCTGACTTTTTGAAATGGTACTTAAAAAGGTTTTACATCCTAATTGAACAGCCATTCACTGGGCTTATTTTTCACTTAGATCTCTCCTAATACCTGTGAAGTAGGGTATTTAAAATAGGAGACTGAATGGAAAAAGCAGCAATTTCTCATCAGGGAATATTTAATAAGTGGAAGCTATTAGCCAACTAAAGGACACAAAATAGATTAATCTTTCAAAGATATGTCCTTTTGGAGTTATAAATTGTTCAATTTTCAAGAGGAAAAAAATCTCTTTGTTGTGCAAGGATAGATTTATGTTTAATATTTTTATAACACCTGCGAAAATAACATTTTAATTTTTTTCATTAAAACCGTAACTAAGATTACTCGAAAATAACCATCAGAGGCAAAAATAAATTAAAGATTATCCAATTTGAGTAATAATTTACTTCTTATAGACTGTGATATATTTTTGTTTGAAGATGATGCTATAAGAACTAACTTTTTATTATATGATTTGTTTATATATTTATATATTATTTATAGAAGAAAATCTAACCCTATGCCCCCTGACTATGATTATAAAATACAGCCATAAAATGAACTTATTGACAGAACTATAGTTTCTAAAACATATCCCTTTGCCAAAAAACAAAACAAAAACAAAAAAACAAAAACATCAACAACATACTCAAAGTTGGATTCTGCTATTGTTTTTATTTTGAGTTAAAGTCTCTGCTCAATTCACCTGTACTTTAACAAATTTTATCAGTTATTTTTACTTAATTTACTTAATTACCATCACCTTTTAAAATAATACATACTTTGTCACCATTCAAAGTTCTTACAAAGCAATTTACACACAATTTTATATCTACCACAATGAAACAAACTCAAAGCTACCTACACAGTAATGGACAGAAAAACATGTTAATGGCTCCTTGAGGTTATATACTTTTTAAGAGAACACAGAATTGAACACAAGAATCGTGACATTGAGAGGCTACAATTTGGGAGCATCACTAGAAAGTTACTACTTAGGTTTTCCATTCTTTATCATGGGCCAAATTGACTTTGGAAGAAATTTACTAACACAAAAAATAACATGCCCTCTCCACCATGTTTTTAAGAACTTCTCCTGGCAACAGCCCCTGAGGTAAAACTCTTTCCTGACTTTGCCTCTCTCCCTCCCTTCCCTCCTCCTTTCTCTTCCTTCCCTCCTCTCCTTTTCTCCACCCTTCCCTCCCTACCTTCCTTCTTTATTTTCTTCCTTTCTTCCCTCAACTGTCACCCTGCCACATACTCTTTCTTCTTAAAAATGTATCTAATACATATATTTTCTATTCCGTAAGCAAAAACTTGTAGAAAGTATTTTAATATGTATTTATGAAATAACATTGCTTTCACAGAGCTTACTCCATGCTAATCACTGTTCTAGACATTTAAACTATTTAAAAATAGAAACTTTATGAAGCTGATACCAAAAGAGCTCCCCATTTTACATATGGCAACACTGAAGCACAGGGCTCTTAAGTAGCTTGCAGAAGATCACATGGCTATTAAGTGGAAGGGTCAGGGTTGTAATCAAGGTCACATGACTCAGATCCAGTTACTGTTATGCTATGTTACTATCATAAATTTCAGAACCCAACACCATATGAAAATATATTTTTCTAAAAACTCATAATAAGGAAATTGTAAAATTATAAGTTAGATTACCATATAAAATCAGATGAAAGCTTATCCAGTCCCAAAATTGCTCTTTTCCTAATGTTAGCTTTAGAGAACAGTGCTAGTCCAACCTATTTTAAGATCCATTTATAATGCTGTGGTTTATAAATCTATTCAAAACATTCTGAATTAAATTATATTTCCTGTCTAAACCACAATTTGAGAGTATTAGTCTTAAGCATTTACTATCAGTTGCAGGAAATAGTGTATTTATTTATTTATTTTTTTTATTTAACCTTACTTCATTTATTTTATAGCTCAGGATATAGAGAAAAAGATTCTTTCTTATTAGTGTAGAAATAATTTTTTATTTGAAAACTGAATCCCTTAAAAAGGTCATCTAAATTTTGTTGTTCCAAAGTTCGAAGTGTCTGAAGATAAGAGATCAAACTAATATTCCCATTTAATGTTCTATCATGTGGTTCCAGGAAGACCAGAGGAATAGAATGTAGTCTTTCCGTAAGAATAATTTGATATGAAGTCCAGTCATACTGCATCCTGTGGAAGTTGTGTTAAATGAATAAAAGACAAATTCACACTGATATTCTCCAGTTTGTCACATTTTACATTCAACCATTTGGGCATATGTTAAAAAATCAATAATTTTAGACCACATAATCACCACATTTTGAGATAAAGAGCACTGTTTAGCTGGAAAAAGAGGAGTTCCAACAGATGAAATCAGACAGAGTGTATAATGAAAAATATAGGAAAACATCAGTATTTAACATGCTCTGAGCATTTATGTACCTGAAATACTTTTAGAAAAGTTCTGCTTATCTAAAATGAAAAATCAATAATGTTAAAGAAGTTGAACAGAAACAATGGCTGGCATACAACTGCATTAGAATACTGTTGTCAGAGAAGTATAAATTATAAGATTTCATCGTCAAGTTTATGATAATCACAGAACCTTATTCACATACACTCATACTCAAAAGAATAAAATGGTAGTAACGATTGTGTCAGGTCTGGTCATTAAGAAAAATTATATGTCAGTCACACATTCATATACTTTTTTACTCCTCACCTTCACTATAATTTGACAGAACTATAATTTGTCAAAGGTATAATTGGTATTTATTTATTTGGAATTGCTGCTATCGGCAGATAGTAAATACAGTACAATTACAATTAATGAAGACAGAAATTAAAGTAAATATTCTAATTCAAGATTGATTTTCCAACTGTTGGCTAAAATTCATCATCAGAGAAAAATTTTGGTACTTACTAGAAAGCTTAAAACAACTAACAGAAAATATTCCGTGTTTAACTTATATTTAAAAGATTGTCTTGACTCCCATAAATTTTTTTTGGATGGATTATTCCTATTTACTATACCACACTGCTATAACTATGCATGTATATTATACAAAAGTATCTGTGTACATTTTGGCAAAAACAATATGAAATTTTGGCAGAGATAATTTTTAATGGAATAATGAAACAAATGTAATATCCTAAAATTGTAGGCAAATCACAAATGGATATTATTACTACATAACGACAGTCAAGGGAACAAAGATTTAAGCTAAAATACTGAACTCTAAATCTACAATATCAAATCGTTTTTTTCTCTCTCTTCCATTATTCTTCCCCATGGGGAACATGCAACTTTTGCCCACAGTAATTCTGAAGCACTGGTCTTGAAATTGAGGGGAAAGGCATCACTGGCCATAATTGAGCCATTCTCTCAGCTTTCCTCTGAGAGTATATTTGATTGGCATAATATAAAAATAGAATATATATTTGGAAATAGACTTAGAACTGCTCTTGAAACAGGGTCTAAATGATTCATGAGATTGATGAGACAAAGATTCTATTACTCCAATCAGTGGCTTGAGTCTAGCTTACATGAAAGTGGCTAATTCATTACCATAGGACAGTCTTCAGAAAATGATGTGGTACAGTCAGTTAAAGTCTCCACACAAAGAGATCTTTTAATAAATGCTACTAACTATAAAGAAAACAAAACAACTTGAAGCATGTGTTTTATATCTTGCAGATCTTCTCAATATATTTTAAATAGTTGTGATTACAAAATCATTGCTCTCTGACCACTTATACAAATGGTTCCCCAACTGCCATTACACCAGGGATTGTGTGGAAGATTATAGACATAACTAAGTTAGATCATACAGTGCCTGAGGAACTACTTGTGAGAATTATCCGCAATGTGTTTTCTGAGTAAATAGACCATCGGGATTATTTCTTATTTCCTCGGTGTTCTAAGCCTTAACTTTGTTTTTTTCCCAGTCTAATTTCAATCTCCAGATCTATAATAACAATATATGGAGCTCTCCAAATGATGTGGACTGATCCTGTACCTTTTATATTCCCAGCTTTGCATGTCTGGAATACAGTGCTACTTCTGCTGTCTATTCCCAGCTCGTTAGTGTACATTTCCTGACCTTGAGTGGGAGGAAATGAAAAATGGTTGTATGGTCGGATAGATAAACTGATTGATAGAGTGATGAATATTAGCTTAGTTTTGTTTATGGAGGAAATTGGTGTGTAAATATATATTTCTACCACAATTTCTTCACTGTTAAAGCTGTCAGGAAAATATTATAATTGAAGCTTGCTCAATATCGATCCATAAGATCTTTAAAAACAATATCTAGGAAAACAAAGACAATATTTTCTTTCCTTGAGCTTCTATAATTCCACCCCCCCAAGTAGCTTGCTAACCTGAACTAACCCTCCTTCCTCCACCCCCTCCAAACAAAAGAAAAGAAAATGAAACACACACACACACACACACACACACACACACACACACACACACCCCAGGAGGGCATTTGGTGGTAAAATCATTAAATGAATAGTCCCTAACCATGTCAAAATGTCTTGTGCACAAAGATGGCCCACATTACTTTTATTTACTTCTCATTTTATTAAAAATTACAGTAACTGAATTTCTTGAGAAACAATGCAAATAAGTATTTCAAAAATAAAAGGCAGCTTACACTAATTATTTTTACAATGTGGAAAATGGGTTCCCCAAATGGAAAATAATTATTTGACACAAACACCTGAAAAAGATGGTAAATGAAAATGGAACTCCATTGACAAGCTTCCTGAAGAAAAAAAAAAAAAAAAAAGAAAGAAGACGCTCTTGTGATTGGGCATTAGTGATGCTTCTGTAGAAGTAACAATAGTTATGTAAAATAAAACGTAGTGGTCCACAGTGCTGCCAGATGTCACACTGTTCCCACTTCTTCGGGTAAAACTGTAACATGTTTTACATGTTTTTCATAAAAACAGAGAATTATCAATATATTCTATAAACTTGCAAGCATAAATGAAATAAACATTCCTGCTAAAATTCTTACAATAAATAGATTAGGTAGCAAATACTTCACAGTATAATCAAGAGCCAACACTTTTTTGTGCCCTTTGAAAAAGTATGCCTTTGGACAAATCCAGAATATTTAATACACACACAAATACATAAATACACACATTTATGTATACACACACACACATTAGGTATACGTTTCTTTGAAACTACTGTAGGTAACACCAATATTAGTTGCACTTTCCTAAAAGCAGTTATATTTTTATGAAATAGTTAATATCATAAGAATTCTGATAGCAAGAGCCATTAAGAAAATACAGCAAAATAAGTGCAATCATTGAATAAAATTTAAAATATATATAAGACAGTATATCAATTAAAAAGAAGTGTTTTTAATTAACAATTTTCTCAAGCATACTTATATGCTAACTTTGATTGAATGATTAATACCTTACCTTAAAAATGCAAATAATACTAATAAGTCACCTTGAAACGAAAACCAAATGCCTCCATAGTGCTGCAAAATCTCAAGAAAATGAGAGAAATAAGAAAAAAACACAATATACCAAGAAGAACAAGTGTGGAATGACATAAGAATAAATAGCTTTGCCTATAAAACATACCTCAAAGTGAAACTAGGTTAAGGAGGTTGGCAGAATACTTGCAAAGAGGATTTTCTTTGAAATCAATAAACACATTTATTCAATGCAGTTTAACTTGATTAGGATGAAAACTTGAGACAATACATTGGACTTTATATGAGGTTGATTTTCAGAAGGTATTAAAGGACCTTGTTAACAAAAACAAATGCTCTAAAAATAATGTAGTGTAAAATAAAGTGCTATCTTGAAGATAAGTAATACCATGTTTCCCCGAAAATAAGACCTAGCCAGACAATCAGCTCTACTGCATCTTTTGGAGCAAAAATTAAGATAAGACCCGGTCTTATTTTACTATAATAAAGACTCGATCTAATATAATATAATATAATATAATATATTACATATTATATATAATATACAATATATAATATATAATATAATATAATTATATAATACAATAATATAATATAATATAATATAATATAATATAATATAATATAATATAATATAATATAATATAATATAATATAATCAATGTGTCACTATTGAGTGTGTGAGTTAGGGGGTGAGCATTTATTGTATTTATGACGTAAGAATGAAAAGATTGGTTGGTATCAGGCTAGAATGACAAAACCTCATTCAACAGTTTGAATCCAAAATATGATTGAATATCATCATATCACTTTGGGAATTTTTTAAACGGAGATCTCAGTGTTCTATTTCTAGTGGGGGGGCATCCATTTTTTTTGGTCCATCCACTATCTCTAATGGTTAGCCAGCTTTGGGAATGATCACTACAATCAGCATTAAAAAGCCAGAAATATTACAACATGGCCCTAACCTGATAATTCTATTCTCCCACCTGTGTTTCAGGGAAAGTGACAACCCCTTCATAGCCCAGCATTCAATAAGGGATAATGAGAGTGTTCCAGTCAAGATGGTGCAATAGGTAAATGCTGTGCTCACCTTCTCTCATGACCACATCAAAATTACAGCTAAACCACAAGGCAGCCATCATTGAGAAATGCCTGGAGTCTAGCTGAACCAAAGGCTACTATTACGGACATACAGAAGAAGCCACCTCAAGATGGTAGGAGGGGCAGGGATGCAGAATGGGCTAATCCCACGTGAGTGACTGTTAAAAACTGTGAGGAATATCTCAGCTGTGGAGGTCCCCACAGGGGAGCAAGGGGCCCAAGTCCCTCCCCAGCCCAGGGTTCCAGGGCTGGGGAGAAAATTCCTCATAATTTCTCACGTGTGACCAGCCCATTGAAATGATCTAGAGCATCACCCAGCATCCTCCAAGTACTACACACCCAGGGGCAGATTGGACAGGCACCAGTACCCTGCTGAGGCAGATCCTATTCTGAAAGGTCAACCCCTGCAGCATAACTCCTCCACTGTAGACAAATCCAGTCCTCACAACCAGTGATCCTGAGGGTCAATCCCTTCCATTGATGTGCAAACAGCAACCAAGATTCAACTATAAGAGGAGTGCATAAACACCCACACAAGACATACCTGGAGATTGCGGCTCAGGTGACCAGGAAGTGCAGCTCAAGAAAACTGCGCCCCTGAGCCCTACAGGACACTTAGTAAATAAGGCCAGTCTACTAAGACCAGAAGACATAGCAGCTCTACCTGATACATAGAAACAAACACAATGATGCAACCAAAATAGGGAAACAAAGGCTCATGTCCAAAATAAAAGAACAAAACAAAGTTCCAGAAAAGAACTAAACAAAATGGAGACAAGCAATCTACCTGAAGCAGAGTTCCAAACACTGGTTATAACAATGATCGTGGGAGAACTTCAACAAAGAGACAGAAAACATAATAATAGAGATAGGAAACATAAAAAAGAACCAGTTAAAAATAAAGACTGAAATAAATGAAACGAAGAATACATTAGAGGGAATCAACAGATTAGAAGAAGCAGGGGATCGAACCAGCAATCTACAAGATAAGGTAGCAGAAAACACGCAATCAGAACAGGAAGAAGAAAAAAAAAAAAAGAAGAAGAAAGAATCCAGAAAAATGAGGCTAGTTTAAGGGTCATCTGGGACAACATCAAGCATACAAACATTTGCATTATAGGGGTATCAGAAGAAGAGAGAGAGCAAGTAATTGAAGAGATATTTGAAGAAATAATAATAAAAACTTCTCCAATGTGATGGATGAAATAGATATACAAGCCCGAGAAGCACAGAGGGTCCCAAACAAGTTAAACCCAAAGAAGCTCACACCAACACAAATCATAATTAGAATGCCAAAAATTAAAGACAAAGAAAGAATCCTAACAACGGGAGAAGAAAAACAGTTAGTTACCTACAAGGGAACTCTCATAAAACTATCAGTGATTTCTCTACAGAAACTTTGCAGGCCAGAAGGGATTGGCAGGAAATATTCAAAGTGATGAAAAGCAAGGACCTACAACCAAGATTACTCTACACAGTAAAGCTATCATTTAGAATTGAAGACAGATGAAGAACTTCCCAGACAAGAAAAACCTAAAGGAGTTCATCACCACCAAACCAGTATTACGAGGAACCTTAGAGAGACTTCTTTAACACACACACACAAAAGAAAGAAAAATATAAACAATAAAATGGCAATAACTACATGCTTATCAACAACTATTTTCAATGTAAATGGATTAAATGTTCTAATCAAAAGATAGGTGAGCTGAATGGCTAAGAAAACAAGACCTTTACTTATGCTACCTACAAGAGACTCACTTCAGAGCAAAAGACACACACAGATTGAAAATAAAGGAGTGGAAAAAGATATTTCATGAAAATGGAAACAAACAAACAAACAAACAAAAAGCTAGGGTAGCAAAACTTTTTGTAGACAAAATACACTTTAAAAGAAAGACTATAATAAGAGACAAAGAAGGACCTAGTAATCCCACTTATTGAGTATTTCTTCCAAGAAACCCAAAATGCTACTTCAAGGGGACATGCACATCTATATATTCACTGCAGCATTATTTACAATAGCCAAGACATGAAGGCAACCTGGGTGTCCCTGAATGGATGAATCAATAAAGAAGTGGTGGTACACATATACAAGGGAATATTACTATGCCATAAAAAGAATGAAATCTTGCTATCTTTGACAACATGTGGACCTAGAAGGTATTGTGTTGAGTGTAGTAAGTCAGATAGCAAAAGATAAATGTCATATGATTTCACTTATATGTGAAATACATAAAGAACATTATTAAAGAACATAATAAATGAACAAACAAAACAGAAGCAGACTGATAGATACAGAGAACATTTTGATGGTTGCCAGATGGGAGGGGGGATAACAGTGGGTAAAAAAGGGGAAGGGACTAAGAAGTACATAGTACATATTGATTGTTACACAGTAGTCATGGGGGATGTAGGGTACAGCATAAGGAATGTAGTCAATAATATTGCAATAACTATGCATGGTGTCAGATGGGTACTAGATCTATCAGAGTGATAGATGGAAGGGGGTCTGGGGGACAGTGTAAAAAAGGTGAAGGGATTAAGAAATACATATTGATCATTATAAAACATAATGTGGATGTAAAGTAAAGCATAGGAAACATAATCAATAATATGATAATAACTATGTATAGTGCCAGGTCAGTACTACTCAGGGGGCTCACTTCTTAAATTATATGTGTCTAACCACTACACTGTACACCTGAAATTAATATAAATTAATACTGAATGTCAACTCTAATTGAAAAATTAAAAGATGGGGAAGACAAAGAGGAATAAGAGGTTCAAATTTCCAGGTATAAAACAAGTAAGTCTCAGGGTTATAAATATATGCCGTAGGAAATATAGTTAATAATACTACGAATAAAAAAGGGAGGAATGATGAAGGTGATCTTTTCAGAGCGTACTTCCCAATCTACACTGAAGTAGCCAGCCAGTTACTCTATGTCTCCATAGTTTTTTTTTTTTTTTTTTTTTACTGTATTGTAGCATTGTACTCTGTTTACTTGCTTAATTACTTGTTCATTGTCTAGTCCCATCCCCAAATCCATACATATATGCACACTCAAAAATCTGACAGAGAGCAAAACATGACTGACAGTTCTCATGGCTTATTTGCCCATTCCCCTGGAATGTTGCATGGTACAGGAAGAAGTGCTTAATAAATAGTTAAGATTTAAGAAAAATAATCCTATTGTTGAAAGTACATAATTATATTTTTTATATAAACCAAATCTGGACCAAGTAAAATCCTGCATCTAAGTCTGTGGTATACACAATTGCAGTTGATTGTTAAGCAAATAATTCCTTTGTGAAGATAACCAGAATGAATTAGATACACATTCTGTGGCCTAAGTTATATGTTCAGAAGAAAGATGAGTATCAGTTATACTTTAAGGTCAGTTTTTAATCATTCAACATAGGACAACGTTGGATTTTTAAGGGGCTGGAAAATAAATAATCTTATTTAGATCTTCAAATGTTTTGAAATCATTTTTTGAGAAAGCATATGTTTGATATGATATCGATTCAGCTTATAAGCAGTTATAATCAAGGAAGTTTAGAGCATGAAGGTGCATTTGAGATTTTCTGTTCAATCTATTTATTTTACAAATGAGAAATCTAGAGACCAGAAAGAAAAATGATTAAAAAGAGAGAAACAGTTAATTAACAGTAAACCTCAATTATCAAGAGCTAATTAATTTTAAATTGAAATGGAATCTCAGCCCAATATATTTTGAAATGGAATAGTCTAACTTGTAAACTAAAATTAGAGTATTTTTAGGATACAGAATATAGGTTTAACTTGATTCCATTCTATAGATTTATATGAAATACATTTTCAATCTCCAAATTAAATGTAAATTAGTCAAAGAGAAACATCAGGTAATGTTACTTCAGATTACAACCATCATTGTACTATTCATTTCCATGGTAAATAAAAGTTTACTAATTGCAAATTAAAGGAAAAATAGAATTATTAGAACTTTATGACACCTGTTGTGTAATACGATGTTATTTTTCACGCCGATGTCTACAAAAAACAGGATAACTTTCCTAATGACCCTTTATTATGTTCTATAGATATTGTGATACATAAGTACTATTCTGAAAACACATCCAGCTAGTAAAGTACAACATGTGAGGTATGCTGGTGATGAGAAAATGTGTATATTGTCTGTTAAGTTTTAATAAGATGATCTTAATTGAACCCATAGAATTCGTATTCAAGTAGTCATTTTTTATTATTGAATCAGCCAGTAGGGAAGAGAGAAGGATAAAACTATATAATGTGGTCTAGTCTGACCAATGAGCAATCAAATATATTATGCCACTATGCCTAAATACTCCCTAAAAATTATCATTTCTCTGAACTCCCTTTTGGTAGGAAGCTGTTCTCAAAGAGTAACGGCCCTTCCTTTGTATGAACAAAGTGAAGGCAAAAAGAGGCAAGATAAGAAAAAATTGTAGCTATGATCACAAACCCTATGAAAATACATAGCTCTGTTTAGCAATCACAAATTATGGTTCAGGGTGAAATATCTGAAAGTCCCTTTTACTTTTTTTTTGTAAGATTTCATTTACCTCCACTAAAACATAAGTCAAAAAAATGCTATCAAGGAAAAGAATAGATGATCACAACAAGGGAAAAGTAGGTAATTTGATCATTCTTGGGCAAAACCATAAACAAAAAGAAGAAAAACTCCTGTCAGAATCATGTATTTTGTCCAGTTTTACAACATGCCTTTTTCCAATATTCCTCTTTAAAGAATGTCTCAAAATCATAATTCTTAGTAGTATCAAACAAAGTATTCTTTGGAGAATGAGTGACAGCAACAATATTAATCCAACATCATCTAATTCTGGAAACAGAATGCATAACAATTGACACAAATTTGCTTCCTAGAGCAAGGTTAGCTAAGGCAAAGAAATTCTCTGAGAATTCCTTGGGCAAAAGAAGCGCCTGTGCCTAAAACAATTGAACAGATTATGTCCACTATCCAAAGTAATCAGTTTTCCCTTAATATCTTATCATTTCTCTCCACAGACCGAGAGGTAGAAAAAGCAGCAGTAACTTGAAGAATGAAGTGTGGAAACCTACTGGGGAGGGGACCTGAAACGTACTAAATATATTTGCGGCAGAATTAATTCCAACACCCAGGAGGAAGCTGCTAATGCGTTACAGTGAGCTGTCAAGTGAAACAGGATTTTTTTTTCCCCATGAATTTTCTAATGAGTTTTAATACACCCCCAGTAATTTATTTTAAGACATTCTGCTTTTCAAGGTGGAATTCCTATTCTCACTTTTAGAAAACTGACTATTTAAAAACATAGTTATTATATTTTAAAATATTAATAAAATAGTCCACTTCAAATACAATTCCCTTCATCCTGAAGGCACCTGATTGACTTTTCTTTAAAGTCAACTCAAACAAGGGAGAGCACTGAACATTTGTGTCGTACTAGTTCTCTTTTCTTTCATTCTAACTCATGATTCAATGTTCACAGTTTTAGTTTATGATCCAAATACTTGGATGTTTCAAAATATACAAGTTTGGTAATTAGTAAGATTTATGTCACCTAATACATGC
Organism: Rhinolophus sinicus; assembly: GCF_057876585.1. NCBI lineage: Eukaryota > Metazoa > Chordata > Mammalia > Chiroptera > Rhinolophidae > Rhinolophus > Rhinolophus sinicus. Next base: position 89,355,547 of record NC_142517.1, read on the forward strand.
CTGTCATTACGACACTTAGTTTGTAGCATTAGCTCTGCATTTTTATAATCTGCTGTGTTTGCTGATTATCACACCAAAGCCTTTATTTGATTCTGTTGCTTTGGATCATTGGAGATAAATTCAGAAAACATATATCCCAAATTAGAGTGAATTTGATTTAAACCAAGACATTTTTAAGACGTTATTTAAATTGTTAGTCAAGAAGTTTCAGTTTAACTTCTATCAAAAGTTTAGTGCCTTTGCATGAAAATGTATGAATACTCCATGATTCAGAGACTAATTAGTTTAACTTTAAAGGTATGTAACAAACATTTTAAAGGTGTTTTTTAAATCATTATTAACATTGCAGTTGTATTAGAAAATTTGAAATTATGTAGTAGTATGATATTAAAGTTAAATGTAGTTTATGATTGTAAATACATTTGGAATTTAAATCAGGTCAACAAGAAATTGCTAAATACTGTGTTACTTATTCAACTTCTTGTTTATTCACCTATTAGTGGAGTGACAATTTTACATTTTAGATACTTCGATTCCTAAATTTAAACCAAAAGTTCATAGTAACCAACAGTCCAACGGTACATAAATTTATAGCAAATTAAAAATGAATACTGTACTTCAGTAATATCTGATATATTTATTATATGATTTGTAGATCGACATTTAATTTTAAAACAATTCCATAATGAATACAAGTACAATTGTAATTAGGAATAAAATTTTTATGAATTATCATGTTCTACTAATCCTCTATATTTGTTACATTTAAACTAAACTTCTGAATTTTTAAAACTTGGAAAGAAAATAATGGCATATTTATACACTTTTAAAATTTTAAAATACTGTGAATTCTTATCTCTTATATTAACTAAATTATTTATCCCATTATATCCCTTATTATGAGCTTTTTAAATAATTGGAGAATTTAAATAAAAATTATTTTAAAAACGAAATGAAAATTTCAAATTGTTATTTGTCATTAACTGTCTTTTAAGTCTTTCTACTTTATTTAAAATGAAATATCTACAATTTATATAAATCAGCATAAGAATACAAGTAAAGTGATTTTGAAAACACATATGCTTAATCACTGGTATTAATAATGGCAAAAAGGATTATGGGAAATTTTGGTCAAATTTTTGTTGTTGTTTTCATTTGTTTTTTTTGTTTGTTTGTTTTGTTTCGTTTGGTCTAGGCATGCAATGCTTTCCCCAAAAATAGTATTTATAAGTGAGTTTAAGGCATAATGTTACAGATTGTGCGAAATGTATTTTACTTTGAAAATATTAGAAATTAGAATAGTAACTGCCTAGAGATTTGGAAACAGTTGTGTGTTAGGAACAGGGGTCTGGCTATGTCTACGTACGTGTGTGTGCATGCGTGCACAAACTCACTGTTATGAACTTGTATTTTTTGCTCGTCAGTGTCTTCTACTCCTTGAAATCTTGTCTTTTAATTTTAGTGTGTTCTTAGAAAACAGGTTCTATCAAAATATTGTTAACATTGTCAATATCAAATGTACTGCATGATTACGAAGGGAAAAAAATATGCAGCTGAGCAAATCAACACACAAGCAATCAACACATATAATAATAATAAACTGCCTTCATTCCAATAACACATACAAATAAAGCATATCATATCCTTTATTAGATCTGTACTTTATCTTTCTCAGCTTCATCAACGTGCTTATGATGCAGTAGGCGGTACTTCTTATATTTGGACTGGAAGAATAAAGAGGTAAATGAAGCCCTCCCTAGGGATGATAATGAAAAGTCTCCTCCCTGCTCAGTTAGATTGTCCATGCCTTTCAACTGTGACTTGTTCACAGGCTATAAACTACTGCTACCCAGATACATCCTTGAATAGACCTAAAAGAAAATAGACCAAACTTGGTGATATGTCTGTCCTGCTTCGTTTTCAATGATAAACTAATCAATTTTACCGAACTTTATATAAATTATATCACATCTTTATTTAGAAAATAAAATGTTGACTACATATACATTGCCAGTTGGTATAATTAAAATAATGCTGTGGTATAATACACAGAGAGTACCAAAAAATGTATACATATTTTAAGAAAGGAAAAAAAAAAACTATTAAAATTGGAATAGTCAATATTTACCAAAAACAAAAGATGAATACAAGTTATGTGTACATATTTTTTGGCACCCCTGGTATATTATTTTAGGTACATGAAGACCATTTATATGAATCCCTGACATGGACTGTACTACTGAGATGACCCTATAAATGGCCCTCTTTGCATGGCCCATGACTAGCAAAGAGCACTCTAACTTCTTATTGGCAGTATTTTCTCAATTAAAAGAAACATTTTAATAACAAATGCTACGCTGCAGCAACACAGTTTCCAGTAATTACACCTCATATATATCACTATGAAAGTTAGTGGGAAAGTATGATTTAACCCAGAAATAGCCATTTTTAAAATAACATTTCAGGATCAATTATCAGTCATTTCCAGTAGTGAGACTTTCTTATCATTATTACCGATAAATAGTTGTTCAGTAACTGTTATTGTCTCAGTACCTCTCTTTGTGCATGTCTTGTTAGATGTATTCTCAAGTGTTAGCATTTCGGATGGGATTATTTGTCTATTATGTTTCAATTGGTATTGTTGATATAAAGTAACAGTGTTGATTTGAGAATGTTACTCTTGTACCTACCCAACTTGATGTATTCTCTTATTAATTCTAATAGTTTTTTCATCGATTCTCTTGGCATTTTCAGGCTATCATAGCATCTGCTAAAAATGAACACTTTCTCTTCTTTAAATCTTTCATACTTTTTATTGTAATTGTGCATTAGTTAGATCCCCCAAAAAAGTTGAAATATAGCAGCAATAGCACACTTGCATCAATGGGGTGGAGTGGCATTTCCATTACACTTTTTTTTAATTTATTTAATTTATTGGAGTGATCTTGGTTGGTAAAATGATGTGGATTTCAACTACACATTTCTATAATACATCATCTATATATTGCATTCCATGTTCAACACCCAGAGTCAGTTCTCTTTCTATCACCACATATTGATCCCTTTTTTCCCCTCCTCTACCACCCCTCTCCTCCCTTACCCTCTCGTAACCAGTACACTGTGGTCTGAGTCTATGTTTTTGTTTCTCTGTTCCTTTGTCTTGTTTGTTTGTTGTTTTCAGGTTTATATCCTACATATGAGTAAAGGCATGTGGTTCTCAACATTTTCTGTTTGATTTAGTTCCCTTAGCATGATAATCTCAAGATCCATCCATGTTGTTGCAAATGGTAGTATTTCATCTTTTCTTATGGCTGAGTAATATTCCACTGTATATATGCACCACATCTTCTTTAACTAATCATCTATCGAAGAAAACTTTGGTTGTTTTCATGTCTTAGCCACAGTGAATAATGCTGCAAATAACATAGGGGTACATATATCTTTTTTTTATACAAATTTTGTTGGGGAATATTGGGAGACGGTGTGTTTCTCCAGGGCCCATCAGCTCCAAGTCATTGTCTTTCAATCTAGTTGTGGAGGGAGCAGCCCAGCTCCAAGTCCAGTCGCTGTTTGCAATCTTTAGTTGCAGGGGGCGCAGCCCACCATCCCATGTGGGAATTGAACCGGCAACCTTGTTGTTGAGAGCTCAGATTCTAACCAACTGAGCCATCCAGCCACCCAGGGAACATATCTCTTTACAGATAAACATTTTCAGATCTTTTTGGTAGATACACAGAGGAAGGATTGCTGGGTTGTATGGCAATTCTATTCTTAATTTTTTGAGGAATCTCCATACTGTTTTCTATAGTAGCTGCACAAATTTACATTCCCACCCGCAGTGCATAAGTGTTCCTTTTTCTCCACAGCCTCTCCAACATTTGTTATTATTTGTCTTGTTGATAATAGCCATTCTAATGGGTATAAAGTGATATCTATTTCGGTTTTGGTTTGCATTTCCCTAATAGCTAGTGAAGTTGAGCATTTTTTTCATATATCTGTTGGCCATTTGTATGTCTTCTTGGGAGAAATGCTTGCTTAGGTCCTCTTCATTTTTCAATTGGATTTTGTTGTTGTTGTTTTTGGTTGCTGAGTTGTACGAGTTCTTTATATATTTTGGATTTTAGCCCCTTAGCAGAGGCATTTTTGCAAATGTATACTTCCATTTGGTTGGTTGAATCTTTGTTTTGTTGGTTTCTTTCACTGCAAAAGCTTTTTAGTTCTATATAGTCCATTCATTTATTTTGCTTTTACTTCCTTTGCCGCTGAGGTCAAATTCATAAACTCCTCTCTGAAACTAAGGTCCAAAAATTTAGAGCCTGTGAGGTGTGATCAAACAATATGGTGAATGTTTAAATTAAAAACTATATATGTATTACAATAAAAGACATATTTCCATTAATACTCCTTAAGATATTCCCCCTCTCTTCAAACACACTTATCCCATAGCTCTTTCCACTTCCTGAAGCAGTTCTGGAAGTCCTCTTCCGTGAGTGTATTTAGTTGCGCTGTCATGGCTGCCTCAATGTCCTGAATCGATTCAAAACATTTACCTTTCATGGTCATTTTAACTTTGGGAAAGAGCCAGAAGTCTAAGGTGCCAGATCTAGTAAATAAGGTGGATGAGGATACACCATAATGTTTTTATTTTACAGAAATTGCCATATACCAGGAGGAATGTGTGACATAAAGTATCGCGATGGAGGATGAAGTAAAGACACTCATGAAAGGACTTCCAGAACTGCTTCAGAAAGTGGGAAGAACAATGGGATAAATGTGTTCGAGGGAGTCTTTTGAGAGAGATTAATGGCAATGTATCTTTTACTGTAAAAACTATTTTTTTATTTAAACATGTACCATATTTTTCTATCACACCTCATCATCTATTAAGGCTGCTGCTTGTTTTCACTTCATTTTGGTCTAGGAAGATTCCTATTTTATGTAACTATTTTTATTTATTCTCATCTGGCAAATCTATAATAAAAGTATAGTTTGATTACCTGAACAAACCAATTTTGCACTTCATAAAATTTACAGCCAAATAATTATTATTTCCAGAGTTTACAAACATGTGTTTGTGCATACACACACATATATAGAAGAGAGAGACAGAGAAACAGAGACAAACAGAAAGAATATAATTTCATTCAAAGATTCTACAAGAATTAATTTGCTGCACCAATTTAAGACTGATCAATCTATATAATTCTTAAGAGCCAGAAGAATGTCTAATACCTACTATAGGGGAGAAATCCTCTAATAAAAATGCTGTAAGCAAAAACCAAAAATTTCCCGGTAATATTCAAATATACTAGGAAAAAAAGTATTCTGCAATAAAAAGATCCACATTCAACACACCTGCTAATCATATCTTCTAGAAACAAGATGTAAATCATGAAACAGAGGAGGTGATTGAATTTTTTTGTATTGTAAGGCTTTAGATACAACTTACTATATTAAAACTGCCTAGTTTGTATTTTGATCAAATTATGGTAAATTTTCAGAGTCTTGTTTATTTGTAACAAGTGACTACATCCTGCTCAATTTTGAACATGTAGGTATGGACAATTATGTACATTGTAAGATGAGCTAACAATGAAGAAAAAAATACCCAAATCAAAAATGCTGTTATATCTTGACAATCTAATTCAATGTTTAAATAGTAACTAAATCAAATATTTGTAATATCAGTAGGTCCTAATATAATTATTCAATTAATAATTTTTATGATTGTTGTCATTTCACAAATGCATATTCTGCATTTAAAAAAAAAAAAATAAGGGACTGCAATACCACATGAACCAATAGGAAGATCCTATAAAAACAAAACATTTCAGAAAAGTGGTGAGTTTCTAATGAATAATTATCCTCAAATGACTCTTTCTGCTGTTGTTTAGATACTTTCTTCACTGCAAATGTGGTGTTCGGATTTTACCAAGTATTTCTTTGGATTTGCTGGGTGAGCGTGTTTGTGCATAATAAGTGTACTCACATATAAGTTGTTGACAGGGCTTGAATTTCATCTGTTTAAGAAATCTGTCAATATATTCTGTTCATTTGTAGCATTTGCCAACAATGAATTCAAGAGCTTATCTGTACCAGAGATTCTCAACTGTGGTTGCACATGAGAATTACATGTGAGTTTATAAAAATCTGATGCCTGAGAATAACCCCAGACAATTTTATTCCAAAACTATTCAAGCAGAACCTGGGCATGTGTGTTTTTAAAACCTTCACAGGTGATTATACTGAGCAATCAGTATTTAAAACCACAGATCTGTATATTTTATTTACTTTCCCCCCTTAGTATCCACCAGAAGTCAATTAATGATATCAAATATCTTAGAACTATAAACTACTATTCTAGGATCAAGAAAAAAACAGATGACTATACTCAGTTTTAGAAATCTTGTAATTAGAGACATATTTAATTATCTGTTGGATACCCCTCAAGGCTGTAAAATATTTTAAAGTTAGGAGCCCTTTAGATAATGTACATACCAATGCTATGGAACATAAAGAGTATTCAAGTCTGAATGTAATGTCCTCCAAAGCATTGTGAGTAAATACATTATACATAACAGCCAATTATAAAGGATCTCTACCTGTAAAGCACTGTACGAGGAATATATTGCAGATATTATCTCAGTTAATTCTCCACAAAGCTCTGAAGAGAAATTAAGTACAAAATTAAAGTAAATTGCTTAGGGCCAAAAAACATTCATCCCATAAATGGCAGGGCCTGAATTAATGACTAGGCATATCTGAATCCAAAGCTCATTTCTTTAACCTTAACTCCCTTGCCTATTTATATCTGTGAAACCCTGTTAATAACAAGATTTCCACATGTATAAAAAATTAAACATGAATAAAAAGTCTGATTGTGGATACTATTCTTAACATTTTTAATTGGAAACACTAGATACATTCTAGTTCAAACTCTTTCTTTCATCTTAAATAAGAAACCATAATTCAAAAGTGTTTAGGTAATTTACCTCAGAGCAGCACATCACTAATACAAAATAGAGTTAAACTATAAGCCTTTCTTTCTCACCTTCCACCCTGGGCTCTTTATACCATCCCACACGGTCCACTCTCATTGGTACTGCATTTTTTTTAAAACAGACGACACCGTTTAAAAACTTACCTTTCAAAGGTGAAAGCATCAGTGGAAAACAAGAAGAGAAAGTGTTAGATATACATTCAGAAACTGTCACTTAAGTAATAATTTGTATAATAACTTTCAACTGTGCGGGATAGCAATCTTATGCATAAAAATGTTAATATTCACCACACTGATATGGTTATATTTTATATTCACAGAGGAGTGGAGAACACCCAATTTGCCTCTTGTTACAAAACTTGACTATGATCATTTGATTTCAAAGTAGTTTACAATGCAAACTAAATATAGCAGTGCTTCTAGAACATTACAGGGCATATGAATCACAGTCACACAGGGATCTAATTAATATGCAGCTTTGGATTCAGTTTCTCTGGACTAGGGCCTGAGATACTGCATTTTAAACAAGCTTCCAGGTGAGGCCAATGCTATTCAAAAATCCCAGTTTGATTGGCAAGTAACAAACCACACCATTCTGTAGCATCATTAACTGGAACTCCTATTAAAATTACTTCTCAAATAGAAAAAGAAGTGCTAATAGAAGACAAACAGGTGTAGTTAATAGGAGACAAGCGAGTGTCTGCCATGGAAGAAGTTATGCTGTTCAGCTACAATGGACACCCAGTGATAAGGAACAAATAATTCAGGAATTACATCAGACTCTAAAAACTGTCATAAAAGCTCAATAACAGACATACTGCCAAAATATGCATATGAAATATGTAAGAGAAGCCTCACTTGAATTTAAAACGAAAGCACTTAGTGCAGGGGAGCTTTTAATAAATCCTACTTGATGATGACACTCACTTTCTAATAATGTGGATGATGATGGGAGAAAAGTAAGGCATGCATGCAATTTCATTTTATTAACTTGATGATACGTCTGAAAACAGATTTTTCATGACTTGGAGAAGAAAGTTTCCAAGGACGACATTCAAATAACAAATAGACCGCATGAATAGTTTTGGGTCCTTCATCCATATGCTGTGATTAAGCCCCGAAAACATGTTGTCATACTGGTATTTAAACAGTTCTATGAACAGTCGATGGAACTCACAGTTTTAAGACTACGTAGTCCATTCTCATTTACCTAAGCCTTGCAGGGCTCTGTGTGTCTTTTAGTTCATTATTATCAGTAAGAATGCACTGAAAGAATGAACAGAATGATGGTCCTGCAGGGTCGTGACAGAAGTACAGTGACAGGTCGCATCAAGTGCAGTAATTTAACACACTTTCAGTGTATTAAGGACAGAATGAAAACCCTTTCAGCACTTGATATTAAGTACATTAAACATTCTGTTTATGAGTCCTCATCCACTGCTTGCCGTGGTGGTCATTATCATTTTTCACACCAGTGGAGCCCGTCAAGTATTTAATAAATATTTCTTTCTGAAGATCCATACAGACTTTGGGCTATTTACTCAAGTACATCAAGCATCACAAAGAGAAGCAATTGTTTCATTTTATTTTTATGTTGTGTTTCCAACTAAGTGTCATTTATCATCAAGAGGACTTGCACATCCTTCTCAAGATAAGGGCTACGTCTATATATTTGATGGACAACATGGTGACAAGAGCTACGCGGGCCGGATCTTTTCTAACCAAAAGCTTTCAAGGATTTCCAAACATGACTTAGGAAGAAAGTACACATTTCTCTTTTCCAGCTACCCTCACCCTCGTTTCAAACTTCTTTATCAAATGATTTTCATAACATCATAACTACTTATTCGGAAGCCAGGCTTTCCCCCCTTTTAACCCATGCCACGTAATTCACAAGAATAACCTTGCTAAAGTCCTTAATCTTTCCTGGTTGCCTGGGGAAACAAGCAGAAAATGCCTAAGTCTTAACAAAGCCAGACCTGAGATCCTCCAATTCTATCACCAAAGTCTTATCTCAGTTTATTAAAGTCACAACTTACTACTATATGCCTTCTAGTCTTCCTCCTTTCCCTTCCTCCAGATATTCCTTCTTCTTAGACTGTTTTCTTGTCTCTGCCAATTCAAATAATTCCCATCTCTGACACCTATTTAAATATCATCTCTTCCATCTTCCCTCATGAGGCTTTTCCTGATTTTCCACTTAGATAAGCTTTGTTCTTTTCTTTCATTTTCTTTATATTTTTTTTTGTCTCCTTGCATCCTTATAACACTTCTTATTTCAAAGAACCTTTATTATATCTGCCTTATACATAATAGGCTCTCCGTACTGATGACAACACATTTAACTATACACTTCTTGCAGTAAATGATTAGTGTGATAATTAGATAAGCATTTTGAAATTACTTAGCTCTTTTAACAGAAGAAATATCACAGAAGGCTCATTGCAATCATGAGGACTAGAGGAATCTGTTCTGTTAAAATAAGAAATTCAATTAACTAAAAACATTTCCATCTGAAAAGAGACCTCAGAATTTGATTGGCTGTCCCAATTAAACATGAGGGTGGCAGCCATTCCAGATGGTAAAGACATATTTATACAAAGTTTTACATAGTCAGGGAACTTCAGTGTAAGAAGGGACATTTAAGTTCATCTAGTTTAAACCAATATCTGAATTATGTCTTCTACAATTATCTGATCCCAAAGTCTGCTTCATCTGCTCCACAGAATGGGAATTCACTACATCTAGAATAACCTTTTCACGTGAAGAACAACTCTAATTTTCAGAGCACTCTTTATACAACATTGCTTTGCCTCATTTGATCAGCATTGCCCTGTGGAATGAGACTCATGCATTTTTCACAGTAGAGCCCTCTGATGTTTTAAAACTTATAAAGTTGGTCATCACAAATTTTGTCTTCTCCTAACTTATTCGCAGTTCTTACAATTAATTTGTCAGGTTTCTTTCCTTTGACTTCTTGGAAACTTTTTCTGTATGTGCTATCTAGTTTGTCAATATCATTTTTAATACAGTTTCCAGACTGCAGAGATGGGCTAAAGAGAACAAAGTAGAAATCATATCATCACCTTTTGGTTATAGGATATTATACTTGTATCCACCCTAAGTCCCTATTAGTACTTTTGACAATGTCTTAGATGTAGTTAACTACTTTTGAGCTTATAATATCTTCAAACTTTTGGTTTAGTTCTAAAAATTTTAGTCTTCATTATATAAATTCAGTCATTTTTGCTAGCATCACAGATACTTTTTCTGTCGCTAGTAATTTTGAACATAACCCACTGGGAAATCCCTGATTCTAGTATTTCTTTTTCAGGATGTTAAAAACATGATATTGTTTCCTTAGTACAGTACTGGTCTCTTCACACTAACCAAACTTTTTGCATTCAGAGCCAAATGAGCTAATCTGAGTTGCGCCAAGGAAGCTTACTGTAGCTATTCACTGAAATTAGAACAAACAAGAAAATTTGTCACCACTTATAACACAGCACTAATTCATTTTTCATGTCTGAAAAATGTAATTATATGGTTTTATAATATAAAAGACATCACTGTATATACTTAACATAAACATTCAGCAAATCTAAACTAATTGAAACACATGTTTTAAATGTAGAATGGTTTTAAAATTACAAGTTATATAAATTAGGAATTTAAGGAAATTTTGTCATGCAAATATTTATGGAGCACCTGTACTAAACCCTGTTGTAGGTTCTGTGGGGTCGGGTAACACAATCAATTGTAGATTTGATTTAAGTCAGTGGTTATTGGATAGAAAAGATGAGTTGGATATTTTCCACAGACATCATCCATATTAACAGCTATGTTCCTCGATTTATATATAACTTTAGCTTTAGTGGTATATTTATCCTCATTATTATCCAGTCAGGCAATTTTAGGCTTTAAGAAGCAAATTAGAAGAAAAATGCCCTTCATCTGTAGCATCACAAAGGGGAGTGTGTATTCCAGCTATGCTACAGAAATAATTTATTGGTTTTATTTCCCAGCCACAACTACCTATTTAATTTTCTTAATGATGAGATAGATACCAAGGACAATTTTGAAGAGAAGCAAATTGAAAACAAAAAAAATGACTAAAGTTTGCCTCAAGGAGAGGTTGATGGTTACGTATAAAAATGCAGAGGGTATGTCCACCCACTTAGCTTTCAGAGGAGGCCAGGAGTTATTGTTGAGTATTTTAGATGCATGGTGACACTTTAAAAATATAAGTGTTAGTGATACTGCCATCTCTTCTATCAATAATCTTCCTAAAATTCTGCCAAATCACTAGCAACTCTGGCCCCCAAAACGGGGTTTTGGATGTTTATCTCAGCTATACTATGGAAATAGTTTTGACATCGTAAAAAGACATTTCTGGTATATCTCTAGTAATAGTTGAAACCAACAACTCTTCCCTATTTCAATTAAAATGTCTATATGCATATATCTGAAAATGTCATATTTAATATAATTGCAAAGTAACTACGGGGAAGGGAAAAAAATCAAAAAACATTCTACACTTAAATGATTAAGATCTCTGCTCTATAAAGTTGAATAGCCTTCACAACCCCCCTAGTAGCCACGATACATTATTTGTGGGGTGGTAATGTGAGGCAGTACTTAAATTTTCCAAACTGTATTTAGAGACACTTAATGACCTTAAATTTACACCTAGAAGGACTTGCACAAATTTCTGCATGTGAGGACAGCTCAAGTGGCAGATGAGAAAGTCATCATGCCATTCTGAATCCCAGAAGTCTGGCTAGTCTCCATATAAGCTTTGGAAAGGCCTGGAGCTTTTTGTGCTTGTTCCTTTAAGAATAGCATGACGCAGGCTGGCAGACTTTTCAGCAGCCAGTTGAGTGATTTTGACAGTCCTTGTATACACCCTCATACCAATTCTAAACTGACATGAAAAAAGGGGCTTATCCCTGACCCTTTGGTCATGTGTACCTGGAATATGCAAGTTGAATTCAAAGTTTCTTGTCTTTTTTCTCTTTAGATAGTAATTATGACTTCCAGTCATACTTTTTAAATGATTTGAGGGAAGAAAGAGAAAGAAGAATTTAACATAGTTTCTACAATTTAAATATGTTATATTATTCATGGCAGAATTTCCCACAATTAGCTCGAATAACTGAGATTAACTCAATTCTAGCAATGCTACCAAAATGTCTTTTTAATGTTTGGGTGAGTCATTTAATTTTTAGACCTCTCCTTTTTTCCATTTCCTCAATTGTAAAATACTTATATACCTCCTTTCCTACTTGATGGGTTTTGTTTTTAGTACATAATGAGATAAAAAAAATATGATTAGAAAATTGTAGAGCTCTCTGCAACTGACTGCTGACAATAAGTCATGGGGAAATCTTCAAGTCACATTCCATTTTAGTCCACGCCAAGTTTTGAAATTTTGGTCATTTTCCACAGTTTTATCTCTCTGCATATATTTTTATTGATTGTATTGTATTTCCTATATACTCTATGTCATACCTGTCCAACTAGTGTTCTGTATGTGGGGTGCAGGTGTCTGATCCTCTCACTCCTAGGTGCAAAGGCAATTTGAGCCTCAGGCTTCAGAGGCATCTGGGCTCCCACAAGTTATCAGAGGTCAGCAGGTTCCTATCCATGAACCTGATGAGCAATATCCAGTAATCCATTGCTCTCTACTTCACAGCTCTATTTCCTCAACCTCCATGTAAAGGGCCCTCTACAGTATACACTGATTCCCAAGAGGACTGGTGGACTAGTAGATTGAAGAATATCACTCCTTTAGTGGTCAAGAAAGAGGGAAGCCAACCCAATGTGTGGCTAGTGGGGATATGGAGTGGTCAGCCAGGCATTCCTATTAAATGTGGTGTCCCTGAATCATTGTCTGTTGCCTTACAGCTGCCAAACCGTTTGTTCCCCTGCGCTCTTCCCAGGATTGCACAAGGGAGTACCTCAGCAAACTGAGGCCCGATGGAGAGGTAGTGGAAAAGTTCCTTTGAGGGAAAAGTCTCAGCAAACTGAGACCCGAAGGAATTATATCGGTCCCTCCCCTTCAATGGATTCCTTGGAGATGAGGGTGTACGTGAAGGCAAAGTACAAGCTGGAACACAATGGGAGCTTTCGGAAAGACAGCCAGCGGGCTACTAACACACAGATCTTGAGATTAAAAATCTTTTACCTCTTTAGAAGTTTGCCATAAAAACTACATATTGGCCCGATTCAGGGCTCAGTCCTTGAGACTTGAGACCCTTGGCCCTGTTCGCACTCTAATCTTGGTTACTGTCTTTTTACTTAGCCCTGCACCACCCTTCTCGCTTCCCACAGCTGGAATCATGCTGGATGCGACAACTGTCTTCAAACAAATCAGGAAACTTTCTCCGTTTACTTCTGCTGGAGGGGGGGTCCGTGGTAGGTGTGTGTGTGTGTGTGTGTGTGTGTGTGTGTGTGTGTGTGTGGTGTCCAAGCAAGATAACCACAAAACTACAGTTCAAACATTGCATTCAAATTCTAGAAATCAGAATTTCATCAATATTTTAAGTATTTGATACTAGATTATTATTGAATTAGAACCTTGAAAACTGAAAACAAGCATTGTGTTTGGAATTTTATACGAATTCAATCTATAGTATATTCCCAAATGCTTTTTATTTTTATTGTAATATTTGACATGATGACATGTAAAATTTTTTTCACTGAGACTCATTTATAGAAAGCCCAACTCCCTCTAATATTAACCAGTACACACACACACACACACACACACACACACACTTTTTTTAATGTTTATTCTCATGTGAAAAAACTTGGGTAGCACTGCTTTAAGGTTATTCAAGGATTTTACCATATAAATACTCATTGTACAAAAATACTTCCGGGGGAGTCATTTTAAAAGACATTTATCTTACTAACTATTAAATACATACTTTGTTAAGTATTGGAAATTCTAGAAAACAGTTTCCCTAAGTTTCTTTAAGTAGTATTTACCCTTAACCAATTCCTTTAAAAGAAAAACAAAGCTTTTAAATTGGAAAAAAAATAAATAAATAAGGTGCAGTTGTTTAGAATTCAGGTACTCTGCTGAAATAGAAAATTTGAAAAATAATACAATTAATTCATTGAACATATTCTGGAAACTATGTAAAGATTTTGCATAAATTATTTTATTCAATCTTCACAAGTGTATTTGAAATTAATTCCTTATTTTCATACATGAACACTGAAGCTAAGTAACCTGATAAATTGTAGATGCTAATTCTTGATTAACCAGGATTCAAATCCTGGACCTTCTGATTCTTGTAGTGTGTGATCTTGAATGCTCAGCGATTGAAGATAGCTTATACTAATATTAACCTTCTATGTATGCTACTATATATTACATTGGTGCAAAAGTAATCGCGGTTTTTGCAATTATTTTTAACCTTTTAAACCACAATTATTTTTGCACCAACCTAATAAATATTATCGCGCACATTAGAAACTTATACGTTTTTCTTCACACTAAAAAAATATTTTTAAATTAGAAGATAGACAATAATTTAAAATGACAAAGTAGCAAAGCAAAAATTTATAGAAATGTGTTCTTTAAATTACATTTTTAAAATACAGGGTATATTGGTGGGGGTAGCTAATATTAAATCACAGAAAATTATATTACTGAAAAAGTTGGATAAGAATTTAATTATCTACCTAATGTTCATCCCATCATTAGTTTTCAGGAACAAATGAACACCTCATCTAGGTGTTAATGTTTGTTTTTTAAACCTCTTCAATCTAAATTTAGTCTATGCAGAATTGCTAATAATACATTCAAATTGCAAGGAAACAAATGAAAGAAAAATGTAAACATGCAACAGATACAAGTTAGATTATCTTTATTATTTCTTACACTCAGTTCTTGAAAAAGTATTATACTCATTGCTCTGCCTCTTTTAATTCACGAGACCCAGAGAAGATGACTTCTATTCTTACTGCTTCTGAAACTGTTGCCCTAAGGTCACTAATGATCTAAATGCTGAACTCAATGAACACTCATCTATTATCTTCTTCATAATGAACCACTGTACTATTTGACACAATTAACCTCTTCCTTCTTCCTGTAATGTTTCTCATTCCTTACTTCATTTTCGTTAAGACCATATGGTTCTCTTTCTACTATCTATTTTTTCCCTAATATTTCTTAAATGCTCTATTTCCATATATTTAATTCTTGGCTTTTTTTTTTCCTTTTGGGTTTCCCTTGAAATAAATACTCCTCCTGGTTGATTTTCCTTATCCCTAAAGTTTAGCCATCATTGGGAATTCTGAATTTTCTCTTTCCAGTCTAGACCACATTTTATACCACATACATGGCTGGCTAGTTATCTCTTTTCACATTTCCTGGAATCTCAAACTCAATTAACCCCAATAGAACTCATCATGCTTTATTCTACATTATATGGAATCTTGGGAGCTCCATCAACAATTCCTTCTTCCTCAAACCATGTGTAATTGGTCACCAACACCTCTCAATTATACCACTTAACTTTATCTTGAGAGCTTTTAATATCTGCTTCTTAGTTCTTAGTGCATTTTCTCAATTAATCTTAAGGGCACCTTATCTTTATTACTGCAAAGATCAAATGACTTTCTTTTCTCTAATTTGACCCTCAATAAGTTTCATTTTTTCTTCCTGAATAGTTTTTTCTCAGTTGCCACTATAAACATTTTATCCCTGCATAATCCAAACTCCTCTTCATGGAATATAAGGTCTAGGAAATTTTGTCCTTGCCTACTTTTTCCCTATTATGAACAACTACAGTTTGAGACATTTTATGCAATCTCTTTAATTCGAACATGTTTTCATCTATCTTGAATGCCTTCCTCCATCTGTTTTGTCCACTGAATCGTACTTATCCTGCAAGACAGATGTCAAAATGCATCTATTATAGAAACCAAATTAAATCCGTCTCTTATTGCCTATATCACAATATACTTCTTCATTTGTGAACCAATAACCTCTGCTCCGAGTATCCTTTTATCACTGAGCACACTGACTCTGAACTATTTCCCCAATGAGTTGAAAGTTTCTTGAAAAAATGTTTTTGTATTTTTATTTTTCCACAAGTACATAACACAGTGCTTAGCATATTATATGAGATATACCCATAAGGATATAGCAGATGTACATAAGATAAAAAATGGGAAATAGAACTGTAAATTCTCACTTTTCTAAATATTCAATTTGTATGTCATACTCGTCATGATAATTCAAAGATGGTCATGGCTGAGTTATGAGTGACGGTATGTAAATTTGTAAGAATTGGATTGAAGCATCAAAGTAAACTATTAGATAAAGCATTTTATAATCTTTAGTAACTGAGCCTCAGTTTTCTTGTTTGTAAAAAGGAATGTTAATTTTAAAACCATTTGTGAACATTAAAAAATTTATGTAAAAATATTAATATTCTGTCAAGTATACTGCATGTATTCAGTATGTCTTACTCTCTTTTGTTTTTTTTTGTTGTTGTTTTTTTTTTCCCCCAACACAGTTCCCTTATGGCAAACTCTTGCTCCTTGATTTTATTTCAATTTTGCTTAAAGAGTTTGTATAAATTTCTAAGAGAGTTCCCTCTTATTGGAAACATCATTGGTAAGTTGAAGAAGACTTGGGGAACCTCTTATTATGATTTTCATTATTAGAGAGGCTTTATTACTGATGACCAGAATCAGAACCACTATTAGGATTTGCAATTGCAATTTTTATTTTAAGATATAGGGGACCCATAGTAGTTAAGTAGAAAACTGATTATCTTCTCATCAGGATAATTATTTTTTGTGTGTTCCCTGTGTAGGAAAAATTGGTAGGTCATGAAGAACAATAGTATAGTGAAAGAGTGGCCAGCAAAGACCTCATTGATCTACAACAGAAGCAAAAGGCAGTGTCTCTGTGACACAAATAATAAAGAAGGACTGGAGCCACGGTATATAGTGACAGAAAATTAGACAGGATTTATGGCATGAAGGAATGTGATATAAAATTTTTTTAAATTATGGAATATACTGCTAAATATTTTTAATATTATTTAACATGTAGCTTATTAAACATCTTTTTTCAGTTGACTCCATGTTATAAAAATAAACCTGCAGTAGCCCTCCATGCTTCTTATTTGGGAGGATATGCTAAGCTATTATTCACTATTCTGGATAATTGGTAAGAAAGATATTTTTGTGGATTCATGGAAAAATTCTCACCTAAATTTGTGATACGCTGGACCACTGAAAGATAATGTAAATCCTAACCACTAGTTAAGCTAATGTAACAAAAGTTTTCAGTTGTATCTTAGAACCCATATTTTCATTATTTAACTCTATGTTAGGTAATCTTTTAAAAAACTTTTATCATGCTAGTCTGTCCATGAGAACTACTGTGCTTATAATAAAACTACAAAAATGTTTTATATTAACTTCATGTTTTTTCTAAGTTATATTTAGTCATTTTTAATAGTCATATGAGGATTTTAAGATGGTATTCTAAAATTACAGTCTCTGTAAATGTATCCTTTGATTCGATTTATTCTTTTAGAAATAATACAAACTTGTATTTTCAATTCATTAGTAGATGTTAACCTGCTAAAAAACAGTCATTAAAAATGAATATTGTCAACTGACATACTGTACTTTACACTTTAGAAAATACAATCAACAAAACAGACTAATAACTATGACTTCACAGGTTTGTGCTGTGGTTGGTGGAAATGGTAGTTTAATTTTGTGTCTAGGGTGACAATGAATTAAAATATTTATCTCTTAAAAAACAAAGAAATTCCTAAGGGATTTTGGAATATGGCAGCTGAAGGAAAAGTAAAGTTTTGGTTCACTGAATCATTATATATATTTTGCAACAATACAACATGATTAGTTCCTTTGAATATTTTAAACAAATCACCACCAAGGCCAATTGAATGAGTATGGCTTATGACTGACAGTGTAGTCAGGATGATTAAGCTTCCTTAAAAATAATTAGGCCTCTCAGGAATGGGATCTGTGTGCATTGTTTGCTAGTTTCCCAGTGTATCAACCACTACTTATAATCAAAACGCAGATAATACAGTTTGAATTAATATAACCACCTGTCCTGGTTTCTTCTATTCTCCCACTTTTTAATCTTTTGGGACACTGTTTCAACTGGAAAAGACACTATCAGTGTTCCTAAGATGGTTATTGAGGGATACTGATTAATAGACCAATACTAAAAATGCATAAGAGGTTATAGAATATCTTTTTTAGTGAACTTACATGAACCATTCAAAAATACATACTTTTTAAAGAGAAAAATCTAAGCCATGCCCCACAAAACAGGAGTGAGCTGGATATTTATAAATACAACTTTTTAGTAAAACAGCTTTGAAAGATGTCATCAGTTTTGTTTTTACCTTTATTTTATTGCACATTCATAGCAAAAAAACAAAAGAAAACAAAACTGTCTGCATATACTCCCCACCTATGCATACTTTTTATTTATAAAATACATACATATTATCCTACTCTTTAATTATAGCTATTATAAAATATAGATAAAATGAATTTTAAAATAAGATGGGGTGAAAATAAACAGGAATAACATTCCTAGTATGTTTTCCCACACTAGAACAGATTGTCTTGTGTACAGCTCACACTGTAGAACACAACATACATATATCAAGAAACATGAAAACATGGAGGGCAATATGTAGATAAGCTAGACCAAAAACTGGACATCTTTTGAAGATTATGTGCCTAGAACAATGTATTTCCTACTGTTAAGTTTGTATTTTACATAACTAATATCTAACGTAAAATTGCCAGGTCAGGTTTTCTATCATGAGTTTCTATAAAGAAACAAGAACGTCAAATAAAATAATTATTGTGGTACATTAATAGCATATCCAGGTTTAAGATTTCCCCCATTATCCAGTGAGTTAAAGTATGGTTATTGAAACTAGGTATCAGAATAAATATCTGAAAGAGACACTGAAGTACAACATCAAATGATGTGCTAAAGCAATGCATTACTGGGAAACAATTGTAAAGAGTTCCACCTAACAGTCAAAGATGGGGTGCTTTTTTAAAAAGAATATCTCCTGCACACCAGGCCATGTAAAGGCACAGTGACATTTCAGAGAGTGCCGAGCTCTGTACGCAATGACAGCTGTAATGAACCAAAGGACATTCTTTCTATGAGTTGATTTTTGAAGAGTGTTGGAAACATATCAGCTTGAGGGATTATTTTTTTCTAATCCATATCCATTCACTAGCTGGCTCTTTATCAGTTGAGGTTCTTTCGCAAAAAGAAAGACACTAAAACTTTTTTTAAAGCCGGGATGTTCTTAGCTTAGGTGCCAAATATCAACCAAAGAATTTCACTGATTTTTCTTGGCAACAGACTTTCCTGGAACTATCCCTGTCTGATTGGTAAGTCTTTCCTAAAAGGTAAAAACAGTGTACAATATCTTAGCCCAGAAAAAACTTGGCAGAAAGTATAAGAAAGAAACATAACCTACATCAAAGAATATCCTCACTGCTGAGAGGAAGCAATTTTAGAAAGCTGATATACCAACCCCAGCTAATTTCTTCTGGAATGAATCCCTCTATAATGGAGAGAGGACAGACCCTTCCAACTGACCTGAAATCCTTTGCCAGAAGTAAGTTTCATCGTTCAGTGCTAAAACAGATCATCACTAAGCAGAGAAGCCAAACTGCTTGGGGGATTATGTTTTAAATCTCACATTCCCCAGTTCTTCTTTGGAAATTAATTCTATTCACCACCGAACAGATGTGTGTGCCCCTAGATTGAGCATGGCTTTGGCCAGCTACTACTAACAGGAAACATATTTGCCCTCACCCCTACTGAACACACCAGCCCCAGAATTCGTTTATCTCAGGTGATAGGCACAAACGCCTTTGCAGTATTAGGTAGAAAGGGAGAAGTTTCAGTCATTAAGAAACTAAGGTACCATCAGGTGATGGATGGAATGGTCCCTATTTGGGCCACAAGGATTTTGAGAGAAACACTGAGGAACCACTGTGAGTTCACATTGTGAGTCTCGAGCACGAGGAGATTTAGACGTCCAAGGACATGAGATGGCATAAAGTTGGAGAGAGCATACTCCTCCCATTTATAACAGAACTCCTTTCTGGCGCTCAAAGAATTAGAAATCTGGGAGCATCAGATATAGCTCCATTGTACGAATATTGGGTATTACTCGGATAATGACAGAGGTAATGTTTCTTCAAATGGCTTTGGGCATGTGAGACAAGGATAAGCGTCAATGACCAGGAAAGTCAGATGGTAATGGGGGTTTATGGGAAACCACACGGTGCCTGATGTTGACAGACATGTTTACAGACATATATGGTCACACGCATCCTGTTAGGTTACTTAGTCAAATCACCAGGAAGGCAGTTTAGAAGAGGACTAAGACTGATATCCATACACAGCTATCAACCCAGGTGGCATCTGGGCTGGACAAAACCATTCTGCTGTAATGCACATAGATTTTTTTTTTTTAAATGCCATTCAATTTTAAAATGATAGGGAAAAAAAAAGATTTCTGTAAAATCTTGCAAATGGTAGAGATACGGAAGAAATGAAACCTGACTAAAACAGACTTAGTCATATACTGCACAGCTTCTAAAAAGAAATTTAAAAAAAAATCAGAGTTGAAAAATATTAGGACGTCAAAACTCTCAAAGCTCCATAAACAAAAGCTGAAATTTATTTAGTGCTCATTGAAAGAGCATTGTCATTGCCTTATTTAAATATGAGTCCCAATCTAAAAATATAAAGTCGAAACCAACAATTCAGTTTTAAGCTTGAAGACTGCTTTTATGCCTGAGACAAATAACAGCTGGGTTGAAGCAGTTGTTCTCAAAAAGAAAGCACAAAATTAATGGGCACTGACTCTCCCCAGCGCCATTTTTTTTCCTGATTTGTAAGCAACACACCTCTGAGTATGCATTTACGAGAGTGGGTACGGAAGAATGGTGATACTGGAGAAATTATTCTTAGCCCTTGATAAAGAAGAGTGACTGATAGGGTAATATATGGTAATTACATTCTAAAGGAATGTACACTAATATTTAAAGTTCATTTCCTTTCAATATTATGTACGTATGAAACAAACCTTTATTCTCCTTCAAATGCTCCTTTATAGTTTGGTGTCTGTTACAGCAAATAGCAGAAAATAAGCAAAGTGACAACTGTCACTTACTTTAAGACACACTTTTTCTTTGAATTCTGACATTTTCCATCATTTCTACAATTAGCCTGTGGACCTGGCTGAAAAGTCACTGACTATCTGCCACGACACAATGAAAGTACTAAAGAGTAACGCCATTTTCTTCCTGCCAAAGATGACAAATCTCCCAAAGGATAATTTCTCTCTGGGGATAAAGCCACACAAGGCTCTGAATCGGAGCTGTTTTAAGAGTCTTCCGAGCCTGAATGCCAATTATGCATGAAATAGAGCAGGAACTACTACAGATGACGAAGCCCCCTCTCCATGAGGTTAGAACCAAGAGCCTTGGTATCTGGAAGACAAAACAGGACATGCGAACCACATATGCAATGTGGAAAAGAATACAATTCTAAGTGCCCAAAAGATTCAAGAACAGAATATTATAAATGCAGTTTTTTATTCTCCTCTTTTCTCTTCTGACTCCTAATTCTAAGTTATATTCATTCTCTCTCTCCTTTTCCCACTCCTTCTGCCTCTGGCTCTCCCTGTCTTCCTCGGCCGCCTGTCCCATACAAACACACACCTACAAAGTCAATGGAGAACAAACTGCTTACTGTGCGAATAAAAAAAATAATTTGAATAAATAGATATATGACTAAAATTACACGCTGATAAAATTTAGAGATTAAAGAGCATGCAAAAAGATGAAATGTAAGGCAGATTTAAGTTGCTAAGCAACTTGGCATTCACATGAAATCAGATATAGCAATTTGCTTTGGCAAGAGTACACGATAAGTTTAAAGAAACAAAACCAGTTATTAGTTTGAGCTACTAAGTAATTAAAGGAAGAAGAATTAAAAGATTGAACTGAATTAAGTCAGTGTTTAACATATAAGAATACAACCAATTTTGTCTCAGAGGCCTGAGGGTCTAAACTGATATTTAATTACAAGACAAAGGATGACTGTCAATTTGACAAAGGCAAAAATAGATTAAAACATGATACTATATTTAAATCTGATCTTGTACAGTGAGTTTTGACTTTATGCCAAACTTCTGTAGTATCATTTCTTACATCACGTATAAAAACGTTCATGTAATAAAATCTCCCTGCACATAGATGCCAATGTATGTATTCTTTCTGCTGGATCTAAAGTATGCCATCTCAGCAAAGATTAAAGAGCTGAATGTAGTGACCATTTATCACTTTGTTTCTGAAACAGTGAAAATATGCATTATTATTAAACTTTGGGAGTATGCTTGTGTGGTTACCATCAGCTGCCATAATCAGAATGCAAAGTAGCAGAACATCTATTCCAAGGATGGGTAACACCAGAGTAAAAAGGATTAAGCCGATTGTTTGTTTGTTTAAGTTGCCTTAATTCTCCTCTGAGGACTAGACCCTTAGCTTTTCTTCACTCAAGAGAATATTAGGAAAGGAAGACAAGAATTGTTATCTATAAGTGTTGCTCACTTTCAGACACTAATCTGCATTAAAAGGTCTCTATCACTTCACTTCCAGGTAACCTGCAGCAGTGGAACAAGAGTCGACTGGATCCAAACAAACAAAGAAGCAAACAAGCTAACAAGTCAGTTATTTAAAGGATGTTCCAAGTAAGGAACATTTAATTCTCTGATCAGCTTAAGAGCCTGAAATCTGCATTGGCTCAAATACTTTATGTAGTTAGTAATTTCAGTTTCTTGTATCTCAATGCAAAGTTTTCAGTAAAAACCCCAAACCAAAACGTAATTTTAACTGTGAAGGGGTCACATTTTCTTTGTAGTTTTCAAAACCTTTGCATGAAATGTTTCTTTGTTTTCTGGCTCATTATTAGGCTCCTGAATATTCAATACATATGTGCTCATATTTCTTATGATGTGAGAACTCCTGGAATTTTATCCTCAGTGAACTGAGACTCTTGGAACTCCATTAACTTATCCTGCCTGAGCGTTAGGTCTTAATGAAATCAATCTAAGGTTTGGAACCTTTGCTTTTTATTAAGTCTAAAGGAGGTACTGACTTTTGGCGGCTAACACTACGCTGGGTGATGCCAATTTTTTTTTTTTTTTCCTCCCTGTGATTGCCACCCAGTGAAGACATGGAGCCACAAATGAAAGAACCACACTGGGCTTCTTGATACTGAAAGTGGAGGACAAGGTACTTGGTTTCTTCTTCGAGATTTAACTTGACTAGATGCTGACAACATTCAAAACGGAAAAACTCTCCTACCGGCCTCTTCATTCTCTACTAGCCTTTGTACTTGTCTTTCAAGAGAGATAGTGTGATGGGAGTCGGAGAGAAAAATATAGGTAAAGAGAAAGACAGGTAAAAGAACTGAAATGTGTATATCAGTAGGTCATTTAAATAGCATTAAAATGTATTTATTTGTATTTTTTTAGTAAAGAGTAGCTTTTGGGAAACTTATACATGACTTATTTATGAAAAGCTGGAACATAATTACTAGAACATAAGGGCAGGGGTGGATTGTAAAATAGAATTAAGGTATTTAGACTATTTTCACTGACAATTTAAATTTTTTAAAAATCTCATTATTTTATAAATTATTTTTTTAAATCCATAATGTGCCAAATAGTTCCCTAATGTTCTCTTAGTATCAACAATTTTATCACAAATGTACCCGATGCATTAATGATGCATTCATTTATTTAAAATAAATTTATCGTTTTGTGGACATAAAGTACACAAAGTAATGACAGCATTTTAAAAATACTTTTAGGAGTCCATCTTTGATTAAAAAAGCAAACAAAAAAATGCCTCCACTTAATTATGGCTTTATAAAACCTGGGGGGTAGAAAAGTTATTGCCATTTATAATATAGGTAATCCCAGGTTACAATAGTATTTCTTCTTTAATCTTGTTATGAGAGCCACTTCTGGAGAGGCTATCAAATTATTTCTCTATATAGAAGTATCCCCACTAGTTTATAATTGTGACTTGCTGAGCATTTACTATATTCTAAGTAAGCAACTCATTTACCTCCCTTAAAAATAAGCTTACAGTGTTTCACTAACTAGATCAAGTTTACATGTTAGTAACCATCAAAGATGGACTGGGCTCAGGAAGCTGTAAATATCATGTCTCAGCACGTAATCACTGAGATCTGTCTTTAAACAGTATCAGAATTATCTGTTGTGATTGATTTAAAGTGTATGTTGCTAGATCCCACATTAGACATAGCAAGTTTGTACTTTGTAACAAACCCATTGGATAATTCCTAAACATGGGTTTATCTAGCGATAATGGAATAAATAAAATGGAATAAGCATCGGGAAGCCATTGAAGAAATGGGGCCTATGCATGTCTCATGTCTCAGTTCTCGGAATTATTGTCAAATCTCTGTTCCTATGAACTATTGCTAAATCCAGCTAAATGGTGAAAAATACACATCCTGGGCCAATGCCTTCTACACAGACATATGGACTTCACCTTTTCCTCATCATGGAGACCAGAACATCTGTATTCTTCACCTTGAAAGAAAACAATCTAATTCAACAACCAGCATCCTCCATTTACACAATGGACCTAACCAATTCCAGCTGTCCTAGCCAGCATCCTCCATTTACATGGAGAACATTAATGAGAACAGCTCTCATGGTTTTGCCCTTTATAAGCCCTGTCTTTCTTCGGTTTTTTCAGGGTACAATATTGCTTGCTACCTGAATCATACCCTGGATTGCAATGCCTCCTATGTTAAAATAAATGATTTTTATTCTTTGATCACAGACTAAATTTTTGTATTAACATTAGGTAAGTAACCCGAGACACATAACATACAATACATTGCAATAAAGTTAGCCAAAATGCTTTTGTATTGAGTACTCATTATATTCTAGGACTTGAGGTAAACTACATACATATATATTGTGTAATTTAGTTTTCTCATAACATTCTGTGGTATGGACAAGCATCATGCACCTTGCGTGTGAAGAAATGTGCCTACGGTCTCATAAATTACAACTGGTCGTCAAACTCTGCTCATTTTGCTCTTCCGATCTCATATTTAATATTTGTGAATACTGAAATTGACCTGACTTTTCAAAATTTCAGAGGAAGTTAAGTAAACTATGGAATCATCATTTAACTATACACAGTACTAAGTAATGAGAAAAGACTGCAAACTATACCAGCACTTCATAGTTTCACTTTGCCTATTGTAAGTTTTCCTTCATCCTCACTTTGACCTTGAAAAACTCAATAGCTTTTCTTTTTTTTTTTTTTTTTCATCTTTTTATGTTTTAGATTTCAGGTCACCAGTCAGGCTGACATCAGCCCCAGTAATTACCTTTATAATTAAAGAATAGCATGAAATGGAAGGGGGGAAAAGCTAAAGCAAGAAAGGGAGATTAAAAAGAAAGATGAAAGTAAGAAATGGAAAGCAATAAGAAGGAGGCTGTGCACAGCAGTCACTTCTTGATGGGGGGAGAATGACTTGCTCATATGCAGCCCACCAGCTGACTTGTGCTTTACATGGTTAAGTAGTAAAGTTCCTAGATAAGGTTCTGTCCCAAGGCTCAAATATAAAGTAATAAGATAAAGGAAACAAATATAAAGGAAAGGCCTTTTCAGTAAGGGAGAAGGGTCTACCATACAGCCTGGCTGGGTTTTCTTCTTTTAGAGACAAGGATGGAGACTCTCACCTCCCACACCACTATAGAGCTGGAAGGCATTTTCAGAGATCATTTGAAAGTTGTAACAAAAGATTGTTGCACTTCCTGCAGTACCTGAATAGGAATTCAAAAAAAAAAAAAAAAAAAAAAATAGTTTTCTGTACAAAGCAACTAAGAACAGAAATAGAAAAGGCAAGAGTGACATACACTGGGTGATCTCTAATCTAAGTTTAGAGCTGTACTTTCAAGAGTGAATTTTGGGTAATTCTACACAGAAACAGTGAGTGTCCTTGCAGATTGAATACATGGGCATTTATCTAGCGAATCTGCATGTCCCTTGTGCAGGGTGGAAAACGTGGGTTAGAGAACCAGCAGCAAGGAAATACAAGAAGATACCAAATAGAGGCCATTCATGCATTTTGCCCTAACTAACCTTAGCTCTAGCCAACACTAAAATGACAGTAAAGTGGCATTGTGTGTTAGTCAATACCAGTCCTACACTGCGGTTTTAGAAACATTGTAAGAAATTTCACAGTGTAGGTATCGTTTTCCTCACCTCATGTATCCCCAAGTTAAAATAATATTTTTGAATATTTATATAATGAGAGATATCTGAACTAGGTGAGAAGATCTAATAGACTTTTAGTAATTATCTTCATCTCCCAACTGAGTAGACAAGTTAATTGTCACCACTATACTTGCCAGGAGTCCAGGATCAGTAATTTTTTTTTCCTCCTTCTTACTTCTGAATCAATTGCTTATAATTATTTAAGATGTATCTTGTTTATTTGCAAACATCCTTCTTAACAATGATTTTTTTCACATGTACCTCCATTTTAAATTTCAGTGTTAGTCTCCAGATTGTTTTATGAAATGTGAGGCATTATGTTGGAGCTAGCAATAGTTCTTCAGAACCACAGAAGGAAATAAAAGTAAGAATAGAACAGGAACGATACATAATAATCAAACTGAGCATTCTTATATGTTTACGATCTAAAGGTATATTTCTCTTTTTGCATGATTTGTAAACTAGGAATAGTAATACTAGGCCCTTAAAATTGATGTAATAGATGATATACATCAGAAACAATGGAAGTAGGGGGAGAAAGAGGAGGGTAAATGGGGTTAAATATATGGTGATAGAAGGAATCTAGACTTTGGGTGGTAAGCACACAATGGAATTTACAAATGTTGTATTATAAAGTTGTACTCCTGAAATGTAATAATGTTATTAACCAATGTTACCCCAATAAATTAATTAAAAGATAAAATAATTTAAATAAACCTTGCATTTATAGTAATAATTAAGAAAAATTAAGTAAACATGTTAAGAACTGTGAAATCATATACTGGAACTATTGCTTAAATTTTAATTACTCAAAATTTAAATTATAAATACACTAGTTTAATAAAAACATGCATTTGTATGATATATTTATGATGTAGCTAATATATACATATATATACCAATTTAATAGATTAAAAGGATTATAATACTGTTTCAAATGCAGAATATAAAATTTATTGTATACCAGAACACGCACTAATATGATTCAGACTCAAATTAACTAAAAATTTTATCTTTCAAAATGTAGAAAAACAATGGTTACCACTGTGCCTTGTATATAGGAAGCAGGTAAAAACAGTAGTTATTTTTATTCATTCTATAACTTCAGATTGCTTAAAACACTGAATATATGTTTTCCTGAAAAATACCTTAGAGGAAAAATATTAGAAAGCTGTGGAAGAGTTACTATTTGAAAAACAGAATACATAAGTGTAATGACCAGAAACGTGGGGAACCTATATTAAGGTATTTTATATGGACACATACGAATGAAGATATGGATATATCCAATATCTCCTGGTGAGACAATAAAAGAAAATCCAGAAGTGTGCTTGTATTGTCTATGGCACTGAGTCTGGTTAATCTGTAGGTGCTTGTGATTCCTAACCGCTTAGATCATTTCTCCTTTGATACAGATATAGTTTTTGCCATTCTCTTCCCCACCCCTACCTCACCCCCACAAAGAAGCCATACATATTCGTTAATGTTTAATTGGTCTCAAAACACTTCAAACTCTCATTCTTTCCTGAGTTCTTGTGTCTCATTCCTTTCTCCATTACAAAATTTTCTGTTTTAAAGACAATTTCTTCCTTAGCATTCTTTTTGTTCTGTAATTCTATTGCCCAGCATCATAACCCCATCATGAATTAAAAAGAATATGGTCAGAAGACAGGGAACAACAGAGAGATTCTATATTAGCAGTTTTGAGGAATAGAGGATGGGGCTAATGCTTGTTTTGGACATATTTCAACTAATATAACAACTATATTTAGAGTGTTGAAAATTCTCTACATTGGCATTTAGATATAGCTGTCTCCAAGAATTTGAAAGTAAACAGTATAAACACAAAGGAGCTACCTAAAAATAAACTTTAAATTCCCATTCAATGAGCACCTTGGGAGTAAAATCCAATCAGGAATGTGTGAAATGTAATGTGTGGTTAGGGAATAAAACCACCTTTTAATTACTGTTGATGACTAGAGAATATAGTCCTCACAACTAGTTAATTTCACATTTGTGTGTGTGTGTGTGTGTGTGTGTGTGTGTGAAAACAACATGACTTTATCACCTCAAAAAGCAAAAATGATAGCACCTAAAAAATAGAGACATATCTTTAAATGTGACTTAAATAAAAACAAAAGCAAAACATCAGCTGTGTTTCTTTATCTGCCAATGTAAAGAAAGCAGACATTTTTTCTTATTCTTTCAAAATTCAGAACACTGATAGCTATGAAAAAAATGATATATAGAGACAACATATACTGAAAAAAATCTCTCAACATAAAAGAAAAGTCTAAGACAGGGGGTATTAAGAAAAATAAATGTTATTTTCTCACAATTGCCATGACAAGGTTAATGTGGAATCTTTCCTTAACTGGTAAGCGAGGAAGGGCAGTGAAGTCACAACACACGTATTTAGTAGATTTCATTCTCTCTGTCAAGGGAAGTCAAGCAGAATGCCCGTACAGCATGTGAACAATGGAATCATTTGAAAGAATTCTTCCTAAAAAAGTCAAAGACTGGCAGTCCACATGATCAAGCTGACAATACCTACCTGAGCACAATTCTCAACATAAGAATGCTGACTCCTTCTAAGGTGATTAAAAGGAGGGGCAGATAACTATTTGCATAAATGATTGATAGGTAACATGAAAGAGAAAATAGGCACAGTAGACTATATATATTTAAATTCAAAACTACTATACTGCATTAGATTATTTCTTTTGCGTTTTTTCATAAAAACAACTCCACAATCTTAGTATATTCTGAACGTGGCTTTAGTGGTAAATTTGTCTCTTGGGATTCTGAGTGTTCTGTTCCCTGTCTCTGTACTTTTGTAGTAACAGCATTGAAATAAGAAAGGCCTCGTTTCCAAAGAGACAATGTGGTCCCCTGACCATGACTTCCTTTGAATTGTCTTTGATGCCAATGTTATGTTTTGACCTTATTTCCAGGCCATCCTTTCCAGTTTGTGTAACGCCAAATAAAATATAGAAGGAAGGCTACTAAACCTTCTAGTAAGTGATGTTCATTTTAAATATACCCACTTATGTATTTATTTCCCAAACAGATTACCCATAACAAACTGTATTGGGCATATAAATGACCCTAGTACAGCACTTATCAGAAAGTGACTCAGTATTGGTAGAAAAATAGACACAGACAACATGCCAATTACTAAAGCATACAATTATTGAGTATCTAACATGGACGAAGCAACAATAAGTACCGAACATGTACAGACAAATGATAAATGACAGAGTCATTGCAATAGGGGTACTTGCCAGACCATAAAATGGAAGAATTACTATGCTAGAGATATGTAAAGACTTTATGAGAAAATAGGAGGAACTGATTAAACACCTGGTAAAAATGAGCAAACCATATTAGAAAATAAACAACAGAATTGGTTAATGGAGATGGATTTCAGCAGCTTGAGAAGAAAAGGAAAATCAGTCTGGGCTGAGGGAACATGTGCAGCTGCCCAGACAGCCTCCCAAAAGAGTAGCCTATGTCCTGGGAGGAACGAGCTGTTCAGAAAAGCTGAGAAGGTGAGGAAAATCAAGACATGGTGAAGAGCTTGTATTTGCCCACCTAAATTCAACTTTCATCCATCAGTAAGCTGCTCCATGCCCTGCAAGGCTGACAGACTAACTCAAATGACTCCCTTTCCTCGGACTGGCTGTTGGGTTGAGTCAATGAAAAACACTGGTAGGTAACCAAAGAAATCAGAGAAATTACAATTCTGAGGTCTAGGTATTTACTGCCCTAACTCTGTATCTATTAGTGGGACAGTGGCTGCATCCATAACCAAAAGTCACTGCAGCATTCAAGCAGCCCTTTCTTTGCCTCATGATCTAATAACTACAGCATTCCCTAACCTTTTCAGCCTCCGGATGGTAAAGTACCCCACTGTGACTAGTCCCTGATATTTGCTGTCCTTATGCTTTCCCTACATCCTACCTACACCTCTGTAAATAGTCTCTTTCTGAAATTCTACTCAAATTAAACTAATTTGAGCATGCCATCTGTTTTCTGCTGCAACCCAAACTGACATACGTGACAAAAAACATATTTTGATTTGTAATGGTGGGATTGTTCTAGGGAGTAACAGAAGGACTTTAAGAAAAGAAATTAACTGACAAACCAAGATCATGGAGAAGTCAAGTGAGACAGGATTGAAGATCTGGCTGGGAAAGAAAGGTATAGGCTGTAAATGGCATTCTCTTCCTCTGAGACTAGAAATATATATAACATAGAGGGTCAATGAAAGTCAGGCAAGATCATGTTTGAAAGGTTTTATTTGTTCTGTGCAGTAGATGGCACGATCAATTCTTACACACTGATGGAGCAGCAGCATCATGATAGGTTCAGAAGAAGAATGAGAATGATTTTGAATAGCAGTGGGAAAGAGAATCAATTTTTGACAACGATAAAGACTAATAATCAGCTAAGGTTGGAAATCATCCATGGATAAACACGGTGGTGCATACGGCCTTGTCATTTTCTCTAGCAATATCTTACAAGTGATGTTAGGATCCATCCACTAGGACTGGAGAAAGGACAAGAACAAGAAAGCAAAGAAATGGAAAGCCCACATGAGAAAGCAATTAAATTATTTCATCTTGCAATTCTGGATACATAAAAAAAAAAAAAAGAAAGAAAGAAATTAAAGCTGCATGACTAGGATAGGAGAGAGCAATGAATGGTCAGAGTGTTTTAAGAGGTGAAATAAGGGAAGCAGTGATATTAAGATAGAATTAGTCAGAGAGTATATATTGGAGTTTAAGATATTAAATGTAAAATAGTTCTGGGAAGGATAACACCTTGGGACTAGAAGACTGGGTCACTGAAGTAGACGAGAGCAGGGGAAGTAAGAACAAAACCAATCTGTGAACATCATGAATTTGACATCTGCAGGTGATTGAAATACTTTAGCATGAGGTCCCGTTTTCACATTTGGAGGATGAGAGTAAAGGCATGAATACATGCTATTAGAACATCAGCCCCACCACCCATGGGAAATGCTAAGCATGAAGGTACATGGAAATGTCCTGTTGCAAGCCTTGGATGAGAGAGAACAAGTGTCACTATTCAAATTCAAGGTGAGGATTCAGTTTGATGGCAATAGAAGGATTTTCAGAGAGCAGAGTACCAAGAGTTGGAAGAGAGATGGACGGGTTGACAATGGATCTAAAAAGTGAGGTCTGAAGGGAGTAAGAATGACAGTCCTGAGGATAAAAGCCGACTAAACTTTAGCATTGGATGAATATTCCACTTCCAGATCATGAAGGTGAGAAATCCACTATCCACTATATCAACAGTTATTAATAGTCAGAATTGCTACCTGAGTGCCTGGGGCTACTGCTGAGAGCTGTTCCTTTCAAGATCCCTAACACCACTCAAGACGTACATCTTTTCTTGTCTTCTCATAGTTAGCAAAGTAAATCAACTGAGAGAAAATAATCAGCATATACAGATACGAGTAAAATGACACACTGTCCAACACCAAATTAATTAGAATCAAAAAAGCAAAAGCACAATTTATTGTTC